>NC_079196.1:100879545-101495378 GCF_029499605.1 Hyla sarda
TGGTGTTATTCCATGTCGGAAGGGACGCAGCTACAGCCAGTGGGGTAACTAGAGACAGGCAGGCAGCTATGTGCAACAAAGGTAGGCGTGTTGTTTTCATATGCAGATCTGAAATATTGTCTTATATGCAAGAGGAGGAGTGATGGGGGTTCAGGCAAAAGCCAGGCTATGGATTGCATTGCTAAATGCTCCATCAGAGTGCAATGGTCGCCTGTCCTTTTTTTAAGTGATGATGTGGGTTTAGCCTGTGCTGTATGTATGTATGGGTTGCTGACTGCCACCCACCCAGAGAGTGTATGGGAGGCTGGTTGGCTGCCAGCCTTCCTTCCATTCCTATGAGTAATGTGAGTGCTCATGAAGGGGACATGGTTGGGTCCACCTCTTTCCCGGTTATCCCCTCTAGGCCTTTTGGCTTAGATCAAGTGTTAAAAAAGAAAGGATCTTGCGACAGATCGCATCCTGAGGCACGTTTTTTTTTGTGTGAATACTTGCACTTGGGTGACTTGTGAGCACATACTGATACATACGTTCCCTATCTGGGGACCATAAATTAAATGGATTTTTGAGAAAGGGAGCTGATTTGGAAGCTTGCTTCTGTCGCCCTATGCATTGACCCGATGTGGCAGTATCTTTGGGTAGTGAACAGTGCACCACCCCATTCCAGTGTTAAACAAGAAAGATTCTCATTTAATCCTCCGTGGGTGAGAATTTGAGTTTGAGAATTGGAGACCAAAATGATGAGTTGCACTGACTGGTTTATGAACGTCTATTCATTTAGCGTTTTAATGACCATGTTTGCACACTGATTGGTGTAAAAAAATAAAATAAAACTAAATAATAATAATCTAGCACACCTGTGCAGGTTTGACATGACATGACAGGTAGCTGTCTTGTGGGTGGTGCTGAATCCTGTTAAATGACGTGAGGGTCTCATGCCTATACACAAGGGTGTGTCATTGCTGTTGCTTGACCATGCATTGGTTTCTGTGGTCAGTGAATGATAAAAACAAAATTTACCATCCATTGATGGATGGGAAATCCGCCATGAGGCATTTGTTTTTAGAAACTGCTGCTCACAACCAATGTTGCAATGGAGTGTCTCCATCTGCTGGTGGTATTGGAAAGGCATTAGTGCTATGACAGGGTCTGAAGAAGAAGAAGAAGAAGAAGAAGACGGAAAAAAATATATATAAAAAGAAAAAGAGAGAGAGAGAGAGACTGACTTAGTGAGCGAGTGAGTGAGAGAGTGAGAGTGAGTGAGAGTGAATGAGTGAGTGAGTGATTGAGTGAGTGAGTGAGTGAGTGAGAACAAATGAGTTAAAGCAAGTGAGTGAGAGAGATTGAATGAATGAAAGTCTGAATGACAGAAAGAAAAAAGGATGAAGAAAGAAGCATGAAGAAAAAAAAATGTATATGGAGTTGCTGACATGAGTGCAATCTACAAAGCCGTTGAGGCTGATCCTCATGGGAGGATTATTGCACCAGGACCCTTAGCACTTTTAAAATGCCATTCAATGCCACGGGCTAGATGTAAACTGCAGATGACCATGTTGTGGTAGTTACCATGGATACCCAAGTGATGTGTGAGCTAACACATAGGCCCAACAGATTCCAAGAAGGCCAGAATCACCAGCGGCACCACCATCGATTGTCAGGTCACCCGGATTCAGCAAATACCAGAGTCCAAAATGATGCAGGTTTATACTGTTAATTTTCAGTTTATCGTTACAGTTGGTGTTATTCCATGTCGGAAGGGACGCAGCTACAGCCAGTGGGGTAACTAGAGACAGGCAGGCAGCTATGTGCAACAAAGGTAGGCGTGTTGTTTTCATATGCAGATCTGAAATATTGTCTTATATGCAAGAGGAGGAGTGATGGGGGTTCAGGCAAAAGCCAGGCTATGGATTGCATTGCTAAATGCTCCATCAGAGTGCAATGGTCGCCTGTCCTTTTTTTAAGTGATGATGTGGGTTTAGCCTGTGCTGTATGTATGTATGGGTGGCTGACTGCCACCCACCCAGAGAGTGTATGGGAGGCTGGTTGGCTGCCAGCCTTCCTTCCATTCCTATGAGTAATGTGAGTGCTCATGAAGGGGACATGGTTGGGTCCACCCCTTTCCCGGTTATCCCCTCTAGGCCTTTTGGCTTAGATCAAGTGTAAAAAAAGAAAGGATCTTGCGACAGATCGCATCCTGAGGCACGTTTTTTTTTGTGTGAATACTTGCACTTGGGTGACTTGTGAGCACATACTGATACATACGTTCCCTATCTGGGGACCATAAATTAAATGGATTTTTGAGAAAGGGAGCTGATTTGGAAGCTTGCTTCTGTCGCCCTATGCATTGACCCGATGTGGCAGTATCTTCGGGTAGTGAACAGTGCACCACCCCATTCCAGTGTTAAACAAGAAAGATTCTCATTTAATCCTCCGTGGGTGAGAATTTGAGTTTGAGAATTGGAGACCAAAATGATGAGTTGCACTGACTGGTTTATGAACGTCTATTCATTTAGCGTTTTAATGACCATGTTTGCACACTGATTGGTGTAAAAAAATAAAATAAAACTAAATAATAATAATCTAGCACACCTGTGCAGGTTTGACATGACATGACAGGTAGCTGTCTTGTGGGTGGTGCTGAATCCTGTTAAATGACGTGAGGGTCTCATGCCTATACACAAGGGTGTGTCATTGCTGTTGCTTGACCATGCATTGGTTTCTGTGGTCAGTGAATGATAAAAACAAAATTTACCATCCATTGATGGATGGGAAATCCGCCATGAGGCATTTGTTTTTAGAAACTGCTGCTCACAACCAATGTTGCAATGGAGTGTCTCCATCTGCTGGTGGTATTGGAAAGGCATTAGTGCTATGACAGGGTTTGAAGAAGAAGAAGAAGAAGAAGACGGAAAAAAATATATATAAAAAGAAAAAGAGAGAGAGAGAGACTGACTTAGTGAGCGAGTGAGTGAGAGAGTGAGAGTGAGTGAGAGTGAATGAGTGAGTGAGTGATTGAGTGAGTGAGTGAGTGAGTGAGAACAAATGAGTTAAAGCAAGTGAGTGAGAGAGATCGAATGAATGAAAGTCTGAATGACAGAAAGAAAAAAGGATGAAGAAAGAAACATGAAGAAAAAAAAATGTATATGGAGTTGCTGACATGAGTGCAATCTACAAAGCCGTTGAGGCTGATCCTCATGGGAGGATTATTGCACCAGGACCCTTAGCACTTTTAAAATGCCATTCAATGCCACGGGCTAGATGTAAACTGCAGATGACCATGTTGTGGAAGTTACCATGGATACCCAAGTGATGTGTGAGCTAACACATAGGCCCAACAGATTCCAAGAAGGCCAGAATCACCAGCGGCACCACCATCGATTGTCAGGTCACCCGGATTCAGCAAATACCAGAGTCCAAAATGATGCAGGTTTATACTGTTAATTTTCAGTTTATCGTTACAGTTGGTGTTATTCCATGTCGGAAGGGACGCAGCTACAGCCAGTGGGGTAACTAGAGACAGGCAGGCAGCTATGTGCAACAAAGGTAGGCGTGTTGTTTTCATATGCAGATCTGAAATATTGTCTTATATGCAAGAGGAGGAGTGATGGGGGTTCAGGCAAAAGCCAGGCTATGGATTGCATTGCTAAATGCTCCATCAGAGTGCAATGGTCGCCTGTCCTTTTTTTAAGTGATGATGTGGGTTTAGCCTGTGCTGTATGTATGTATGGGTTGCTGACTGCCACCCACCCAGAGAGTGTATGGGAGGCTGGTTGGCTGCCAGCCTTCCTTCCATTCCTATGAGTAATGTGAGTGCTCATGAAGGGGACATGGTTGGGTCCACCTCTTTCCCGGTTATCCCCTCTAGGCCTTTTGGCTTAGATCAAGTGTTAAAAAAGAAAGGATCTTGCGACAGATCGCATCCTGAGGCACGTTTTTTTTTGTGTGAATACTTGCACTTGGGTGACTTGTGAGCACATACTGATACATACGTTCCCTATCTGGGGACCATAAATTAAATGGATTTTTGAGAAAGGGAGCTGATTTGGAAGCTTGCTTCTGTCGCCCTATGCATTGACCCGATGTGGCAGTATCTTTGGGTAGTGAACAGTGCACCACCCCATTCCAGTGTTAAACAAGAAAGATTCTCATTTAATCCTCCGTGGGTGAGAATTTGAGTTTGAGAATTGGAGACCAAAATGATGAGTTGCACTGACTGGTTTATGAACGTCTATTCATTTAGCGTTTTAATGACCATGTTTGCACACTGATTGGTGTAAAAAAATAAAATAAAACTAAATAATAATAATCTAGCACACCTGTGCAGGTTTGACATGACATGACAGGTAGCTGTCTTGTGGGTGGTGCTGAATCCTGTTAAATGACGTGAGGGTCTCATGCCTATACACAAGGGTGTGTCATTGCTGTTGCTTGACCATGCATTGGTTTCTGTGGTCAGTGAATGATAAAAACAAAATTTACCATCCATTGATGGATGGGAAATCCGCCATGAGGCATTTGTTTTTAGAAACTGCTGCTCACAACCAATGTTGCAATGGAGTGTCTCCATCTGCTGGTGGTATTGGAAAGGCATTAGTGCTATGACAGGGTCTGAAGAAGAAGAAGAAGAAGAAGACGGAAAAAAATATATATAAAAAGAAAAAGAGAGAGAGAGAGAGAGAGACTGACTTAGTGAGCGAGTGAGTGAGAGAGTGAGAGTGAGTGAGAGTGAATGAGTGAGTGATTGAGTGAGTGAGTGAGTGAGTGAGAACAAATGAGTTAAAGCAAGTGAGTGAGAGAGATCGAATGAATGAAAGTCTGAATGACAGAAAGAAAAAAGGATGAAGAAAGAAGCATGAAGAAAAAAAAATGTATATGGAGTTGCTGACATGAGTGCAATCTACAAAGCCGTTGAGGCTGATCCTCATGGGAGGATTATTGCACCAGGACCCTTAGCACTTTTAAAATGCCATTCAATGCCACGGGCTAGATGTAAACTGCAGATGACCATGTTGTGGTAGTTACCATGGATACCCAAGTGATGTGTGAGCTAACACATAGGCCCAACAGATTCCAAGAAGGCCAGAATCACCAGCGGCACCACCATCGATTGTCAGGTCACCCGGATTCAGCAAATACCAGAGTCCAAAATGATGCAGGTTTATACTGTTAATTTTCAGTTTATCGTTACAGTTGGTGTTATTCCATGTCGGAAGGGACGCAGCTACAGCCAGTGGGGTAACTAGAGACAGGCAGGCAGCTATGTGCAACAAAGGTAGGCGTGTTGTTTTCATATGCAGATCTGAAATATTGTCTTATATGCAAGAGGAGGAGTGATGGGGGTTCAGGCAAAAGCCAGGCTATGGATTGCATTGCTAAATGCTCCATCAGAGTGCAATGGTCGCCTGTCCTTTTTTTAAGTGATGATGTGGGTTTAGCCTGTGCTGTATGTATGTATGGGTGGCTGACTGCCACCCACCCAGAGAGTGTATGGGAGGCTGGTTGGCTGCCAGCCTTCCTTCCATTCCTATGAGTAATGTGAGTGCTCATGAAGGGGGCATGGTTGGGTCCACCCCTTTCCCGGTTATCCTCTCTAAGCCTTTTGGCTTAGATCAAGTGTAAAAAAAGAAAGGATCTTGCGACAGATCGCATCCTGAGGCACGTTTTTTTTTGTGTGAATACTTGCACTTGGGTGACTTGTGAGCACATACTGATACATACGTTCCCTATCTGGGGACCATAAATTAAATGGATTTTTGAGAAAGGGAGCTGATTTGGAAGCTTGCTTCTGTCGCCCTATGCATTGACCCGATGTGGCAGTATCTTCGGGTAGTGAACAGTGCACCACCCCATTCCAGTGTTAAACAAGAAAGATTCTCATTTAATCCTCCGTGGGTGAGAATTTGAGTTTGAGAATTGGAGACCAAAATGATGAGTTGCACTGACTGGTTTATGAACGTCTATTCATTTAGCGTTTTAATGACCATGTTTGCACACTGATTGGTGTAAAAAAATAAAATAAAACTAAATAATAATAATCTAGCACACCTGTGCAGGTTTGACATGACATGACAGGTAGCTGTCTTGTGGGTGGTGCTGAATCCTGTTAAATGACGTGAGGGTCTCATGCCTATACACAAGGGTGTGTCATTGCTGTTGCTTGACCATGCATTGGTTTCTGTGGTCAGTGAATGATAAAAACAAAATTTACCATCCATTGATGGATGGGAAATCCACCATGAGGCATTTGTTTTTAGAAACTGCTGCTCACAACCAATGTTGCAATGGAGTGTCTCCATCTGCTGGTGGTATTGGAAAGGCATTAGTGCTATGACAGGGTCTGAAGAAGAAGAAGAAGACGGAAAAAAATATATATAAAAAGAAAAAGAGAGAGAGAGAGAGAGAGACTGACTTAGTGAGCGAGTGAGTGAGAGAGTGAGAGTGAGTGAGAGTGAATGAGTGAGTGAGTGATTGAGTGAGTGAGTGAGTGAGAACAAATGAGTTAAAGCAAGTGAGTGAGAGAGATCGAATGAATGAAAGTCTGAATGACAGAAAGAAAAAAGGATGAAGAAAGAAGCATGAAGAAAAAAAAATGTATATGGAGTTGCTGACATGAGTGCAATCTACAAAGCCGTTGAGGCTGATCCTCATGGGAGGATTATTGCACCAGGACCCTTAGCACTTTTAAAATGCCATTCAATGCCACGGGCTAGATGTAAACTGCAGATGACCATGTTGTGGTAGTTACCATGGATACCCAAGTGATGTGTGAGCTAACACATAGGCCCAACAGATTCCAAGAAGGCCAGAATCACCAGCGGCACCACCATCGATTGTCAGGTCACCCGGATTCAGCAAATACCAGAGTCCAAAATGATGCAGGTTTATACTGTTAATTTTCAGTTTATCGTTACAGTTGGTGTTATTCCATGTCGGAAGGGACGCAGCTACAGCCAGTGGGGTAACTAGAGACAGGCAGGCAGCTATGTGCAACAAAGGTAGGCGTGTTGTTTTCATATGCAGATCTGAAATATTGTCTTATATGCAAGAGGAGGAGTGATGGGGGTTCAGGCAAAAGCCAGGCTATGGATTGCATTGCTAAATGCTCCATCAGAGTGCAATGGTCGCCTGTCCTTTTTTTAAGTGATGATGTGGGTTTAGCCTGTGCTGTATGTATGTATGGGTGGCTGACTGCCACCCACCCAGAGAGTGTATGGGAGGCTGGTTGGCTGCCAGCCTTCCTTCCATTCCTATGAGTAATGTGAGTGCTCATGAAGGGGACATGGTTGGGTCCACCCCTTTCCCGGTTATCCCCTCTAGGCCTTTTGGCTTAGATCAAGTGTAAAAAAAGAAAGGATCTTGCGACAGATCGCATCCTGAGGCACGTTTTTTTTTTTGTGTGAATACTTGCACTTGGGTGACTTGTGAGCACATACTGATACATACGTTCCCTATCTGGGGACCATAAATTAAATGGATTTTTGAGAAAGGGAGCTGATTTGGAAGCTTGCTTCTGTCGCCCTATGCATTGACCCGATGTGGCAGTATCTTCGGGTAGTGAACAGTGCACCACCCCATTCCAGTGTTAAACAAGAAAGATTCTCATTTAATCCTCCGTGGGTGAGAATTTGAGTTTGAGAATTGGAGACCAAAATGATGAGTTGCACTGACTGGTTTATGAACGTCTATTCATTTAGCGTTTTAATGACCATGTTTGCACACTGATTGGTGTAAAAAAATAAAATAAAACTAAATAATAATAATCTAGCACACCTGTGCAGGTTTGACATGACATGACAGGTAGCTGTCTTGTGGGTGGTGCTGAATCCTGTTAAATGACGTGAGGGTCTCATGCCTATACACAAGGGTGTGTCATTGCTGTTGCTTGACCATGCATTGGTTTCTGTGGTCAGTGAATGATAAAAACAAAATTTACCATCCATTGATGGATGGGAAATCCGCCATGAGGCATTTGTTTTTAGAAACTGCTGCTCACAACCAATGTTGCAATGGAGTGTCTCCATCTGCTGGTGGTATTGGAAAGGCATTAGTGCTATGACAGGGTCTGAAGAAGAAGAAGAAGACGGAAAAAAATATATATAAAAAGAAAAAGAGAGAGAGAGAGAGAGAGAGACTGACTTAGTGAGCGAGTGAGTGAGAGAGTGAGAGTGAGTGAGAGTGAATGAGTGAGTGAGTGATTGAGTGAGTGAGTGAGTGAGTGAGTGAGAACAAATGAGTTAAAGCAAGTGAGTGAGAGAGATCGAATGAATGAAAGTCTGAATGACAGAAAGAAAAAAGGATGAAGAAAGAAGCATGAAGAAAAAAAAATGTATATGGAGTTGCTGACATGAGTGCAATCTACAAAGCCGTTGAGGCTGATCCTCATGGGAGGATTATTGCACCAGGACCCTTAGCACTTTTAAAATGCCATTCAATGCCACGGGCTAGATGTAAACTGCAGATGACCATGTTGTGGTAGTTACCATGGATACCCAAGTGATGTGTGAGCTAACACATAGGCCCAACAGATTCCAAGAAGGCCAGAATCACCAGCGGCACCACCATCGATTGTCAGGTCACCCGGATTCAGCAAATACCAGAGTCCAAAATGATGCAGGTTTATACTGTTAATTTTCAATTTATCGTTACAGTTGGTGTTATTCCATGTCGGAAGGGACGCAGCTACAGCCAGTGGGGTAACTAGAGACAGGCAGGCAGCTATGTGCAACAAAGGTAGGCGTGTTGTTTTCATATGCAGATCTGAAATATTGTCTTATATGCAAGAGGAGGAGTGATGGGGGTTCAGGCAAAAGCCAGGCTATGGATTGCATTGCTAAATGCTCCATCAGAGTGCAATGGTCGCCTGTCCTTTTTTTAAGTGATGATGTGGGTTTAGCCTGTGCTGTATGTATGTATGGGTGGCTGACTGCCACCCACCCAGAGAGTGTATGGGAGGCTGGTTGGCTGCCAGCCTTCCTTCCATTCCTATGAGTAATGTGAGTGCTCATGAAGGGGACATGGTTGGGTCCACCCCTTTCCCGGTTATCCCCTCTAGGCCTTTTGGCTTAGATCAAGTGTAAAAAAAGAAAGGATCTTGCGACAGATCGCATCCTGAGGCACGTTTTTTTTTGTGTGAATACTTGCACTTGGGTGACTTGTGAGCACATACTGATACATACGTTCCCTATCTGGGGACCATAAATTAAATGGATTTTTGAGAAAGGGAGCTGATTTGGAAGCTTGCTTCTGTCGCCCTATGCATTGACCCGATGTGGCAGTATCTTCGGGTAGTGAACAGTGCACCACCCCATTCCAGTGTTAAACAAGAAAGATTCTCATTTAATCCTCCGTGGGTGAGAATTTGAGTTTGAGAATTGGAGACCAAAATGATGAGTTGCACTGACTGGTTTATGAACGTCTATTCATTTAGCGTTTTAATGACCATGTTTGCACACTGATTGGTGTAAAAAAATAAAATAAAACTAAATAATAATAATCTAGCACACCTGTGCAGGTTTGACATGACATGACAGGTAGCTGTCTTGTGGGTGGTGCTGAATCCTGTTAAATGACGTGAGGGTCTCATGCCTATACACAAGGGTGTGTCATTGCTGTTGCTTGACCATGCATTGGTTTCTGTGGTCAGTGAATGATAAAAACAAAATTTACCATCCATTGATGGATGGGAAATCCGCCATGAGGCATTTGTTTTTAGAAACTGCTGCTCACAACCAATGTTGCAATGGAGTGTCTCCATCTGCTGGTGGTATTGGAAAGGCATTAGTGATATGACAGGGTCTGAAGAAGAAGAAGAAGAAGACGGAAACAAATATATATAAAAAGAAAAAGAGAGAGAGAGAGACTGACTTAGTGAGCGAGTGAGTGAGAGAGTGAGAGTGAGTGAGAGTGAATGAGTGAGTGAGTGATTGAGTGAGTGAGTGAGAACAAATGAGTTAAAGCAAGTGAGTGAGAGAGATCGAATGAATGAAAGTCTGAATGACAGAAAGAAAAAAGGATGAAGAAAGAAGCATGAAGAAAAAAAAATGTATATGGAGTTGCTGACATGAGTGCAATCTACAAAGCCGTTGAGGCTGATCCTCATGGGAGGATTATTGCACCAGGACCCTTAGCACTTTTAAAATGCCATTCAATGCCACGGGCTAGATGTAAACTGCAGATGACCATGTTGTGGTAGTTACCATGGATACCCAAGTGATGTGTGAGCTAACACATAGGCCCAACAGATTCCAAGAAGGCCAGAATCACCAGCGGCACCACCATCGATTGTCAGGTCACCCGGATTCAGCAAATACCAGAGTCCAAAATGATGCAGGTTTATACTGTTAATTTTCAGTTTATCGTTACAGTTGGTGTTATTCCATGTCGGAAGGGACGCAGCTACAGCCAGTGGGGTAACTAGAGACAGGCAGGCAGCTATGTGCAACAAAGGTAGGCGTGTTGTTTTCATATGCAGATCTGAAATATTGTCTTATATGCAAGAGAAGGAGTGATGGGGGTTCAGGCAAAAGCCAGGCTATGGATTGCATTGCTAAATGCTCCATCAGAGTGCAATGGTCGCCTGTCCTTTTTTTAAGTGATGATGTGGGTTTAGCCTGTGCTGTATGTATGTATGGGTGGCTGACTGCCACCCACCCAGAGAGTGTATGGGAGGCTGGTTGGCTGCCAGCCTTCCTTCCATTCCTATGAGTAATGTGAGTGCTCATGAAGGGGACATGGTTGGGTCCACCCCTTTCCCGGTTATCCCCTCTAGGCCTTTTGGCTTAGATCAAGTGTAAAAAAAGAAAGGATCTTGCGACAGATCGCATCCTGAGGCACGTTTTTTTTTGTGTGAATACTTGCACTTGGGTGACTTGTGAGCACATACTGATACATACGTTCCCTATCTGGGGACCATAAATTAAATGGATTTTTGAGAAAGGGAGCTGATTTGGAAGCTTGCTTCTGTCGCCCTATGCATTGACCTGATGTGGCAGTATCTTCGGGTAGTGAACAGTGCACCACCCCATTCCAGTGTTAAACAAGAAAGATTCTCATTTAATCCTCCGTGGGTGAGAATTTGAGTTTGAGAATTGGAGACCAAAATGATGAGTTGCACTGACTGGTTTATGAACGTCTATTCATTTAGCGTTTTAATGACCATGTTTGCACACTGATTGGTGTAAAAAAATAAAATAAAACTAAATAATAATAATCTAGCACACCTGTGCAGGTTTGACATGACATGACAGGTAGCTGTCTTGTGGGTGGTGCTGAATCCTGTTAAATGACGTGAGGGTCTCATGCCTATACACAAGGGTGTGTCATTGCTGTTGCTTGACCATGCATTGGTTTCTGTGGTCAGTGAATGATAAAAACAAAATTTACCATCCATTGATGGATGGGAAATCCGCCATGAGGCATTTGTTTTTAGAAACTGCTGCTCACAACCAATGTTGCAATGGAGTGTCTCCATCTGCTGGTGGTATTGGAAAGGCATTAGTGCTATGACAGGGTCTGAAGAAGAAGAAGAAGAAGACGGAAAAAATATATATAAAAAGAAAAAGAGAGAGAGAGAGAGACTGACTTAGTGAGCGAGTGAGTGAGAGTGAGAGTGAGTGAGAGTGAATGAGTGAGTGAGTGATTGAGTGATTGAGTGAGTGAGTGAGTGAGAACAAATGAGTTAAAGCAAGTGAGTGAGAGAGATCGAATGAATGAAAGTCTGAATGACAGAAAGAAAAAAGGATGAAGAAAGAAGCATGAAGAAAAAAAAATGTATATGGAGTTGCTGACATGAGTGCAATCTACAAAGCCGTTGAGGCTGATCCTCATGGGAGGATTATTGCACCAGGACCCTTAGCACTTTTAAAATGCCATTCAATGCCACGGGCTAGATGTAAACTGCAGATGACCATGTTGTGGTAGTTACCATGGATACCCAAGTGATGTGTGAGCTAACACATAGGCCCAACAGATTCCAAGAAGGCCAGAATCACCAGCGGCACCACCATCGATTGTCAGGTCACCCGGATTCAGCAAATACCAGAGTCCAAAATGATGCAGGTTTATACTGTTAATTTTCAGTTTATCGTTACAGTTGGTGTTATTCCATGTCGGAAGGGACGCAGCTACAGCCAGTGGGGTAACTAGAGACAGGCAGGCAGCTATGTGCAACAAAGGTAGGCGTGTTGTTTTCATATGCAGATCTGAAATATTGTCTTATATGCAAGAGGAGGAGTGATGGGGGTTCAGGCAAAAGCCAGGCTATGGATTGCATTGCTAAATGCTCCATCAGAGTGCAATGGTCGCCTGTCCTTTTTTTAAGTGATGATGTGGGTTTAGCCTGTGCTGTATGTATGTATGGGTGGCTGACTGCCACCCACCCAGAGAGTGTATGGGAGGCTGGTTGGCTGCCAGCCTTCCTTCCATTCCTATGAGTAATGTGAGTGCTCATGAAGGGGACATGGTTGGGTCCACCCCTTTCCCGGTTATCCCCTCTAGGCCTTTTGGCTTAGATCAAGTGTAAAAAAAGAAAGGATCTTGCGACAGATCGCATCCTGAGGCACGTTTTTTTTTGTGTGAATACTTGCACTTGGGTGACTTGTGAGCACATACTGATACATACGTTCCCTATCTGGGGACCATAAATTAAATGGATTTTTGAGAAAGGGAGCTGATTTAGAAGCTTGCTTCTGTCGCCCTATGCATTGACCCGATGTGGCAGTATCTTCGGGTAGTGAACAGTGCACCACCCCATTCCAGTGTTAAACAAGAAAGATTCTCATTTAATCCTCCGTGGGTGAGAATTTGAGTTTGAGAATTGGAGACCAAAATGATGAGTTGCACTGACTGGTTTATGAACGTCTATTCATTTAGCGTTTTAATGACCATGTTTGCACACTGATTGGTGTAAAAAAATAAAATAAAACTAAATAATAATAATCTAGCACACCTGTGCAGGTTTGACATGACATGACAGGTAGCTGTCTTGTGGGTGGTGCTGAATCCTGTTAAATGACGTGAGGGTCTCATGCCTATACACAAGGGTGTGTCATTGCTGTTGCTTGACCATGCATTGGTTTCTGTGGTCAGTGAATGATAAAAACAAAATTTACCATCCATTGATGGATGGGAAATCCGCCATGAGGCATTTGTTTTTAGAAACTGCTGCTCACAACCAATGTTGCAATGGAGTGTCTCCATCTGCTGGTGGTATTGGAAAGGCATTAGTGATATGACAGGGTCTGAAGAAGAAGAAGAAGAAGACGGAAACAAATATATATAAAAAGAAAAAGAGAGAGAGAGAGACTGACTTAGTGAGCGAGTGAGTGAGAGAGTGAGAGTGAGTGAGAGTGAATGAGTGAGTGAGTGATTGAGTGAGTGAGTGAGAACAAATGAGTTAAAGCAAGTGAGTGAGAGAGATCGAATGAATGAAAGTCTGAATGACAGAAAGAAAAAAGGATGAAGAAAGAAGCATGAAGAAAAAAAAATGTATATGGAGTTGCTGACATGAGTGCAATCTACAAAGCCGTTGAGGCTGATCCTCATGGGAGGATTATTGCACCAGGACCCTTAGCACTTTTAAAATGCCATTCAATGCCACGGGCTAGATGTAAACTGCAGATGACCATGTTGTGGTAGTTACCATGGATACCCAAGTGATGTGTGAGCTAACACATAGGCCCAACAGATTCCAAGAAGGCCAGAATCACCAGCGGCACCACCATCGATTGTCAGGTCACCCGGATTCAGCAAATACCAGAGTCCAAAATGATGCAGGTTTATACTGTTAATTTTCAGTTTATCGTTACAGTTGGTGTTATTCCATGTCGGAAGGGACGCAGCTACAGCCAGTGGGGTAACTAGAGACAGGCAGGCAGCTATGTGCAACAAAGGTAGGCGTGTTGTTTTCATATGCAGATCTGAAATATTGTCTTATATGCAAGAGAAGGAGTGATGGGGGTTCAGGCAAAAGCCAGGCTATGGATTGCATTGCTAAATGCTCCATCAGAGTGCAATGGTCGCCTGTCCTTTTTTTAAGTGATGATGTGGGTTTAGCCTGTGCTGTATGTATGTATGGGTGGCTGACTGCCACCCACCCAGAGAGTGTATGGGAGGCTGGTTGGCTGCCAGCCTTCCTTCCATTCCTATGAGTAATGTGAGTGCTCATGAAGGGGACATGGTTGGGTCCACCCCTTTCCCGGTTATCCCCTCTAGGCCTTTTGGCTTAGATCAAGTGTAAAAAAAGAAAGGATCTTGCGACAGATCGCATCCTGAGGCACGTTTTTTTTTGTGTGAATACTTGCACTTGGGTGACTTGTGAGCACATACTGATACATACGTTCCCTATCTGGGGACCATAAATTAAATGGATTTTTGAGAAAGGGAGCTGATTTGGAAGCTTGCTTCTGTCGCCCTATGCATTGACCTGATGTGGCAGTATCTTCGGGTAGTGAACAGTGCACCACCCCATTCCAGTGTTAAACAAGAAAGATTCTCATTTAATCCTCCGTGGGTGAGAATTTGAGTTTGAGAATTGGAGACCAAAATGATGAGTTGCACTGACTGGTTTATGAACGTCTATTCATTTAGCGTTTTAATGACCATGTTTGCACACTGATTGGTGTAAAAAAATAAAATAAAACTAAATAATAATAATCTAGCACACCTGTGCAGGTTTGACATGACATGACAGGTAGCTGTCTTGTGGGTGGTGCTGAATCCTGTTAAATGACGTGAGGGTCTCATGCCTATACACAAGGGTGTGTCATTGCTGTTGCTTGACCATGCATTGGTTTCTGTGGTCAGTGAATGATAAAAACAAAATTTACCATCCATTGATGGATGGGAAATCCGCCATGAGGCATTTGTTTTTAGAAACTGCTGCTCACAACCAATGTTGCAATGGAGTGTCTCCATCTGCTGGTGGTATTGGAAAGGCATTAGTGCTATGACAGGGTCTGAAGAAGAAGAAGAAGAAGACGGAAAAAATATATATAAAAAGAAAAAGAGAGAGAGAGAGAGACTGACTTAGTGAGCGAGTGAGTGAGAGTGAGAGTGAGTGAGAGTGAATGAGTGAGTGAGTGATTGAGTGATTGAGTGAGTGAGTGAGTGAGAACAAATGAGTTAAAGCAAGTGAGTGAGAGAGATCGAATGAATGAAAGTCTGAATGACAGAAAGAAAAAAGGATGAAGAAAGAAGCATGAAGAAAAAAAAATGTATATGGAGTTGCTGACATGAGTGCAATCTACAAAGCCGTTGAGGCTGATCCTCATGGGAGGATTATTGCACCAGGACCCTTAGCACTTTTAAAATGCCATTCAATGCCACGGGCTAGATGTAAACTGCAGATGACCATGTTGTGGTAGTTACCATGGATACCCAAGTGATGTGTGAGCTAACACATAGGCCCAACAGATTCCAAGAAGGCCAGAATCACCAGCGGCACCACCATCGATTGTCAGGTCACCCGGATTCAGCAAATACCAGAGTCCAAAATGATGCAGGTTTATACTGTTAATTTTCAGTTTATCGTTACAGTTGGTGTTATTCCATGTCGGAAGGGACGCAGCTACAGCCAGTGGGGTAACTAGAGACAGGCAGGCAGCTATGTGCAACAAAGGTAGGCGTGTTGTTTTCATATGCAGATCTGAAATATTGTCTTATATGCAAGAGGAGGAGTGATGGGGGTTCAGGCAAAAGCCAGGCTATGGATTGCATTGCTAAATGCTCCATCAGAGTGCAATGGTCGCCTGTCCTTTTTTTAAGTGATGATGTGGGTTTAGCCTGTGCTGTATGTATGTATGGGTGGCTGACTGCCACCCACCCAGAGAGTGTATGGGAGGCTGGTTGGCTGCCAGCCTTCCTTCCATTCCTATGAGTAATGTGAGTGCTCATGAAGGGGACATGGTTGGGTCCACCCCTTTCCCGGTTATCCCCTCTAGGCCTTTTGGCTTAGATCAAGTGTAAAAAAAGAAAGGATCTTGCGACAGATCGCATCCTGAGGCACGTTTTTTTTTGTGTGAATACTTGCACTTGGGTGACTTGTGAGCACATACTGATACATACGTTCCCTATCTGGGGACCATAAATTAAATGGATTTTTGAGAAAGGGAGCTGATTTAGAAGCTTGCTTCTGTCGCCCTATGCATTGACCCGATGTGGCAGTATCTTCGGGTAGTGAACAGTGCACCACCCCATTCCAGTGTTAAACAAGAAAGATTCTCATTTAATCCTCCGTGGGTGAGAATTTGAGTTTGAGAATTGGAGACCAAAATGATGAGTTGCACTGACTGGTTTATGAACGTCTATTCATTTAGCGTTTTAATGACCATGTTTGCACACTGATTGGTGTAAAAAAAATAAAATAAAACTAAATAATAATAATCTAGCACACCTGTGCAGGTTTGACATGACATGACAGGTAGCTGTCTTGTGGGTGGTGCTGAATCCTGTTAAATGACGTGAGGGTCTCATGCCTATACACAAGGGTGTGTCATTGCTGTTGCTTGACCATGCATTGGTTTCTGTGGTCAGTGAATGATAAAAACAAAATTTACCATCCATTGATGGATGGGAAATCCGCCATGAGGCATTTGTTTTTAGAAACTGCTGCTCACAACCAATGTTGCAATGGAGTGTCTCCATCTGCTGGTGGTATTGGAAAGGCATTAGTGCTATGACAGGGTCTGAAGAAGAAGAAGAAGACGGAAAAAAATATATATAAAAAGAAAAAGAGAGAGAGAGAGAGATAGACTGACTTAGTGAGCGAGTGAGTGAGAGAGTGAGAGTGAGTGAGAGTGAATGAGTGAGTGAGTGATTGAGTGAGTGAGTGAGTGAGAACAAATGAGTTAAAGCAAGTGAGTGAGAGAGATCGAATGAATGAAAGTCTGAATGACAGAAAGAAAAAAGGATGAAGAAAGAAGCATGAAGAAAAAAAATGTATATGGAGTTGCTGACATGAGTGCAATCTACAAAGCCGTTGAGGCTGATCCTCATGGGAGGATTATTGCACCAGGACCCTTAGCACTTTTAAAATGCCATTCAATGCCACGGGCTAGATGTAAACTGCAGATGACCATGTTGTGGTAGTTACCATGGATACCCAAGTGATGTGTGAGCTAACACATAGGCCCAACAGATTCCAAGAAGGCCAGAATCACCAGCGGCACCACCATCGATTGTCAGGTCACCCGGATTCAGCAAATACCAGAGTCCAAAATGATGCAGGTTTATACTGTTAATTTTCAGTTTATCGTTACAGTTGGTGTTATTCCATGTCGGAAGGGACGCAGCTACAGCCAGTGGGGTAACTAGAGACAGGCAGGCAGCTATGTGCAACAAAGGTAGGCGTGTTGTTTTCATATGCAGATCTGAAATATTGTCTTATATGCAAGAGGAGGAGTGATGGGGGTTCAGGCAAAAGCCAGGCTATGGATTGCATTGCTAAATGCTCCATCAGAGTGCAATGGTCGCCTGTCCTTTTTTTAAGTGATGATGTGGGTTTAGCCTGTGCTGTATGTATGTATGGGTGGCTGACTGCCACCCACCCAGAGAGTGTATGGGAGGCTGGTTGGCTGCCAGCCTTCCTTCCATTCCTATGAGTAATGTGAGTGCTCATGAAGGGGACATGGTTGGGTCCACCCCTTTCCCGGTTATCCCCTCTAGGCCTTTTGGCTTAGATCAAGTGTAAAAAAAGAAAGGATCTTGCGACAGATCGCCTCCTGAGGCACGTTTGTTTTTTGTGTGAATACTTGCACTTGGGTGACTTGTGAGCACATACTGATACATACGTTCCCTATTTGGGGACCATAAATTAAATGGATTTTTGAGAAAGGGAGCTGATTTGGAAGCTTGCTTCTGTCGCCCTATGCATTGACCCGATGTGGCAGTATCTTCGGGTAGTGAACAGTGCACCACCCCATTCCAGTGTTAAACAAGAAAGATTCTCATTTAATCCTCCGTGGGTGAGAATTTGAGTTTGAGAATTGGAGACCAAAATGATGAGTTGCACTGACTGGTTTATGAACGTCTATTCATTTAGCGTTTTAATGACCATGTTTGCACACTGATTGGTGTAAAAAAATAAAATAAAACTAAATAATAATAATCTAGCACACCTGTGCAGGTTTGACATGACATGACAGGTAGCTGTTTTGTGGGTGGTGCTGAATCCTGTTAAATGACGTGAGGGTCTCATGCCTATACACAAGGGTGTGTCATTGCTGTTGCTTGACCATGCATTGGTTTCTGTGGTCAGTGAATGATAAAAACAAAATTTACCATCCATTGATGGATGGGAAATCCGCCATGAGGCATTTGTTTTTAGAAACTGCTGCTCACAACCAATGTTGCAATGGAGTGTCTCCATCTGCTGGTGGTATTGGAAAGGCATTAGTGCTATGACAGGGTCTGAAGAAGAAGAAGAAGAAGAAGAAGACGGAAAAAAATATATATAAAAAGAAAAAGAGAGAGAGAGAGAGAGAGAGACTGACTTAGTGAGCGAGTGAGTGAGAGAGTGAGAGTGAGTGAGAGTGAATGAGTGAGTGAGTGATTGAGTGAGTTAGTGAGTGAGAACAAATGAGTTAAAGCAAGTGAGTGAGAGAGATCGAATGAATGAAAGTCTGAATGACAGAAAGAAAAAAGGATGAAGAAAGAAGCATGAAGAAAAAAAAATGTATATGGAGTTGCTGACATGAGTGCAATCTACAAAGCCGTTGAGGCTGATCCTCATGGGAGGATTATTGCACCAGGACCCTTAGCACTTTTAAAATGCCATTCAATGCCACGGGCTAGATGTAAACTGCAGATGACCATGTTGTGGTAGTTACCATGGATACCCAAGTGATGTGTGAGCTAACACATAGGCCCAACAGATTCCAAGAAGGCCAGAATCACCAGCGGCACCACCATCGATTGTCAGGTCACCCGGATTCAGCAAATACCAGAGTCCAAAATGATGCAGGTTTATACTGTTAATTTTCAGTTTATCGTTACAGTTGGTGTTATTCCATGTCGGAAGGGACGCAGCTACAGCCAGTGGGGTAACTAGAGACAGGCAGGCAGCTATGTGCAACAAAGGTAGGCGTGTTGTTTTCATATGCAGATCTGAAATATTGTCTTATATGCAAGAGGAGGAGTGATGGGGGTTCAGGCAAAAGCCAGGCTATGGATTGCATTGCTAAATGCTCCATCAGAGTGCAATGGTCGCCTGTCCTTTTTTTAAGTGATGATGTGGGTTTAGCCTGTGCTGTATGTATGTATGGGTGGCTGACTGCCACCCACCCAGAGAGTGTATGGGAGGCTGGTTGGCTGCCAGCCTTCCTTCCATTCCTATGAGTAATGTGAGTGCTCATGAAGGGGACATGGTTGGGTCCACCCCTTTCCCGGTTATCCCCTCTAGGCCTTTTGGCTTAGATCAAGTGTAAAAAAAGAAAGGATCTTGCGACAGACCGCATCCTGAGGCACGTTTTTTTTTTTGTGTGAATACTTGCACTTGGGTGACTTGTGAGCACATACTGATACATACGTTCCCTATCTGGGGACCATAAATTAAATGGATTTTTGAGAAAGGGAGCTGATTTGGAAGCTTGCTTCTGTCGCCCTATGCATTGACCCGATGTGGCAGTATCTTCGGGTAGTGAACAGTGCACCACCCCATTCCAGTGTTAAACAAGAAAGATTCTCATTTAATCCTCCGTGGGTGAGAATTTGAGTTTGAGAATTGGAGACCAAAATGATGAGTTGCACTGACTGGTTTATGAACGTCTATTCATTTAGCGTTTTAATGACCATGTTTGCACACTGATTGGTGTAAAAAAATAAAATAAAACTAAATAATAATAATCTAGCACACCTGTGCAGGTTTGACATGACATGACAGGTAGCTGTCTTGTGGGTGGTGCTGAATCCTGTTAAATGACGTGAGGGTCTCATGCCTATACACAAGGGTGTGTCATTGCTGTTGCTTGACCATGCATTGGTTTCTGTGGTCAGTGAATGATAAAAACAAAATTTACCATCCATTGATGGATGGGAAATCCGCCATGAGGCATTTGTTTTTAGAAACTGCTGCTCACAACCAATGTTGCAATGGAGTGTCTCCATCTGCTGGTGGTATTGGAAAGGCATTAGTGCTATGACAGGGTCTGAAGAAGAAGAAGAAGAAGAAGAAGAAGAAGAAGAAGACGGAAAAAAATATATATAAAAAGAAAAAGAGAGAGAGAGAGAGAGAGACTGACTTAGTGAGCGAGTGAGTGAGAGAGTGAGAGTGAGTGAGAGTGAATGAGTGAGTGAGTGATTGAGTGAGTGAGTGAGTGAGTGAGTGAGAACAAATGAGTTAAAGCAAGTGAGTGAGAGAGATCGAATGAATGAAAGTCTGAATGACAGAAAGAAAAAAGGATGAAGAAAGAAGCATGAAGAAAAAAAAATGTATATGGAGTTGCTGACATGAGTGCAATCTACAAAGCCGTTGAGGCTGATCCTCATGGGAGGATTATTGCACCAGGACCCTTAGCACTTTTAAAATGCCATTCAATGCCACGGGCTAGATGTAAACTGCAGATGACCATGTTGTGGTAGTTACCATGGATACCCAAGTGATGTGTGAGCTAACACATAGGCCCAACAGATTCCAAGAAGGCCAGAATCACCAGCGGCACCACCATCGATTGTCAGGTCACCCGGATTCAGCAAATACCAGAGTCCAAAATGATGCAGGTTTATACTGTTAATTTTCAGTTTATCGTTACAGTTGGTGTTATTCCATGTCGGAAGGGACGCAGCTACAGCCAGTGGGGTAACTAGAGACAGGCAGGCAGCTATGTGCAACAAAGGTAGGCGTGTTGTTTTCATATGCAGATCTGAAATATTGTCTTATATGCAAGAGGAGGAGTGATGGGGGTTCAGGCAAAAGCCAGGCTATGGATTGCATTGCTAAATGCTCCATCAGAGTGCAATGGTCGCCTGTCCTTTTTTTAAGTGATGATGTGGGTTTAGCCTGTGCTGTATGTATGTATGGGTGGCTGACTGCCACCCACCCAGAGAGTGTATGGGAGGCTGGTTGGCTGCCAGCCTTCCTTCCATTCCTATGAGTAATGTGAGTGCTCATGAAGGGGACATGGTTGGGTCCACCCCTTTCCCGGTTATCCCCTCTAGGCCTTTTGGCTTAGATCAAATGTAAAAAAAGAAAGGATCTTGCGACAGATCGCATCCTGAGGCACGTTTTTTTTTGTGTGAATACTTGCACTTGGGTGACTTGTGAGCACATACTGATACATACGTTCCCTATCTGGGGACCATAAATTAAATGGATTTTTGAGAAAGGGAGCTGATTTAGAAGCTTGCTTCTGTCGCCCTATGCATTGACCCGATGTGGCAGTATCTTCGGGTAGTGAACAGTGCACCACCCCATTCCAGTGTTAAACAAGAAAGATTCTCATTTAATCCTCCGTGGGTGAGAATTTGAGTTTGAGAATTGGAGACCAAAATGATGAGTTGCACTGACTGGTTTATGAACGTCTATTCATTTAGCGTTTTAATGACCATGTTTGCACACTGATTGGTGTAAAAAAAATAAAATAAAACTAAATAATAATAATCTAGCACACCTGTGCAGGTTTGACATGACATGACAGGTAGCTGTCTTGTGGGTGGTGCTGAATCCTGTTAAATGACGTAAGGGTCTCATGCCTATACACAAGGGTGTGTCATTGCTGTTGCTTGACCATGCATTGGTTTCTGTGGTCAGTGAATGATAAAAACAAAATTTACCATCCATTGATGGATGGGAAATCCGCCATGAGGCATTTGTTTTTAGAAACTGCTGCTCACAACCAATGTTGCAATGGAGTGTCTCCATCTGCTGGTGGTATTGGAAAGGCATTAGTGCTATGACAGGGTCTGAAGAAGAAGAAGAAGAAGAAGACGGAAAAAAATATATATAAAAAGAAAAAGAGAGAGAGAGAGAGAGACTGACTTAGTGAGCGAGTGAGTGAGAGAGTGAGAGTGAGTGAGAGTGAATGAGTGAGTGATTGAGTGAGTGAGTGAGTGAGAACAAATGAGTTAAAGCAAGTGAGTGAGAGAGATCGAATGAATGAAAGTCTGAATGACAGAAAGAAAAAAGGATGAAGAAAGAAGCATGAAGAAAAAAAATGTATATGGAGTTGCTGACATGAGTGCAATCTACAAAGCCGTTGAGGCTGATCCTCATGGGAGGATTATTGCACCAGGACCCTTAGCACTTTTAAAATGCCATTCAATGCCACGGGCTAGATGTAAACTGCAGATGACCATGTTGTGGTAGTTACCATGGATACCCAAGTGATGTGTGAGCTAACACATAGGCCCAACAGATTCCAAGAAGGCCAGAATCACCAGCGGCACCACCATCGATTGTCAGGTCACCCGGATTCAGCAAATACCAGAGTCCAAAATGATGCAGGTTTATACTGTTAATTTTCAGTTTATCGTTACAGTTGGTGTTATTCCATGTCGGAAGGGACGCAGCTACAGCCAGTGGGGTAACTAGAGACAGGCAGGCAGCTATGTGCAACAAAGGTAGGCGTGTTGTTTTCATATGCAGATCTGAAATATTGTCTTATATGCAAGAGGAGGAGTGATGGGGGTTCAGGCAAAAGCCAGGCTATGGATTGCATTGCTAAATGCTCCATCAGAGTGCAATGGTCGCCTGTCCTTTTTTTAAGTGATGATGTGGGTTTAGCCTGTGCTGTATGTATGTATGGGTGGCTGACTGCCACCCACCCAGAGAGTGTATGGGAGGCTGGTTGGCTGCCAGCCTTCCTTCCATTCCTATGAGTAATGTGAGTGCTCATGAAGGGGACATGGTTGGGTCCACCCCTTTCCCGGTTATCCCCTCTAGGCCTTTTGGCTTAGATCAAGTGTAAAAAAAGAAAGGATCTTGCGACAGATTGCATCCTGAGGCATGTTTTTTTTTGTGTGAATACTTGCACTTGGGTGACTTGTGAGCACATACTGATACATACGTTCCCTATCTGGGGACCATAAATTAAATGGATTTTTGAGAAAGGGAGCTGATTTGGAAGCTTGCTTCTGTCGCCCTATGCATTGACCCGATGTGGCAGTATCTTCGGGTAGTGAACAGTGCACCACCCCATTCCAGTGTTAAACAAGAAAGATTCTCATTTAATCCTCCGTGGGTGAGAATTTGAGTTTGAGAATTGGAGACCAAAATGATGAGTTGCACTGACTGGTTTATGAACGTCTATTCATTTAGCGTTTTAATGACCATGTTTGCACACTGATTGGTGTAAAAAAAATAAAATAAAACTAAATAATAATAATCTAGCACACCTGTGCAGGTTTGACATGACATGACAGGTAGCTGTCTTGTGGGTGGTGCTGAATCCTGTTAAATGACGTGAGGGTCTCATGCCTATACACAAGGGTGTGTCATTGCTGTTGCTTGACCATGCATTGGTTTCTGTGGTCAGTGAATGATAAAAACAAAATTTACCATCCATTGATGGATGGGAAATCCGCCATGAGGCATTTGTTTTTAGAAACTGCTGCTCACAACCAATGTTGCAATGGAGTGTCTCCATCTGCTGGTGGTATTGGAAAGGCATTAGTGCTATGACAGGGTCTGAAGAAGAAGAAGAAGACGGAAAAAAATATATATAAAAAGAAAAAGAGAGAGAGAGAGAGAGAGACTGACTTAGTGAGCGAGTGAGTGAGAGAGTGAGAGTGAGTGAGAGTGAATGAGTGAGTGAGTGATTGAGTGAGTGAGTGAGTGAGAACAAATGAGTTAAAGCAAGTGAGTGAGAGAGATCGAATGAATGAAAGTCTGAATGACAGAAAGAAAAAAGGATGAAGAAAGAAGCATGAAGAAAAAAAATGTATATGGAGTTGCTGACATGAGTGCAATCTACAAAGCCGTTGAGGCTGATCCTCATGGGAGGATTATTGCACCAGGACCCTTAGCACTTTTAAAATGCCATTCAATGCCACGGGCTAGATGTAAACTGCAGATGACCATGTTGTGGTAGTTACCATGGATACCCAAGTGATGTGTGAGCTAACACATAGGCCCAACAGATTCCAAGAAGGCCAGAATCACCAGCGGCACCACCATCGATTGTCAGGTCACCCGGATTCAGCAAATACCAGAGTCCAAAATGATGCAGGTTTATACTGTTAATTTTCAGTTTATCGTTACAGTTGGTGTTATTCCATGTCGGAAGGGACGCAGCTACAGCCAGTGGGGTAACTAGAGACAGGCAGGCAGCTATGTGCAACAAAGGTAGGCGTGTTGTTTTCATATGCAGATCTGAAATATTGTCTTATATGCAAGAGGAGGAGTGATGGGGGTTCAGGCAAAAGCCAGGCTATGGATTGCATTGCTAAATGCTCCATCAGAGTGCAATGGTCGCCTGTCCTTTTTTTAAGTGATGATGTGGGTTTAGCCTGTGCTGTATGTATGTATGGGTGGCTGACTGCCACCCACCCAGAGAGTGTATGGGAGGCTGGTTGGCTGCCAGCCTTCCTTCCATTCCTATGAGTAATGTGAGTGCTCATGAAGGGGACATGGTTGGGTCCACCCCTTTCCCGGTTATCCCCTCTAGGCCTTTTGGCTTAGATCAAGTGTAAAAAAAAGAAAGGATCTTGCGACAGATCGCATCCTGAGGCACGTTTTTTTTTTGTGTGAATACTTGCACTTGGGTGACTTGTGAGCACATAATGATACATACGTTCCCTATCTGGGGACCATAAATTAAATGGATTTTTGAGAAAGGGAGCTGATTTGGAAGCTTGCTTCTGTCGCCCTATGCATTGACCCGATGTGGCAGTATCTTCGGGTAGTGAACAGTGCACCACCCCATTCCAGTGTTAAACAAGAAAGATTCTCATTTAATCCTCCGTGGGTGAGAATTTGAGTTTGAGAATTGGAGACCAAAATGATGAGTTGCACTGACTGGTTTATGAACGTCTATTCATTTAGCGTTTTAATGACCATGTTTGCACACTGATTGGTGTAAAAAAATAAAATAAAACTAAATAATAATAATCTAGCACACCTGTGCAGGTTTGACATGACATGACAGGTAGCTGTCTTGTGGGTGGTGCTGAATCCTGTTAAATGACGTGAGGGTCTCATGCCTATACACAAGGGTGTGTCATTGCTGTTGCTTGACCATGCATTGGTATCTGTGGTCAGTGAATGATAAAAACAAAATTTACCATCCATTGATGGATGGGAAATCCGCCATGAGGCATTTGTTTTTAGAAACTGCTGCTCACAACCAATGTTGCAATGGAGTGTCTCCATCTGCTGGTGGTATTGGAAAGGCATTAGTGCTATGACAGGGTCTGAAGAAGAAGAAGAAGAAGACGGAAAAAAATATATATAAAAAGAAAAAGAGAGAGAGAGAGAGAGAGACTGACTTAGTGAGCGAGTGAGTGAGAGAGTGAGAGTGAGTGAGAGTGAATGAGTGAGTGAGTGAGTGAGAACAAATGAGTTAAAGCAAGTGAGTGAGAGAGATCGAATGAATGAAAGTCTGAATGACAGAAAGAAAAAAGGATGAAGAAAGAAGCATGAAGAAAAAAAAATGTATATGGAGTTGCTGACATGAGTGCAATCTACAAAGCCGTTGAGGCTGATCCTCATGGGAGGATTATTGCACCAGGACCCTTAGCACTTTTAAAATGCCATTCAATGCCACGGGCTAGATGTAAACTGCAGATGACCATGTTGTGGTAGTTACCATGGATACCCAAGTGATGTGTGAGCTAACACATAGGCCCAACAGATTCCAAGAAGGCCAGAATCACCAGCGGCACCACCATCGATTGTCAGGTCACCCGGATTCAGCAAATACCAGAGTCCAAAATGATGCAGGTTTATACTGTTAATTTTCAGTTTATCGTTACAGTTGGTGTTATTCCATGTTGGAAGGGACGCAGCTACAGCCAGTGGGGTAACTAGAGACAGGCAGGCAGCTATGTGCAACAAAGGTAGGCGTGTTGTTTTCATATGCAGATCTGAAATATTGTCTTATATGCAAGAGGAGGAGTGATGGGGGTTCAGGCAAAAGCCAGGCTATGGATTGCATTGCTAAATGCTCCATCAGAGTGCAATGGTCGCCTGTCCTTTTTTTAAGTGATGATGTGGGTTTAGCCTGTGCTGTATGTATGTATGGGTGGCTGACTGCCACCCACCCAGAGAGTGTATGGGAGGCTGGTTGGCTGCCAGCCTTCCTTCCATTCCTATGAGTAATGTGAGTGCTCATGAAGGTGACATGGTTGGGTCCACCCCTTTCCCGGTTATCCCCTCTAGGCCTTTTGGCTTAGATCAAGTGTAAAAAAAGAAAGGATCTTGCGACAGATCGCATCCTGAGGCACGTTTTTTTTTTGTGTGAATACTTGCACTTGGGTGACTTGTGAGCACATACTGATACATACGTTCCCTATCTGGGGACCATAAATTTAATGGATTTTTGAGAAAGGGAGCTGATTTGGAAGCTTGCTTCTGTTGCCCTATGCATTGACCCGATGTGGCAGTATCTTCGGGTAGTGAACAGTGCACCACCCCATTCCAGTGTTAAACAAGAAAGATTCTCATTTAATCCTCCGTGGGTGAGAATTTGAGTTTGAGAATTGGAGACCAAAATGATGAGTTGCACTGACTGGTTTATGAACGTCTATTCATTTAGCGTTTTAATGACCATGTTTGCACACTGATTGGTGTAAAAAAATAAAATAAAACTAAATAATAATAATCTAGCACACCTGTGCAGGTTTGACATGACATGACAGGTAGCTGTCTTGTGGGTGGTGCTGAATCCTGTTAAATGACGTGAGGGTCTCATGCCTATACACAAGGGTGTGTCATTGCTGTTGCTTGACCATGCATTGGTTTCTGTGGTCAGTGAATGATAAAAACAAAATTTACCATCCATTGATGGATGGGAAATCCGCCATGAGGCATTTGTTTTTAGAAACTGCTGCTCACAACCAATGTTGCAATGGAGTGTCTCCATCTGCTGGTGGTATTGGAAAGGCATTAGTGCTATGACAGGGTCTGAAGAAGAAGAAGAAGAAGAAGAAGAAGACGGAAAAAAATATATATAAAAAGAAAAAGAGAGAGAGAGAGAGAGAGAGACTGACTTAGTGAGCGAGTGAGTGAGAGAGTGAGAGTGAGTGAGAGTGAATGAGTGAGTGAGTGATTGAGTGAGTGAGTGAGTGAGTGAGAACAAATGAGTTAAAGCAAGTGAGTGAGAGAGATCGAATGAATGAAAGTCTGAATGACAGAAAGAAAAAAGGATGAAGAAAGAAGCATGAAGAAAAAAAAATGTATATGGAGTTGCTGACATGAGTGCAATCTACAAAGCCGTTGAGGCTGATCCTCATGGGAGGATTATTGCACCAGGACCCTTAGCACTTTTAAAATGCCATTCAATGCCACGGGCTAGATGTAAACTGCAGATGACCATGTTGTGGTAGTTACCATGGATACCCAAGTGATGTGTGAGCTAACACATAGGCCCAACAGATTCCAAGAAGGCCAGAATCACCAGCGGCACCACCATCGATTGTCAGGTCACCCGGATTCAGCAAATACCAGAGTCCAAAATGATGCAGGTTTATACTGTTAATTTTCAGTTTATCGTTACAGTTGGTGTTATTCCATGTCGGAAGGGACGCAGCTACAGCCAGTGGGGTAACTAGAGACAGGCAGGCAGCTATGTGCAACAAAGGTAGGCGTGTTGTTTTCATATGCAGATCTGAAATATTGTCTTATATGCAAGAGGAGGAGTGATGGGGGTTCAGGCAAAAGCCAGGCTATGGATTGCATTGCTAAATGCTCCATCAGAGTGCAATGGTCGCCTGTCCTTTTTTTAAGTGATGATGTGGGTTTAGCCTGTGCTGTATGTATGTATGGGTGGCTGACTGCCACCCACCCAGAGAGTGTATGGGAGGCTGGTTGGCTGCCAGCCTTCCTTCCATTCCTATGAGTAATGTGAGTGCTCATGAAGGGGACATGGTTGGGTCCACCCCTTTCCCGGTTATCCCCTCTAGGCTTTTTGGCTTAGATCAAGTGTAAAAAAAGAAAGGATCTTGCGACAGATCGCATCCTGAGGCACGTTTTTTTTTTGTGTGAATACTTGCACTTGGGTGACTTGTGAGCACATACTGATACATACGTTCCCTATCTGGGGACCATAAATTAAATGGATTTTTGAGAAAGGGAGCTGATTTGGAAGCTTGCTTCTGTCGCCCTATGCATTGACCAGATGTGGCAGTATCTTCGGGTAGTGAACAGTGCACCACCCCATTCCAGTGTTAAACAAGAAAGATTCTCATTTAATCCTCCGCGGGTGAGAATTTGAGTTTGAGAATTGGAGACCAAAATGATGAGTTGCACTGACTGGTTTATGAACGTCTATTCATTTAGCGTTTTAATGACCATGTTTGCACACTGATTGGTGTAAAAAAATAAAACAAAACTAAATAATAATAATCTAGCACACCTGTGCAGGTTTGACATGACATGACAGGTAGCTGTCTTGTGGGTGGTGCTGAATCCTGTTAAATGACGTGAGGGTCTCATGCCTATACACAAGGGTGTGTCATTGCTGTTGCTTGACCATGCATTGGTTTCTGTGGTCAGTGAATGATAAAAACAAAATTTACCATCCATTGATGGATGGGAAATCCGCCATGAGGCATTTGTTTTTAGAAACTGCTGCTCACAACCAATGTTGCAATGGAGTGTCTCCATCTGCTGGTGGTATTGGAAAGGCATTAGTGCTATGACAGGGTCTGAAGAAGAAGAAGAAGAAGAAGAAGAAGACGGAAAAAAATATATATAAAAAGAAAAAGAAAGAGAGAGAGAGAGAGACTGACTTAGTGAGCGAGTGAGTGAGAGAGTGAGAGTGAGTGAGAGTGAATGAGTGAGTGAGTGATTGAGTGAGTGAGTGAGTCAGTGAGAACAAATGAGTTAAAGCAAGTGAGTGAGAGAGATCGAATGAATGAAAGTCTGAATGACAGAAAGAAAAAAGGATGAAGAAAGAAGCATGAAGAAAAAAAAATGTATATGGAGTTGCTGACATGAGTGCAATCTACAAAGCCGTTGAGGCTGATCCTCATGGGAGGATTATTGCACCAGGACCCTTAGCACTTTTAAAATGCCATTCAATGCCACGGGCTAGATGTAAACTGCAGATGACCATGTTGTGGTAGTTACCATGGATACCCAAGTGATGTGTGAGCTAACACATAGGCCCAACAGATTCCAAGAAGGCCAGAATCACCAGCGGCACCACCATCGATTGTCAGGTCACCCGGATTCAGCAAATACCAGAGTCCAAAATGATGCAGGTTTATACTGTTAATTTTCAGTTTATCGTTACAGTTGGTGTTATTCCATGTCGGAAGGGACGCAGCTACAGCCAGTGGGGTAACTAGAGACAGGCAGGCAGCTATGTGCAACAAAGGTAGGCGTGTTGTTTTCATATGCAGATCTGAAATATTGTCTTATATGCAAGAGGAGGAGTGATGGGGGTTCAGGCAAAAGCCAGGCTATGGATTGCATTGCTAAATGCTCCATCAGAGTGCAATGGTCGCCTGTCCTTTTTTTAAGTGATGATGTGGGTTTAGCCTGTGCTGTATGTATGTATGGGTGGCTGACTGCCACCCACCCAGAGAGTGTATGGGAGGCTGGTTGGCTGCCAGCCTTCCTTCCATTCCTATGAGTAATGTGAGTGCTCATGAAGGGGACATGGTTGGGTCCACCCCTTTCCCGGTTATCCCCTCTAGGCCTTTTGGCTTAGATCAAGTGTAAAAAAAGAAAGGATCTTGCGACAGATCGCATCCTGAGGCACGTTTTTTTTTTTTGTGTGAATACTTGCACTTGGGTGACTTGTGAGCACATACTGATACATACGTTCCCTATCTGGGGACCATAAATTAAATGGATTTTTGAGAAAGGGAGCTGATTTGGAAGCTTGCTTCTGTCACCCTATGCATTGACCCGATGTGGCAGTATCTTCGGGTAGTGAACAGTGCACCACCCCATTCCAGTGTTAAACAAGAAAGATTCTCATTTAATCCTCCGTGGGTGAGAATTTGAGTTTGAGAATTGGAGACCAAAATGATGAGTTGCACTGACTGGTTTATGAACGTCTATTCATTTAGCGTTTTAATGACCATGTTTGCACACTGATTGGTGTAAAAAAATAAAATAAAACTAAATAATAATAATCTAGCACACCTGTGCAGGTTTGACATGACATGACAGGTAGCTGTCTTGTGGGTGGTGCTGAATCCTGTTAAATGACGTGAGGGTCTCATGCCTATACACAAGGGTGTGTCATTGCTGTTGCTTGACCATGCATTGGTTTCTGTGGTCAGTGAATGATAAAAACAAAATTTACCATCCATTGATGGATGGGAAATCCGCCATGAGGCATTTGTTTTTAGAAACTGCTGCTCACAACCAATGTTGCAATGGAGTGTCTCCATCTGCTGGTGGTATTGGAAAGGCATTAGTGTTATGACAGGGTCTGAAGAAGAAGAAGAAGAAGAAGACGGAAAAAAATATATATAAAAAGAAAAAGAGAGAGAGAGAGAGACTGACTTAGTGAGCGAGTGAGTGAGAGAGTGTGAGTGAGTGATTGAGTGAGTGAGTGAGAACAAATGAGTTAAAGCAAGTGAGTGAGAGAGATCGAATGAATGAAAGTCTGAATGACAGAAAGAAAAAAGGATGAAGAAAGAAGCATGAAGAAAAAAAAATGTATATGGAGTTGCTGACATGAGTGCAATCTACAAAGCCGTTGAGGCTGATCCTCATGGGAGGATTATTGCACCAGGACCCTTAGCACTTTTAAAATGCCATTCAATGCCACGGGCTAGATGTAAACTGCAGATGACCATGTTGTGGTAGTTACCATGGATACCCAAGTGATGTGTGAGCTAACACATAGGCCCAACAGATTCCAAGAAGGCCAGAATCACCAGCGGCACCACCATCGATTGTCAGGTCACCCGGATTCAGCAAATACCAGAGTCCAAAATGATGCAGGTTTATACTGTTAATTTTCAGTTTATCGTTACAGTTGGTGTTATTCCATGTCGGAAGGGACGCAGCTACAGCCAGTGCGGTAACTAGAGACAGGCAGGCAGCTATGTGCAACAAAGGTAGGCGTGTTGTTTTCATATGCAGATCTGAAATATTGTCTTATATGCAAGAGGAGGAGTGATGGGAGTTCAGGCAAAAGCCAGGCTATGGATTGCATTGCTAAATGCTCCATCAGAGTGCAATGGTCGCCTGTCCTTTTTTTAAGTGATGATGTGGGTTTAGCCTGTGCTGTATGTATGTATGGGTGGCTGACTGCCACCCACCCAGAGAGTGTATGGGAAGCTGGTTGGCTGCCAGCCTTCCTTCCATTCCTATGAGTAATGTGAGTGCTCATGAAGGGGACATGGTTGGGTCCACCCCTTTCCCGGTTATCCCCTCTAGGCCTTTTGGCTTAGATCAAGTGTAAAAAAAGAAAGGATCTTGCGACAGATCGCATCCTGAGGCACGTTTTTTTTTGTGTGAATACTTGCACTTGGGTGACTTGTGAGCACATACTGATACATACGTTCCCTATCTGGGGACCATAAATTAAATGGTTTTTTGAGAAAGGGAGCTGATTTGGAATCTTGCTTCTGTCGCCCTATGCATTGACCTGATGTGGCAGTATCTTCGGGTAGTGAACAGTGCACCACCCCATTCCAGTGTTAAACAAGAAAGATTCTCATTTAATCCTCCGTGGGTGAGAATTTGAGTTTGAGAATTGGAGACCAAAATGATGAGTTGCACTGACTGGTTTATGAACGTCTATTCATTTAGCGTTTTAATGACCATGTTTGCACACTGATTGGTGTAAAAAAATAAAATAAAACTAAATAATAATAATCTAGCACACCTGTGCAGGTTTGACATGACATGACAGGTAGCTGTCTTGTGGGTGGTGCTGAATCCTGTTAAATGACGTGAGGGTCTCATGCCTATACACAAGGGTGTGTCATTGCTGTTGCTTGACCATGCATTGGTTTCTGTGGTCAGTGAATGATAAAAACAAAATTTACCATCCATTGATGGATGGGAAATCCGCCATGAGGCATTTGTTTTTAGAAACTGCTGCTCACAACCAATGTTGCAATGGAGTGTCTCCATCTGCTGGTGGTATTGGAAAGGCATTAGTGCTATGACAGGGTCAGAAGAAGAAGAAGAAGAAGAAGAAGAAGAAGACGGAAAAAAATATATATAAAAAGAAAAAGAGAGAGAGAGAGAGAGACTGACTTAGTGAGCGAGTGAGTGAGAGAGTGAGAGAGAGTGAGAGTGAGTGAGAGTGAATGAGTGAGTGAGTGATTGAGTGAGTGAGTGAGTGAGTGAGAACAAATGAGTTAAAGCAAGTGAGTGAGAGAGATCGAATGAATGAAAGTCTGAATGACAGAAAGAAAAAAGGATGAAGAAAGAAGCATGAAGAAAAAAAAATGTATATGGAGTTGCTGACATGAGTGCAATCTACAAAGCCGTTGAGGCTGATCCTCATGGGAGGATTATTGCACCAGGACCCTTAGCACTTTTAAAATGCCATTCAATGCCACGGGCTAGATGTAAACTGCAGATGACCATGTTGTGGTAGTTACCATGGATACCCAAGTGATGTGTGAGCTAACACATAGGCCCAACAGATTCCAAGAAGGCCAGAATCACCAGCGGCACCACCATCGATTGTCAGGTCACCCGGATTTAGCAAATACCAGAGTCCAAAATGATGCAGGTTTATACTGTTAATTTTCAGTTTATCGTTACAGTTGGTGTTATTCCATGTCGGAAGGGACGCAGCTACAGCCAGTGGGGTAACTAGAGACAGGCAGGCAGCTATGTGCAACAAAGGTAGGCGTGTTGTTTTCATATGCAGATCTGAAATATTGTCTTATATGCAAGAGGAGGAGTGATGGGGGTTCAGGCAAAAGCCAGGCTATGGATTGCATTGCTAAATGCTCTATCAGAGTGCAATGGTCGTCTGTCCTTTTTTTAAGTGATGATGTGGGTTTAGCCTGTGCTGTATGTATGTATGGGTGGCTGACTGCCACCCACCCAGAGAGTGTATGGGAGGCTGGTTGGCTGCCAGCCTTCCTTCCATTCCTATGAGTAATGTGAGTGCTCATGAAGGGGACATGGTTGGGTCCACCCCTTTCCCGGTTATCCCCTCTAGGTCTTTTGGCTTAGATCAAGTGTAAAAAAAGAAAGGATCTTGCGACAGATCGCATCCTGAGGCACGTTTTTTTTTGTGTGAATACTTGCACTTGGGTGACTTGTGAGCACATACTGATACATACGTTCCCTATCTGGGGACCATAAATTAAATGGATTTTTGAGAAAGGGAGCTGATTTGGAAGCTTGCTTCTGTCGCCCTATGCATTGACCCGATGTGGCAGTATCTTCGGGTAGTGAACAGTGCACCACCCCATTCCAGTGTTAAACAAGAAAGATTCTCATTTAATCCTCCGTGGGTGAGAATTTGAGTTTGAGAATTGGAGACCAAAATGATGAGTTGCACTGACTGGTTTATGAACGTCTATTCATTTAGCGTTTTAATGACCATGTTTGCACACTGATTGGTGTAAAAAAATAAAATAAAACTAAATAATAATAATCTAGCACACCTGTGCAGGTTTGACATGACATGACAGGTAGCTGTCTTGTGGGTGGTGCTGAATCCTGTTAAATGACGTGAGGGTCTCATGCCTATACACAAGGGTGTGTCATTGCTGTTGCTTGACCATGCATTGGTTTCTGTGGTCAGTGAATGATAAAAACAAAATTTACCATCCATTGATGGATGGGAAATCCGCCATGAGGCATTTGTTTTTAGAAACTGCTGCTCACAACCAATGTTGCAATGGAGTGTCTCCATCTGCTGGTGGTATTGGAAAGGCATTAGTGCTATGACAGGGTCTGAAGAAGAAGAAGAAGACGGAAAAAAATATATATAAAAAGAAAAAGAGAGAGAGAGAGAGAGAGACTGACTTAGTGAGCGAGTGAGTGAGAGAGTGAGAGTGAGTGAGAGTGAGTGAGAGTGAGTGAGTGAGTGAGTGAGTGAGAACAAATGAGTTAAAGCAAGTGAGTGAGAGAGATCGAATGAATGAAAGTCTGAATGACAGAAAGAAAAAAGGATGAAGAAAGAAGCATGAAGAAAAAAAAATGTATATGGAGTTGCTGACATGAGTGCAATCTACCAAGCCGTTGAGGCTGATCCTCATGGGAGGATTATTGCACCAGGACCCTTAGCACTTTTAAAATGCCATTCAATGCCACGGGCTAGATGTAAACTGCAGATGACCATGTTGTGGTAGTTACCATGGATACCCAAGTGATGTGTGAGCTAACACATAGGCCCAACAGATTCCAAGAAGGCCAGAATCACCAGCGGCACCACCATCGATTGTCAGGTCACCCGGATTCAGCAAATACCAGAGTCCAAAATGATGCAGGTTTATACTGTTAATTTTCAGTTTATCGTTACAGTTGGTGTTATTCCATGTCGGAAGGGACGCAGCTACAGCCAGTGGGGTAACTAGAGACAGGCAGGCAGCTATGTGCAACAAAGGTAGGCGTGTTGTTTTCATATGCAGATCTGAAATATTGTCTTATATGCAAGAGGAGGAGTGATGGGGGTTCAGGCAAAAGCCAGGCTATGGATTGCATTGCTAAATGCTCCATCAGAGTGCAATGGTCGCCTGTCCTTTTTTTAAGTGATGATGTGGGTTTAGCCTGTGCTGTATGTATGTATGGGTGGCTGACTGCCACCCACCCAGAGAGTGTATGGGAGGCTGGTTGGCTGCCAGCCTTCCTTCCATTCCTATGAGTAATGTGAGTGCTCATGAAGGGGACATGGTTGGGTCCACCCCTTTCCCGGTTATCCCCTCTAGGCCTTTTGGCTTAGATCAAGTGTAAAAAAAGAAAGGATCTTGCGACAGATCGCATCCTGAGGCACGTTTTTTTTTGTGTGAATACTTGCACTTGGGTGACTTGTGAGCACATACTGATACATACGTTCCCTATCTGGGGACCATAAATTAAATGGATTTTTGAGAAAGGGAGCTGATTTGGAAGCTTGTTTCTGTCGCACTATGCATTGACCCGATGTGGCAGTATCTTCGGGTAGTGAACAGTGCACCACCCCATTCCAGTGTTAAACAAGAAAGATTCTCATTTAATCCTCCGTGGGTGAGAATTTGAGTTTGAGAATTGGAGACCAAAATGATGAGTTGCACTGACTGGTTTATGAACGTCTATTCATTTAGCGTTTTAATGACCATGTTTGCACACTGATTGGTGTAAAAAAATAAAATAAAACTAAATAATAATAATCTAGCACACCTGTGCAGGTTTGACATGACATGAAAGGTAGCTGTCTTGTGGGTGGTGCTGAATCCTGTTAAATGACGTGAGGGTCTCATGCCTATACACAAGGGTGTGTCATTGCTGTTGCTTGACCATGCATTGGTTTCTGTGGTCAGTGAATGATAAAAACAAAATTTACCATCCATTGATGGATGGGAAATCCGCCATGAGGCATTTGTTTTTAGAAACTGCTGCTCACAACCAATGTTGCAATGGAGTGTCTCCATCTGCTGGTGGTATTGGAAAGGCATTAGTGCTATGACAGGGTCTGAAGAAGAAGAAGAAGACGGAAAAAAATATATATAAAAAGAAAAAGAGAGAGAGAGAGAGAGACTGACTTAGTGAGCGAGTGAGTGAGAGAGTGAGAGTGAGTGAGAGTGAGTGAGAGTGAGTGAGTGAGTGAGTGAGTGATTGAGTGAGTGAGTGAGAACAAATGAGTTAAAGCAAGTGAGTGAGAGAGATCGAATGAATGAAAGTCTGAATGACAGAAAGAAAAAAGGATGAAGAAAGAAGCATGAAGAAAAAAAAATGTATATGGAGTTGCTGACATGAGTGCAATCTACAAAGCCGTTGAGGCTGATCCTCATGGGAGGATTATTGCACCAGGACCCTTAGCACATTTAAAATGCCATTTAATGCCACGGGCTAGATGTAAACTGCAGATGACCATGTTGTGGTAGTTACCATGGATACCCAAGTGATGTGTGAGCTAACACATAGGCCCAACAGATTCCAAGAAGGCCAGAATCACCAGCGGCACCACCATCGATTGTCAGGTCACCTGGATTTAGCAAATACCAGAGTCCAAAATGATGCAGGTTTATACTGTTAATTTTCAGTTTATCGTTACAGTTGGTGTTATTCCATGTCGGAAGGGACGCAGCTACATCCAGTGGGGTAACTAGAGACAGGCAGGCAGCTATGTGCAACAAAGGTAGGCGTGTTGTTTTCATATGCAGATCTGAAATATTGTCTTATATGCAAGAGGAGGAGTGATGGGGGTTCAGGCAAAAGCCAGGCTATGGATTGCATTGCTAAATGCTCCATCAGAGTGCAATGGTCGCCTGTCCTTTTTTTAAGTGATGATGTGGGTTTAGCCTGTGCTGTATGTATGTATGGGTGGCTGACTGCCACCCACCCAGAGAGTGTATGGGAGGCTGGTTGGCTGCCAGCCTTCCTTCCATTCCTATGAGTAATGTGAGTGCTCATGAAGGGGACATGGTTGGGTCCACCCCTTTCCCGGTTATCCCCTCTAGGCCTTTTGGCTTAGATCAAGTGTAAAAAAAGAAAGGATCTTGCGACAGATCGCATCCTGAGGCACGTTTTTTTTTTTTTTGTGTGAATACTTGCACTTGGGTGACTTGTGAGCACATACTGATACATACGTTCCCTATCTGGGGACCATAAATTAAATGGATTTTTGAGAAAGGGAGCTGATTTGGAAGCTTGCTTCTGTCGCCCTATGCATTGACCCGATGTGGCAGTATCTTCGGGTAGTGAACAGTGCACCACCCCATTCCAGTGTTAAACAAGAAAGATTCTCATTTAATCCTCCGTGGGTGAGAATTTGAGTTTGAGAATTGGAGACCAAAATGATGAGTTGCACTGACTGGTTTATGAACGTCTATTCATTTAGCGTTTTAATGACCATGTTTGCACACTGATTGGTGTAAAAAAATAAAATAAAACTAAATAATAATAATCTAGCACACCTGTGCAGGTTTGACATGACATGACAGGTAGCTGTCTTGTGGGTGGTGCTGAATCCTGTTAAATGACGTGAGGGTCTCATGCCTATACACAAGGGTGTGTCATTGCTGTTGCTTGACCATGCATTGGTTTCTGTGGTCAGTGAATGATAAAAACAAAATTTACCATCCATTGATGGATGGGAAATCCGCCATGAGGCATTTGTTTTTAGAAACTGCTGCTCACAACCAATGTTGCAATGGAGTGTCTCCATCTGCTGGTGGTATTGGAAAGGCATTAGTGCTATGACAGGGTCTGAAGAAGAAGAAGAAGAAGAAGAAGAAGAAGACGGAAAAAAATATATATAAAAAGAAAAAGAGAGAGAGAGAGAGAGAGAGAGACTGACTTAGTGAGCGAGTGAGTGAGAGAGTGAGAGTGAGTGAGAGTGAGTGAGTGAGTGATTGAGTGAGTGAGTGAGTGAGTGAGAACAAATGAGTTAAAGCAAGTGAGTGAGAGAGATCGAATGAATGAAAGTCTGAATGACAGAAAGAAAAAAGGATGAAGAAAGAAGCATGAAGAAAAAAAAATGTATATGGAGTTGCTGACATGAGTGCAATCTACAAAGCCGTTGAGGCTGATCCTCATGGGAGGATTATTGCACCAGGACCCTTAGCACTTTTAAAATGCCATTCAATGCCACGGGCTAGATGTAAACTGCAGATGACCATGTTGTGGTAGTTACCATGGATACCCAAGTGATGTGTGAGCTAACACATAGGCCCAACAGATTCCAAGAAGGCCAGAATCACCAGCGGCACCACCATCGATTGTCAGGTCACCCGGATTTAGCAAATACCAGAGTCCAAAATGATGCAGGTTTATACTGTTAATTTTCAGTTTATCGTTACAGTTGGTGTTATTCCATGTCGGAAGGGACGCAGCTACAGCCAGTGCGGTAACTAGAGACAGGCAGGCAGCTATGTGCAACAAAGGTAGGCGTGTTGTTTTCATATGCAGATCTGAAATATTGTCTTATATGCAAGAGGAGGAGTGATGGGGGTTCAGGCAAAAGCCAGGCTATGGATTGCATTGCTAAATGCTCCATCAGAGTGCAATGGTCGCCTGTCCTTTTTTTAAGTGATGATGTGGGTTTAGCCTGTGCTGTATGTATGTATGGGTGGCTGACTGCCACCCACCCAGAGAGTGTATGGGAGGCTGGTTGGCTGCCAGCCTTCCTTCCATTCCTATGAGTAATGTGAGTGCTCATGAAGGGGACATGGTTGGGTCCACCCCTTTCCCGGTTATCCCCTCTAGGCCTTTTGGCTTAGATCAAGTGTAAAAAAAGAAAGGATCTTGCGACAGATCGCATCCTGAGGCACGTTTTTTTTTTTTTGTGTGAATACTTGCACTTGGGTGACTTGTGAGCACATACTGATACATACGTTCCCTATCTGGGGACCATAAATTAAATGGATTTTTGAGAAAGGGAGCTGATTTGGAAGCTTGCTTCTGTCGCCCTATGCATTGACCCGATGTGGCAGTATCTTCGGGTAGTGAACAGTGCACCACCCCATTCCAGTGTTAAACAAGAAAGATTCTCATTTAATCCTCCGTGGGTGAGAATTTGAGTTTGAGAATTGGAGACCAAAATGATGAGTTGCACTGACTGGTTTATGAACGTCTATTCATTTAGCGTTTTAATGACCATGTTTGCACACTGATTGGTGTAAAAAAATAAAATAAAACTAAATAATAATAATCTAGCACACCTGTGCAGGTTTGACATGACATGACAGGTAGCTGTCTTGTGGGTGGTGCTGAATCCTGTTAAATGACGTGAGGGTCTCATGCCTATACACTAGGGTGTGTCATTGCTGTTGCTTGACCATGCATTGGTTTCTGTGGTCAGTGAATGATAAAAACAAAATTTACCATCCATTGATGGATGGGAAATCCGCCATGAGGCATTTGTTTTTAGAAACTGCTGCTCACAACCAATGTTGCAATGGAGTGTCTCCATCTGCTGGTGGTATTGGAAAGGCATTAGTGCTATGACAGGGTCTGAAGAAGAAGAAGAAGAAGACGGAAAAAAATATATATAAAAAGAAAAAGAGAGAGAGAGACTGACTTAGTGAGCGAGTGAGTGAGAGAGTGAGAGTGAGTGAGAGTGAGTGAGAGTGAGTGAGAGTGAGTGAGAGTGAGTGAGTGAGAGTGAGTGAGTGAGTGAGTGAGTGATTGAGTGAGTGAGTGAGTGAGAACAAATGAGTTAAAGCAAGTGAGTGAGAGAGATCGAATGAATGAAAGTCTGAATGACAGAAAGAAAAAAGGATGAAGAAAGAAGCATGAAGAAAAAAAAATGTATATGGAGTTGCTGACATGAGTGCAATCTACAAAGCCGTTGAGGCTGATCCTCATGGGAGGATTATTGCACCAGGACCCTTAGCACTTTTAAAATGCCATTCAATGCCACGGGCTAGATGTAAACTGCAGATGACCATGTTGTGGTAGTTACCATGGATACCCAAGTGATGTGTGAGCTAACACATAGGCCCAACAGATTCCAAGAAGGCCAGAATCACCAGCGGCACCACCATCGATTGTCAGGTCACCCGGATTTAGCAAATACCAGAGTCCAAAATGATGCAGGTTTATACTGTTAATTTTCAGTTTATCGTTACAGTTGGTGTTATTCCATGTCGGAAGGGACGCAGCTACAGCCAGTGGGGTAACTAGAGACAGGCAGGCAGCTATGTGCAACAAAGGTAGGCGTGTTGTTTTCATATGCAGATCTGAAATATTGTCTTATATGCAAGAGGAGGAGTGATGGGGGTTCAGGCAAAAGCCAGGCTATGGATTGCATTGCTAAATGCTCCATCAGAGTGCAATGGTCGCCTGTCCTTTTTTTAAGTGATGATGTGGGTTTAGCCTGTGCTGTATGTATGTATGGATGGCTGACTGCCACCCACCCAGAGAGTGTATGGGAGGCTGGTTGGCTGCCAGCCTTCCTTCCATTCCTATGAGTAATGTGAGTGCTCATGAAGGGGACATGGTTGGGTCCACCCCTTTCCCGGTTATCCTCTCTAGGCCTTTTGGCTTAGATCAAGTGTAAAAAAAGAAAGGATCTTGCGACAGATCGCATCCTGAGGCACGTTTTTTTTTGTGTGAATACTTGCACTTGGGTGACTTGTGAGCACATACTGATACATACGTTCCCTATCTGGGGACCATAAATTAAAATGATTTTTGAGAAAGGGAGCTGATTTGGAAGCTTGTTTCTGTCGCCCTATGCATTGACCCGATGTGGCAGTATCTTCGGGTAGTGAACAGTGCACCACCCCATTCCAGTGTTAAACAAGAAAGATTCTCATTTAATCCTCCGTGGGTGAGAATTTGAGTTTGAGAATTGGAGACCAAAATGATGAGTTGCACTGACTGGTTTATGAACGTCTATTCATTTAGCGTTTTAATGACCATGTTTGCACACTGATTGGTGTAAAAAAATAAAATAAAACTAAATAATAATAATCTAGTACACCTGTGCAGGTTTGACATGACATGAAAGGTAGCTGTCTTGTGGGTGGTGCTGAATCCTGTTAAATGACGTGAGGGTCTCATGCCTATACACAAGGGTGTGTCATTGCTGTTGCTTGACCATGCATTGGTTTCTGTGGTCAGTGAATGATAAAAACAAAATTTACCATCCATTGATGGATGGGAAATCCGCTATGAGGCATTTGTTTTTAGAAACTGCTGCTCACAACCAATGTTGCAATGGAGTGTCTCCATCTGCTGGTGGTATTGGAAAGGCATTAGTGCTATGACAGGGTCTGAAGAAGAAGAAGAAGAAGAAGAAGAAGACGGAAAAAAATATATATAAAAAGAAAAAGAGAGAGAGAGAGAGAGACTGACTTAGTGAGCGAGTGAGTGAGAGAGTGAGAGTGAGTGAGAGTGAGTGATTGAGTGAGTGAGTGAGTGAGAACAAATGAGTTAAAGCAAGTGAGTGAGAGAGATCGAATGAATGAAAGTCTGAATGACAGAAAGAAAAAAGGATGAAGAAAGAAGCATGAAGAAAAAAAATGTATATGGAGTTGCTGACATGAGTGCAATCTACAAAGCCGTTGAGGCTGATCCTCATGGGAGGATTATTGCACCAGGACCCTTAGCACTTTTAAAATGCCATTCAATGCCACGGGCTAGATGTAAACTGCAGATGACCATGTTGTGGTAGTTACCATGGATACCCAAGTGATGTGTGAGCTAACACATAGGCCCAACAGATTCCAAGAAGGCCAGAATCACCAGCGGCACCACCATCGATTGTCAGGTCACCCGGATTTAGCAAATACCAGAGTCCAAAATGATGCAGGTTTATACTGTTAATTTTCAGTTTATCGTTACAGTTGGTGTTATTCCATGTCGGAAGGGACGCAGCTACAGCCAGTGGGGTAACTAGAGACAGGCAGGCAGCTATGTGCAACAAAGGTAGGCGTGTTGTTTTCATATGCAGATCTGAAATATTGTCTTATATGCAAGAGGAGGAGTGATGGGGGTTCAGGCAAAAGCCAGGCTATGGATTGCATTGCTAAATGCTCCATCAGAGTGCAATGGTCGCCTGTCCTTTTTTTAAGTGATGATGTGGGTTTAGCCTGTGCTGTATGTATGTATGGGTGGCTGACTGCCACCCACCCAGAGAGTGTATGGGAGGCTGGTTGGCTGCCAGCCTTCCTTCCATTCCTGTGAGTAATGTGAGTGCTCATGAAGGGGACATGGTTGGGTCCACCCCTTTCCCGGTTATCCCCTCTAGGCCTTTTGGCTTAGATCAAGTGTAAAAAAAGAAAGGATCTTGCGACAGATCGCATCCTGAGGCACGTTTTTTTTTTTGTGTGTGAATACTTGCACTTGGGTGACTTGTGAGCACATACTGATACATACGTTCCCTATCTGGGGACCATAAATTAAATGGATTTTTGAGAAAGGGAGCTGATTTGGAAGCTTGCTTCTGTCGCCCTATGCATTGACCCGATGTGGCAGTATCTTCAGGTAGTGAACAGTGCACCACCCCATTCCAGTGTTAAACAAGAAAGATTCTCATTTAATCCTCCGTGGGTGAGAATTTGAGTTTGAGAATTGGAGACCAAAATGATGAGTTGCACTGACTGGTTTATGAACGTCTATTCATTTAGCGTTTTAATGACCATGTTTGCACACTGATTGGTGTAAAAAAATAAAATAAAACTAAATAATAATAATCTAGCACACCTGTGCAGGTTTGACATGACATGACAGGTAGCTGTCTTGTGGGTGGTGCTGAATCCTGTTAAATGACGTGAGGGTCTCATGCCTATACACAAGGGTGTGTCATTGCTGTTGCTTGACCATGCATTGGTTTCTGTGGTCAGTGAATGATAAAAACAAAATTTACCATCCATTGATGGATGGGAAATCCGCCATGAGGCATTTGTTTTTAGAAACTGCTGCTCACAACCAATGTTGCAATGGAGTGTCTCCATCTGCTGGTGGTATTGGAAAGGCATTAGTGCTATGACAGGGTCTGAAGAAGAAGAAGAAGAAGACGGAAAAAAATATATATAAAAAGAAAAAGAGAGAGAGAGAGAGAGACTGACTTAGTGAGAGAGTGAGAGTGAGTGAGAGTGAGTGAGTGATTGAGTGATTGAGTGAGTGAGTGAGTGAGTGAGAACAAATGAGTTAAAGCAAGTGAGTGAGAGAGATCGAATGAATGAAAGTCTGAATGACAGAAAGAAAAAAGGATGAAGAAAGAAGCATGAAGAAAAAAAAATGTATATGGAGTTGCTGACATGAGTGCAATCTACAAAGCCGTTGAGGCTGATCCTCATGGGAGGATTATTGCACCAGGACCCTTAGCACTTTTAAAATGCCATTCAATGCCACGGGCTAGATGTAAACTGCAGATGACCATGTTGTGGTAGTTACCATGGATACCCAAGTGATGTGTGAGCTAACACATAGGCCCAACAGATTCCAAGAAGGCCAGAATCACCAGCGGCACCACCATAGATTGTCAGGTCACCCGGATTTAGCAAATACCAGAGTCCAAAATGATGCAGGTTTTTACTGTTAATTTTCAGTTTATCGTTACAGTTGGTGTTATTCCATGTCGGAAGGGACGCAGCTACAGCCAGTGGGGTAACTAGAGACAGGCAGGCAGCTATGTGCAACAAAGGTAGGCGTGTTGTTTTCATATGCAGATCTGAAATATTGTCTTATATGCAAGAGGAGGAGTGATGGGGGTTCAGGCAAAAGCCAGGCTATGGATTGCATTGCTAAATGCTCCATCAGAGTGCAATGGCCGCCTGTCCTTTTTTTAAGTGATGATGTGGGTTTAGCCTGTGCTGTATGTATGTATGGGTGGCTGACTGCCACCCACCCAGAGAGTGTATGGGAGGCTGGTTGGCTGCCAGCCTTCCTTCCATTCCTATGAGTAATGTGAGTGCTCATGAAGGGGACATGGTTGGGTCCACCCCTTTCCCGGTTATCCCCTCTAGGCCTTTTGGCTTAGATCAAGTGTAAAAAAAGAAAGGATCTTGCGACAGATCGCATCCTGAGGCACGTTTTTTTTTGTGTGAATACTTGCACTTGGGTGACTTGTGAGCACATACTGATACATACGTTCCCTATCTGGGGACCATAAATTAAATGGATTTTTGAGAAAGGGAGCTGATTTGGAAGCTTGCTTCTGTCGCCCTATGCATTGACCCGATGTGGCAGTATCTTCGGGTAGTGAACAGTGCACCACCCCATTCCAGTGTTAAACAAGAAAGATTCTCATTTAATCCTCCGTGGGTGAGAATTTGAGTTTGAGAATTGGAGACCAAAATGATGAGTTGCACTGACTGGTTTATGAACATCTATTCATTTAGCGTTTTAATGACCATGTTTGCACACTGATTGGTGTAAAAAAATTAAATTAAACTAAATAATAATAATCTAGCACACCTGTGCAGGTTTGACATGACATGACAGGTAGCTGTCTTGTGGGTGGTGCTGAATCCTGTTAAATGACGTGAGGGTCTCATGCCTATACACAAGGGTGTGTCATTGCTGTTGCTTGACCATGCATTGGTTTCTGTGGTCAGTGAATGATAAAAACAAAATTTACCATCCATTGATGGATGGGAAATCCGCCATGAGGCATTTGTTTTTAGAAACTGCTGCTCACAACCAATGTTGCAATGGAGTGTCTCCATCTGCTGGTGGTATTGGAAAGGCATTAGTGCTATGACAGGGTCTGAAGAAGAAGAAGAAGAAGAAGAAGAAGAAGAAGAAAACGGAAAAAATATATATAAAAAGAAAAAGAGAGAGAGAGAGAGACTGACTTAGTGAGCGAGTGAGTGAGAGAGTGAGAGTGAGTGAGTGAGTGAGAACAAATGAGTTAAAGCAAGTGAGTGAGAGAGATCGAATGAATGAAAGTCTGAATGACAGAAAGAAAAAAGGATGAAGAAAGAAGCATGAAGAAAAAAAAATGTATATGGAGTTGCTGACATGAGTGCAATCTACAAAGCCGTTGAGGCTGATCCTCATGGGAGGATTATTGCACCAGGACCCTTAGCACTTTTAAAATGCCATTCAATGCCACGGGCTAGATGTAAACTGCAGATGACCATGTTGTGGTAGTTACCATGGATACCCAAGTGATGTGTGAGCTAACACATAGGCCCAACAGATTCCAAGAAGGCCAGAATCACCAGCGGCACCACCATCGATTGTCAGGTCACCCGGATTTAGCAAATACCAGAGTCCAAAATGATGCAGGTTTATACTGTTAATTTTCAGTTTATCGTTACAGTTGGTGTTATTCCATGTCGGAAGGGACGCAGCTACAGCCAGTGGGGTAACTAGAGACAGGCAGGCAGCTATGTGCAACAAAGGTAGGCGTGTTGTTTTCATATGCAGATCTGAAATATTGTCTTATATGCAAGAGGAGGAGTGATGGGGGTTCAGGCAAAAGCCAGGCTATGGATTGCATTGCTAAATGCTCCATCAGAGTGCAATAGTCGCCTGTCCTTTTTTTAAGTGATGATGTGGGTTTAGCCTGTGCTGTATGTATGTATGGGTGGCTGACTGCCACCCACCCAGAGAGTGTATGGGAGGCTGGTTGGCTGCCAGCCTTCCTTCCATTCCTATGAGTAATGTGAGTGCTCATGAAGGGGACATGGTTGGGTCCACCCCTTTCCCGGTTATCCCCTCTAGGCCTTTTGGCTTAGATCAAGTGTAAAAAAAGAAAGGATCTTGCGACAGATCGCATCCTGAGGCACGTTTTTTTTTGTGTGAATACTTGCACTTGGGTGACTTGTGAGCACATACTGATACATACGTTCCCTATCTGGGGACCATAAATTAAATGGATTTTTGTGAAAGGGAGCTGATTTGGAAGCTTGCTTCTGTCGCCCTATGCATTGACCCGATGTGGCAGTATCTTCGGGTAGTGAACAGTGCACCACCCCATTCCAGTGTTAAACAAGAAAGATTCTCATTTAATCCTCCGTGGGTGAGAATTTGAGTTTGAGAATTGGAGACCAAAATGATGAGTTGCACTGACTGGTTTATGAACGTCTATTCATTTAGCGTTTTAATGACCATGTTTGCACACTGATTGGTGTAAAAAAATAAAATAAAACTAAATAATAATAATCTAGCACACCTGTGCAGGTTTGACATGACATGACAGGTAGCTGTCTTGTGGGTGGTGCTGAATCCTGTTAAATGACGTGAGGGTCTCATGCCTATACACAAGGGTGTGTCATTGCTGTTGCTTGACCATGCATTTGTTTCTGTGGTCAGTGAATGATAAAAACAAAATTTACCATCCATTGATGCATGGGAAATCCGCCATGAGGCATTTGTTTTTAGAAACTGCTGCTCACAACCAATGTTGCAATGGAGTGTCTCCATCTGCTGGTGGTATTGGAAAGGCATTAGTGCTATGACAGGGTCTGAAGAAGAAGAAGACGGAAAAAAATATATATATATAAAAAGAAAAAGAGAGAGAGAGAGAGAGAGAGAGAGAGAGAGAGAGACTGACTTAGTGAGCGAGTGAGAGAGTGAGAGTGAGTGAGAGTGAGTGAGTGAGTGAGAACAAATGAGTTAAAGCAAGTGAGTGAGAGAGATCGAATGAATGAAAGTCTGAATGACAGAAAGAAAAAAGGATGAAGAAAGAAGCATGAAGAAAAAAAAATGTATATGGAGTTGCTGACATGAGTGCAATCTACAAAGCCGTTGAGGCTGATCCTCATGGGAGGATTATTGCACCAGGACCCTTAGCACATTTAAAATGCCATTCAATGCCACGGGCTAGATGTAAACTGCAGATGACCATGTTGTGGTAGTTACCATGGATACCCAAGTGATGTGTGAGCTAACACATAGGCCCAACAGATTCCAAGAAGGCCAGAATCACCAGCGGCACCACCATCGATTGTCAGGTCACCCGGATTTAGCAAATACCAGAGTCCAAAATGATGCAGGTTTATACTGTTAATTTTCAGTTTATCGTTACAGTTGGTGTTATTCCATGTCGGAAGGGACGCAGCTACAGCCAGTGGGGTAACTAGAGACAGGCAGGCAGCTATGTGCAACAAAGGTAGGCGTGTTGTTTTCATATGCAGATCTGAAATATTGTCTTATATGCAAGAGGAGGAGTGATGGGGGTTCAGGCAAAAGCCAGGCTATGGATTGCATTGCTAAATGCTCCATCAGAGTGCAATGGTCGCCTGTCCTTTTTTTAAGTGATGATGTGGGTTTAGCCTGTGCTGTATGTATGTATGGGTGGCTGACTGCCACCCACCCAGAGAGTGTATGGGAGGCTGGTTGGCTGCCAGCCTTCCTTCCATTCCTATGAGTAATGTGAGTGCTCATGAAGGGGACATGGTTGGGTCCACCCCTTTCCCGGTTATCCCCTCTAGGCCTTTTGGCTTAGATCAAGTGTAAAAAAAGAAAGGATCTTGTGACAGATCGCATCCTGAGGCACGTTTTTTTTTTTGTGTGAATACTTGCACTTGGGTGACTTGTGAGCACATACTGATACATACGTTCCCTATCTGGGGACCATAAATTAAATGGATTTTTGAGAAAGGGAGCTGATTTGGAAGCTTGCTTCTGTCACCCTATGCATTGACCCGATGTGGCAGTATCTTCGGGTAGTGAACAGTGCACCACCCCATTCCAGTGTTAAACAAGAAAGATTCTCATTTAATCCTCCGTGGGTGAGAATTTGAGTTTGAGAATTGGAGACCAAAATGATGAGTTGCACTGACTGGTTTATGAACGTCTATTCATTTAGCGTTTTAATGACCATGTTTGCACACTGATTGGTGTAAAAAAATAAAATAAAACTAAATAATAATAATCTAGCACACCTGTGCAGGTTTGACATGACATGACAGGTAGCTGTCTTGTGGGTGGTGCTGAATCCTGTTAAATGACGTGAGGGTCTCATGCCTATACACAAGGGTGTGTCATTGCTGTTGCTTGACCATGCATTGGTTTCTGTGGTCAGTGAATGATAAAAACAAAATTTACCATCCATTGATGGATGGGAAATCCGCCATGAGGCATTTGTTTTTAGAAACTGCTGCTCACAACCAATGTTGCAATGGAGTGTCTCCATCTGCTGGTGGTATTGGAAAGGCATTAGTGTTATGACAGGGTCTGAAGAAGAAGAAGAAGAAGAAGACGGAAAAAAATATATATAAAAAGAAAAAGAGAGAGAGAGAGAGACTGACTTAGTGAGCGAGTGAGTGAGAGAGTGTGAGTGAGTGATTGAGTGAGTGAGTGAGAACAAATGAGTTAAAGCAAGTGAGTGAGAGAGATCGAATGAATGAAAGTCTGAATGACAGAAAGAAAAAAGGATGAAGAAAGAAGCATGAAGAAAAAAAAATGTATATGGAGTTGCTGACATGAGTGCAATCTACAAAGCCGTTGAGGCTGATCCTCATGGGAGGATTATTGCACCAGGACCCTTAGCACTTTTAAAATGCCATTCAATGCCACGGGCTAGATGTAAACTGCAGATGACCATGTTGTGGTAGTTACCATGGATACCCAAGTGATGTGTGAGCTAACACATAGGCCCAACAGATTCCAAGAAGGCCAGAATCACCAGCGGCACCACCATCGATTGTCAGGTCACCCGGATTCAGCAAATACCAGAGTCCAAAATGATGCAGGTTTATACTGTTAATTTTCAGTTTATCGTTACAGTTGGTGTTATTCCATGTCGGAAGGGACGCAGCTACAGCCAGTGCGGTAACTAGAGACAGGCAGGCAGCTATGTGCAACAAAGGTAGGCGTGTTGTTTTCATATGCAGATCTGAAATATTGTCTTATATGCAAGAGGAGGAGTGATGGGAGTTCAGGCAAAAGCCAGGCTATGGATTGCATTGCTAAATGCTCCATCAGAGTGCAATGGTCGCCTGTCCTTTTTTTAAGTGATGATGTGGGTTTAGCCTGTGCTGTATGTATGTATGGGTGGCTGACTGCCACCCACCCAGAGAGTGTATGGGAAGCTGGTTGGCTGCCAGCCTTCCTTCCATTCCTATGAGTAATGTGAGTGCTCATGAAGGGGACATGGTTGGGTCCACCCCTTTCCCGGTTATCCCCTCTAGGCCTTTTGGCTTAGATCAAGTGTAAAAAAAGAAAGGATCTTGCGACAGATCGCATCCTGAGGCACGTTTTTTTTTGTGTGAATACTTGCACTTGGGTGACTTGTGAGCACATACTGATACATACGTTCCCTATCTGGGGACCATAAATTAAATGGTTTTTTGAGAAAGGGAGCTGATTTGGAATCTTGCTTCTGTCGCCCTATGCATTGACCTGATGTGGCAGTATCTTCGGGTAGTGAACAGTGCACCACCCCATTCCAGTGTTAAACAAGAAAGATTCTCATTTAATCCTCCGTGGGTGAGAATTTGAGTTTGAGAATTGGAGACCAAAATGATGAGTTGCACTGACTGGTTTATGAACGTCTATTCATTTAGCGTTTTAATGACCATGTTTGCACACTGATTGGTGTAAAAAAATAAAATAAAACTAAATAATAATAATCTAGCACACCTGTGCAGGTTTGACATGACATGACAGGTAGCTGTCTTGTGGGTGGTGCTGAATCCTGTTAAATGACGTGAGGGTCTCATGCCTATACACAAGGGTGTGTCATTGCTGTTGCTTGACCATGCATTGGTTTCTGTGGTCAGTGAATGATAAAAACAAAATTTACCATCCATTGATGGATGGGAAATCCGCCATGAGGCATTTGTTTTTAGAAACTGCTGCTCACAACCAATGTTGCAATGGAGTGTCTCCATCTGCTGGTGGTATTGGAAAGGCATTAGTGCTATGACAGGGTCAGAAGAAGAAGAAGAAGAAGAAGAAGACGGAAAAAAATATATATAAAAAGAAAAAGAGAGAGAGAGAGAGAGACTGACTTAGTGAGCGAGTGAGTGAGAGAGTGAGAGTGAGTGAGAGTGAATGAGTGAGTGAGTGATTGAGTGAGTGAGTGAGTGAGTGAGAACAAATGAGTTAAAGCAAGTGAGTGAGAGAGATCGAATGAATGAAAGTCTGAATGACAGAAAGAAAAAAGGATGAAGAAAGAAGCATGAAGAAAAAAAAATGTATATGGAGTTGCTGACATGAGTGCAATCTACAAAGCCGTTGAGGCTGATCCTCATGGGAGGATTATTGCACCAGGACCCTTAGCACTTTTAAAATGCCATTCAATGCCACGGGCTAGATGTAAACTGCAGATGACCATGTTGTGGTAGTTACCATGGATACCCAAGTGATGTGTGAGCTAACACATAGGCCCAACAGATTCCAAGAAGGCCAGAATCACCAGCGGCACCACCATCGATTGTCAGGTCACCCGGATTCAGCAAATACCAGAGTCCAAAATGATGCAGGTTTATACTGTTAATTTTCAGTTTATCGTTACAGTTGGTGTTATTCCATGTCGGAAGGGACGCAGCTACAGCCAGTGCGGTAACTAGAGACAGGCAGGCAGCTATGTGCAACAAAGGTAGGCGTGTTGTTTTCATATGCAGATCTGAAATATTGTCTTATATGCAAGAGGAGGAGTGATGGGAGTTCAGGCAAAAGCCAGGCTATGGATTGCATTGCTAAATGCTCCATCAGAGTGCAATGGTCGCCTGTCCTTTTTTTAAGTGATGATGTGGGTTTAGCCTGTGCTGTATGTATGTATGGGTGGCTGACTGCCACCCACCCAGAGAGTGTATGGGAGGCTGGTTGGCTGCCAGCCTTCCTTCCATTCCTATGAGTAATGTGAGTGCTCATGAAGGGGACATGGTTGGGTCCACCCCTTTCCCGGTTATCCCCTCTAGGTCTTTTGGCTTAGATCAAGTGTAAAAAAAGAAAGGATCTTGCGACAGATCGCATCCTGAGGCACGTTTTTTTTTGTGTGAATACTTGCACTTGGGTGACTTGTGAGCACATACTGATACATACGTTCCCTATCTGGGGACCATAAATTAAATGGATTTTTGAGAAAGGGAGCTGATTTGGAAGCTTGCTTCTGTCGCCCTATGCATTGACCCGATGTGGCAGTATCTTCGGGTAGTGAACAGTGCACCACCCCATTCCAGTGTTAAACAAGAAAGATTCTCATTTAATCCTCCGTGGGTGAGAATTTGAGTTTGAGAATTGGAGACCAAAATGATGAGTTGCACTGACTGGTTTATGAACGTCTATTCATTTAGCGTTTTAATGACCATGTTTGCACACTGATTGGTGTAAAAAAATAAAATAAAACTAAATAATAATAATCTAGCACACCTGTGCAGGTTTGACATGACATGACAGGTAGCTGTCTTGTGGGTGGTGCTGAATCCTGTTAAATGACGTGAGGGTCTCATGCCTATACACAAGGGTGTGTCATTGCTGTTGCTTGACCATGCATTGGTTTCTGTGGTCAGTGAATGATAAAAACAAAATTTACCATCCATTGATGGATGGGAAATCCGCCATGAGGCATTTGTTTTTAGAAACTGCTGCTCACAACCAATGTTGCAATGGAGTGTCTCCATCTGCTGGTGGTATTGGAAAGGCATTAGTGCTATGACAGGGTCTGAAGAAGAAGAAGAAGACGGAAAAAAATATATATAAAAAGAAAAAGAGAGAGAGAGAGAGAGAGACTGACTTAGTGAGCGAGTGAGTGAGAGAGTGAGAGTGAGTGAGAGTGAGTGAGAGTGAGTGAGTGAGTGAGTGAGTGAGAACAAATGAGTTAAAGCAAGTGAGTGAGAGAGATCGAATGAATGAAAGTCTGAATGACAGAAAGAAAAAAGGATGAAGAAAGAAGCATGAAGAAAAAAAAATGTATATGGAGTTGCTGACATGAGTGCAATCTACAAAGCCGTTGAGGCTGATCCTCATGGGAGGATTATTGCACCAGGACCCTTAGCACTTTTAAAATGCCATTCAATGCCACGGGCTAGATGTAAACTGCAGATGACCATGTTGTGGTAGTTACCATGGATACCCAAGTGATGTGTGAGCTAACACATAGGCCCAACAGATTCCAAGAAGGCCAGAATCACCAGCGGCACCACCATAGATTGTCAGGTCACCCGGATTTAGCAAATACCAGAGTCCAAAATGATGCAGGTTTTTACTGTTAATTTTCAGTTTATCGTTACAGTTGGTGTTATTCCATGTCGGAAGGGACGCAGCTACAGCCAGTGGGGTAACTAGAGACAGGCAGGCAGCTATGTGCAACAAAGGTAGGCGTGTTGTTTTCATATGCAGATCTGAAATATTGTCTTATATGCAAGAGGAGGAGTGATGGGGGTTCAGGCAAAAGCCAGGCTATGGATTGCATTGCTAAATGCTCCATCAGAGTGCAATGGCCGCCTGTCCTTTTTTTAAGTGATGATGTGGGTTTAGCCTGTGCTGTATGTATGTATGGGTGGCTGACTGCCACCCACCCAGAGAGTGTATGGGAGGCTGGTTGGCTGCCAGCCTTCCTTCCATTCCTATGAGTAATGTGAGTGCTCATGAAGGGGACATGGTTGGGTCCACCCCTTTCCCGGTTATCCCCTCTAGGCCTTTTGGCTTAGATCAAGTGTAAAAAAAGAAAGGATCTTGCGACAGATCGCATCCTGAGGCACGTTTTTTTTTGTGTGAATACTTGCACTTGGGTGACTTGTGAGCACATACTGATACATACGTTCCCTATCTGGGGACCATAAATTAAATGGATTTTTGAGAAAGGGAGCTGATTTGGAAGCTTGCTTCTGTCGCCCTATGCATTGACCCGATGTGGCAGTATCTTCGGGTAGTGAACAGTGCACCACCCCATTCCAGTGTTAAACAAGAAAGATTCTCATTTAATCCTCCGTGGGTGAGAATTTGAGTTTGAGAATTGGAGACCAAAATGATGAGTTGCACTGACTGGTTTATGAACATCTATTCATTTAGCGTTTTAATGACCATGTTTGCACACTGATTGGTGTAAAAAAATTAAATTAAACTAAATAATAATAATCTAGCACACCTGTGCAGGTTTGACATGACATGACAGGTAGCTGTCTTGTGGGTGGTGCTGAATCCTGTTAAATGACGTGAGGGTCTCATGCCTATACACAAGGGTGTGTCATTGCTGTTGCTTGACCATGCATTGGTTTCTGTGGTCAGTGAATGATAAAAACAAAATTTACCATCCATTGATGGATGGGAAATCCGCCATGAGGCATTTGTTTTTAGAAACTGCTGCTCACAACCAATGTTGCAATGGAGTGTCTCCATCTGCTGGTGGTATTGGAAAGGCATTAGTGCTATGACAGGGTCTGAAGAAGAAGAAGAAGAAGAAGAAGAAGAAGAAGAAAACGGAAAAAATATATATAAAAAGAAAAAGAGAGAGAGAGAGAGACTGACTTAGTGAGCGAGTGAGTGAGAGAGTGAGAGTGAGTGAGTGAGTGAGAACAAATGAGTTAAAGCAAGTGAGTGAGAGAGATCGAATGAATGAAAGTCTGAATGACAGAAAGAAAAAAGGATGAAGAAAGAAGCATGAAGAAAAAAAAATGTATATGGAGTTGCTGACATGAGTGCAATCTACAAAGCCGTTGAGGCTGATCCTCATGGGAGGATTATTGCACCAGGACCCTTAGCACTTTTAAAATGCCATTCAATGCCACGGGCTAGATGTAAACTGCAGATGACCATGTTGTGGTAGTTACCATGGATACCCAAGTGATGTGTGAGCTAACACATAGGCCCAACAGATTCCAAGAAGGCCAGAATCACCAGCGGCACCACCATCGATTGTCAGGTCACCCGGATTTAGCAAATACCAGAGTCCAAAATGATGCAGGTTTATACTGTTAATTTTCAGTTTATCGTTACAGTTGGTGTTATTCCATGTCGGAAGGGACGCAGCTACAGCCAGTGGGGTAACTAGAGACAGGCAGGCAGCTATGTGCAACAAAGGTAGGCGTGTTGTTTTCATATGCAGATCTGAAATATTGTCTTATATGCAAGAGGAGGAGTGATGGGGGTTCAGGCAAAAGCCAGGCTATGGATTGCATTGCTAAATGCTCCATCAGAGTGCAATAGTCGCCTGTCCTTTTTTTAAGTGATGATGTGGGTTTAGCCTGTGCTGTATGTATGTATGGGTGGCTGACTGCCACCCACCCAGAGAGTGTATGGGAGGCTGGTTGGCTGCCAGCCTTCCTTCCATTCCTATGAGTAATGTGAGTGCTCATGAAGGGGACATGGTTGGGTCCACCCCTTTCCCGGTTATCCCCTCTAGGCCTTTTGGCTTAGATCAAGTGTAAAAAAAGAAAGGATCTTGCGACAGATCGCATCCTGAGGCACGTTTTTTTTTGTGTGAATACTTGCACTTGGGTGACTTGTGAGCACATACTGATACATACGTTCCCTATCTGGGGACCATAAATTAAATGGATTTTTGTGAAAGGGAGCTGATTTGGAAGCTTGCTTCTGTCGCCCTATGCATTGACCCGATGTGGCAGTATCTTCGGGTAGTGAACAGTGCACCACCCCATTCCAGTGTTAAACAAGAAAGATTCTCATTTAATCCTCCGTGGGTGAGAATTTGAGTTTGAGAATTGGAGACCAAAATGATGAGTTGCACTGACTGGTTTATGAACGTCTATTCATTTAGCGTTTTAATGACCATGTTTGCACACTGATTGGTGTAAAAAAATAAAATAAAACTAAATAATAATAATCTAGCACACCTGTGCAGGTTTGACATGACATGACAGGTAGCTGTCTTGTGGGTGGTGCTGAATCCTGTTAAATGACGTGAGGGTCTCATGCCTATACACAAGGGTGTGTCATTGCTGTTGCTTGACCATGCATTTGTTTCTGTGGTCAGTGAATGATAAAAACAAAATTTACCATCCATTGATGCATGGGAAATCCGCCATGAGGCATTTGTTTTTAGAAACTGCTGCTCACAACCAATGTTGCAATGGAGTGTCTCCATCTGCTGGTGGTATTGGAAAGGCATTAGTGCTATGACAGGGTCTGAAGAAGAAGAAGACGGAAAAAAATATATATATATAAAAAGAAAAAGAGAGAGAGAGAGAGAGAGAGAGAGAGAGAGAGAGAGAGACTGACTTAGTGAGCGAGTGAGAGAGTGAGAGTGAGTGAGAGTGAGTGAGTGAGTGAGAACAAATGAGTTAAAGCAAGTGAGTGAGAGAGATCGAATGAATGAAAGTCTGAATGACAGAAAGAAAAAAGGATGAAGAAAGAAGCATGAAGAAAAAAAAATGTATATGGAGTTGCTGACATGAGTGCAATCTACAAAGCCGTTGAGGCTGATCCTCATGGGAGGATTATTGCACCAGGACCCTTAGCACATTTAAAATGCCATTCAATGCCACGGGCTAGATGTAAACTGCAGATGACCATGTTGTGGTAGTTACCATGGATACCCAAGTGATGTGTGAGCTAACACATAGGCCCAACAGATTCCAAGAAGGCCAGAATCACCAGCGGCACCACCATCGATTGTCAGGTCACCCGGATTTAGCAAATACCAGAGTCCAAAATGATGCAGGTTTATACTGTTAATTTTCAGTTTATCGTTACAGTTGGTGTTATTCCATGTCGGAAGGGACGCAGCTACAGCCAGTGGGGTAACTAGAGACAGGCAGGCAGCTATGTGCAACAAAGGTAGGCGTGTTGTTTTCATATGCAGATCTGAAATATTGTCTTATATGCAAGAGGAGGAGTGATGGGGGTTCAGGCAAAAGCCAGGCTATGGATTGCATTGCTAAATGCTCCATCAGAGTGCAATGGTCGCCTGTCCTTTTTTTAAGTGATGATGTGGGTTTAGCCTGTGCTGTATGTATGTATGGGTGGCTGACTGCCACCCACCCAGAGAGTGTATGGGAGGCTGGTTGGCTGCCAGCCTTCCTTCCATTCCTATGAGTAATGTGAGTGCTCATGAAGGGGACATGGTTGGGTCCACCCCTTTCCCGGTTATCCCCTCTAGGCCTTTTGGCTTAGATCAAGTGTAAAAAAAGAAAGGATCTTGTGACAGATCGCATCCTGAGGCACGTTTTTTTTTTTGTGTGAATACTTGCACTTGGGTGACTTGTGAGCACATACTGATACATACGTTCCCTATCTGGGGACCATAAATTAAATGGATTTTTGAGAAAGGGAGCTGATTTGGAAGCTTGCTTCTGTCACCCTATGCATTGACCCGATGTGGCAGTATCTTCGGGTAGTGAACAGTGCACCACCCCATTCCAGTGTTAAACAAGAAAGATTCTCATTTAATCCTCCGTGGGTGAGAATTTGAGTTTGAGAATTGGAGACCAAAATGATGAGTTGCACTGACTGGTTTATGAACGTCTATTCATTTAGCGTTTTAATGACCATGTTTGCACACTGATTGGTGTAAAAAAATAAAATAAAACTAAATAATAATAATCTAGCACACCTGTGCAGGTTTGACATGACATGACAGGTAGCTGTCTTGTGGGTGGTGCTGAATCCTGTTAAATGACGTGAGGGTCTCATGCCTATACACAAGGGTGTGTCATTGCTGTTGCTTGACCATGCATTGGTTTCTGTGGTCAGTGAATGATAAAAACAAAATTTACCATCCATTGATGGATGGGAAATCCGCCATGAGGCATTTGTTTTTAGAAACTGCTGCTCACAACCAATGTTGCAATGGAGTGTCTCCATCTGCTGGTGGTATTGGAAAGGCATTAGTGTTATGACAGGGTCTGAAGAAGAAGAAGAAGAAGAAGACGGAAAAAAATATATATAAAAAGAAAAAGAGAGAGAGAGAGAGACTGACTTAGTGAGCGAGTGAGTGAGAGAGTGTGAGTGAGTGATTGAGTGAGTGAGTGAGAACAAATGAGTTAAAGCAAGTGAGTGAGAGAGATCGAATGAATGAAAGTCTGAATGACAGAAAGAAAAAAGGATGAAGAAAGAAGCATGAAGAAAAAAAAATGTATATGGAGTTGCTGACATGAGTGCAATCTACAAAGCCGTTGAGGCTGATCCTCATGGGAGGATTATTGCACCAGGACCCTTAGCACTTTTAAAATGCCATTCAATGCCACGGGCTAGATGTAAACTGCAGATGACCATGTTGTGGTAGTTACCATGGATACCCAAGTGATGTGTGAGCTAACACATAGGCCCAACAGATTCCAAGAAGGCCAGAATCACCAGCGGCACCACCATCGATTGTCAGGTCACCCGGATTCAGCAAATACCAGAGTCCAAAATGATGCAGGTTTATACTGTTAATTTTCAGTTTATCGTTACAGTTGGTGTTATTCCATGTCGGAAGGGACGCAGCTACAGCCAGTGCGGTAACTAGAGACAGGCAGGCAGCTATGTGCAACAAAGGTAGGCGTGTTGTTTTCATATGCAGATCTGAAATATTGTCTTATATGCAAGAGGAGGAGTGATGGGAGTTCAGGCAAAAGCCAGGCTATGGATTGCATTGCTAAATGCTCCATCAGAGTGCAATGGTCGCCTGTCCTTTTTTTAAGTGATGATGTGGGTTTAGCCTGTGCTGTATGTATGTATGGGTGGCTGACTGCCACCCACCCAGAGAGTGTATGGGAAGCTGGTTGGCTGCCAGCCTTCCTTCCATTCCTATGAGTAATGTGAGTGCTCATGAAGGGGACATGGTTGGGTCCACCCCTTTCCCGGTTATCCCCTCTAGGCCTTTTGGCTTAGATCAAGTGTAAAAAAAGAAAGGATCTTGCGACAGATCGCATCCTGAGGCACGTTTTTTTTTGTGTGAATACTTGCACTTGGGTGACTTGTGAGCACATACTGATACATACGTTCCCTATCTGGGGACCATAAATTAAATGGTTTTTTGAGAAAGGGAGCTGATTTGGAATCTTGCTTCTGTCGCCCTATGCATTGACCTGATGTGGCAGTATCTTCGGGTAGTGAACAGTGCACCACCCCATTCCAGTGTTAAACAAGAAAGATTCTCATTTAATCCTCCGTGGGTGAGAATTTGAGTTTGAGAATTGGAGACCAAAATGATGAGTTGCACTGACTGGTTTATGAACGTCTATTCATTTAGCGTTTTAATGACCATGTTTGCACACTGATTGGTGTAAAAAAATAAAATAAAACTAAATAATAATAATCTAGCACACCTGTGCAGGTTTGACATGACATGACAGGTAGCTGTCTTGTGGGTGGTGCTGAATCCTGTTAAATGACGTGAGGGTCTCATGCCTATACACAAGGGTGTGTCATTGCTGTTGCTTGACCATGCATTGGTTTCTGTGGTCAGTGAATGATAAAAACAAAATTTACCATCCATTGATGGATGGGAAATCCGCCATGAGGCATTTGTTTTTAGAAACTGCTGCTCACAACCAATGTTGCAATGGAGTGTCTCCATCTGCTGGTGGTATTGGAAAGGCATTAGTGCTATGACAGGGTCAGAAGAAGAAGAAGAAGAAGAAGAAGACGGAAAAAAATATATATAAAAAGAAAAAGAGAGAGAGAGAGAGAGACTGACTTAGTGAGCGAGTGAGTGAGAGAGTGAGAGTGAGTGAGAGTGAATGAGTGAGTGAGTGATTGAGTGAGTGAGTGAGTGAGTGAGAACAAATGAGTTAAAGCAAGTGAGTGAGAGAGATCGAATGAATGAAAGTCTGAATGACAGAAAGAAAAAAGGATGAAGAAAGAAGCATGAAGAAAAAAAAATGTATATGGAGTTGCTGACATGAGTGCAATCTACAAAGCCGTTGAGGCTGATCCTCATGGGAGGATTATTGCACCAGGACCCTTAGCACTTTTAAAATGCCATTCAATGCCACGGGCTAGATGTAAACTGCAGATGACCATGTTGTGGTAGTTACCATGGATACCCAAGTGATGTGTGAGCTAACACATAGGCCCAACAGATTCCAAGAAGGCCAGAATCACCAGCGGCACCACCATCGATTGTCAGGTCACCCGGATTCAGCAAATACCAGAGTCCAAAATGATGCAGGTTTATACTGTTAATTTTCAGTTTATCGTTACAGTTGGTGTTATTCCATGTCGGAAGGGACGCAGCTACAGCCAGTGCGGTAACTAGAGACAGGCAGGCAGCTATGTGCAACAAAGGTAGGCGTGTTGTTTTCATATGCAGATCTGAAATATTGTCTTATATGCAAGAGGAGGAGTGATGGGAGTTCAGGCAAAAGCCAGGCTATGGATTGCATTGCTAAATGCTCCATCAGAGTGCAATGGTCGCCTGTCCTTTTTTTAAGTGATGATGTGGGTTTAGCCTGTGCTGTATGTATGTATGGGTGGCTGACTGCCACCCACCCAGAGAGTGTATGGGAGGCTGGTTGGCTGCCAGCCTTCCTTCCATTCCTATGAGTAATGTGAGTGCTCATGAAGGGGACATGGTTGGGTCCACCCCTTTCCCGGTTATCCCCTCTAGGTCTTTTGGCTTAGATCAAGTGTAAAAAAAGAAAGGATCTTGCGACAGATCGCATCCTGAGGCACGTTTTTTTTTGTGTGAATACTTGCACTTGGGTGACTTGTGAGCACATACTGATACATACGTTCCCTATCTGGGGACCATAAATTAAATGGATTTTTGAGAAAGGGAGCTGATTTGGAAGCTTGCTTCTGTCGCCCTATGCATTGACCCGATGTGGCAGTATCTTCGGGTAGTGAACAGTGCACCACCCCATTCCAGTGTTAAACAAGAAAGATTCTCATTTAATCCTCCGTGGGTGAGAATTTGAGTTTGAGAATTGGAGACCAAAATGATGAGTTGCACTGACTGGTTTATGAACGTCTATTCATTTAGCGTTTTAATGACCATGTTTGCACACTGATTGGTGTAAAAAAATAAAATAAAACTAAATAATAATAATCTAGCACACCTGTGCAGGTTTGACATGACATGACAGGTAGCTGTCTTGTGGGTGGTGCTGAATCCTGTTAAATGACGTGAGGGTCTCATGCCTATACACAAGGGTGTGTCATTGCTGTTGCTTGACCATGCATTGGTTTCTGTGGTCAGTGAATGATAAAAACAAAATTTACCATCCATTGATGGATGGGAAATCCGCCATGAGGCATTTGTTTTTAGAAACTGCTGCTCACAACCAATGTTGCAATGGAGTGTCTCCATCTGCTGGTGGTATTGGAAAGGCATTAGTGCTATGACAGGGTCTGAAGAAGAAGAAGAAGACGGAAAAAAATATATATAAAAAGAAAAAGAGAGAGAGAGAGAGAGAGACTGACTTAGTGAGCGAGTGAGTGAGAGAGTGAGAGTGAGTGAGAGTGAGTGAGAGTGAGTGAGTGAGTGAGTGAGTGAGAACAAATGAGTTAAAGCAAGTGAGTGAGAGAGATCGAATGAATGAAAGTCTGAATGACAGAAAGAAAAAAGGATGAAGAAAGAAGCATGAAGAAAAAAAAATGTATATGGAGTTGCTGACATGAGTGCAATCTACAAAGCCGTTGAGGCTGATCCTCATGGGAGGATTATTGCACCAGGACCCTTAGCACTTTTAAAATGCCATTCAATGCCACGGGCTAGATGTAAACTGCAGATGACCATGTTGTGGTAGTTACCATGGATACCCAAGTGATGTGTGAGCTAACACATAGGCCCAACAGATTCCAAGAAGGCCAGAATCACCAGCGGCACCACCATAGATTGTCAGGTCACCCGGATTTAGCAAATACCAGAGTCCAAAATGATGCAGGTTTTTACTGTTAATTTTCAGTTTATCGTTACAGTTGGTGTTATTCCATGTCGGAAGGGACGCAGCTACAGCCAGTGGGGTAACTAGAGACAGGCAGGCAGCTATGTGCAACAAAGGTAGGCGTGTTGTTTTCATATGCAGATCTGAAATATTGTCTTATATGCAAGAGGAGGAGTGATGGGGGTTCAGGCAAAAGCCAGGCTATGGATTGCATTGCTAAATGCTCCATCAGAGTGCAATGGCCGCCTGTCCTTTTTTTAAGTGATGATGTGGGTTTAGCCTGTGCTGTATGTATGTATGGGTGGCTGACTGCCACCCACCCAGAGAGTGTATGGGAGGCTGGTTGGCTGCCAGCCTTCCTTCCATTCCTATGAGTAATGTGAGTGCTCATGAAGGGGACATGGTTGGGTCCACCCCTTTCCCGGTTATCCCCTCTAGGCCTTTTGGCTTAGATCAAGTGTAAAAAAAGAAAGGATCTTGCGACAGATCGCATCCTGAGGCACGTTTTTTTTTGTGTGAATACTTGCACTTGGGTGACTTGTGAGCACATACTGATACATACGTTCCCTATCTGGGGACCATAAATTAAATGGATTTTTGAGAAAGGGAGCTGATTTGGAAGCTTGCTTCTGTCGCCCTATGCATTGACCCGATGTGGCAGTATCTTCGGGTAGTGAACAGTGCACCACCCCATTCCAGTGTTAAACAAGAAAGATTCTCATTTAATCCTCCGTGGGTGAGAATTTGAGTTTGAGAATTGGAGACCAAAATGATGAGTTGCACTGACTGGTTTATGAACATCTATTCATTTAGCGTTTTAATGACCATGTTTGCACACTGATTGGTGTAAAAAAATTAAATTAAACTAAATAATAATAATCTAGCACACCTGTGCAGGTTTGACATGACATGACAGGTAGCTGTCTTGTGGGTGGTGCTGAATCCTGTTAAATGACGTGAGGGTCTCATGCCTATACACAAGGGTGTGTCATTGCTGTTGCTTGACCATGCATTGGTTTCTGTGGTCAGTGAATGATAAAAACAAAATTTACCATCCATTGATGGATGGGAAATCCGCCATGAGGCATTTGTTTTTAGAAACTGCTGCTCACAACCAATGTTGCAATGGAGTGTCTCCATCTGCTGGTGGTATTGGAAAGGCATTAGTGCTATGACAGGGTCTGAAGAAGAAGAAGAAGAAGAAGAAGAAGAAGAAGAAAACGGAAAAAATATATATAAAAAGAAAAAGAGAGAGAGAGAGAGACTGACTTAGTGAGCGAGTGAGTGAGAGAGTGAGAGTGAGTGAGTGAGTGAGAACAAATGAGTTAAAGCAAGTGAGTGAGAGAGATCGAATGAATGAAAGTCTGAATGACAGAAAGAAAAAAGGATGAAGAAAGAAGCATGAAGAAAAAAAAATGTATATGGAGTTGCTGACATGAGTGCAATCTACAAAGCCGTTGAGGCTGATCCTCATGGGAGGATTATTGCACCAGGACCCTTAGCACTTTTAAAATGCCATTCAATGCCACGGGCTAGATGTAAACTGCAGATGACCATGTTGTGGTAGTTACCATGGATACCCAAGTGATGTGTGAGCTAACACATAGGCCCAACAGATTCCAAGAAGGCCAGAATCACCAGCGGCACCACCATCGATTGTCAGGTCACCCGGATTTAGCAAATACCAGAGTCCAAAATGATGCAGGTTTATACTGTTAATTTTCAGTTTATCGTTACAGTTGGTGTTATTCCATGTCGGAAGGGACGCAGCTACAGCCAGTGGGGTAACTAGAGACAGGCAGGCAGCTATGTGCAACAAAGGTAGGCGTGTTGTTTTCATATGCAGATCTGAAATATTGTCTTATATGCAAGAGGAGGAGTGATGGGGGTTCAGGCAAAAGCCAGGCTATGGATTGCATTGCTAAATGCTCCATCAGAGTGCAATAGTCGCCTGTCCTTTTTTTAAGTGATGATGTGGGTTTAGCCTGTGCTGTATGTATGTATGGGTGGCTGACTGCCACCCACCCAGAGAGTGTATGGGAGGCTGGTTGGCTGCCAGCCTTCCTTCCATTCCTATGAGTAATGTGAGTGCTCATGAAGGGGACATGGTTGGGTCCACCCCTTTCCCGGTTATCCCCTCTAGGCCTTTTGGCTTAGATCAAGTGTAAAAAAAGAAAGGATCTTGCGACAGATCGCATCCTGAGGCACGTTTTTTTTTGTGTGAATACTTGCACTTGGGTGACTTGTGAGCACATACTGATACATACGTTCCCTATCTGGGGACCATAAATTAAATGGATTTTTGTGAAAGGGAGCTGATTTGGAAGCTTGCTTCTGTCGCCCTATGCATTGACCCGATGTGGCAGTATCTTCGGGTAGTGAACAGTGCACCACCCCATTCCAGTGTTAAACAAGAAAGATTCTCATTTAATCCTCCGTGGGTGAGAATTTGAGTTTGAGAATTGGAGACCAAAATGATGAGTTGCACTGACTGGTTTATGAACGTCTATTCATTTAGCGTTTTAATGACCATGTTTGCACACTGATTGGTGTAAAAAAATAAAATAAAACTAAATAATAATAATCTAGCACACCTGTGCAGGTTTGACATGACATGACAGGTAGCTGTCTTGTGGGTGGTGCTGAATCCTGTTAAATGACGTGAGGGTCTCATGCCTATACACAAGGGTGTGTCATTGCTGTTGCTTGACCATGCATTTGTTTCTGTGGTCAGTGAATGATAAAAACAAAATTTACCATCCATTGATGGATGGGAAATCCGCCATGAGGCATTTGTTTTTAGAAACTGCTGCTCACAACCAATGTTGCAATGGAGTGTCTCCATCTGCTGGTGGTATTGGAAAGGCATTAGTGCTATGACAGGGTCTGAAGAAGAAGAAGACGGAAAAAAATATATATATATAAAAAGAAAAAGAGAGAGAGAGAGAGAGAGAGAGAGAGAGAGAGAGAGACTGACTTAGTGAGCGAGTGAGAGAGTGAGAGTGAGTGAGAGTGAGTGAGTGAGAGAGAACAAATGAGTTAAAGCAAGTGAGTGAGAGAGATCGAATGAATGAAAGTCTGAATGACAGAAAGAAAAAAGGATGAAGAAAGAAGCATGAAGAAAAAAAAATGTATATGGAGTTGCTGACATGAGTGCAATCTACAAAGCCGTTGAGGCTGATCCTCATGGGAGGATTATTGCACCAGGACCCTTAGCACATTTAAAATGCCATTCAATGCCACGGGCTAGATGTAAACTGCAGATGACCATGTTGTGGTAGTTACCATGGATACCCAAGTGATGTGTGAGCTAACACATAGGCCCAACAGATTCCAAGAAGGCCAGAATCACCAGCGGCACCACCATCGATTGTCAGGTCACCCGGATTTAGCAAATACCAGAGTCCAAAATGATGCAGGTTTATACTGTTAATTTTCAGTTTATCGTTACAGTTGGTGTTATTCCATGTCGGAAGGGACGCAGCTACAGCCAGTGGGGTAACTAGAGACAGGCAGGCAGCTATGTGCAACAAAGGTAGGCGTGTTGTTTTCATATGCAGATCTGAAATATTGTCTTATATGCAAGAGGAGGAGTGATGGGGGTTCAGGCAAAAGCCAGGCTATGGATTGCATTGCTAAATGCTCCATCAGAGTGCAATGGTCGCCTGTCCTTTTTTTAAGTGATGATGTGGGTTTAGCCTGTGCTGTATGTATGTATGGGTGGCTGACTGCCACCCACCCAGAGAGTGTATGGGAGGCTGGTTGGCTGCCAGCCTTCCTTCCATTCCTATGAGTAATGTGAGTGCTCATGAAGGGGACATGGTTGGGTCCACCCCTTTCCCGGTTATCCCCTCTAGGCTTTTTGGCTTAGATCAAGTGTAAAAAAAGAAAGGATCTTGCGACAGATTGCATCCTGAGGCACGTTTTTTTTTTGTGTGAATACTTGCACTTGGGTGACTTGTGAGCACATACTGATACATACGTTCCCTATCTGGGGACCATAAATTAAATGGATTTTTGAGAAAGGGAGCTGATTTGGAAGCTTGCTTCTGTCGCCCTATGCATTGACCCGATGTGGCAGTATCTTCGGGTAGTGAACAGTGCACCACCCCATTCCAGTGTTAAACAAGAAAGATTCTCATTTAATCCTCCGTGGGTGAGAATTTGAGTTTGAGAATTGGAGACCAAAATGATGAGTTGCACTGACTGGTTTATGAACGTCTATTCATTTAGCGTTTTAATGACCATGTTTGCACACTGATTGGTGTAAAAAAATAAAATAAAACGAAATAATAATAATCTAGCACACATGTGCAGGTTTGACATGACATGACAGGTAGCTGTCTTGTGGGTGGTGCTGAATCCTGTTAAATGACGTGAGGGTCTCATGCCTATACACAAGGGTGTGTCATTGCTGTTGCTTGACCATGCATTGGTTTCTGTGGTCAGTGAATGATAAAAACAAAATTTACCATCCATTGATGGATGGGAAATCCGCCATGAGGCATTTGTTTTTAGAAACTGCTGCTCACAACCAATGTTGCAATGGAGTGTCTCCATCTGCTGGTGGTATTGGAAAGGCATTAGTGCTATGACAGGGTCTGAAGAAGAAGAAGAAGACGGAAAAAAATATATATAAAAAGAAAAAGAGAGAGAGAGAGAGAGACTGACTTAGTGAGCGAGTGAGTGAGAGAGTGAGAGTGAGTGAGAGTGAGTGAGAGTGAGTGAGAGTGAGTGAGAGTGAGTGAGTGAGTGAGTGAGTGAGTGATTGAGTGAGTGAGTGATTGAGTGAGTGAGTGAGAACAAATGAGTTAAAGCAAGTGAGTGAGAGAGATCGAATGAATGAAAGTCTGAATGACAGAAAGAAAAAAGGATGAAGAAAGAAGCATGAAGAAAAAAAAATGTATATGGAGTTGCTGACATGAGTGCAATCTACAAAGCCGTTGAGGCTGATCCTCATGGGAGGATTATTGCACCAGGACCCTTAGCACATTTAAAATGCCATTCAATGCCACGGGCTAGATGTAAACTGCAGATGACCATGTTGTGGTAGTTACCATGGATACCCAAGTGATGTGTGAGCTAACACATAGTCCCAACAGATTCCAAGAAGGCCAGAATCACCAGCGGCACCACCATCGATTGTCAGGTCACCTGGATTTAGCAAATACCAGAGTCCAAAATGATGCAGGTTTATACTGTTAATTTTCAGTTTATCGTTACAGTTGGTGTTATTCCATGTCGGAAGGGACGCAGCTACATCCAGTGGGGTAACTAGAGACAGGCAGGCAGCTATGTGCAACAAAGGTAGGCGTGTTGTTTTCATATGCAGATCTGAAATATTGTCTTATATGCAAGAGGAGGAGTGATGGGGGTTCAGGCAAAAGCCAGGCTATGGATTGCATTGCTAAATGCTCCATCAGAGTGCAATGGTCGCCTGTCCTTTTTTTAAGTGATGATGTGGGTTTAGCCTGTGCTGTATGTATGTATGTATGGGTGGCTGACTGCCACCCACCCAGAGAGTGTATGGAAGGCTGGTTGGCTGCCAGCCTTCCTTCCATTCCTATGAGTAATGTGAGTGCTCATGAAGGGGACATGGTTGGGTCCACCCCTTTGCCGGTTATCCCCTCTAGGCCATTTGGCTTAGATCAAGTGTAAAAAAAGAAAGGATCTTGCGACAGATCGCATCCTGAGGCACGTTTTTTTTTGTGTGAATACTTGCACTTGGGTGACTTGTGAGCACATACTGATACATACGTTCCCTATCTGGGGACCATAAATTAAATGGATTTTTGAGAAAGGGAGCTGATTTGGAAGCTTGCTTCTGTCGCCCTATGCATTGACCCGATGTGGCAGTATCTTCGGGTAGTGAACAGTGCACCACCCCATTCCAGTGTTAAACAAGAAAGATTCTCATTTAATCCTCCGTGGGTGAGAATTTGAGTTTGAGAATTGGAGACCAAAATGATGAGTTGCACTGACTGGTTTATGAACGTCTATTCATTTAGCGTTTTAATGACCATGTTTGCACACTGATTGGTGTAAAAAAATAAAATAAAACTAAATAATAATAATCTAGCACACCTGTGCAGGTTTGACATGACATGACAGGTAGCTGTCTTGTGGGTGGTGCTGAATCCTGTTAAATGACGTGAGGGTCTCATGCCTATACACAAGGGTGTGTCATTGCTGTTGCTTGACCATGCATTGGTTTCTGTGGTCAGTGAATGATAAAAACAAAATTTACCATCCATTGATGGATGGGAAATCCGCCATGAGGCATTTGTTTTTAGAAACTGCTGCTCACAACCAATGTTGCAATGGAGTGTCTCCATCTGCTGGTGGTATTGGAAAGGCATTAGTGCTATGACAGGGTCTGAAGAAGAAGAAGAAGAAGAAGACGGAAAAAAATATATATAAAAAGAAAAAGAGAGAGAGAGAGAGACTGACTTAGTGAGCGAGTGAGTGAGAGAGTGAGAGTGAGTGAGTGAGAGTGAGTGAGTGAGTGAGTGAGTGAGAACAAATGAGTTAAAGCAAGTGAGTGAGAGAGATCGAATGAATGAAAGTCTGAATGACAGAAAGAAAAAAGGATGAAGAAAGAAGCATGAAGAAAAAAAAATGTATATGGAGTTGCTGACATGAGTGCAATCTACAAAGCCGTTGAGGCTGATCCTCATGGGAGGATTATTGCACCAGGACCCTTAGCACTTTTAAAATGCCATTCAATGCCACGGGCTAGATGTAAACTGCAGATGACCATGTTGTGGTAGTTACCATGGATACCCAAGTGATGTGTGAGCTAACACATAGGCCCAACAGATTCCAAGAAGGCCAGAATCACCAGCGGCACCACCATCGATTGTCAGGTCACCCGGATTTAGCAAATACCAGAGTCCAAAATGATGCAGGTTTATACTGTTAATTTTCAGTTTATCGTTACAGTTGGTGTTATTCCATGTCGGAAGGGACGCAGCTACAGCCAGTGGGGTAACTAGAGACAGGCAGGCAGCTATGTGCAACAAAGGTAGGCGTGTTGTTTTCATATGCAGATCTGAAATATTGTCTTATATGCAAGAGGAGGAGTGATGGGGGTTCAGGCAAAAGCCAGGCTATGGATTGCATTGCTAAATGCTCCATCAGAGTGCAATGGTCGCCTGTCCTTTTTTTAAGTGATGATGTGGGTTTAGCCTGTGCTGTATGTATGTATGGGTGGCTGACTGCCACCCACCCAGAGAGTGTATGGGAGGCTGGTTGGCTGCCAGCCTTCCTTCCATTCATATGAGTAATGTGAGTGCTCATGAAGGGGACATGGTTGGGCCCACCCCTTTCCCGGTTATCCCCTCTAGGCCTTTTGGCTTAGATCAAGTGTAAAAAAAGAAATGATCTTGCGACAGATTGCATCCTGAGGCACGTTTTTTTTTTTGTGTGAATACTTGCACTTGGGTGACTTGTGAGCACATACTGATACATACGTTCCCTATCTGGGGACCATAAATTAAATGGATTTTTGAGAAAGGGAGCTGATTTGGAAGCTTGCTTCTGTCGCCCTATGCATTGACCCGATGTGGCAGTATCTTCGGGTAGTGAACAGTGCACCACCCCATTCCAGTGTTAAACAAGAAAGATTCTCATTTAATCCTCCGTGGGTGAGAATTTGAGTTTGAGAATTGGAGACCAAAATGATGAGTTGCACTGACTGGTTTATGAACGTCTATTCATTTAGCGTTTTAATGACCATGTTTGCACACTGATTGGTGTAAAAAAATAAAATAAAACTAAATAATAATAATCTAGCACACCTGTGCAGGATTGACATGACATGACAGGTAGCTGTCTTGTGGGTGGTGCTGAATCCTGTTAAATGACGTGAGGGTCTCATGCCTATACACAAGGGTGTGTCATTGCTGTTGCTTGACCATGCATTGGTTTCTGTGGTCAGTGAATGATAAAAACAAAATTTACCATCCATTGATGGATGGGAAATCCGCCATGAGGCATTTGTTTTTAGAAACTGCTGCTCACAACCAATGTTGCAATGGAGTGTCTCCATCTGCTGGTGGTATTGGAAAGGCATTAGTGCTATGACAGGGTCTGAAGAAGAAGAAGAAGAAGACGGAAAAAAATATATATAAAAAGAAAAAGAGAGAGAGAGAGAGACTGACTTAGTGAGCGAGTGAGTGAGAGAGTGAGAGAGTGAGAGTGAGTGAGTGATTGAGTGAGTGAGTGAGTGAGAACAAATGAGTTAAAGCAAGTGAGTGAGAGAGATCGAATGAATGAAAGTCTGAATGACAGAAAGAAAAAAGGATGAAGAAAGAAGCATGAAGAAAAAAAAATGTATATGGAGTTGCTGACATGAGTGCAATCTACAAAGCCGTTGAGGCTGATCCTCATGGGAGGATTATTGCACCAGGACCCTTAGCACTTTTAAAATGCCATTCAATGCCACAGGCTAGATGTAAACTGCAGATGACCATGTTGTGGTAGTTACCATGGATACCCAAGTGATGTGTGAGCTAACACATAGGCCCAACAGATTCCAAGAAGGCCAGAATCACCAGCGGCACCACCATCGATTGTCAGGTCACCCGGATTTAGCAAATACCAGAGTCCAAAATGAAGCAGGTTTATACTGTTAATTTTCAGTTTATCGTTACAGTTGGTGTTATTCCATGTCGGAAGGGACGCAGCTACAGCCAGTGGGGTAACTAGAGACAGGCAGGCAGCTATGTGCAACAAAGGTAGGCGTGTTGTTTTCATATGCAGATCTGAAATATTGTCTTATATGCAAGAGGAGGAGTGATGGGGGTTCAGGCAAAAGCCAGGCTATGGATTGCATTGCTAAATGCTCCATCAGAGTGCAATGGTCGCCTGTCCTTTTTTTAAGTGATGATGTGGGTTTAGCCTGTGCTGTATGTATGTATGGGTGGCTGACTGCCACCCACCCAGAGAGTGTATGGGAGGCTGGTTGGCTGCCAGCCTTCCTTCCATTCCTATGAGTAATGTGAGTGCTCATGAAGGGGACATGGTTGGGTCCACCCCTTTCCCGGTTATCCCCTCTAGGCCTTTTGGCTTAGATCAAGTGTAAAAAAAAAGAAAGGATCTTGCGACAGATCGCATCCTGAGGCACGTTTTTTTTTTTTTTGTGTGAATACTTGCACTTGGGTGACTTGTGAGCACATACTGATACATATGTTCCCTATCTGGGGACCATAAATTAAATGGATTTTTGAGAAAGGTAGCTGATTTGGAAGCTTGCTTCTGTTGCCCTATGCATTGACCCGATGTGGCAGTATCTTCGGGTAGTGAACAGTGCACCACCCCATTCCAGTGTTAAACAAGAAAGATTCTCATTTAATCCTCCGTGGGTGAGAATTTGAGTTTGAGAATTGGAGACCAAAATGATGAGTTGCACTGACTGGTTTATGAACGTCTATTCATTTAGCGTTTTAATGACCATGTTTGCACACTGATTGGTGTAAAAAAATAAAATAAAACTAAATAATAATAATCTAGCACACCTGTGCAGGTTTGACATGACATGACAGGTAGCTGTCTTGTGGGTGGTGCTGAATCCTGTTAAATGACGTGAGGGTCTCATGCCTATACACAAGGGTGTGTCATTGCTGTTGCTTGACCATGCATTGGTTTCTGTGGTCAGTGAATGATAAAAACAAAATTTACCATCCATTGATGGATGGGAAATCCGCCATGAGGCATTTGTTTTTAGAAACTGCTGCTCACAACCAATGTTGCAATGGAGTGTCTCCATCTGCTGGTGGTATTGGAAAGGCATTAGTGCTATGACAGGGTCTGAAGAAGAAGAAGAAGACGGAAAAAAATATATATAAAAAGAGAGAGAGAGAGAGACTGACTTAGTGAGCGAGTGAGTGAGAGAGTGAGAGTGAGTGAGAGTGAGTGAGTGAGTGAGTGAGTGAGTGATTGAGTGAGTGAGTGAGTGAGAACAAATGAGTTAAAGCAAGTGAGTGAGAGAGATCGAATGAATGAAAGTCTGAATGACAGAAAGAAAAAAGGATGAAGAAAGAAGCATGAAGAAAAAAAAATGTATATGGAGTTGCTGACATGAGTGCAATCTACAAAGCCGTTGAGGCTGATCCTCATGGGAGGATTATTGCACCAGGACCCTTAGCACTTTTAAAATGCCATTCAATGCCACGGGCTAGATGTAAACTGCAGATGACCATGTTGTGGTAGTTACCATGGATACCCAAGTGATGTGTGAGCTAACACATAGGCCCAACAGATTCCAAGAAGGCCAGAATCACCAGCGGCACCACCATCGATTGTCAGGTCACCCGGATTCAGCAAATACCAGAGTCCAAAATGATGCAGGTTTATACTGTTAATTTTCAGTTTATCGTTACAGTTGGTGTTATTCCATGTCGGAAGGGACGCAGCTACAGCCAGTGGGGTAACTAGAGACAGGCAGGCAGCTATGTGCAACAAAGGTAGGCGTGTTGTTTTCATATGCAGATCTGAAATATTGTCTTATATGCAAGAGGAGGGATGATGGGGGTTCAGGCAAAAGCCAGGCTATGGATTGCATTGCTAAATGCTCCATCAGAGTGCAATGGTCGCCTGTCCTTTTTTTATGTGATGATGTGGGTTTAGCCTGTGCTGTATGTATGTATGGGTGGCTGACTGCCACCCACCCAGAGAGTGTATGGGAGGCTGGTTGGCTGCCAGCCTTCCTTCCATTCCTATGAGTAATGTGAGTGCTCATGAAGGGGACATGGTTGGGTCCACCCCTTTCCCGGTTATCCCCTCTAGGCCTTTTGGCTTAGATCAAGTGTAAAAAAAGAAAGGATCTTGCGACAGATCGCATCCTGAGGCACGTTTTTTTTTGTGTGAATACTTGCACTTGGGTGACTTGTGAGCACATACTGATACATACGTTCCCTATCTGGGGACCATAAATTAAATGGATTTTTGAGAAAGGGAGCTGATTTGGAAGCTTGCTTCTGTCGCCCTATGCATTGACCCGATGTGGCAGTATCTTTGGGTAGTGAACAGTGCACCACCCCATTCCAGTGTTAAACAAGAAAGATTCTCATTTAATCCTCCGTGGGTGAGAATTTGAGTTTGAGAATTGGAGACCAAAATGATGAGTTGCACTGACTGGTTTATGAACGTCTATTCATTTAGCGTTTTAATGACCATGTTTGCACACTGATTGGTGTAAAAAAATAAAATAAAACTAAATAATAATAATCTAGCACACCTGTGCAGGTTTGACATGACATGACAGGTAGCTGTCTTGTGGGTGGTGCTGAATCCTGTTAAATGACGTGAGGGTCTCATGCCTATACACAAGGGTGTGTCATTGCTGTTGCTTGACCATGCATTGGTTTCTGTGGTCAGTGAATGATAAAAACAAAATTTATCATCCATTGATGGATGGGAAATCCGCCATGAGGCATTTGTTTTTAGAAACTGCTGCTCACAACCAATGTTGCAATGGAGTGTCTCCATCTGCTGGTGGTATTGGAAAGGCATTAGTGCTATGACAGGGTCTGAAGAAGAAGAAGAAGAAGAAGAAGACGGAAACAAATATATATAAAAAGAAAAAGAGAGAGAGAGAGAGACTTACTTAGTGAGCGAGTGAGTGAGAGAGTGAGAGTGAGTGAGAGTGAGTGAGTGAGTGATTGATTGAGTGAGTGAGTGAGTGAGTGAGAACAAATGAGTTAAAGCAAGTGAGTGAGAGAGTTCGAATGAATGAAAGTCTGAATGACAGAAAGAAAAAAGGATGAAGAAAGAAGCATGAAGAAAAAAAAATGTATATGGAGTTGCTGACATGAGTGCAATCTACAAAGCCGTTGAGGCTGATCCTCATGGGAGGATTATTGCACCAGGACCCTTAGCACTTTTAAAATGCCATTCAATGCCACGGGCTAGATGTAAACTGCAGATGACCATGTTGTGGTAGTTACCATGGATACCCAAGTGATGTGTGAGCTAACACATAGGCCCAACAGATTCCAAGAAGGCCAGAATCACCAGCGGCACCACCATCGATTGTCAGGTCACCCGGATTTAGCAAATACCAGAGTCCAAAATGATGCAGGTTTATACTGTTAATTTTCAGTTTATCGTTACAGTTGGTGTTATTCCATGTCGGAAGGGACGCAGCTACAGCCAGTGGGGTAACTAGAGACAGGCAGGCAGCTATGTGCAACAAAGGTAGGCGTGTTGTTTTCATATGCAGATCTGAAATATTGTCTTATATGCAAGAGGAGGGATGATGGGGGTTCAGGCAAAAGCCAGGCTATGGATTGCATTGCTAAATGCTCCATCAGAGTGCAATGGTCGCCTGTCCTTTTTTTATGTGATGATGTGGGTTTAGCCTGTGCTGTATGTATGTATGGGTGGCTGACTGCCACCCACCCAGAGAGTGTATGGGAGGCTGGTTGGCTGCCAGCCTTCCTTCCATTCATATGAGTAATGTGAGTGCTCATGAAGGGGACATGGTTGGGTCCACCCCTTTCCCGGTTATCCCCTCTAGGCCTTTTGGCTTAGATCAAGTGTAAAAAAAGAAAGGATCTTGCGACAGATCGCATCCTGAGGCACGTTTTTTTTTGTGTGAATACTTGCACTTGGGTGACTTGTGAGCACATACTGATACATACGTTCCCTATCTGGGGACCATAAATTAAATGGATTTTTGAGAAAGGGAGCTGATTTGGAAGCTTGCTTCTGTCGCCCTATGCATTGACCCGATGTGGCAGTATCTTTGGGTAGTGAACAGTGCATCACCCCATTCCAGTGTTAAACAAGAAAGATTCTCATTTAATCCTCCGTGGGTGAGAATTTGAGTTTGAGAATTGGAGACCAAAATGATGAGTTGCACTGACTGGTTTATGAACGTCTATTCATTTAGCGTTTTAATGACCATGTTTGCACACTGATTGGTGTAAAAAAATAAAATAAAACTAAATAATAATAATCTAGCACACCTGTGCAGGTTTGACATGACATGACAGGTAGCTGTCTTGTGGGTGGTGCTGAATCCTGTTAAATGACGTGAGGGTCTCATGCCTATACACAAGGGTGTGTCATTGCTGTTGCTTGACCATGCATTGGTTTCTGTGGTCAGTGAATGATAAAAACAAAATTTATCATCCATTGATGGATGGGAAATCCGCCATGAGGCATTTGTTTTTAGAAACTGCTGCTCACAACCAATGTTGCAATGGAGTGTCTCCATCTGCTGGTGGTATTGGAAAGGCATTAGTGCTATGACAGGGTCTGAAGAAGAAGAAGAAGAAGAAGACGGAAACAAATATATATAAAAAGAAAAAGAGAGAGAGAGAGAGACTTACTTAGTGAGCGAGTGAGTGAGAGAGTGAGAGTGAGTGAGAGTGAGTGAGTGAGTGATTGATTGAGTGAGTGAGTGAGTGAGTGAGAACAAATGAGTTAAAGCAAGTGAGTGAGAGAGTTCGAATGAATGAAAGTCTGAATGACAGAAAGAAAAAAGGATGAAAAAAGAAGCATGAAGAAAAAAAAATGTATATGGAGTTGCTGACATGAGTGCAATCTACAAAGCCGTTGAGGCTGATCCTCATGGGAGGATTATTGCACCAGGACCCTTAGCACTTTTAAAATGCCATTCAATGCCACGGGCTAGATGTAAACTGCAGATGACCATGTTGTGGTAGTTACCATGGATACCCAAGTGATGTGTGAGCTAACACATAGGCCCAACAGATTCCAAGAAGGCCAGAATCACCAGCGGCACCACCATCGATTGTCAGGTCACCCGGATTTAGCAAATACCAGAGTCCAAAATGATGCAGGTTTATACTGTTAATTTTCAGTTTATCGTTACAGTTGGTGTTATTCCATGTCGGAAGGGACGCAGCTACAGCCAGTGGGGTAACTAGAGACAGGCAGGCAGCTATGTGCAACAAAGGTAGGCGTGTTGTTTTCATATGCAGATCTGAAATATTGTCTTATATGCAAGAGGAGGAGTGATGGGGGTTCAGGCAAAAGCCAGGCTATGGATTGCATTGCTAAATGCTCCATCAGAGTGCAATGGTCGCCTGTCCTTTTTTTAAGTGATGATGTGGGTTTAGCCTGTGCTGTATGTATGTATGGGTGGCTGACTGCCACCCACCCAGAGAGTGTATGGGAGGCTGGTTGGCTGCCAGCCTTCCTTCCATTCCTATGAGTAATGTGAGTGCTCATGAAGGGGACATGGTTGGGTCCACCCCTTTCCCGGTTATCCCCTCCAGGCCTTTTGGCTTAGATCAAGTGTAAAAAAAGAAAGGATCTTGCGACAGATCGCATCCTGAGGCACGTTTTTTTTTTGTGTGAATACTTGCACTTGGGTGACTTGTGAGCACATACTGATACATACGTTCCCTATCTGGGGACCATAAATTAAATGGATTTTTGAGAAAGGGAGCTGATTTGGAAGCTTGCTTCTGTCGCCCTATGCATTGACCCGATGTGGCAGTATCTTCGGGTAGTGAACAGTGCACCACCCCATTCCAGTGTTAAACAAGAAAGATTCTCATTTAATCCTCCGTGGGTGAGAATTTGAGTTTGAGAATTGGAGACCAAAATGATGAGTTGCACTGACTGGTTTATGAACGTCTATTCATTTAGCGTTTTAATGACCATGTTTGCACACTGATTGGTGTAAAAAAATAAAATAAAACTAAATAATAATAATCTAGCACACCTGTGCAGGTTTGACATGACATGACAGGTAGCTGTCTTGTGGGTGGTGCTGAATCCTGTTAAATGACGTGAGGGTCTCATGCCTATACACAAGGGTGTGTCATTGCTGTTGCTTGACCATGCATTGGTATCTGTGGTCAGTGAATGATAAAAACAAAATTTACCATCCATTGATGGATGGGAAATCCGCCATGAGGCATTTGTTTTTAGAAACTGCTGCTCACAACCAATGTTGCAATGGAGTGTCTCCATCTGCTGGTGGTATTGGAAAGGCATTAGTGCTATGACAGGGTCTGAAGAAGAAGAAGAAGAAGACGGAAAAAAATATATATAAAAAGAAAAAGAGAGAGAGAGAGAGAGACTGACTTAGTGAGCGAGTGAGTGAGAGAGTGAGAGTGAGTGAGAGAGTGAGAGTGAGAGTGAGAGTGAGAGTGAGAGTGAGTGAGTGAGTGAGTGAGTGATTGAGTGAGTGAGTGAGTGAGAACAAATGAGTTAAAGCAAGTGAGTGAGAGAGATCGAATGAATGAAAGTCTGAATGACAGAAAGAAAAAAGGATGAAGAAAGAAGCATGAAGAAAAAAAAATGTATATGGAGTTGCTGACATGAGTGCAATCTACAAAGCCGTTGAGGCTGATCCTCATGGGAGGATTATTGCACCAGGACCCTTAGCACTTTTAAAATGCCATTCAATGCCACGGGCTAGATGTAAACTGCAGATGACCATGTTGTGGTAGTTACCATGGATACCCAAGTGATGTGTGAGCTAACACATAGGCCCAACAGATTCCAAGAAGGCCAGAATCACCAGCGGCACCACCATCGATTGTCAGGTCACCCGGATTTAGCAAATACCAGAGTCCAAAATGATGCAGGTTTATACTGTTAATTTTCAGTTTATCGTTACAGTTGGTGTTATTCCATGTCGGAAGGGACGCAGCTACAGCCAGTGGGGTAACTAGAGACAGGCAGGCAGCTATGTGCAACAAAGGTAGGCGTGTTGTTTTCACATGCAGATCTGAAATATTGTCATATATGCAAGAGGAGGAGTGATGGGGGTTCAGGCAAAAGCCAGGCTATGGATTGCATTGCTAAATGCTCCATCAGAGTGCAATGGTCGCCTGTCCTTTTTTTAAGTGATGATGTGGGTTTAGCCTGTGCTGTATGTATGTATGGGTGGCTGACTGCCACCCACCCAGAGAGTGTATGGGAGGCTGGTTGGCTGCCAGCCTTCCTTCCATTCCTATGAGTAATGTGAGTGCTCATGAAGGGGACATGGTTGGGTCCACCCCTTTCCCGGTTATCCCCTCTAGGCCTTTTGGCTTAGATCAAGTGTAAAAAACGAAAGGATCTTGCGACAGATCGCATCCTGAGGCACGTTTTTTTTTTGTGTGAATACTTGCACTTGGGTGACTTGTGAGCACATACTGATACATACGTTCCCTATCTGGGGACCATAAATTAAATGGATTTTTGAGAAAGGGAGCTGATTTGGAAGCTTGCTTCTGTCGCCCTATGCATTGACCCGATGTGGCAGTATCTTCGGGTAGTGAACAGTGCACCACCCCATTCCAGTGTTAAACAAGAAAGATTCTCATTTAATCCTCCGTGGGTGAGAATTTGAGTTTGAGAATTGGAGACCAAAATGATGAGTTGCACTGACTGGTTTATGAACGTCTATTCATTTAGCGTTTTAATGACCATGTTTGCACACTGATTGGTGTAAAAAAATAAAATAAAACTAAATAATAATAATCTAGCACACCTGTGCAGGTTTGACATGACATGACAGGTAGCTGTCTTGTGGGTGGTGCTGAATCCTGTTAAATGACGTGAGGGTCTCATGCCTATACACAAGGGTGTGTCATTGCTGTTGCTTGACCATGCATTGGTTTCTGTGGTCAGTGAATGATAAAAACAAAATTTACCATCCATTGATGGATGGGAAATCCGCCATGAGGCATTTGTTTTTAGAAACTGCTGCTCACAACCAATGTTGCAATGGAGTGTCTCCATCTGCTGGTGGTATTGGAAAGGCATTAGTGCTATGACAGGGTCTGAAGAAGAAGAAGAAGAAGAAGAAGACGGAAAAAAATATATATAAAAAGAAAAAGAGAGAGAGAGAGAGAGACTGACTTAGTGAGCGAGTGAGTGAGAGAGTGAGAGTGAGTGAGAGTGAGTGAGTGAGTGAGAACAAATGAGTTAAAGCAAGTGAGTGAGAGAGATCGAATGAATGAAAGTCTGAATGACAGAAAGAAAAAAGGATGAAGAAAGAAGCATGAAGAAAAAAAATGTATATGGAGTTGCTGACATGATTGCAATCTACAAAGCCGTTGAGGCTGATCCTCATGGGAGGATTATTGCACCAGGACCTTTAGCACTTTTAAAATGCCATTCAATGCCACGGGCTAGATGTAAACTGCAGATGACCATGTTGTGGTAGTTACCATGGATACCCAAGTGATGTGTGAGCTAACACATAGGCCCAACAGATTCCAAGAATGCCAGAATCACCAGCGGCACCACCATCGATTGTCAGGTCTCCCGGATTTAGCAAATACCAGAGTCCAAAATGATGCAGGTTTATACTGTTAATTTTCAGTTTATCGTTACAGTTGGTGTTATTCCATGTCGGAAGGGACGCAGCTACAGCCAGTGGGGTAACTAGAGACAGGCAGGCAGCTATGTGCAACAAAGGTAGGCGTGTTGTTTTCATATGCAGATCTGAAATATTGTCTTATATGCAAGAGGAGGAGTGATGGGGGTTCAGGCAAAAGCCAGGCTATGGATTGCATTGCTAAATGCTCCATCAGAGTGCAATGGTCGCCTGTCCTTTTTTTAAGTGATGATGTGGGTTTAGCCTGTGCTGTATGTATGTATGGGTGGCTGACTGCCACCCACCCAGAGAGTGTATGGGAGGCTGGTTGGCTGCCAGCCTTCCTTCCATTCCTATGAGTAATGTGAGTGCTCATGAAGGGGACATGGTTGGGTCCACCCCTTTCCCGGTTATCACCTCTAGGCCTTTTGGCTTAGATCAAGTGTAAAAAAAGAAAGGATCTTGCGACAGATCGCATCCTGAGGCAGGTTTTTTTTTGTGTGAATACTTGCACTTGGGTGACTTGTGAGCACATACTGATACATATGTTCCCTATCTGGGGACCATAAATTAAATGGATTTTTGAGAAAGGGAGCTGATTTGGAAGCTTGCTTCTGTCGCCCTATGCATTGACCCGATGTGGCAGTATCTTCGGGTAGTGAACAGTGCACCACCCCATTCCAGTGTTAAACAAGAAAGATTCTCATTTAATCCTCCGTGGGTGAGAATTTGAGTTTGAGAATTGGAGACCAAAATGATGAGTTGCACTGACTGGTTTATGAACGTCTATTCATTTAGCGTTTTAATGACCATGTTTGCACACTGATTGGTGTAAAAAAATAAAATAAAACTAAATAATAATAATCTAGCACACCTGTGCAGGTTTGACATGACATGACAGGTAGCTGTCTTGTGGGTGGTGCTGAATCCTGTTAAATGACGTGAGGGTCTCATGCCTATACACAAGGGTGTGTCATTGCTGTTGCTTGACCATGCATTGGTTTCTGTGGTCAGTGAATGATAAAAACAAAATTTACCATCCATTGATGGATGGGAAATCCGCCATGAGGCATTTGTTTTTAGAAACTGCTGCTCACAACCAATGTTGCAATGGAGTGTCTCCATCTGCTGGTGGTATTGGAAAGGCATTAGTGCTATGACAGGGTCTGAAGAAGAAGAAGAAGAAGAAGACGGAAAAAAATATATATAAAAAGAAAAAGAGAGAGAGAGAGAGAGAGAGACTGACTTAGTGAGCGAGTGAGTGAGAGAGTGAGAGTGAGTGAGAGTGAGTGAGTGAGTGAGTGATTGAGTGAGTGAGTGAGTGAGTGAGAACAAATGAGTTAAAGCAAGTGAGTGAGAGAGATCGAATGAATGAAAGTCTGAATGACAGAAAGAAAAAAGGATGAAGAAAGAAGCATGAAGAAAAAAAAATGTATATGGAGTTGCTGACATGAGTGCAATCTACAAAGCCGTTGAGGCTGATCCTCATGGAAGTATTATTGCACCAGGACCCTTAGCACTTTTAAAATGCCATTCAATGCCACGGGCTAGATGTAAACTGCAGATGACCATGTTGTGGTAGTTACCATGGATACCCAAGTGATGTGTGAGCTAACACATAGGCCCAACAGATTCCAAGAAGGCCAGAATCACCAGCGGCACCACCATCGATTGTCAGGTCACCCGGATTTAGCAAATACCAGAGTCCAAAATGATGCAGGTTTATACTGTTAATTTTTAGTTTATCGTTACAGTTGGTGTTATTCCATGTCGGAAGGGACGCAGCTACAGCCAGTGGGGTAACTAGAGACAGGCAGGCAGCTATGTGCAACAAAGGTAGGCGTGTTGTTTTCATATGCAGATCTGAAATATTGTCTTATATGCAAGAGGAGGAGTGATGGGGGTTCAGGCAAAAGCCAGGCTATGGATTGCATTGCTAAATGCTCCATCAGAGTGCAATGGTCGCCTGTCCTTTTTTTAAGTGATGATGTGGGTTTAGCCTGTGCTGTATGTATGTATTTGTGGCTGACTGCCACCCACCCAGAGAGTGTATGGGAGGCTGGTTGGCTGCCAGCCTTCCTTCCATTCCTATGAGTAATGTGAGTGCTCATGAAGGGGACATGGTTGGGTCCACCCCTTTCCCGGTTATCCCCTCTAGGCCTTTTGGCTTAGATCAAGTGTAAAAAAAGAAAGGATCTTGCGACAGATCGCATCCTGAGGCACGTTTTTTTTTGTGTGAATACTTGCATTTGGGTGACTTGTGAGCACATACTGATACATACGTTCCCTATCTGGGGACCATAAATTAAATGGATTTTTGAGAAAGGGAGCTGATTTGGAAGCTTGCTTCTGTCGCCCTATGCATTGACCCGATGTGGCAGTATCTTCGGGTAGTGAACAGTGCACCACCCCATTCCAGTGTTAAACAAGAAAGATTCTCATTTAATCCTCCGTGGGTGAGAATTTGAGTTTGAGAATTGGAGACCAAAATGATGAGTTGCACTGACTGGTTTATGAACGTCTATTCATTTAGCGTTTTAATGACCATGTTTGCACACTGATTGGTGTAAAAAAATAAAATAAAACTAAATAATAATAATCTAGCACACCTGTGCAGGTTTGACATGACATGACAGGTAGCTGTCTTGTGGGTGGTGCTGAATCCTGTTAAATGACGTGAGGGTCTCATGCCTATACACAAGGGTGTGGCATTACTGTTGCTTGACCATGCATTGGTTTCTGTGGTCAGTGAATGATAAAAACAAAATTTAGCATCCATTGATGGATGGGAAATCCGCCATGAGGCATTTGTTTTTAGAAACTGCTGGTCACAACCAATGTTGCAATGGAGTGTCTCCATCTGCTGGTGGTATTGGAAAGGCATTAGTGCTATGACAGGGTCTGAAGAAGAAGAAGAAGAAGAAGACGGAAACAAATATATATAAAAAGAAAAAGAGAGAGAGAGAGAGACTTACTTAGTGAGCGAGTGAGTGAGAGAGTGAGAGTGAGTGAGAGTGAGTGAGTGAGTGATTGATTGAGTGAGTGAGTGAGTGAGAACAAATGAGTTAAAGCAAGTGAGTGAGAGAGTTCGAATGAATGAAAGTCTGAATGACAGAAAGAAAAAAGGATGAAGAAAGAAGCATGAAGAAAAAAAAATGTATATGGAGTTGCTGACATGAGTGCAATCTACAAAGCCGTTGAGGCTGATCCTCATGGGAGGATTATTGCACCAGGACCCTTAGCACTTTTAAAATGCCATTCAATGCCACGGGCTAGATGTAAACTGCAGATGACCATGTTGTGGTAGTTACCATGGATACCCAAGTGATGTGTGAGCTAACACATAGGCCCAACAGATTCCAAGAAGGCCAGAATCACCAGCGGCACCACCATCGATTGTCAGGTCACCCGGATTCAGCAAATACCAGAGTCCAAAATGATGCAAATTTATACTGTTAATTTTCAGTTTATCGTTACAGTTGGTGTTATTCCATGTCGGAAGGGACGCAGCTACAGCCAGTGGGGTAACTAGAGACAGGCAGGCAGCTATGTGCAACAAAGGTAGGCGTGTTGTTTTCATATGCAGATCTGAAATATTGTCTTATATGCAAGAGGAGGAGTGATGGGGGTTCAGGCAAAAGCCAGGCTATGGATTGCATTGCTAAATGCTCCATCAGAGTGCAATGGTCGCCTGTCCTTTTTTTAAGTGATGATGTGGGTTTAGCCTGTGCTGTATGTATGTATTTGTGGCTGACTGCCACCCACCCAGAGAGTGTATGGGAGGCTGGTTGGCTGCCAGCCTTCCTTCCATTCCTATGAGTAATGTGAGTGCTCATGAAGGGGACATGGTTGGGTCCACCCCTTTCCCGGTTATCCCCTCTAGGCCTTTTGGCTTAGATCAAGTGTAAAAAAAGAAAGGATCTTGCGACAGATCGCATCCTGAGGCACGTTTTTTTTTTTTGTGTGAATACTTGCACTTGGGTGACTTGTGAGCACATACTGATACATACGTTCCCTATCTGGGGACCATAAATTAAATGGATTTTTGAGAAAGAGAGCTGATTTGGAAGCTTGCTTCTGTCGCCCTATGCATTGACCCGATGTGGCAGTATCTTCGGGTAGTGAACAGTGCACCACCCCATTCCAGTGTTAAACAAGAAAGATTCTCATTTAATCCTCCGTGGGTGAGAATTTGAGTTTGAGAATTGGAGACCAAAATGATGAGTTGCACTGACTGGTTTATGAACGTCTATTCATTTAGCGTTTTAATGACCATGTTTGCACACTGATTGGTGTAAAAAAATAAAATAAAACTAAATAATAATAACCTAGCACACCTGTGCAGGTTTGACATGACATGACAGGTAGCTGTCTTGTGGGTGGTGCTGAATCCTGTTAAATGACGTGAGGGTCTCATGCTTATACACAAGGGTGTGTCATTGCTGTTGCTTGACCATGCATTGGTTTCTGTGGTCAGTGAATGATAAAAACAAAATTTACCATCCATTGATGGATGGGAAATCCGCCATGAGGCATTTGATTTTAGAAACTGCTGCTCACAACCAATGTTGCAATGGAGTGTCTCCATCTGCTGGTGGTATTGGAAAGGCATTAGTGCTATGACAGGGTCTGAAGAAGAAGAAGAAGAAGAAGACGGAAAAAAATATATATAAAAAGAAAAAGAGAGAGAGAGAGAGACTGACTTAGTGAGCGAGTGAGTGAGAGAGTGAGAGTGAGTGAGAGTGAATGAGTGAGTGAGTGATTGAGTGAGTGAGTGAGTGAGAACAAATGAGTTAAAGCAAGTGAGTGAGAGAGATCGAATGAATGAAAGTCTGAATGACAGAAAGAAAAAAGGATGAAGAAAGAAGCATGAAGAAAAAAAAATGTATATGGAGTTGCTGACATGAGTGCAATCTACAAAGCCGTTGAGGCTGATCCTCATGGGAGGATTATTGCACCAGGACCCTTAGCACTTTTAAAATGCCATTCAATGCCACGGGCTAGATGTAAACTGCAGATGACCATGTTGTGGTAGTTACCATGGATACCCAAGTGATGTGTGAGCTAACACATAGGCCCAACAGATTCCAAGAAGGCCAGAATCACCAGCGGCACCACCATCGATTGTCAGGTCACCCGGATTCAGCAAATACCAGAGTCCAAAATGATGCAGGTTTATACTGTTAATTTTCAGTTTATCGTTACAGTTGGTGTTATTCCATGTCGGAAGGGACGCAGCTACAGCCAGTGGGGTAACTAGAGACAGGCAGGCAGCTATGTGCAACAAAGGTAGGCGTGTTGTTTTCATATGCAGATCTGAAATATTGTCTTATATGCAAGAGGGGGAGTGATGGGGGTTCAGGCAAAAGCCAGGCTATGGATTGCATTGCTAAATGCTCCATCAGAGTGCAATGGTCGCCTGTCCTTTTTTTAAGTGATGATGTGGGTTTAGCCTGTGCTGTATGTATGTATGGGTGGCTGACTGCCACCCACCCAGAGAGTGTATGGGAGGCTGGTTGGCTGCCAGCCTTCCTTCCATTCCTATGAGTAATGTGAGTGCTCATGAAGGGGACATGGTTGGGTCCACCCCTTTCCCGGTTATCCCCTCTAGGCCTTTTGGCTTAGATCAAGTGTAAAAAAAAGAAAGGATCTTGCGACAGATCGCATCCTGAGGCACATTTTTTTTTTTGTGTGAATACTTGCACTTGGGTGACTTGTGAGCACATACTGATACATACGTTCCCTATCTGGGGACCATAAATTAAATGGATTTTTGAGAAAGGGAGCTGATTTGGAAGCTTGCTTCTGTCGCCCTATGCATTGACCCGATGTGGCAGTATCTTCGGGTAGTGAACAGTGCACCACCCCATTCCAGTGTTAAACAAGAAAGATTCTCATTTAATCCTCCGTGGGTGAGAATTTGAGTTTGAGAATTGGAGACCAAAATAATGAGTTGCACTGACTGGTTTATGAACGTCTATTCATTTAGCGTTTTAATGACCATGTTTGCACACTGATTGGTGTAAAAAAATAAAATAAAACTAAATAATAATAATCTAGCACACCTGTGCAGGTTTGACATGACATGACAGGTAGCTGTCTTGTGGGTGGTGCTGAATCCTGTTAAATGACGTGAGGGTCTCATGCCTATACACAAGGGTGTGTCATTGCTGTTGCTTGACCATGCATTGGTTTCTGTGGTCAGTGAATGATAAAAACAAAATTTACCATCCATTGATGGATGGGAAATCCGCCATGAGGCATTTGTTTTTAGAAACTGCTGCTCACAACCAATGTTGCAATGGAGTGTCTCCATCTGCTGGTGGTATTGGAAAGGCATTAGTGCTATGACAGGGTCTGAAGAAGAAGAAGAAGAAGAAGAAGAAGAAGAAGAAGAAGACGGAAAAAAATATATATAAAAAGAAAAAGAGAGAGAGACTGACTTAGTGAGCGAGTGAGTGAGAGAGAGTGAGAGTGAGTGAGAGTGAATGAGTGAGTGAGTGATTGAGTGAGTGAGTGAGTGAGAACAAATGAGTTAAAGCAAGTGAGTGAGAGAGATCGAATGAATGAAAGTCTGAATGACAGAAAGAAAAAAGGATGAAGAAAGAAGCATGAAGAAAAAAAAATGTATATGGAGTTGCTGACATGAGTGCAATCTACAAAGCCGTTGAGGCTGATCCTCATGGGAGGATTATTGCACCAGGACCCTTAGCACTTTTAAAATGCCATTCAATGCCACGGGCTAGATGTAAACTGCAGATGACCATGTTGTGGTAGTTACCATGGATACCCAAGTGATGTGTGAGCTAACACATAGGCCCAACAGATTCCAAGAAGGCCAGAATCACCAGCGGCACCACCATCGATTGTCAGGTCACCCGGATTCAGCAAATACCAGAGTCCAAAATGATGCAGGTTTATACTGTTAATTTTCAGTTTATCGTTACAGTTGGTGTTATTCCATGTCGGAAGGGACGCAGCTACAGCCAGTGGGGTAACTAGAGACAGGCAGGCAGCTATGTGCAACAAAGGTAGGCGTGTTGTTTTCATATGCAGATCTGAAATATTGTCTTATATGCAAGAGGAGGAGTGATGGGGGTTCAGGCAAAAGCCAGGCTATGGATTGCATTGCTAAATGCTCCATCAGAGTGCAATGGTCGCCTGTCCTTTTTTTAAATGATGATGTGGGTTTAGCCTGTGCTGTATGTATGTATGGGTGGCTGACTGCCACCCACCCAGAGAGTGTATGGGAGGCTGGTTGGCTGCCAGCCAGCCTTCCTTCCATTCCTATGAGTAATGTGAGTGCTCATGAAGGGGACATGGTTGGGTCCACCCCTTTCCCGGTTATCCCCTCTAGGCCTTTTGGCTTAGATCAAGTGTAAAAAAAGAAAGGATCTTGCGACAGATCGCATCCTGAGGCACGTTTTTTTTTTTGTGTGAATACTTGCACTTGGGTGACTTGTGAGCACATACTGATACATACGTTCCCTATCTGGGGACCATAAATTAAATGGATTTTTGAGAAAGGGAGCTGATTTGGAAGCTTGCTTCTGTCGCCCTATGCATTGACCCGATGTGGCAGTATCTTCGGGTAGTGAACAGTGCACCACCCCATTCCAGTGTTAAACAAGAAAGATTCTCATTTAATCCTCCGTGGGTGAGAATTTGAGTTTGAGAATTGGAGACCAAAATGATGAGTTGCACTGACTGGTTTATGAACGTCTATTCATTTAGCGTTTTAATGACCATGTTTGCACACTGATTGGTGTAAAAAAATAAAATAAAACTAAATAATAATAATCTAGCACACCTGTGCAGGTTTGACATGACATGACAGGTAGCTGTCTTGTGGGTGGTGCTGAATCCTGTTAAATGACGTGAGGGTCTCATGCCTATACACAAGGGTGTGTCATTGCTGTTGCTTGACCATGCATTGGTTTCTGTGGTCAGAGAATGATAAAAACAAAATTTACCATCCATTGATGGATGGGAAATCCGCCATGAGGCATTTGTTTTTAGAAACTGCTGCTCACAACCAATGTTGCAATGGAGTGTCTCCATCTGCTGGTGGTATTGGAAAGGCATTAGTGCTATGACAGGGTCTGAAGAAGAAGAAGAAGAAGAAGAAGACGGAAAAAAATATATATAAAAAGAAAAAGAGAGAGAGAGAGAGACTGACTTAGTGAGCGAGTGAGTGAGAGAGTGAGAGTGAGTGAGAGTGAATGAGTGAGTGAGTGATTGAGTGAGTGAGTGAGTGAGAACAAATGAGTTAAAGCAAGTGAGTGAGAGAGATCGAATGAATGAAAGTCTGAATGACAGAAAGAAAAAAGGATGAAGAAAGAAGCATGAAGAAAAAAAAATGTATATGGAGTTGCTGACATGAGTGCAATCTACAAAGCCGTTGAGGCTGATTCTCATGGGAGGATTATTGCACCAGGACCCTTAGCACTTTTAAAATGCCATTCAATGCCACGGGCTAGATGTAAACTGCAGATGACCATGTTGTGGTAGTTACCATGGATACCCAAGTGATGTGTGAGCTAACACATAGGCCCAACAGATTCCAAGAAGGCCAGAATCACCAGCGGCACCACCATCGATTGTCAGGTCACCCGGATTCAGCAAATACCAGAGTCCAAAATGATGCAGGTTTATACTGTTAATTTTCAGTTTATCGTTATAGTTGGTGTTATTCCATGTCGGAAGGGACGCAGCTACAGCAAGTGGGGTAACTAGAGACAGGCAGGCAGCTATGTGCAACAAAGGTAGGCGTGTTGTTTTCATATGCAGATCTGAAATATTGTCTTATATGCAAGAGGAGGAGTGATGGGGGTTCAGGCAAAAGCCAGGCTATGGATTGCATTGCTAAATGCTCCATCAGAGTGCAATGGTCGCCTGTCCTTTTTTTAAGTGATGATGTGGGTTTAGCCTGTGCTGTATGTATGTATGGGTGGCTGACTGACACCCACCCAGAGAGTGTATGGGAGGCTGGTTGGCTGCCAGCCTTCCTTCCATTCCTATGAGTAATGTGAGTGCTCATGAAGGGGACATGGTTGGGTCCACCCCTTTCCCGGTTATCCCCTCTAGGCCTTTTGGCTTAGATCAAGTGTAAAAAAAGAAAGGATCTTGCGACAGATCGCATCCTGAGGCACGTTTTTTTTTTGTGTGAATACTTGCACTTGGGTGACTTGTGAGCACATACTGATACATACGTTCCCTATCTGGGGACCATAAATTAAATGGATTTTTGAGAAAGGGAGCTGATTCGGAAGCTTGCTTCTGTCGCCCTATGCATTGACCCGATGTGGCAGTATCTTCCGGTAGTGAACAGTGCACCACCCCATTCCAGTGTTAAACAAGAAAGATTCTCATTTAATCCTCCGTGGGTGAGAATTTGAGTTTGAGAATTGGAGACCAAAATGATGAGTTGCACTGACTGGTTTATGAACGTCTATTCATTTAGCGTTTTAATGACCATGTTTGCACACTGATTGGTGTAAAAAAATAAAATAAAACTAAATAATAATAATCTAGCACACCTGTGCAGGTTTGACATGACATGACAGGTAGCTGTCTTGTGGGTGGTGCTGAATCCTGTTAAATGACGTGAGGGTCTCATGCCTATACACAAGGGTGTGTCATTGCTGTTGCTTGACCATGCATTGGTTTCTGTGGTCAGTGAATGATAAAAACAAAATTTACCATCCATTGATGGATGGGAAATCCGCCATGAGGCATTTGTTTTTAGAAACTGCTGCTCACAACCAATGTTGCAATGGAGTGTCTCCATCTGCTGGTGGTATTGGAAAGGCATTAGTGCTATGACAGGGTCTGAAGAAGAAGAAGAAGAAGACGGAAAAAAATATATATAAAAAGAAAAAGAGAGAGAGAGAGAGAGAGACTGACTTAGTGAGCGAGTGAGTGAGAGAGTGAGAGTGAGTGAGAGTGAATGAGTGAGTGAGTGATTGAGTGAGTGAGTGAGTGAGTGAGAACAAATGAGTTAAAGCAAGTGAGTGAGAGAGATCGAATGAATGAAAGTCTGAATGACAGAAAGAAAAAAAGGATGAAGAAAGAAGCATGAAGAAAAAAAAATGTATATGGAGTTGCTGACATGAGTGCAATCTACAAAGCCGTTGAGGCTGATCCTCATGGGAGGATTATTGCACCAGGACCCTTAGCACTTTTAAAATGCCATTCAATGCCACGGGCTAGATGTAAACTGCAGATGACCATGTTGTGGTAGTTACCATGGATACCCAAGTGATGTGTGAGCTAACACATAGGCCCAACAGATTCCAAGAAGGCCAGAATCACCAGCGGCACCACCATCGATTGTCAGGTCACCCGGATTCAGCAAATACCAGAGTCCAAAATGATGCAGGTTTATACTGTTAATTTTCAGTTTATCGTTACAGTTGGTGTTATTCCATGTCGGAAGGGACGCAGCTACAGCCAGTGGGGTAACTAGAGACAGGCAGGCAGCTATGTGCAACAAAGGTAGGCGTGTTGTTTTCATATGCAGATCTGAAATATTGTCTTATATGCAAGAGGAGGAGTGATGGGGGTTCAGGCAAAAGCCAGGCTATGGATTGCATTGCTAAATGCTCCATCAGAGTGCAATGGTCGCCTGTCCTTTTTTTAAGTGATGATGTGGGTTTAGCCTGTGCTGTATGTATGTATGGGTGGCTGACTGCCACCCACCCAGAGAGTGTATGGGAGGCTGGTTAGCTGCCAGCCTTCCTTCCATTCCTATGAGTAATGTGAGTGCTCATGAAGGGGACATGGTTGGGTCCACCTCTTTCCCGGTTATCCCCTCTAGGCCTTTTGGCTTAGATCAAGTGTAAAAAAAGAAAGGATCTTGCGACAGATCGCATCCTGAGGCACGTTTTTTTATGTGTGAATACTTGCACTTGGGTGACTTGTGAGCACATACTGATACATACGTTCCCTATCTGGGGACCATAAATTAAATGGATTTTTGAGAAAGGGAGCTGATTTGGAAGCTTGCTTCTGTCACCCTATGCATTGACCCGATGTGGCAGTATCTTCGGGTAGTGAACAGTGCACCACCCCATTCCAGTGTTAAACAAGAAAGATTCTCATTTAATCCTCCGTGGGTGAGAATTTGAGTTTGAGAATTGGAGACCAAAATGATGAGTTGCACTGACTGGTTTATGAACGTCTATTCATTTAGCGTTTTAATGACCATGTTTGCACACTGATTGGTGTAAAAAAATAAAATAAAACTAAATAATTATAATCTAGCACACCTGTGCAGGTTTGACATGACATGACAGGTAGCTGTCTTGTGGGTGGTGCTGAATCCTGTTAAATGACGTGAGGGTCTCATGCCTATACACAAGGGTGTGTCATTGCTGTTGCTTGACCATTCATTGGTTTCTGTGGTCAGTGAATGATAAAAACAAAATTTACCATCCATTGATGGATGGGAAATCCGCCATGAGGCATTTGTTTTTAGAAACTGCTGCTCACAACCAATGTTGCAATGGAGTGTCTCCATCTGCTGGTGGTATTGGAAAGGCATTAGTGCTATGACGGGGTCTGAAGAAGAAGAAGAAGAAGAAGACGGAAAAAAATATATATAAAAAGAAAAAGAGAGAGAGAGAGAGAGACTGACTTAGTGAGCGAGTGAGTGAGAGAGTGAGAGTGAGTGAGAGTGAATGAGTGAGTGAGTGATTGAGTGAGTGAGTGAGTGAGTGAGAACAAATGAGTTAAAGCAAGTGAGTGAGAGAGATCGAATGAATGAAAGTCTGAATGACAGAAAGAAAAAAGGATGAAGAAAGAAGCATGAAGAAAAAAAAAATGTATATGGAGTTGCTGACATGAGTGCAATCTACAAAGCCGTTGAGGCTGATCCTCATGGAAGGATTATTGCACCAGGACCCTTAGCACTTTTAAAATGCCATTCAATGCCACGGGCTAGATGTAAACTGCAGATGACCATGTTGTGGTAGTTACCATGGATACCCAAGTGATGTGTGAGCTAACACATAGGCCCAACAGATTCCAAGAAGGCCAGAATCACCAGCGGCACCACCATCGATTGTCAGGTCACCCGGATTCAGCAAATACCAGAGTCCAAAATGATGCAGGTTTATACTGTTAATTTTCAGTTTATCGTTACAGTTGGTGTTATTCCATGTCGGAAGGGACGCAGCTACAGCCAGTGGGGTAACTAGAGACAGGCAGGCAGCTATGTGCAACAAAGGTAGGCGTGTTGTTTTCATATGCAGATCTGAAATATTGTCTTATATGCAAGAGGAGGAGTGATGGGGGTTCAGGCAAAAGCCAGGCTATGGATTGCATTGCTAAATGCTCCATCAGAGTGCAATGGTCGCCTGTCCTTTTTTTAAGTGATGATGTGGGTTTAGCCTGTGCTGTATGTATGTATGGGTGGCTGACTGCCACCCACCCAGAGAGTGTATGGGAGGCTGGTTGGCTGCCAGCCTTCCTTCCATTCCTATGAGTAATGTGAGTGCTCATGAAGGGGACATGGTTGGGTCCACCCCTTTCCCGGTTATCCCCTCTAGGCCTTTTGGCTTAGATCAAGTGTAAAAAAAGAAAGGATCTTGCGACAGATCGCATCCTGAGGCACGTTTTTTTTTGTGTGAATACTTGCACTTGGGTGACTTGTGAGCACATACTGATACATACGTTCCCTATCTGGGGACCATAAATTAAATGGATTTTTGAGAAAGGGAGCTGATTTGGAAGCTTGCTTCTGTCGCCCTATGCATTGACCCGATGTGGCAGTATCTTCGGGTAGTGAACAGTGCACCACCCCATTCCAGTGTTAAACAAGAAAGATTCTCATTTAATCCTCCGTGGGTGAGAATTTGAGTTTGAGAATTGGAGACCAAAATGATGAGTTGCACTGACTGGTTTATGAACGTCTATTCATTTAGCGTTTTAATGACCATGTTTGCACACTGATTGGTGTAAAAAAATAAAATAAAACTAAATAATAATAATCTAGCACACCTGTGCAGGTTTGACATGACATGACAGGTAGCTGTCTTGTGGGTGGTGCTGAATCCTGTTAAATGACGTGAGGGTCTCATGCCTATACACAAGGGTGTGTCATTGCTGTTGCTTGACCATGCATTGGTTTCTGTGGTCAGTGAATGATAAAAACTAAATTTACCATCCATTGATGGATGGGAAATCCGCCATGAGGCATTTGTTTTTAGAAACTGCTGCTCACAACCAATGTTGCAATGGAGTGTCTCCATCTGCTGGTGGTATTGGAAAGGCATTAGTGCTATGACAGGGTCTGAAGAAGAAGAAGAAGAAGACGGAAAAAAATATATATAAAAAGAAAAAGAGAGAGAGAGAGACTGACTTAGTGAGCAAGTGAGTGAGAGAGTGAGAGTGAGTGAGAGTGAATGAGTGAGTGATTGAGTGAGTGAGTGAGTGAGAACAAATGAGTTAAAGCAAGTGAGTGAGAGAGATCGAATGAATGAAAGTCTGAATGACAGAAAGAAAAAAGGATGAAAAAAGAAGCATGAAGAAAAAAAAATGTATATGGAGTTTCTGACATGAGTGCAATCTACAAAGCCGTTGAGGCTGATCCTCATGGGAGGATTATTGCACCAGGACCCTTAGCACTTTTAAAATGCCATTCAATGCCACGGGCTAGATGTAAACTGCAGATGACCATGTTGTGGTAGTTACCATGGATACCCAAGTGATGTGTGAGCTAACACATAGGCCCAACAGATTCCAAGAAGGCCAGAATCACCAGCGGCACCACCATCGATTGTCAGGTCACCCGGATTTAGCAAATACCAGAGTCCAAAATGATGCAGGTTTATACTGTTAATTTTCAGTTTATCGTTACAGTTGGTGTTATTCCATGTCGGAAGGGACGCAGCTACAGCCAGTGGGGTAACTAGAGACAGGCAGGCAGCTATGTGCAACAAAGGTAGGCGTGTTGTTTTCATATGCAGATCTGAAATATTGTCTTATATGCAAGAGGAGGAGTGATGGGGGTTCAGGCAAAAGCCAGGCTATGGATTGCATTGCTAAATGCTCCATCAGAGTGCAATGGTCGCCTGTCCTTTTTTTAAGTGATGATGTGGGTTTAGCCTGTGCTGTATGTATGTATGGGTGGCTGACTGCCACTCACCCCGAGAGTGTATGGGAGGCTGGTTGGCTGCCAGCCTTCCTTCCATTCCTATGAGTAATGTGAGTGCTCATGAAGGGGACATGGTTGGGTCCACCCCTTTCCCGGTTATCCCCTCTAGGCCTTTTGGCTTAGATCAAGTGTAAAAAAAGAAAGGATCTTGCGACAGATCGCATCCTGAGGCACGTTTTGTTTTTTGTGTGAATACTTGCACTTGGGTGACTTGTGAGCACATACTGATACATACGTTCCCTATCTGGGGACCATAAATTAAATGGATTTTTGAGAAAGGGAGCTGATTTGGAAGCTTGCTTCTGTCGCCCTATGCATTGACCCGATGTGGCAGTATCTTCGGGTAGTGAACAGTGCACCACCCCATTCCAGTGTTAAACAAGAAAGATTCTCATTTAATCCTCCGTGGGTGAGAATTTGAGTTTGAGAATTGGAGACCAAAATGATGAGTTGCACTGACTGGTTTATGAACGTCTATTCATTTAGCGTTTTAATGACCATGTTTGCACACTGATTGGTGCAAAAAAATAAAATAAAACTAAATAATAATAATCTAGCACACCTGTGCAGGTTTGACATGACATGACAGGTAGCTGTCTTGTGGGTGGTGCTGAATCCTGTTAAATGACGTGAGGGTCTCATGCCTATACACAAGGGTGTGTCATTGCTGTTGCTTGACCATGCATTGGTTTCTGTGGTCAGTGAATGATAAAAACTAAATTTACCATCCATTGATGGATGGGAAATCCGCCATGAGGCATTTGTTTTTAGAAACTGCTGCTCACAACCAATGTTGCAATGGAGTGTCTCCATCTGCTGGTGGTATTGGAAAGGCATTAGTGCTATGACAGGGTCTGAAGAAGAAGAAGAAGAAGAAGACGGAAAAAAATATATATAAAAAGAAAAAGAGAGAGAGAGAGAGACTGACTTAGTGAGCGAGTGAGTGAGAGAGTGAGAGTGAGTGAGAGTGAATGAGTGAGTGAGTGATTGAGTGAGTGAGTGAGTGAGTGAGAACAAATGAGTTAAAGCAAGTGAGTGAGAGAGATCGAATGAATGAAAGTCTGAATGACAGAAAGAAAAAAGGATGAAGAAAGAAGCATGAAGAAAAAAAAATGTATATGGAGTTGCTGACATGAGTGCAATCTACAAAGCCGTTGAGGCTGATCCTCATGGGAGGATTATTGCACCAGGACCCTTAGCACTTTTAAAATGCCATTCAATGCTACGGGCTAGATGTAAACTGCAGATGACCATGTTGTGGTAGTTACCATGGATACCCAAGTGATGTGTGAGCTAACACATAGGCCCAACAGATTCCAAGAAGGCCAGAATCACCAGCGGCACCACCATCGGTTGTCAGGTCACCCGGATTCAGCAAATACCAGAGTCCAAAATGATGCAGGTTTATACTGTTAATTTTCAGTTTATCGTTACAGTTGGTGTTATTCCATGTCGGAAGGGACGCAGCTACAGCCAGTGGGGTAACTAGAGACAGGCAGGCAGCTATGTGCAACAAAGGTAGGCGTGTTGTTTTCATATGCAGATCTGAAATATTGTCTTATATGCAAGAGGAGGAGTGATGGGGGTTCAGGCAAAAGCCAGGCTATGGATTGCATTGCTAAATGCTCCATCAGAGTGCAATGGTCGCCTGTCCTTTTTTTAAGTGATGATGTGGGTTTAGCCTGTGCTGTATGTATGTATGGGTGGCTGACTGCCACCCACCCAGAGAGTGTATGGGAGGCTGGTTGGCTGCCAGCCTTCCTTCCATTCCTATGAGTAATGTGAGTGCTCATGAAGGGGACATGGTTGGGTCCACCCCTTTCCCGGTTATCCCCTCTAGGCCTTTTGGCTTAGATCAAGTGTAAAAAAAAGAAAGGATCTTGCGACAGATCGCATCCTGAGGCACGTTTTTTTTTGTGTGAATACTTGCACTTGGGTGACTTGTGAGCACATACTGATACATACGTTCCCTATCTGGGGACCATAAATTAAATGGATTTTTGAGAAAGGGAGCTGATTTGGAAGCTTGCTTCTGTCGCCCTATGCATTGACCTGATGTGGCAGTATCTTCGGGTAGTGAACAGTGCACCACCCCATTCCAGTGTTAAACAAGAAAGATTCTCATTTAATCCTCCGTGGGTGAGAATTTGAGTTTGAGAATTGGAGACCAAAATGATGAGTTGCACTGACTGGTTTATGAACGTCTATTCATTTAGCGTTTTAATGACCATGTTTGCACACTAATTGGTGTAAAAAAAATAAAATAAAACTAAATAATAATAATCTAGCACACCTGTGCAGGTTTGACATGACATGACAGGTAGCTGTCTTGTGGGTGGTGCTGAATCCTGTTAAATGACGTGAGGGTCTCATGCCTATACACAAGGGTGTGTCATTGCTGTTGCTTGACCATGCATTGGTTTCTGTGGTCAGTGAATGATAAAAACAAAATTTACCATCCATTGATGGATGGGAAATCCGCCATGAGGCATTTGTTTTTAGAAACTGCTGCTCACAACCAATGTTGCAATGGAGTGTCTCCATCTGCTGGTGGTATTGGAAAGGCATTAGTGCTATGACAGGGTCTGAAGAAGAAGAAGAAGAAGAAGACGAAAAAAAAATATATAAAAAGAAAAAGAGAGAGAGAGAGAGAGACTGACTTAGTGAGCGAGTGAGTGAGAGAGTGAGAGTGAGTGAGAGTGAATGAGTGAGTGAGTGAGTGATTGAGTGAGTGAGTGAGTGAGTGAGAACAAATGAGTTAAAGCAAGTGAGTGAGAGAGATCGAATGAATGAAAGTCTGAATGACAGAAAGAAAAAAGAATGAAGAAAGAAGCATGAAGAAAAAAAAATGTAACTGGAGTTGCTGACATGAGTGCAATCTACAAAGCCGTTGAGGCTGATCCTCATGGGAGGATTATTGCACCAGGACCCTTAGCACTTTTAAAATGCCATTCAATGCCACTTCTAGGGCTAGATGTAAACTGCAGATGAGCATGTTGTGGTAGTTACCATGGATACCCAAGTGATGTGTGAGCTAACACATAGGCCCAACAGATTCCAAGAAGGCCAGAATCACCAGCGGCACCACCATCGATTGTCAGGTCACCCGGATTCAGCAAATACCAGAGTCCAAAATGATGCAGGTTTATACTGTTAATTTTCAGTTTATCGTTACAGTTGGTGTTATTCCATGTCGGAAGGGACGCAGCTACAGCCAGTGGGGTAACTAGAGACAGGCAGGCAGCTATGTGCAACAAAGGTAGGCGTGTTGTTTTCATATGCAGATCTGAAATATTGTCTTATATGCAAGAGGAGGAGTGATGGGGGTTCAGGCAAAAGCCAGGCTATGGATTGCATTGCTAAATGCTCCATCAGAGTGCAATGGTCGCCTGTCCTTTTTTTAAGTGATGATGTGGGTTTAGCCTGTGCTGTATGTATGTATGGGTGGCTGACTGCCACCCACCCAGAGAGTGTATGGGAGGCTGGTTGGCTGCCAGCCTTCCTTCCATTCCTATGAGTAATGTGAGTGCTCATGAAGGTGACATGGTTGGGTCCACCCCTTTCCCGGTTATCCGCTCTAGGCCTTTTGGCTTAGATCAAGTGTAAAAAAAGAAAGGACCTTGCGACAGATCGCATCCTGAGGCACGTTTTTTTTTTTGTGTGAATACTTGCACTTGGGTGACTTGTGAGCACATACTGATACATACGTTCCCTATCTGGGGACCATAAATTAAATGGATTTTTGAGAAAGGGAGCTGATTTGGAAGCTTGCTTCTGTCGCCCTATGCATTGACCCGATGTGGCAGTATCTTCGGGTAGTGAACAGTGCACCACCCCATTCCAGTGTTAAACAAGAAAGATTCTCATTTAATCCTCCGTGGGTGAGAATTTGAGTTTGAGAATTGGAGACCAAAATGATGAGTTGCACTGACTGGTTTATGAACGTCTATTCATTTAGCGTTTTAATGACCATGTTTGCACACTGATTGGTGTAAAAAAATAAAATAAAACTAAATAATAATAATCTAGCACACCTGTGCAGGTTTGACATGATATGACAGGTAGCTGTCTTGTGGGTGGTGCTGAATCCTGTTAAATGACGTGAGGGTCTCATGCCTATACACAAGGGTGTGTCATTGCTGTTGCTTGACCATGCATTGGTTTCTGTGGTCAGTGAATGATAAAAACAAAATTTACCATCCATTGATGGATGGGAAATCCGCCATGAGGCATTTGTTTTTAGAAACTGCTGCTCACAACCAATGTTGCAATGGAGTGTCTCCATCTGCTGGTGGTATTGGAAAGGCATTAGTGCTATGACAGGGTCTGAAGAAGAAGAAGAAGAAGAAGAAGAAGAAGAAGAAGACGGAAAAAAATATATATAAAAAGAAAAAGAGAGAGAGAGAGAGAGACTGACTTAGTGTGAGAGTGAGAGTGAATGAGTGAGTGATTGAGTGAGTGAGTGAGTGAGAACAAATGAGTTAAAGCAAGTGAGTGAGAGAGATCGAATGAATGAAAGTCTGAATGACAGAAAGAAAAAAGGATGAAGAAAGAAGCATGAAGAAAAAAAAATGTATATGGAGTTGCTGACATGAGTGCAATCTACAAAGCCTTTGAGGCTGATCCTCATGGGAGGATTATTGCACCAGGACCCTTAGCACTTTTAAAATGCCATTCAATGCCACTTCTAGGGCTAGATGTAAACTGCAGATGACCATGTTGTGGTAGTTACCATGGATACCCAAGTGATGTGTGAGCTAACACATAGGCCCAACAGATTCCAAGAAGGCCAGAATCACCAGCGGCACCACCATCGATTGTCAGGTCACCCGGATTCAGCAAATACCAGAGTCCAAAATGATGCAGGTTTATACTGTTAATTTTCAGTTTATCGTTACAGTTGGTGTTATTCCATGTCGGAAGGGACGCAGCTACAGCCAGTGGGGTAACTAGAGACAGGCAGGCAGCTATGTGCAACAAAGGTAGGCGTGTTGTTTTCATATGCAGATCTGAAATATTGTCTTATATGCAAGAGGAGGAGTGATGGGGGTTCAGGCAAAAGCCAGGCTATGGATTGCATTGCTAAATGCTCCATCAGAGTGCAATGGTCGCCTGTCCTTTTTTTAAGTGATGATGTGGGTTTAGCCTGTGCTGTATGTATGTATGGGTGGCTGACTGCCACCCACCCAGAGAGTGTATGGGAGGCTGGTTGGCTGCCAGCCTTCCTTCCATTCCTATGAGTAATGTGAGTGCTCATGAAGGGGACATGGTTGGGTCCACCCCTTTCCCGATTATCCCCTCTAGGCCTTTTGGCTTAGATCAAGTGTAAAAAAAGAAAGGATCTTGCGACAGATCGCATCCTGAGGCACGTTTTTTTTTTTGTGTGAATACTTGCACTTGGGTGACTTGTGAGCACATACTGATACATACGTTCCCTATCTGGGGACCATAAATTAAATGGATTTTTGAGAAAGGGAGCTGATTTGGAAGCTTGCTTCTGTCACCCTATGCATTGACCCGATGTGGCAGTATCTTCGGGTAGTGAACAGTGCACCACCCCATTCCAGTGTTAAACAAGAAAGATTCTTATTTAATCCTCCGTGGGTGAGAATTTGAGTTTGAGAATTGGAGACCAAAATGATGAGTTGCACTGACTGGTTTATGAACGTCTATTCATTTAGCGTTTTAATGACCATGTTTGCACACTGATTGGTGTAAAAAAATAAAATAAAACTAAATAATAATAATCTAGCACACCTGTGCAGGTTTGACATGACATGACAGGTAGCTGTCTTGTGGGTGGTGCTGAATCCTGTTAAATGACGTGAGGGTCTCATGCCTATACACAAGGGTGTGTCATTGCTGTTGCTTGACCATTCATTGGTTTCTGTGGTCAGTGAATGATAAAAACAAAATTTACCATCCATTGATGGATGGGAAATCCGCCATGAGGCATTTGTTTTTAGAAACTGCTGCTCACAACCAATGTTGCAATGGAGTGTCTCCATCTGCTGGTGGTATTGGAAAGGCATTAGTGCTATGACAGGGTCTGAAGAAGAAGAAGAAGAAGAAGACGGAAAAAAATATATATAAAAAGAAAAAGAGAGAGAGACTGACTTAGTGAGCGAGTGAGTGAGAGAGTGAGAGTGAGTGAGAGTGAATGAGTGAGTGATTGAGTGAGTGAGAACAAATGAGTTAAAGCAAGTGAGTGAGAGAGATCGAATGAATGAAAGTCTGAATGACAGAAAGAAAAAAGGATGAAGAAAGAAGCATGAAGAAAAAAATAATGTATATGGAGTTGCTGACATGAGTGCAATCTACAAAGCCGTTGAGGCTGATCCTCATGGAAGGATTATTGCACCAGGACCCTTAGCACTTTTAAAATGCCATTCAATGCCACGGGCTAGATGTAAACTGCAGATGACCATGTTGTGGTAGTTACCATGGATACCCAAGTGATGTGTGAGCTAACACATAGGCCCAACAGATTCCAAGAAGGCCAGAATCACCAGCGGCACCACCATCGATTGTCAGGTCACCCGGATTCAGCAAATACCAGAGTCCAAAATGATGCAGGTTTATACTGTTAATTTTCAGTTTATCGTTACAGTTGGTGTTATTCCATGTCGGAAGGGACGCAGCTACAGCCAGTGGGGTAACTAGAGACAGGCAGGCAGCTATGTGCAACAAAGGTAGGCGTGTTGTTTTCATATGCAGATCTGAAATATTGTCTTATATGCAAGAGGAGGAGTGATGGGGGTTCAGGCAAAAGCCAGGCTATGGATTGCATTGCTAAATGCTCCATCAGAGTGCAATGGTCGCCTGTCCTTTTTTTAAGTGATGATGTGGGTTTAGCCTGTGCTGTATGTATGTATGGGTGGCTGACTGCCACCCACCCAGAGAGTGTATGGGAGGCTGGTTGGCTGCCAGCCTTCCTTCCATTCCTATGAGTAATGTGAGTGCTCATGAAGGGGACATGGTTGGGTCCACCCCTTTCCCGGTTATCCCCTCTAGGCCTTTTGGCTTAGATCAAGTGTAAAAAAAGAAAGGATCTTGCGACAGATCGCATCCTGAGGCAGGTTTTTTTTGTGTGAATACTTGCACTTGGGTGACTTGTGAGCACATACTGATACATACGTTCCCTATCTGGGGACCATAAATTAAATGGATTTTTGAGAAAGGGAGCTGATTTGGAAGCTTGCTTCTGTCGCCCTATGCATTGACCCGATGTGGCAGTATCTTCGGGTAGTGAACAGTGCACCACCCCATTCCAGTGTTAAACAAGAAAGATTCTCATTTAATCCTCCGTGGGTGAGAATTTGAGTTTGAGAATTGGAGACCAAAATGATGAGTTGCACTGACTGGTTTATGAACGTCTATTCATTTAGCGTTTTAATGACCATGTTTGCACACTGATTGGTGTAAAAAAATAAAATAAAACTAAATAATAATAATCTAGCACACCTGTGCAGGTTTGACATGACATGACAGGTAGCTGTCTTGTGGGTGGTGCTGAATCCTGTTAAATGACGTGAGGGTCTCATGCCTATACACAAGGGTGTGTCATTGCTGTTGCTTGACCATGCATTGGTTTCTGTGGTCAGTGAATGATAAAAACTAAATTTACCATCCATTGATGGATGGGAAATCCGCCATGAGGCATTTGTTTTTAGAAACTGCTGCTCACAACCAATGTTGCAATGGAGTGTCTCCATCTGCTGGTGGTATTGGAAAGGCATTAGTGCTATGACAGGGTCTGAAGAAGAAGAAGAAGAAGAAGACGGAAAAAAATATATATAAAAAGAAAAAGAGAGAGAGAGAGAGACTGACTTAGTGAGCGAGTGAGTGAGAGAGTGAGAGTGAGTGAGAGTGAATGAGTGAGTGAGTGATTGAGTGAGTGAGTGAGTGAGTGAGTGAGAACAAATGAGTTAAAGCAAGTGAGTGAGAGAGATCGAATGAATGAAAGTCTGAATGACAGAAAGAAAAAAGGATGAAGAAAGAAGCATGAAGAAAAAAAAATGTATATGGAGTTGCTGACATGAGTGCAATCTACAAAGCCGTTGAGGCTGATCCTCATGGGAGGATTATTGCACCAGGACCCTTAGCACTTTTAAAATGCCATTCAATGCTACGGGCTAGATGTAAACTGCAGATGACCATGTTGTGGTAGTTACCATGGATACCCAAGTGATGTGTGAGCTAACACATAGGCCCAACAGATTCCAAGAAGGCCAGAATCACCAGCGGCACCACCATCGGTTGTCAGGTCACCCGGATTCAGCAAATACCAGAGTCCAAAATGATGCAGGTTTATACTGTTAATTTTCAGTTTATCGTTACAGTTGGTGTTATTCCATGTCGGAAGGGACGCAGCTACAGCCAGTGGGGTAACTAGAGACAGGCAGGCAGCTATGTGCAACAAAGGTAGGCGTGTTGTTTTCATATGCAGATCTGAAATATTGTCTTATATGCAAGAGGAGGAGTGATGGGGGTTCAGGCAAAAGCCAGGCTATGGATTGCATTGCTAAATGCTCCATCAGAGTGCAATGGTCGCCTGTCCTTTTTTTAAGTGATGATGTGGGTTTAGCCTGTGCTGTATGTATGTATGGGTGGCTGACTGCCACCCACCCAGAGAGTGTATGGGAGGCTGGTTGGCTGCCAGCCTTCCTTCCATTCCTATGAGTAATGTGAGTGCTCATGAAGGGGACATGGTTGGGTCCACCCCTTTCCCGGTTATCCCCTCTAGGCCTTTTGGCTTAGATCAAGTGTAAAAAAAAGAAAGGATCTTGCGACAGATCGCATCCTGAGGCCCGTTTTTTTTTGTGTGAATACTTGCACTTGGGTGACTTGTGAGCACATACTGATACATACGTTCCCTATCTGGGGACCATAAATTAAATGGATTTTTGAGAAAGGGAGCTGATTTGGAAGCTTGCTTCTGTCGCCCTATGCATTGACCTGATGTGGCAGTATCTTCGGGTAGTGAACAGTGCACCACCCCATTCCAGTGTTAAACAAGAAAGATTCTCATTTAATCCTCCGTGGGTGAGAATTTGAGTTTGAGAATTGGAGACCAAAATGATGAGTTGCACTGACTGGTTTATGAACGTCTATTCATTTAGCGTTTTAATGACCATGTTTGCACACTAATTGGTGTAAAAAAAATAAAATAAAACTAAATAATAATAATCTAGCACACCTGTGCAGGTTTGACATGACATGACAGGTAGCTGTCTTGTGGGTGGTGCTGAATCCTGTTAAATGACGTGAGGGTCTCATGCCTATACACAAGGGTGTGTCATTGCTGTTGCTTGACCATGCATTGGTTTCTGTGGTCAGTGAATGATAAAAACAAAATTTACCATCCATTGATGGATGGGAAATCCGCCATGAGGCATTTGTTTTTAGAAACTGCTGCTCACAACCAATGTTGCAATGGAGTGTCTCCATCTGCTGGTGGTATTGGAAAGGCATTAGTGCTATGACAGGGTCTGAAGAAGAAGAAGAAGAAGAAGACGAAAAAAAAATATATAAAAAGAAAAAGAGAGAGAGAGAGAGAGACTGACTTAGTGAGCGAGTGAGTGAGAGAGTGAGAGTGAGTGAGAGTGAATGAGTGAGTGAGTGAGTGATTGAGTGAGTGAGTGAGTGAGTGAGAACAAATGAGTTAAAGCAAGTGAGTGAGAGAGATCGAATGAATGAAAGTCTGAATGACAGAAAGAAAAAAGAATGAAGAAAGAAGCATGAAGAAAAAAAAATGTAACTGGAGTTGCTGACATGAGTGCAATCTACAAAGCCGTTGAGGCTGATCCTCATGGGAGGATTATTGCACCAGGACCCTTAGCACTTTTAAAATGCCATTCAATGCCACTTCTAGGGCTAGATGTAAACTGCAGATGAGCATGTTGTGGTAGTTACCATGGATACCCAAGTGATGTGTGAGCTAACACATAGGCCCAACAGATTCCAAGAAGGCCAGAATCACCAGCGGCACCACCATCGATTGTCAGGTCACCCGGATTCAGCAAATACCAGAGTCCAAAATGATGCAGGTTTATACTGTTAATTTTCAGTTTATCGTTACAGTTGGTGTTATTCCATGTCGGAAGGGACGCAGCTACAGCCAGTGGGGTAACTAGAGACAGGCAGGCAGCTATGTGCAACAAAGGTAGGCGTGTTGTTTTCATATGCAGATCTGAAATATTGTCTTATATGCAAGAGGAGGAGTGATGGGGGTTCAGGCAAAAGCCAGGCTATGGATTGCATTGCTAAATGCTCCATCAGAGTGCAATGGTCGCCTGTCCTTTTTTTAAGTGATGATGTGGGTTTAGCCTGTGCTGTATGTATGTATGGGTGGCTGACTGCCACCCACCCAGAGAGTGTATGGGAGGCTGGTTGGCTGCCAGCCTTCCTTCCATTCCTATGAGTAATGTGAGTGCTCATGAAGGTGACATGGTTGGGTCCACCCCTTTCCCGGTTATCCGCTCTAGGCCTTTTGGCTTAGATCAAGTGTAAAAAAAGAAAGGACCTTGCGACAGATCGCATCCTGAGGCACGTTTTTTTTTTTGTGTGAATACTTGCACTTGGGTGACTTGTGAGCACATACTGATACATACGTTCCCTATCTGGGGACCATAAATTAAATGGATTTTTGAGAAAGGGAGCTGATTTGGAAGCTTGCTTCTGTCGCCCTATGCATTGACCCGATGTGGCAGTATCTTCGGGTAGTGAACAGTGCACCACCCCATTCCAGTGTTAAACAAGAAAGATTCTCATTTAATCCTCCGTGGGTGAGAATTTGAGTTTGAGAATTGGAGACCAAAATGATGAGTTGCACTGACTGGTTTATGAACGTCTATTCATTTAGCGTTTTAATGACCATGTTTGCACACTGATTGGTGTAAAAAAATAAAATAAAACTAAATAATAATAATCTAGCACACCTGTGCAGGTTTGACATGATATGACAGGTAGCTGTCTTGTGGGTGGTGCTGAATCCTGTTAAATGACGTGAGGGTCTCATGCCTATACACAAGGGTGTGTCATTGCTGTTGCTTGACCATGCATTGGTTTCTGTGGTCAGTGAATGATAAAAACAAAATTTACCATCCATTGATGGATGGGAAATCCGCCATGAGGCATTTGTTTTTAGAAACTGCTGCTCACAACCAATGTTGCAATGGAGTGTCTCCATCTGCTGGTGGTATTGGAAAGGCATTAGTGCTATGACAGGGTCTGAAGAAGAAGAAGAAGAAGAAGAAGAAGAAGAAGAAGACGGAAAAAAATATATATAAAAAGAAAAAGAGAGAGAGAGAGAGAGACTGACTTAGTGTGAGAGTGAGAGTGAATGAGTGAGTGATTGAGTGAGTGAGTGAGTGAGTGAGAACAAATGAGTTAAAGCAAGTGAGTGAGAGAGATCGAATGAATGAAAGTCTGAATGACAGAAAGAAAAAAGGATGAAGAAAGAAGCATGAAGAAAAAAAAATGTATATGGAGTTGCTGACATGAGTGCAATCTACAAAGCCTTTGAGGCTGATCCTCATGGGAGGATTATTGCACCAGGACCCTTAGCACTTTTAAAATGCCATTCAATGCCACTTCTAGGGCTAGATGTAAACTGCAGATGACCATGTTGTGGTAGTTACCATGGATACCCAAGTGATGTGTGAGCTAACACATAGGCCCAACAGATTCCAAGAAGGCCAGAATCACCAGCGGCACCACCATCGATTGTCAGGTCACCCGGATTCAGCAAATACCAGAGTCCAAAATGATGCAGGTTTATACTGTTAATTTTCAGTTTATCGTTACAGTTGGTGTTATTCCATGTCGGAAGGGACGCAGCTACAGCCAGTGGGGTAACTAGAGACAGGCAGGCAGCTATGTGCAACAAAGGTAGGCGTGTTGTTTTCATATGCAGATCTGAAATATTGTCTTATATGCAAGAGGAGGAGTGATGGGGGTTCAGGCAAAAGCCAGGCTATGGATTGCATTGCTAAATGCTCCATCAGAGTGCAATGGTCGCCTGTCCTTTTTTTAAGTGATGATGTGGGTTTAGCCTGTGCTGTATGTATGTATGGGTGGCTGACTGCCACCCACCCAGAGAGTGTATGGGAGGCTGGTTGGCTGCCAGCCTTCCTTCCATTCCTATGAGTAATGTGAGTGCTCATGAAGGGGACATGGTTGGGTCCACCCCTTTCCCGATTATCCCCTCTAGGCCTTTTGGCTTAGATCAAGTGTAAAAAAAGAAAGGATCTTGCGACAGATCGCATCCTGAGGCACGTTTTTTTTTTTGTGTGAATACTTGCACTTGGGTGACTTGTGAGCACATACTGATACATACGTTCCCTATCTGGGGACCATAAATTAAATGGATTTTTGAGAAAGGGAGCTGATTTGGAAGCTTGCTTCTGTCACCCTATGCATTGACCCGATGTGGCAGTATCTTCGGGTAGTGAACAGTGCACCACCCCATTCCAGTGTTAAACAAGAAAGATTCTTATTTAATCCTCCGTGGGTGAGAATTTGAGTTTGAGAATTGGAGACCAAAATGATGAGTTGCACTGACTGGTTTATGAACGTCTATTCATTTAGCGTTTTAATGACCATGTTTGCACACTGATTGGTGTAAAAAAATAAAATAAAACTAAATAATAATAATCTAGCACACCTGTGCAGGTTTGACATGACATGACAGGTAGCTGTCTTGTGGGTGGTGCTGAATCCTGTTAAATGACGTGAGGGTCTCATGCCTATACACAAGGGTGTGTCATTGCTGTTGCTTGACCATTCATTGGTTTCTGTGGTCAGTGAATGATAAAAACAAAATTTACCATCCATTGATGGATGGGAAATCCGCCATGAGGCATTTGTTTTTAGAAACTGCTGCTCACAACCAATGTTGCAATGGAGTGTCTCCATCTGCTGGTGGTATTGGAAAGGCATTAGTGCTATGACAGGGTCTGAAGAAGAAGAAGAAGAAGAAGACGGAAAAAAATATATATAAAAAGAAAAAGAGAGAGAGAGAGAGAGAGACTGACTTAGTGAGTGAGAGAGTGAGAGTGAGTGAGAGTGAATGAGTGAGTGAGTGATTGAGTGAGTGAGTGAGTGAGAACAAATGAGTTAAAGCAAGTGAGTGAGAGAGATCGAATGAATGAAAGTCTGAATGACAGAAAGAAAAAAGGATGAAGAAAGAAGCATGAAGAAAAAAAAATGTATATGGAGTTGCTGACATGAGTGCAATCTACAAAGCCGTTGAGGCTGATCCTCATGGAAGGATTATTGCACCAGGACCCTTAGCACTTTTAAAATGCCATTCAATGCCACTTCTAGGGCTAGATGTAAACTGCAGATGACCATGTTGTGGTAGTTACCATGGATACCCAAGTGATGTGTGAGCTAACACATAGGCCCAACAGATTCCAAGAAGGCCAGAATCACCAGCGGCACCACCATCGGTTGTCAGGTCACCCGGATTCAGCAAATACCAGAGTCCAAAATGATGCAGGTTTATACTGTTAATTTTCAGTTTATCGTTACAGTTGGTGTTATTCCATGTCGGAAGGGACGCAGCTACAGCCAGTGGGGTAACTAGAGACAGGCAGGCAGCTATGTGCAACAAAGGTAGGCGTGTTGTTTTCATATGCAGATCTGAAATATTGTCTTATATGCAAGAGGAGGAGTGATGGGGGTTCAGGCAAAAGCCAGGCTATGGATTGCATTGCTAAATGCTCCATCAGAGTGCAATGGTCGCCTGTCCTTTTTTTAAGTGATGATGTGGGTTTAGCCTGTGCTGTATGTATGTATGGGTGGCTGACTGCCACCCACCCAGAGAGTGTATGGGAGGCTGGTTGGCTGCCAGCCTTCCTTCCATTCCTATGAGTAATGTGAGTGCTCATGAAGGGGACATTGTTGGGTCCACCCCTTTCCCGGTTATCCCCTCTAGGCATTTTGGCTTAGATCAAGTGTAAAAAAAGAAAGGATCTTGCGACAGATCGCATCCTGAGGCACGTTTTTTTTTGTGTGAATACTTGCACTTGGGTGACTTGTGAGCACATACTGATACATACGTTCCCTATCTGGGGACCATAAATTAAATGGATTTTTGAGAAAGGGAGCTGATTTGGAAGCTTGCTTCTGTCGCCCTATGCATTGACCCGATGTGGCAGTATCTTCGGGTAGTGAACAGTGCACCACCCCATTCCAGTGTTAAACAAGAAAGATTCTCATTTAATCCTCCGTGGGTGAGAATTTGAGTTTGAGAATTGGAGACCAAAATGATGAGTTGCACTGACTGGTTTATGAACGTCTATTCATTTAGCGTTTTAATGACCATGTTTGCACACTTATTGGTGTAAAAAAATAAAATAAAACTAAATAATAATAATCTAGCACACCTGTGCAGGTTTGACATGACATGACAGGTAGCTGTCTTGTGGGTGGTGCTGAATCCTGTTAAATGACGTGAGGGTCTCATGCCTATACACAAGGGTGTGTCATTGCTGTTGCTTGACCATGCATTTTTTTCTGTGGTCAATGAATGATAAAAACAAAATTTACCATCCATTGATGGATGGGAAATCCGCCATGAGGCATTTGTTTTTAGAAACTGCTGCTCACAACCAATGTTGCAATGGAGTGTCTCCATCTGCTGGTGGTATTGGAAAGGCATTAGTGCTATGACAGGGTCTGAAGAAGAAGAAGAAGAAGAAGACGGAAAAAAATATATATAAAAAGAAAAAGAGAGAGAGAGAGAGAGACTGACTTAGTGAGCGAGTGAGAGAGAGAGTGAGAGTGAGTGAGAGTGAATGAGTGAGTGAGTGATTGAGTGAGTGAGTGAGTGAGTGAGTGAGAACAAATGAGTTAAAGCAAGTGAGTGAGAGAGATCGAATGAATGAAAGTCTGAATGACAGAAAGAAAAAAGGATGAAGAAAGAAGCATGAAGAAAAAAAAAAGATATATGGAGTTGCTGACATGAGTGCAATCTACAAAGCCGTTGAGGCTGATCCTCATGGGAGGATTATTGCACCAGGACCCTTAGCACTTTTAAAATGCCATTCAATGCCACGGGCTAGATGTAAACTGCAGATGACCATGTTGTGGTAGTTACCATGGATACCCAAGTGATGTGTGAGCTAACACATAGGCCCAACAGATTCCAAGAAGGCCAGAATCACCAGCGGCACCACCATCGGTTGTCAGGTCACCCGGATTCAGCAAATACCAGAGTCCAAAATGATGCAGGTTTATACTGTTAATTTTCAGTTTATCGTTACAGTTGGTGTTATTCCATGTCGGAAGGGACGCAGCTACAGCCAGTGGGGTAACTAGAGACAGGCAGGCAGCTATGTGCAACAAAGGTAGGCGTGTTGTTTTCATATGCAGATCTGAAATATTGTCTTATATGCAAGAGGAGGAGTGATGGGGGTTCAGGCAAAAGCCAGGCTATGGATTGCATTGCTAAATGCTCCATCAGAGTGCAATGGTCGCCTGTCCTTTTTTTAAGTGATGATGTGGGTTTAGCCTGTGCTGTATGTATGTATGGGTGGCTGACTGCCACCCACCCAGAGAGTGTATGGGAGGCTGGTTGGCTGCCAGCCTTCCTTCCATTCCTATGAGTAATGTGAGTCCTCATGAAGGGGACATGGTTGGGTCCACCCCTTTCCCGGTTATCCCCTCTAGGCCTTTTGGCTTAGATCAAGTGTAAAAAAAGAAAGGATCTTGCGACAGATCGCATCCTGAGGCACGTTTTTTTTTGTGTGAATACTTGCACTTGGGTGACTTGTGAGCACATACTGATACATATGTTCCCTATCTGGGGACCATAAATTAAATGGATTTTTGAGAAAGGGAGCTGATTTGGAAGCTTGCTTCTGTCGCCCTATGCATTGACCCGATGTGGCAGTATCTTCGGGTAGTGAACAGTGCACCACCCCATTCCAGTGTTAAACAAGAAAGATTCTCATTTAATCCTCCGTAGGTGAGAATTTGAGTTTGAGAATTGGAGACCAAAATGATGAGTTGCACTGACTGGTTTATGAACGTCTATTCATTTAGCGTTTTAATGACCATGTTTGCACACTGATTGGTGTAAAAAAATAAAATAAAACTAAATAATAATAATCTAGCACACCTGTGCAGGTTTGACATGACATGACAGGTAGCTGTCTTGTGGGTGGTGCTGAATCCTGTTAAATGACGTGAGGGTCTCATGCCTATACACAAGGGTGTGTCATTGCTGTTGCTTGACCATGCATTGGTTTCTGTGGTCAGTGAATGATAAAAACAAAATTTACCATCCATTGATGGATGGGAAATCCGCCATGAGGCATTTGTTTTTAGAAACTGCTGCTCACAACCAATGTTGCAATGGAGTGTCTCCATCTGCTGGTGGTATTGGAAAGGCATTAGTGCTATGACAGGGTCTGAAGAAGAAGAAGAAGACGGAAAAAAACATATATAAAAAGAAAAAGAGAGAGAGAGAGAGACTGACTTAGTGAGCGAGTGAGTGAGAGAGTGAGAGTGAGTGAGAGTGAATGAGTGAGTGAGTGAGTGATTGAGTGAGTGAGTGAGAACAAATGAGTTAAAGCAAGTGAGTGAGAGAGATAGAATGAATGAAAGTCTGAATGACAGAAAGAAAAAAGGATGAAGAAAGAAGCATGAAGAAAAAAAAATGTATATGGAGTTGCTGACATGAGTGCAATCTACAAAGCCGTTGAGGCTGATCCTCATGGGAGGATTATTGCACCAGGACCCTTAGCACTTTTAAAATGCCATTCAATGCCACTTCTAGGGCTAGATGTAAACTGCAGATGACCATGTTGTGGTAGTTACCATGGATACCCAAGTGATGTGTGAGCTAACACATAGGCCCAACAGATTCCAAGAAGGCCAGAATCACCAGCGGCACCACCATCGGTTGTCAGGTCACCCGGATTCAGCAAATACCAGAGTCCAAAATGATGCAGGTTTATACTGTTAATTTTCAGTTTATCGTTACAGTTGGTGTTATTCCATGTCGGAAGGGACGCAGCTACAGCCAGTGGGGTAACTAGAGACAGGCAGGCAGCTATGTGCAACAAAGGTAGGCGTGTTGTTTTCATATGCAGATCTGAAATATTGTCTTATATGCAAGAGGAGGAGTGATGGGGGTTCAGGCAAAAGCCAGGCTATGGATTGCATTGCTAAATGCTCCATCAGAGTGCAATGGTCGCCTGTCCTTTTTTTAAGTGATGATGTGGGTTTAGCCTGTGCTGTATGTATGTATGGGTGGCTGACTGCCACCCACCCAGAGAGTGTATGGGAGGCTGGTTGGCTGCCAGCCTTCCTTCCATTCCTATGAGTAATGTGAGTGCTCATGAAGGGGACATGGTTGGGTCCACCCCTTTCCCGGTTATCCCCTCTAGGCCTTTTGGCTTAGATCAAGTGTAAAAAAAGAAAGGATCTTGCGACAGATCGCATCCTGAGGCATGTTTTTTTTTGTGTGAATACTTGCACTTGGGTGACTTGTGAGCACATACTGATACATACGTTCCCTATCTGGGGACCATAAATTAAATGGATTTTTGAGAAAGGGAGCTGATTTGGAAGCTTGCTTCTGTCGCCCTATGCATTGACCCGATGTGGCAGTATCTTCGGGTAGTGAACAGTGCACCACCCCATTCCAGTGTTAAACAAGAAAGATTCTCATTTAATCCTCCGTGGGTGAGAATTTGAGTTTGAGAATTGGAGACCAAAATGATGAGTTGCACTGACTGGTTTATGAACGTCTATTCATTTAGCGCTTTAATGACCATGTTTGCACACTGATTGGTGTAAAAAAATAAAATAAAACTAAATAATAATAATCTAGCACACCTGTGCAGGTTTGACATGACATGACAGGTAGCTGTCTTGTGGGTGGTGCTGAATCCTGTTAAATGACGTGAGGGTCTCATGCCTATACACAAGGGTGTGTCATTGCTGTTGCTTGACCATGCATTGGTTTCTGTGGTCAGTGAATGATAAAAACAAAATTTACCATCCATTGATGGATGGGAAATCCGCCATGAGGCATTTGTTTTTAGAAACTGCTGCTCACAACCAATGTTGCAATGGAGTGTCTCCATCTGCTGGTGGTATTGGAAAGGCATTAGTGCTATGACAGGGTCTGAAGAAGAAGAAGAAGAAGAAGACGGAAAAAAATATATATAAAAAGAAAAAGAGAGAGAGAGAGAGAGAGACTGACTTAGTGAGCGAGTGAGTGAGAGAGTGAGAGTGAGTGAGAGTGAATGAGTGAGTGAGTGAGTGATTGAGTGAGTGAGTGAGTGAGAACAAATGAGTTAAAGCAAGTGAGTGAGAGAGATAGAATGAATGAAAGTCTGAATGACAGAAAGAAAAAAGGATGAAGAAAGAAGCATGAAGAAAAAAAAATGTATATGGAGTTGCTGACATGAGTGCAATCTACAAAGCCGTTGAGGCTGATCCTCATGGGAGGATTATTGCACCAGGACCCTTAGCACTTTTAAAATGCCATTCAATGCCACGGGCTAGATGTAAACTGCAGATGACCATGTTGTGGTAGTTACCATGGATACCCAAGTGATGTGTGAGCTAACACATAGGCCCAACAGATTCCAAGAAGGCCAGAATCACCAGCGGCACCACCATCGGTTGTCAGGTCACCCGGATTCAGCAAATACCAGAGTCCAAAATGATGCAGGTTTATACTGTTAATTTTCAGTTTATCGTTACAGTTGGTGTTATTCCATGTCGGAAGGGACGCAGCTACAGCCAGTGGGGTAACTAGAGACAGGCAGGCAGCTATGTGCAACAAAGGTAGGCGTGTTGTTTTCATATGCAGATCTGAAATATTGTCTTATATGCAAGAGGAGGAGTGATGGGGGTTCAGGCAAAAGCCAGGCTATGGATTGCATTGCTAAATGCTCCATCAGAGTGCAATGGTCGCCTGTCCTTTTTTTAAGTGATGATGTGGGTTTAGCCTGTGCTGTATGTATGTATGGGTGGCTGACTGCCACCCACCCAGAGAGTGTATGGGAGGCTGGTTGGCTGCCAGCCTTCCTTCCATTCCTATGAGTTATGTGAGTGCTCATGAAGGGGACATGGTTGGGTCCACCCCTTTCCCGGTTATCCCCTCTAGGCCTTTTGGCTTAGATCAAGTGTAAAAAAAGAAAGGATGTTGCGACAGATCGCATCCTGAGGCACGTTTTTTTTTTTGTGTGAATACTTGCACTTGGGTGACTTGTGAGCACATACTGATACATACGTTCCCTATCTGGGGACCATAAATTAAATGGATTTTTGAGAAAGGGAGCTGATTTGGAAGCTTGCTTCTGTCGCCCTATGCAGTGACCCGATGTGGCAGTATCTTCGGGTAGTGAACAGTGCACCACCCCATTCCAGTGTTAAACAAGAAAGATTCTCATTTAATCCTCCGTGGGTGAGAATTTGCGTTTGAGAATTGGAGACCAAAATGATGAGTTGCACTGACTGGTTTATGAACGTCTATTCATTTAGCGTTTTAATGACCATGTTTGCACACTGATTGGTGTAAAAAAATAAAATAAAACTAAATAATAATAATCTAGCACACCTGTGCAGGTTTGACATGACATGACAGGTAGCTGTCTTGTGGGTGGTGCTGAATCCTGTTAAATGACGTGAGGGTCTCATGCCTATACACAAGGGTGTGTCATTGCTGTTGCTTGACCATGCATTGGTTTCTGTGGTCAGTGAATGATAAAAACAAAATTTACCATCCATTGATGGATGGGAAATCCGCCATGAGGCATTTGTTTTTAGAAACTGCTGCTCACAACCAATGTTGCAATGGAGTGTCTCCATCTGCTGGTGGTATTGGAAAGGCATTAGTTCTATGACAGGGTCTGAAGAAGAAGAAGAAGACGGAAAAAAATATATATAAAAAGAAAAAGAGAGAGAGAGAGAGAGACTGACTTAGTGAGCGAGTGAGTGAGAGAGTGAGAGTGAGTGAGAGTGAATGAGTGAGTGAGTGATTGAGTGAGTGAGTGAGAACAAATGAGTTAAAGCAAGTGAGTGAGAGAGATCGAATGAATGAAAGTCTGAATGACAGAAAGAAAAAAGGATGAAGAAAGAAGCATGAAGAAAAAAAAATGTATATGGAGTTGCTGACATGAGTGCAATCTACAAAGCCGTTGAGGCTGATCCTCATGGGATGATTATTGCACCAGGACCCTTAGCACTTTTAAAATGCCATTCAATGCCACGGGCTAGATGTAAACTGCAGATGACCATGTTGTGGTAGTTACCATGGATACCCAAGTGATGTGTGAGCTAACACATAGGCCCAACAGATTCCAAGAAGGCCAGAATCACCAGCGGCACCACCATCGGTTGTCAGGTCACCCGGATTCAGCAAATACCAGAGTCCAAAATGATGCAGGTTTATACTGTTAATTTTCAGTTTATCGTTACAGTTGGTGTTATTCCATGTCGGAAGGGACGCAGCTACAGCCAGTGGGGTAACTAGAGACAGGCAGGCAGCTATGTGCAACAAAGGTAGGCGTGTTGTTTTCATATGCAGATCTGAAATATTGTCTTATATGCAAGAGGAGGAGTGATGGGGGTTCAGGCAAAAGCCAGGCTATGGATTGCATTGCTAAATGCTCCATCAGAGTGCAATGGTCGCCTGTCCTTTTTTTAAGTGATGATGTGGGTTTAGCCTGTGCTGTATGTATGTATGGGTGGCTGACTGCCACCCACCCAGAGAGTGTATGGGAGGCTGGTTGGCTGCCAGCCTTCCTTCCATTCCTATGAGTTATGTGAGTGCTCATGAAGGGGACATGGTTGGGTCCACCCCTTTCCCGGTTATCTCCTCTAGGCCTTTTGGCTTAGATCAAGTGTAAAAAAAAGAAAGGATCTTGCGACAGATCGCATCCTGAGGCACGTTTTTTTTTTTGTGTGAATACTTGCACTTGGGTGACTTGTGAGCACATACTGATACATACGTTCCCTATCTGGGGACCATAAATTAAATGGATTTTTGAGAAAGGGAGCTGATTTGGAAGCTTGCTTTTGTCGCCCTATGCATTGACCCGATGTGGCAGTATCTTCGGGTAGTGAACAGTGCACCACCCCATTCCAGTGTTAAACAAGAAAGATTCTCATTTAATCCTCCGTGGGTGAGAATTTGCGTTTGAGAATTGGAGACCAAAATGATGAGTTGCACTGACTGGTTTATGAACGTCTATTCATTTAGCGTTTTAATGACCATGTTTGCACACTGATTGGTGTAAAAAAATAAAATAAAACTAAATAATAATAATCTAGCACACCTGTGCAGGTTTGACATTACATGACAGGTAGCTGTCTTGTGGGTGGTGCTGAATCCTGTTAAATGACGTGAGGGTCTCATGCCTATACACAAGGGTGTGTCATTGCTGTTGCTTGACCATGCATTGGTTTCTGTGGTCAGTGAATGATAAAAACAAAATTTACCATCCATTGATGGATGGGAAATCCGCCATGAGGCATTTGTTTTTAGAAACTGCTGCTCACAACCAATGTTGCAATGGAGTGTCTCCATCTGCTGGTGGTATTGGAAAGGCATTAGTGCTATGACAGGGTCTGAAGAAGAAGAAGAAGACGGAAAAAAATATATATAAAAAGAAAAAGAGAGAGAGAGAGAGAGACTGACTTAGTGAGCGAGTGAGTGAGAGAGTGAGAGTGAGTGAGAGTGAATGAGTGAGTGAGTGATTGAGTGAGTGAGTGAGTGAGAACAAATGAGTTAAAGCAAGTGAGTGAGAGAGATCGAATGAATGAAAGTCTCAATGACAGAAATTAAAAAGGATGAAGAAAGAAGCATGAAGAAAAAAAAATGTATATGGAGTTGCTGACATGAGTGCAATCTACAAAGCCGTTGAGGCTGATCCTCATGGGAGGATTATTGCACCAGGACCCTTAGCACTTTTAAAATGCCATTCAATGCCACGGGCTAGATGTAAACTGCAGATGACCATGTTGTGGTAGTTACCATGGATACCCAAGTGATGTGTGAGCTAACACATAGGCCCAACAGATTCCAAGAAGGCCAGAATCACCAGCGGCACCACCATCGGTTGTCAGGTCACCCGGATTCAGCAAATACCAGAGTCCAAAATGATGCAGGTTTATACTGTTAATTTTCAGTTTATCGTTACAGTTGGTGTTATTCCATGTCGGAAGGGACGCAGCTACAGCCAGTGGGGTAACTAGAGACAGGCAGGCAGCTATGTGCAACAAAGGTAGGCGTGTTGTTTTCATATGCAGATCTGAAATATTGTCTTATATGCAAGAGGAGGAGTGATGGGGGTTCAGGCAAAAGCCAGGCTATGGATTGCATTGCTAAATGCTGCATCAGAGTGCAATGGTCGCCTGTCCTTTTTTTAAGTGATGATGTGGGTTTAGCCTGTGCTGTATGTATGTATGGGTGGCTGACTGCCACTCCACCCAGAGAGTGTATGGGAGGCTGGTTGGCTGCCAGCCTTCCTTCCATTCCTATGTGTAATGTGAGTGCTCATGAAGGGGACATGGTTGGGTCCACCCCTTTCCCGGTTATCCCCTCTAGGCCTTTTGGCTTAGATCAAGTGTAAAAAAAAGAAAGGATCTTGCGACAGATCGCATCCTGAGGCACGTTTTTTTTTGTGTGAATACTTGCACTTGAGTGACTTGTGAGCACATACTGATACATACGTTCCCTATCTGGGGACCATAAATTAAATGGATTTTTGAGAAAGGGAGCTGATTTGGAAGCTTGCTTCTGTCGCCCTATGCATTGACCCGATGTGGCAGTATCTTCGGGTAGTGAACAGTGCACCACCCCATTCCAGTGTTAAACAAGAAAGATTCTCATTTAATCCTCCGTGGGTGAGAATTTGAGTTTGAGAATTGGAGACCAAAATGATGAGTTGCACTGACTGGTTTATGAACGTCTATTCATTTAGCGTTTTAATGACCATGTTTGCACACTGATTGGTGTAAAAAAATAAAATAAAACTAAATAATAATAATCTAGCACACCTGTGCAGGTTTGACATGACATGACAGGTAGCTGTCTTGTGGGTGGTGCTGAATCCTGTTAAATGACGTGAGGGTCTCATGCCTATACACAATGGTGTGTCATTGCTGTTGCTTGACCATGCATTGGTTTCTGTGGTCAGTGAATGATAAAAACAAAATTTACCATCCATTGATGGATGGGAAATCCGCCATGAGGCATTTGTTTTTAGAAACTGCTGCTCACAACCAATGTTGCAATGGAGTGTCTCCATCTGCTGGTGGTATTGGAAAGGCATTAGTGCTATGACAGGGTCTGAAGAAGAAGAAGAAGACGGAAAAAAATATATATAAAAAGAAAAAGAGAGAGAGAGAGAGAGAGACTGACTTAGTGAGCGAGTGAGTGAGAGTGAGTGAGTGAGTGATTGAGTGAGTGAGTGAGTGAGTGAGAACAAATGAGTTAAAGCAAGTGAGTGAGAGAGATCGAATGAATGAAAGTCTGAATGACAGAAAGAAAAAAGGATGAAGAAAGAAGCATGAAGAAAAAAAAATGTATATGGAGTTGCTGACATGAGTGCAATCTACAAAGCCGTTGAGGCTGATCCTCATGGGAGGATTATTGCACCAGGACCCTTAGCACTTTTAAAATGCCATTCAATGCCACTTCTAGGGCTAGATGTAAACTGCAGATGACCATGTTGTGGTAGTTACCATGGATACCCAAGTGATGTGTGAGCTAACACATAGGCCCAACAGATTCCAAGAAGGCCAGAATCACCAGCGGCACCACCATCGGTTGTCAGGTCACCCGGATTCAGCAAATACCAGAGTCCAAAATGATGCAGGTTTATACTGTTAATTTTCAGTTTATCGTTACAGTTGGTGTTATTCCATGTCGGAAGGGACGCAGCTACAGCCAGTGGGGTAACTAGAGACAGGCAGGCAGCTATGTGCAACAAAGGTAGGCGTGTTGTTTTCATATGCAGATCTGAAATATTGTCTTATATGCAAGAGGAGGAGTGATGGGGGTTCAGGCAAAAGCCAGGCTATGGATTGCATTGCTAAATGCTCCATCAGAGTGCAATGGTCGCCTGTCCTTTTTTTAAGTGATGATGTGGGTTTAGCCTGTGCTGTATGTATGTATGGGTGGCTGACTGCCACCCACCCAGAGAGTGTATGGGAGGCTGGTTGGCTGCCAGCCTTCCTTCCATTCCTATGAGTAATGTGAGTGCTCATGAAGGGGACATGGTTGGGTCCACCCCTTTCCCGGTTATCTCCTCTAGGCCTTTTGGCTTAGATCAAGTGTAAAAAAAGAAAGGATCTTGCGACAGATCGCATCCTGAGGCACGTTTTTTTTTGTGTGAATACTTGCACTTGGGTGACTTGTGAGCACATACTGATTCATACGTTCCTTATCTGGAGACCATAAATTAAATGGATTTTTGAGAAAGGGAGCTGATTTGGAAGCTTGCTTCTGTCGCCCTATGCATTGACCCGATGTGGCAGTATTTTCGGGTAGTGAACAGTGCACCACCCCATTCCAGTGTTAAACAAGAAAGATTCTCATTTAATCCTCCGTGGGTGAGAATTTGAGTTTGAGAATTGGAGACCAAAATGATGAGTTGCACTGACTGGTTTATGAACGTCTATTCATTTAGCGTTTTAATGACCATGTTTGCACACTGATTGGTGTAAAAAAATAAAATAAAACTAAATAATAATAATCTAGCACACCTGTGCAGGTTTGACATGACATGACAGGTAGCTGTCTTGTGGGTGGTGCTGAATCCTGTTAAATGACGTGAGGGTCTCATGCCTATACACAAGGGTGTGTCATTGCTGTTGCTTGACCATGCATTGGTTTCTGTGGTCAGTGAATGATAAAAACAAAATTTACCATCCATTGATGGATGGGAAATCCGCCATGAGGCATTTGTTTTTAGAAACTGCTGCTCACAACCAATGTTGCAATGGAGTGTCTCCATCTGCTGGTGGTATTGGAAAGGCATTAGTGCTATGACAGGGTCTGAAGAAGAAGAAGAAGACGGAAAAAAATATATATAAAAAGAAAAAGAGAGAGAGAGAGAGAGACTGACTTAGTGAGCGAGTGAGTGAGAGAGTGAGAGTGAGTGAGAGTGAATGAGTGAGTGAGTGATTGAGTGAGTGAGTGAGTGAGAACAAATGAGTTAAAGCAAGTGAGTGAGAGAGATCGAATGAATGAAAGTCTCAATGACAGAAATTAAAAAGGATGAAGAAAGAAGCATGAAGAAAAAAAAATGTATATGGAGTTGCTGACATGAGTGCAATCTACAAAGCCGTTGAGGCTGATCCTCATGGGAGGATTATTGCACCAGGACCCTTAGCACTTTTAAAATGCCATTCAATGCCACTTCTAGGGCTAGATGTAAACTGCAGATGACCATGTTGTGGTAGTTACCATGGATACCCAAGTGATGTGTGAGCTAACACATAGGCCCAACAGATTCCAAGAAGGCCAGAATCACCAGCGGCACCACCATCGGTTGTCAGGTCACCCGGATTCAGCAAATACCAGAGTCCAAAATGATGCAGGTTTATACTGTTAATTTTCAGTTTATCGTTACAGTTGGTGTTATTCCATGTCGGAAGGGACGCAGCTACAGCCAGTGGGGTAACTAGAGACAGGCAGGCAGCTATGTGCAACAAAGGTAGGCGTGTTGTTTTCATATGCAGATCTGAAATATTGTCTTATATGCAAGAGGAGGAGTGATGGGGGTTCAGGCAAAAGCCAGGCTATGGATTGCATTGCTAAATGCTGCATCAGAGTGCAATGGTCGCCTGTCCTTTTTTTAAGTGATGATGTGGGTTTAGCCTGTGCTGTATGTATGTATGGGTGGCTGACTGCCACTCCACCCAGAGAGTGTATGGGAGGCTGGTTGGCTGCCAGCCTTCCTTCCATTCCTATGTGTAATGTGAGTGCTCATGAAGGGGACATGGTTGGGTCCACCCCTTTCCCGGTTATCCCCTCTAGGCCTTTTGGCTTAGATCAAGTGTAAAAAAAAGAAAGGATCTTGCGACAGATCGCATCCTGAGGCACGTTTTTTTTTGTGTGAATACTTGCACTTGAGTGACTTGTGAGCACATACTGATACATACGTTCCCTATCTGGGGACCATAAATTAAATGGATTTTTGAGAAAGGGAGCTGATTTGGAAGCTTGCTTCTGTCGCCCTATGCATTGACCCGATGTGGCAGTATCTTCGGGTAGTGAACAGTGCACCACCCCATTCCAGTGTTAAACAAGAAAGATTCTCATTTAATCCTCCGTGGGTGAGAATTTGAGTTTGAGAATTGGAGACCAAAATGATGAGTTGCACTGACTGGTTTATGAACGTCTATTCATTTAGCGTTTTAATGACCATGTTTGCACACTGATTGGTGTAAAAAAATAAAATAAAACTAAATAATAATAATCTAGCACACCTGTGCAGGTTTGACATGACATGACAGGTAGCTGTCTTGTGGGTGGTGCTGAATCCTGTTAAATGACGTGAGGGTCTCATGCCTATACACAATGGTGTGTCATTGCTGTTGCTTGACCATGCATTGGTTTCTGTGGTCAGTGAATGATAAAAACAAAATTTACCATCCATTGATGGATGGGAAATCCGCCATGAGGCATTTGTTTTTAGAAACTGCTGCTCACAACCAATGTTGCAATGGAGTGTCTCCATCTGCTGGTGGTATTGGAAAGGCATTAGTGCTATGACAGGGTCTGAAGAAGAAGAAGAAGACGGAAAAAAATATATATAAAAAGAAAAAGAGAGAGAGAGAGAGAGAGACTGACTTAGTGAGCGAGTGAGTGAGAGTGAGTGAGTGAGTGATTGAGTGAGTGAGTGAGTGAGTGAGAACAAATGAGTTAAAGCAAGTGAGTGAGAGAGATCGAATGAATGAAAGTCTGAATGACAGAAAGAAAAAAGGATGAAGAAAGAAGCATGAAGAAAAAAAAATGTATATGGAGTTGCTGACATGAGTGCAATCTACAAAGCCGTTGAGGCTGATCCTCATGGGAGGATTATTGCACCAGGACCCTTAGCACTTTTAAAATGCCATTCAATGCCACTTCTAGGGCTAGATGTAAACTGCAGATGACCATGTTGTGGTAGTTACCATGGATACCCAAGTGATGTGTGAGCTAACACATAGGCCCAACAGATTCCAAGAAGGCCAGAATCACCAGCGGCACCACCATCGGTTGTCAGGTCACCCGGATTCAGCAAATACCAGAGTCCAAAATGATGCAGGTTTATACTGTTAATTTTCAGTTTATCGTTACAGTTGGTGTTATTCCATGTCGGAAGGGACGCAGCTACAGCCAGTGGGGTAACTAGAGACAGGCAGGCAGCTATGTGCAACAAAGGTAGGCGTGTTGTTTTCATATGCAGATCTGAAATATTGTCTTATATGCAAGAGGAGGAGTGATGGGGGTTCAGGCAAAAGCCAGGCTATGGATTGCATTGCTAAATGCTCCATCAGAGTGCAATGGTCGCCTGTCCTTTTTTTAAGTGATGATGTGGGTTTAGCCTGTGCTGTATGTATGTATGGGTGGCTGACTGCCACCCACCCAGAGAGTGTATGGGAGGCTGGTTGGCTGCCAGCCTTCCTTCCATTCCTATGAGTAATGTGAGTGCTCATGAAGGGGACATGGTTGGGTCCACCCCTTTCCCGGTTATCTCCTCTAGGCCTTTTGGCTTAGATCAAGTGTAAAAAAAGAAAGGATCTTGCGACAGATCGCATCCTGAGGCACGTTTTTTTTTGTGTGAATACTTGCACTTGGGTGACTTGTGAGCACATACTGATTCATACGTTCCTTATCTGGAGACCATAAATTAAATGGATTTTTGAGAAAGGGAGCTGATTTGGAAGCTTGCTTCTGTCGCCCTATGCATTGACCCGATGTGGCAGTATTTTCGGGTAGTGAACAGTGCACCACCCCATTCCAGTGTTAAACAAGAAAGATTCTCATTTAATCCTCCGTGGGTGAGAATTTGAGTTTGAGAATTGGAGACCAAAATGATGAGTTGCACTGACTGGTTTATGAACGTCTATTCATTTAGCGTTTTAATGACCATGTTTGCACACTGATTGGTGTAAAAAAATAAAATAAAACTAAATAATAATAATCTAGCACACCTGTGCAGGTTTGACATGACATGACAGGTAGCTGTCTTGTGGGTGGTGCTGAATCCTGTTAAATGACGTGAGGGTCTCATGCCTATACACAAGGGTGTGTCATTGCTGTTGCTTGACCATGCATTGGTTTCTGTGGTCAGTGAATGATAAAAACAAAATTTACCATCCATTGATGGATGGGAAATCCGCCATGAGGCATTTGTTTTTAGAAACTGCTGCTCACAACCAATGTTGCAATGGAGTGTCTCCATCTGCTGGTGGTATTGGAAAGGCATTAGTGCTATGACAGGGTCTGAAGAAGAAGAAGAAGAAGAAGAAGACGGAAAAAAATATATATAAAAAGAAAAAGAGAGAGAGAGAGAGAGAGAGGCTGACTTAGTGAGTGAATGAGTGAGTGAGTGAGTGATTGAGTGAGTGAGTGAGTGAGTGAGTGAGTGAGAACAAATGAGTTAAAGCAAGTGAGTGAGAGAGATCAAATGAATGAAAGTCTGAATGACAGAAAGAAAAAAGGATGAAGAAAGAAGCATGAAGAAAAAAAAATGTATATGGAGTTGCTGACATGAGTGCAATCTACAAAGCCGTTGAGGCTGATCCTCATGGGAGGATTATTGCACCAGGACCCTTAGCACTTTTAAAATGCCATTCAATGCCACTTCTAGGGCTAGATGTAAACTGCAAATGACCATGTTGTGGTAGTTACCATGGATACCCAAGTGATGTGTGAGCTAACACATAGGCCTAACAGATTCCAAGAAGGCCAGAATCACCAGCGGCACCACCATCGATTGTCAGGTCACCCGGATTCAGCAAATACCAGAGTCCAAAATGATGCAGGTTTATACTGTTAATTTTCAGTTTATCGTTACAGTTGGTGTTATTCCATGTCGGAAGGGACGCAGCTACAGCCAGTGGGGTAACTAGAGACAGGCAGGCAGCTATGTGCAACAAAGGTAGGCGTGTTGTTTTCATATGCAGATCTGAAATATTGTCTTATATGCAAGAGGAGGAGTGATGGGGGTTCAGGCAAAAGCCAGGCTATGGATTGCATTGCTAAATGCTCCATCAGAGTGCAATGGTCGCCTGTCCTTTTTTTAAGTGATGATGTGGGTTTAGCCTGTGCTGTATGTATGTATGGGTGGCTGACTGCCACCCACCCAGAGAGTGTATGGGAGGCTGGTTGGCTGCCAGCCTTCCTTCCATTCCTATGAGTAATGTGAGTGCTCATGAAGGGGACATGGTTGGGTCCACCCCTTTCCCGGTTATCCCCTCTAGGCCTTTTGGCTTAGATCAAGTGTAAAAAAAGAAAGGATCTTGCGACAGATCGCACCCTGAGGCACGTTTTTTTTTTTTGTGTGAATACTTGCACTTGGGTGACTTGTGAGCACATACTGATACATATGTTCCCTATCTGGGGACCATAAATTAAATGGATTTTTGAGAAAGGGAGCTGATTTGGAAGCTTGCTTCTGTCGCCCTATGCATTGACCCGATGTGGCAGTATCTTCGGGTAGTGAACAGTGCACCACCCCATTCCAGTGTTAAACAAGAAAGATTCTCATTTAATCCTCCGTGGGTGAGAATTTGAGTTTGAGAATTGGAGACCAAAATGATGAGTTGCACTGACTGGTTTATGAACGTCTATTCATTTAGCGTTTTAATGACCATGTTTGCACACTGATTGGTGTAAAAAAATAAAATAAAACTAAATAATAATAATCTAGCACACCTGTGCAGGTTTGACATGACATGACAGGTAGCTGTCTTGTGGGTGGTGCTGAATCCTGTTAAATGACGTGAGGGTCTCATGCCTATACACAAGGGTGTGTCATTGCTGTTGCTTGACCATGCATTGGTTTCTGTGGTCAGTGAATGATAAAAACAAAATTTACCATCCATTGATGGATGGGAAATCCGCCATGAGGCATTTGTTTTTAGAAACTGCTGCTCACAACCAATGTTGCAATGGAGTGTCTCCATCTGCTGGTGGTATTGGAAAGGCATTAGTGCTATGACAGGGTCTGAAGAAGAAGAAGAAGAAGAAGAAGAAGACGGAAAAAAATATATATAAAAAGAAAAAGAGAGAGAGAGAGAGAGACTGACTTAGTGAGCGAGTGAGTGAGAGAGTGAGAGTGAGTGAGAGTGAATGAGTGAGTGAGTGATTGAGTGAGTGAGTGAGTGAGTGAGAACAAATGAGTTAAAGCAAGTGAGTGAGAGAGATCGAATGAATGAAAGTCTGAATGACAGAAAGAAAAAAGGATGAAGAAAGAAGCATGAAGAAAAAAAAATGTATATGGAGTTGCTGACATGAGTGCAATCTACAAAGCCGTTGAGGCTGATCCTCATGGGAGGATTATTGCACCAGGAACCTTAGCACTTTTAAAATGCCATTCAATGCCACTTCTAGGGCTAGATGTAAACTGCAGATGACCATGTTGTGGTAGTTACCATGGATACCCAAGTGATGTGTGAGCTAACACATAGGCCCAACAGATTCCAAGAAGGCCAGAATCACCAGCGGCACCACCATCGGTTGTCAGGTCACCCGGATTCAGCAAATACCAGAGTCCAAAATGATGCAGGTTTATACTGTTAATTTTCAGTTTATCGTTACAGTTGGTGTTATTCCATGTCGGAAGGGACGCAGCTACAGCCAGTGGGGTAACTAGAGACAGGCAGGCAGCTATGTGCAACAAAGGTAGGCGTGTTGTTTTCATATGCAGATCTGAAATATTGTCTTATATGCAAGAGGAGGAGTGATGGGGGTTCAGGCAAAAGCCAGGCTATGGATTGCATTGCTAAATGCTCCATCAGAGTGCAATGGTCGCCTGTCCTTTTTATAAGTGATGATGTGGATTTAGCCTGTGCTGTATGTATGTATGGGTGGCTGACTGCCACCCACCCAGAGAGTGTATGGGAGGCTGGTTGGCTGCCAGCCTTCCTTCCATTCCTATGAGTAATGTGAGTGCGCATGAAGGGGACATGGTTGGGTCCACCCCTTTCCCGGTTATCCCCTCTAGGCCTTTTGGCTTAGATCAAGTGTAAAAAAAGAAAGGATCTTGCGACAGATCGCATCCTGAGGCACGTTTTTTTTTTTGTGTGAATACTTGCACTTGGGTGACTTGTGAGCACATACTGATACATACGTTCCCTATCTGGGGACCATAAATTAAATGGATTTTTGAGAAAGGGAGCTGATTTGGAAGCTTGCTTCTGTCGCCCTATGCATTGACCCGATGTGGCAGTATCTTCGGGTAGTGAACAGTGCACCACCCCATTCCAGTGTTAAACAAGAAAGATTCTCATTTAATCCTCCGTGGGTGAGAATTTGAGTTTGAGAATTGGAGACCAAAATGATGAGTTGCACTGACTGGTTTATGAACGTCTATTCATTTAGCGTTTTAATGACCATGTTTGCACACTGATTGGTGTAAAAAAATAAAATAAAACTAAATAATAATAATCTAGCACACCTGTGCAGGTTTGACATGACATGACAGGTAGCTGTCTTGTGGGTGGTGCTGAATCCTGTTAAATGACGTGAGGGACTCATGCCTATACACAAGGGTGTGTCATTGCTGTTGCTTGACCATGCATTGGTTTCTGTGGTCAGTGAATGATAAAAACAAAATTTACCATCCATTGATGGATGGGAAATCCGCCATGAGGCATTTGTTTTTAGAAACTGCTGCTCACAACCAATGTTGCAATGGAGTGTCTCCATCTGCTGGTGGTATTGGAAAGGCATTAGTGCTATGACAGGGTCTGAAGAAGAAGAAGAAGAAGAAGAAGACGGAAAAAAATATATATAAAAAGAAAAAGAGAGAGAGAGAGAGAGACTGACTTAGTGAGCGAGTGAGTGAGAGAGTGAGAGTGAGTGAGAGTGAATGAGTGAGTGAGTGATTGAGTGAGTGAGTGAGTGAGTGAGAACAAATGAGTTAAAGCAAGTGAGTGAGAGAGATCGAATGAATGAAAGTCTGAATGACAGAAAGAAAAAAGGATGAAGAAAGAAGCATGAAGAAAAAAAAATGTATATGGAGTTGCTGACATGAGTGCAATCTACAAAGCCGTTGAGGCTGATCCTCATGGGAGGATTATTGCACCAGGAACCTTAGCACTTTTAAAATGCCATTCAATGCCACTTCTAGGGCTAGATGTAAACTGCAGATGACCATGTTGTGGTAGTTACCATGGATACCCAAGTGATGTGTGAGCTAACACATAGGCCCAACAGATTCCAAGAAGGCCAGAATCACCAGCGGCACCACCATCGGTTGTCAGGTCACCCGGATTCAGCAAATACCAGAGTCCAAAATGATGCAGGTTTATACTGTTAATTTTCAGTTTATCGTTACAGTTGGTGTTATTCCATGTCGGAAGGGACGCAGCTACAGCCAGTGGGGTAACTAGAGACAGGCAGGCAGCTATGTGCAACAAAGGTAGGCGTGTTGTTTTCATATGCAGATCTGAAATATTGTCTTATATGCAAGAGGAGGAGTGATGGGGGTTCAGGCAAAAGCCAGGCTATGGATTGCATTGCTAAATGCTCCATCAGAGTGCAATGGTCGCCTGTCCTTTTTATAAGTGATGATGTGGATTTAGCCTGTGCTGTATGTATGTATGGGTGGCTGACTGCCACCCACCCAGAGAGTGTATGGGAGGCTGGTTGGCTGCCAGCCTTCCTTCCATTCCTATGAGTAATGTGAGTGCGCATGAAGGGGACATGGTTGGGTCCACCCCTTTCCCGGTTATCCCCTCTAGGCCTTTTGGCTTAGATCAAGTGTAAAAAAAGAAAGGATCTTGCGACAGATCGCATCCTGAGGCACGTTTTTTTTTGTGTGAATACTTGCACTTGGGTGACTTGTGAGCACATACTGATACATACGTTCCCTATCTGGGGACCATAAATTAAATGGATTTTTGAGAAAGGGAGCTGATTTGGAAGCTTGCTTCTGTCGCCCTATGCATTGACCCGATGTGGCAGTATCTTCGGGTAGTGAACAGTGCACCACCCCATTCCAGTGTTAAACAAGAAAGATTCTCATTTAATCCTCCGTGGGTGAGAATTTGAGTTTGAGAATTGGAGACCAAAATGATGAGTTGCACTGACTGGTTTATGAACGTCTATTCATTTAGCGTTTTAATGACCATGTTTGCACACTGATTGGTGTAAAAAAATAAAATAAAACTAAATAATAATAATCTAGCACACCTGTGCAGGTTTGACATGACATGACAGGTAGCTGTCTTGTGGGTGGTGCTGAATCCTGTTAAATGACGTGAGGGTCTCATGCCTATACACAAGGGTGTGTCATTGCTGTTGCTTGACCATGCATTGGTTTCTGTGGTCAGTGAATGAAAAAAAACAAAATTTACCATCCATTGATGGATGGGAAATCCGCCATGAGGCATTTGTTTTTAGAAACTGCTGCTCACAACCAATGTTGCAATGGAGTGTCTCCATCTGCTGGTGGTATTGGATAGGCATTAGTGCTATGACAGGGTCTGAAGAAGAAGAAGAAGACGGAAAAAAATATATATAAAAAGAAAAAGAGAGAGAGAGAGAGAGAGAGACTGACTTAGTGAGCGAGTGAGTGAGAGAGTGAGAGTGAGTGAGAGTGAATGAGTGAGTGAGTGATTGAGTGAGTGAGTGAGTGAGTGAGAACAAATGAGTTAAAGCAAGTGAGTGAGAGAGATCGAATGAATGAAAGTCTGAATGACAGAAAGAAAAAAGGATGAAGAAAGAAGCATGAAGAAAAAAAAATGTATATGGAGTTGCTGACATGAGTGCAATCTACAAAGCCGTTGAGGCTGATCCTCATGGGAGGATTATTGCACCAGGAACCTTAGCACTTTTAAAATGCCATTCAATGCCACGGGCTAGATGTAAACTGCAGATGACCATGTTGTGGTAGTTACCATGGATACCCAAGTGATGTGTGAGCTAACACATAGGCCCAACAGATTCCAAGAAGGCCAGAATCACCAGCGGCACCACCATCGATTGTCAGGTCACCCGGATTCAGCAAATACCAGAGTCCAAAATGATGCAGGTTTATACTGTTAATTTTCAGTTTATCGTTACAGTTGGTGTTATTCCATGTCGGAAGGGACGCAGCTACAGCCAGTGGGGTAACTAGAGACAGGCAGGCAGCTATGTGCAACAAAGGTAGGCGTGTTGTTTTCATATGCAGATCTGAAATATTGTCTTATATGCAAGAGGAGGAGTGATGGGGGTTCAGGCAAAAGCCAGGCTATGGATTGCATTGCTAAATGCTCCATCAGAGTGCAATGGTCGCCTGTCCTTTTTTAAGTGATGATGTGGGTTTAGCCTGTGCTGTATGTATGTATGGGTGGCTGACTGCCACCCACCCAGAGAGTGTATGGGAGGCTGGTTGGCTGCCAGCCTTCCTTCCATTCCTATGAGTTATGTGAGTGCTCATGAAGGGGACATGGTTGGGTCCACCCCTTTCCCGGTTATCCCCTCTAGGCCTTTTGGCTTAGATCAAGTGTAAAAAAAGAAAGGATCTTGCGACAGATCGCATCCTGAGGCACGTTTTTTTTTTTGTGTGAATACTTGCACTTGGGTGACTTGTGAGCACATACTGATACATACGTTCCCTATCTGGGGACCATAAATTAAATGGATTTTTGAGAAAGGGAGCTGATTTGGAAGCTTGCTTCTGTTGCCCTATGCATTGACCTGATGTGGCAGTATCTTCGGGTAGTGAACAGTGCACCACCCTATTCCAGTGTTAAACAAGAAAGATTCTCATTTAATCCTCCGTGGGTGAGAATTTGAGTTTGAGAATTGGAGACCAAAATGATGAGTTGCACTGACTGGTTTATGAACGTCTATTCATTTAGCGTTTTAATGACCGTGTTTGCACACTGATTGGTGTAAAAAAATAAAATAAAACTAAATAATAATAATCTAGCACACCTGTGCAGGTTTGACATGACATGACAGGTAGCTGTCTTGTGGGTGGTGCTGAATCCTGTTAAATGACGTGAGGGTCTCATGCCTATACACAAGGGTGTGTCATTGCTGTTGCTTGACCATGCATTGGTTGTCTGTGGTCAGTGAATGATAAAAAACAAAATTTACCATCCATTGATGGATGGGAAATCCGCCATGAGGCATTTGTTTTTAGAAACTGCTGCTCACAACCAATGTTGCAATGGAGTGTCTCCATCTGCTAGTGGTATTGGAAAGGCATTAGTGCTATGACAGGGTCTGAAGAAGAAGAAGAAGAAGAAGAAGAAGAAGACGGAAAAAAATATATATAAAAAGAAAAAGAGAGAGAGAGAGACTGACTTAGTGAGCGAGTGAGTGAGAGAGTGAGAGTGCGTGAGAGTGAATGAGTGAGTGAGTGATTGAGTGAGTGAGTGAGTGAGTGAGAACAAATGAGTTAAAGCAAGTGAGTGAGAGAGATCGAATGAATGAAAGTCTGAATGACAGAAAGAAAAAAGGATGAAGAAAGAAGCATGAAGAAAAAAAAATGTATATGGAGTTGCTGACATGAGTGCAATCTACAAAGCCGTTGAGGCTGATCCTCATGGGAGGATTATTGCACCAGGACCCTTAGCACTTTTAAAATGCCATTCAATGCCACTTCTAGGGCTAGATGTAAACTGCAGATGACCATGTTGTGGTAGTTACCATGGATACCCAAGTGATGTGTGAGCTAACACATAGGCCCAACAGATTCCAAGAAGGCCAGAATCACCAGCGGCACCACCATCGGTTGTCAGGTCACCCGGATTCAGCAAATACCAGAGTCCAAAATGATGCAGGTTTATACTGTTAATTTTCAGTTTATCGTTACAGTTGGTGTTATTCCATGTCGGAAGGTACGCAGCTACAGCCAGTGGGGTAACTAGAGACAGGCAGGCAGCTATGTGCAAGAAAGGTAGACGTGTTGTTTTCATATGCAGATCTGAAATATTGTCTTATATGCAAGAGGAGGAGTGATGGGGGTTCAGGCAAAAGCCAGGCTATGGATTGCATTGCTAAATGCTCCATCAGAGTGCAATGGTCGCCGCTCCTTTTTTTAAGTGATGATGTGGGTTTAGCCTGTGCTGTATGTATGTATGGGTGGCTGACTGCCACCCACCCAGAGAGTGTATGGGAGGCTGGTTGGCTGCCAGCCTTCCTTCCATTCCTATGAGTAATGTGAGTGCTCATGAAGTTGACATGGTTGGGTCCACCCCTTTCCCGGTTATCCCCTCTAGGCCTTTTGGCTTAGATCAAGTGTAAAAAAAGAAAGGATCTTGCGACAGATCGCATCCTGAGGCACGTTTTTTTTTTTTAGTGTGAATACTTGCACTTGGGTGACTTGTGAGCACATACTGATACATACGTTCCCTATCTGGGGACCATAAATTAAATGGATTTTTGAGAAAGGGAGCTGATTTGGAAGCTTGCTTCTGTCGCCCTATGCATTGACCCGATGTGGCAGTATCTTCGGGTAGTGAACAGTGCACCACCCCATTCCAGTGTTAAACAAGAAAGATTCTCATTTAATCCTCCGTGGGTGAGAATTTGCGTTTGAGAATTGGAGACCAAAATGATGAGTTGCACTGACTGGTTTATGAACGTCTATTCATTTAGTGTTTTAATGACCATGTTTGCACACTGATTGGTGTAAAAAAATAAAATAAAACTAAATAATAATAATCTAGCACACCTGTGCAGGTTTGACATGACATGACAGGTAGCTGTCTTGTGGGTGGTGCTGAATCCTGTTAAATGACGTGAGGGTCTCATGCCTATACACAAGGGTGTGTCATTGCTGTTGCTTGACCATGCATTGGTCTCTGTGGTCAGTGAATGATAAAAACAAAATTTACCATCCATTGATGGATGGGAAATCCGCCATGAGGCATTTGTTTTTAGAAACTGCTGCTCACAACCAATGTTGCAATGGAGTGTCTCCATCTGCTGGTGGTATTGGAAAGGCATTAGTGCTATGACAGGGTCTGAAGAAGAAGAAGAAGAAGACAGAAAAAAATATATATAAAAAGAAAAAGAGAGAGAGAGAGAGAGACTGACTTAGTGAGCGAGTGAGTGAGAGAGTGAGAGTGAGTGAGAGTGAATGAGTGAGTGAGTGATTGAGTGAGTGAGTGAGTGAGTGAGAACAAATGAGTTAAAGCAAGTGAGTGAGAGAGATCGAATGAATGAAAGTCTGAATGACAGAAAGAAAAAAGGATGAAGAAAGAAGCATGAAGAAAAAAAAATGTATATGGAGTTGCTGACATGAGTGCAATCTACAAAGCCGTTGAGGCTGATCCTCATGGGATGATTATTGCACCAGGACCCTTAGCACTTTTAAAATGCCATTCAATGCCACGGGCTAGATGTAAACTGCAGATGACCATGTTGTGGTAGTTACCATGGATACCCAAGTGATGTGTGAGCTAACACATAGGCCCAACAGATTCCAAGAAGGCCAGAATCACCAGCGGCACCACCATCGGTTGTCAGGTCACCCGGATTCAGCAAATACCAGAGTCCAAAATGATGCAGGTTTATACTGTTAATTTTCAGTTTATCGTTACAGTTGGTGTTATTCCATGTCGGAAGGGACGCAGCTACAGCCAGTGGGGTAACTAGAGACAGGCAGGCAGCTATGTGCAACAAAGGTAGGCGTGTTGTTTTCATATGCAGATCTGAAATATTGTCTTATATGCAAGAGGAGGAGTGATGGGGGTTCAGGCAAAAGCCAGGCTATGGATTGCATTGCTAAATGCTCCATCAGAGTGCAATGGTCGCCTGTCCTTTTTTTAAGTGATGATGTGGGTTTAGCCTGTGCTGTATGTATGTATGGGTGGCTGACTGCCACCCACCCAGAGAGTGTATGGGAGGCTGGTTGGCTGCCAGCCTTCCTTCCATTCCTATGAGTTATGTGAGTGCTCATGAAGGGGACATGGTTGGGTCCACCCCTTTCCCGGTTATCCCCTCTAGGCCTTTTGGCTTAGATTAAGTGTAAAAAAAGAAAGGATGTTGCGACAGATCGCATCCTGAGGCACGTTTTTTTTTTTTGTGTGAATACTTGCACTTGGGTGACTTGTGAGCACATACTGATACATACGTTCCCTATCTGGGGACCATAAATTAAATGGATTTTTGAGAAAGGGAGCTGATTTGGAAGCTTGCTTCTGTCGCCCTATGCATTGACCCGATGTGGCAGTATCTTCGGGTAGTGAACAGTGCACCACCCCATTCCAGTGTTAAACAAGAAAGATTCTCATTTAATCCTCCGTGGGTGAGAATTTGCGTTTGAGAATTGGAGACCAAAATGCTGAGTTGCACTGACTGGTTTATGAACGTCTATTCATTTAGTGTTTTAATGACCATGTTTGCACACTGATTGGTGTAAAAAAATAAAATAAAACTAAATAATAATAATCTAGCACACCTGTGCAGGTTTGACATGACATGACAGGTAGCTGTCTTGTGGGTGGTGCTGAATCATGTTAAATGACGTGAGGGTCTCATGCCTATACACAAGGGTGTGTCATTGCTGTTGCTTGACCATGCATTGGTCTCTGTGGTCAGTGAATGATAAAAACAAAATTTACCATCCATTGATGGATGGGAAATCCGCCATGAGGCATTTGTTTTTAGAAACTGCTGCTCACAACCAATGTTGCAATGGAGTGTCTCCATCTGCTGGTGGTATTGGAAAGGCATTAGTGCTATGACAGGGTCTGAAGAAGAAGAAGAAGAAGAAGAAGACAGAAAAAAATATATATAAAAAGAAAAAGAGAGAGAGAGAGAGAGACTGACTTAGTGAGCGAGTGAGTGAGAGAGTGAGAGTGAGTGAGAGTGAATGAGTGAGTGAGTGATTGAGTGAGTGAGTGAGTGAGAACAAATGAGTTAAAGCAAGTGAGTGAGAGAGATCGAATGAATGAAAGTCTGAATGACAGAAAGAAAAAAGGATGAAGAAAGAAGCATGAAGAAAAAAAAATGTATATGGAGTTGCTGACATGAGTGCAATCTACAAAGCCGTTGAGGCTGATCCTCATGGGATGATTATTGCACCAGGACCCTTAGCACTTTTAAAATGCCATTCAATGCCACGGGCTAGATGTAAACTGCAGATGACCATGTTGTGGTAGTTACCATGGATACCCAAGTGATGTGTGAGCTAACACATAGGCCCAACAGATTCCAAGAAGGCCAGAATCACCAGCGGCACCACCATCGGTTGTCAGGTCACCCGGATTCAGCAAATACCAGAGTCCAAAATGATGCAGGTTTATACTGTTAATTTTCAGTTTATCGTTACAGTTGGTGTTATTCCATGTCGGAAGGGACGCAGCTACAGCCAGTGGGGTAACTAGAGACAGGCAGGCAGCTATGTGCAACAAAGGTAGGCGTGTTGTTTTCATATGCAGATCTGAAATATTGTCTTATATGCAAGAGGAGGAGTGATGGGGGTTCAGGCAAAAGCCAGGCTATGGATTGCATTGCTAAATGCTCCATCAGAGTGCAATGGTCGCCTGTCCTTTTTTTAAGTGATGATGTGGGTTTAGCCTGTGCTGTATGTATGTATGGGTGGCTGACTGCCACCCACCCAGAGAGTGTATGGGAGGCTGGTTGGCTGCCAGCCTTCCTTCCATTCCTATGAGTTATGTGAGTGCTCATGAAGGGGACATGGTTGGGTCCACCCCTTTCCCGGTTATCCCCTCTAGGCCTTTTGGCTTAGATCAAGTGTAAAAAAAAGAAAGGATCTTGCGACAGATCGCATCCTGAGGCACGTTTTTTTTTTTTTGTGTGAATACTTGCACTTGGGTGACTTGTGAGCACATACTGATACATACGTTCCCTATCTGGGGACCATAAATTAAATGGATTTTTGAGAAAGGGAGCTGATTTGGAAGCTTGCTTTTGTCGCCCTATGCATTGACCCGATGTGGCAGTATCTTCGGGTAGTGAACAGTGCACCACCCCATTCCAGTGTTAAACAAGAAAGATTCTCATTTAATCCTCCGTGGGTGAGAATTTGCGTTTGAGAATTGGAGACCAAAATGATGAGTTGCACTGACTGGTTTATGAACGTCTATTCATTTAGCGTTTTAATGACCATGTTTGCACACTGATTGGTGTAAAAAAATAAAATAAAACTAAATAATAATAATCTAGCACACCTGTGCAGGTTTGACATTACATGACAGGTAGCTGTCTTGTGGGTGGTGCTGAATCCTGTTAAATGACGTGAGGGTCTCATGCCTATACACAAGGGTGTGTCATTGCTGTTGCTTGACCATGCATTGGTTTCTGTGGTCAGTGAATGATAAAAACAAAATTTACCATCCATTGATGGATGGGAAATCCGCCATGAGGCATTTGTTTTTAGAAACTGCTGCTCACAACCAATGTTGCAATGGAGTGTCTCCATCTGCTGGTGGTATTGGAAAGGCATTAGTGCTATGACAGGGTCTGAAGAAGAAGAAGAAGACGGAAAAAAATATATATAAAAAGAAAGAGAGAGAGAGAGAGAGAGAGACTGACTTAGTGAGCGAGTGAGTGAGAGAGTGAGAGTGAGTGAGAGTGAGTGAGAGTGAATGAGTGAGTGAGTGAGTGATTGAGTGAGTGAGTGAGTGAGAACAAATGAGTTAAAGCAAGTGAGTGAGAGAGATCGAATGAATGAAAGTCTGAATGACAGAAAGAAAAAAGGATGAAGAAAGAAGCATGAAGAAAAAAAAATGTATATGGAGTTGCTGACATGAGTGCAATCTACAAAGCCGTTGAGGCTGATCCTCATGGGAGGATTATTGCACCAGGACCCTTAGCACTTTTAAAATGCCATTCAATGCCACTTCTAGGGCTAGATGTAAACTGCAGATGACCATGTTGTGGTAGTTACCATGGATACCCAAGTGATGTGTGAGCTAACACATAGGCCCAACAGATTCCAAGAAGGCCAGAATCACCAGCGGCACCACCATCGGTTGTCAGGTCACCCGGATTCAGCAAATACCAGAGTCCAAAATGATGCAGGTTTATACTGTTAATTTTCAGTTTATCGTTACAGTTGGTGTTATTCCATGTCGGAAGGGACGCAGCTACAGCCAGTGGGGTAACTAGAGACAGGCAGGCAGCTATGTGCAACAAAGGTAGGCGTGTTGTTTTCATATGCAGATCTGAAATATTGTCTTATATGCAAGAGGAGGAGTGATGGGGGTTCAGGCAAAAGCCAGGCTATGGATTGCATTGCTAAATGCTGCATCAGAGTGCAATGGTCGCCTGTCCTTTTTTTAAGTGATGATGTGGGTTTAGCCTGTGCTGTATGTATGTATGGGTGGCTGACTGCCACTCCACCCAGAGAGTGTATGGGAGGCTGGTTGGCTGCCAGCCTTCCTTCCATTCCTATGTGTAATGTGAGTGCTCATGAAGGGGACATGGTTGGGTCCACCCCTTTCCCGGTTATCCCCTCTAGGCCTTTTGGCTTAGATCAAGTGTAAAAAAAAGAAAGGATCTTGCGACAGATCGCATCCTGAGGCACGTTTTTTTTTGTGTGAATACTTGCACTTGGGTGACTTGTGAGCACATACTGATACATACGTTCCCTATCTGGGGACCATAAATTAAATGGATTTTTGAGAAAGGGAGCTGATTTGGAAGCTTGCTTCTGTCGCCCTATGCATTGACCCGATGTGGCAGTATCTTCGGGTAGTGAACAGTGCACCACCCCATTCCAGTGTTAAACAAGAAAGATTCTCATTTAATCCTCCGTGAGTGAGAATTTGAGTTTGAGAATTGGAGACCAAAATGATGAGTTGCACTGACTGGTTTATGAACGTCTATTCATTTAGCGTTTTAATGACCATGTTTGCACACTGATTGGTGTAAAAAAATAAAATAAAACTAAATAATAATAATCTAGCACACCTGTGCAGGTTTGACATGACATGACAGGTAGCTGTCTTGTGGGTGGTGCTGAATCCTGTTAAATGACGTGAGGGTCTCATGCCTATACACAAGGGTGTGTCATTGCTGTTGCTTGACCATGCATTGGTTTCTGTGGTCAGTGAATGATAAAAACAAAATTTACCATCCATTGATGGATGGGAAATCCGCCATGAGGCATTTGTTTTTAGAAACTGCTGCTCACAACCAATAATGCAATGGAGTGTCTCCATCTGCTGGTGGTATTGGAAAGGCATTAGTGCTATGACAGGGTCTGAAGAAGAAGAAGAAGACGGAAAAAAATATATATAAAAAGAAAAAGAGAGAGAGAGAGAGAGACTGACTTAGTGAGCGAGTGAGTGAGAGAGTGAGAGTGAGTGAGAGTGAAAGAGTGAGTGAGTGAGTAATTGAGTGAGTGAGTGAGTGAGTGAGAACAAATGAGTTAAAGCAAGTGAGTGAGAGAGATCGAATGAATGAAAGTCTTAATGACAGAAAGAAAAAAGGATGAAGAAAGAAGCATGAAGAAAAAAAAATGTATATGGAGTTGCTGACATGAGTGCAATCTACAAAGCCGTTGAGGCTGATCCTCATGGGAGGATTATTGCACCAGGACACTTAGCACTTTTAAAATGCCATTCAATGCCACTTCTAGGGCTAGATGTAAACTGCAGATGACCATGTTGTGGTAGTTACCATGGATACCCAAGTGATGTGTGAGCTAACACATAGGCCCAACAGATTCCAAGAAGGCCAGAATCACCAGCGGCACCACCATCGATTGTCAGGTCACCCGGATTCAGCAAATACCAGAGTCCAAAATGATGCAGGTTTATACTGTTAATTTTCAGTTTATCGTTACAGTTGGTGTTATTCCATGTCGGAAGGGACGCAGCTACAGCCAGTGGGGTAACTAGAGACAGGCAGGCAGCTATGTGCAACAAAGGTAGGCGTGTTGTTTTCATATGCAGATCTGAAATATTGTCTTATATGCAAGAGGAGGAGTGATGGGGGTTCAGGCAAAAGCCAGGCTATGGATTGCATTGCTAAATGCTCCATCAGAGTGCAATGGTCGCCGGTCCTTTTTTTAAGTGATGATGTGGATTTAGCCTGTGCTGTATGTATGTATGGGTGGCTGACTGCCACCCACCCAGAGAGTGTATGGGAGGCTGGTTGGCTGCCAGCCTTCCTTCCATTCCTATGAGTAATGTGAGTGCTCATGAAGGGGACATGGTTGGGTCCACCCCTTTCCCGGTTATCCCCTCTAGGCCTTTTGGCTTAGATCAAGTGTAAAAAAAGAAAGGATCTTGCGACAGATCGCATCCTGAGGCACGTTTTTTTTTTTTGTGTGAATACTTGCACTTGGGTGACTTGTGAGCACATACTGATACATACGTTCCCTATCTGGGGACCATAAATTAAATGGATTTTTGAGAAAGGGAGCTGATTTGGAAGCTTACTTCTGTCGCCCTATGCATTGACCCGATGTGGCAGTATCTTCGGGTAGTGAACAGTGCACCACCCCATTCCAGTGTTAAACAAGAAAGATTCTCATTTAATCCTCCGTGGGTGAGAATTTGCGTTTGAGAATTGGAGACCAAAATGATGAGTTGCACTGACTGGTTTATGAACGTCTATTCATTTAGCGTTTTAATGACCATGTTTGCACACTGATTGGTGTAAAAAAATAAAAATAAAAATAAATAATAATAATCTAGCACACCTGTGCAGGTTTGACATGACATGACAGGTAGCTGTCTTGTGGGTGGTGCTGAATCCTGTTAAATGATGTGAGGGTCTCATGCCTATACACAAGGGTGTGTCATTGCTGTTGCTTGACCATGCATTGGTTTCTGTGGTCAGTGAATGATAAAAACAAAATTTACCATCCATTGATGGATGGGAAATCCGCCATGAGGCATTTGTTTTTAGAAACTGCTGCTCACAACCAATGTTGCAATGGAGTGTCTCCATCTGCTGGTGGTATTGGAAAGGCATTAGTGCTATGACAGGGTCTGAAGAAGAAGAAGAAGAAGACGGAAAAAAATATATATAAAAAGAAAAAGAGAGAGAGAGAGAGAGAGACTGACTTAGTGAGCGAGTGAGTGAGAGTGAGTGAGTGAGTGATTGAGTGAGTGAGTGAGTGAGAACAAATGAGTTAAAGCAAGTGAGTGAGAGAGATCGAATGAATGAAAGTCTGAATGACAGAAAGAAAAAAGGATGAAGAAAGAAGCATGAAGAAAAAAAAATGTATATGGAGTTGCTGACATGAGTGCAATCTACAAAGCCGTTGAGGCTGATCCTCATGGGAGGATTATTGCACCAGGACCCTTAGCACTTTTAAAATGCCATTCAATGCCACTTCTAGGGCTAGATGTAAACTGCAGATGACCATGTTGTGGTAGTTACCATGGATACCCAAGTGATGTGTGAGCTAACACATAGGCCCAACAGATTCCAAGAAGGCCAGAATCACCAGCGGCACCACCATCGGTTGTCAGGTCACCCGGATTCAGCAAATACCAGAGTCCAAAATGATGCAGGTTTATACTGTTAATTTTCAGTTTATCGTTACAGTTGGTGTTATTCCATGTCGGAAGGGACGCAGCTACAGCCAGTGGGGTAACTAGAGACAGGCAGGCAGCTATGTGCAACAAAGGTAGGCGTGTTGTTTTCATATGCAGATCTGAAATATTGTCTTATATGCAAGAGGAGGAGTGATGGGGGTTCAGGCAAAAGCCAGGCTATGGATTGCATTGCTAAATGCTCCATCAGAGTGCAATGGTCGCCTGTCCTTTTTTTAAGTGATGATGTGGGTTTAGCCTGTGCTGTATGTATGTATGGGTGGCTGACTGCCACCCACCCAGAGAGTGTATGGGAGGCTGGTTGGCTGCCAGCCTTCCTTCCATTCCTATGAGTAATGTGAGTGCTCATGAAGGGGACATGGTTGGGTCCACCCCTTTCCCGGTTATCCCCTCTAGGCCTTTTGGCTTAGATCAAGTGTAAAAAAAGAAAGGATCTTGCGACAGATCGCATCCTGAGGCACGTTTTTTTTTGTGTGAATACTTGCACTTGGGTGACTTGTGAGCACATACTGATTCATACGTTCCTTATCTGGGGACCATAAATTAAATGGATTTTTGAGAAAGGGAGCTGATTTGGAAGCTTGCTTCTGTCGCCCTATGCATTGACCCGATGTGGCAGTATTTTCGGGTAGTGAACAGTGCACCACCCCATTCCAGTGTTAAACAAGAAAGATTCTCATTTAATCCTCCGTGGGTGAGAATTTGAGTTTGAGAATTGGAGACCAAAATGATGAGTTGCACTGACTGGTTTATGAACGTCTATTCATTTAGCGTTTTAATGACCATGTTTGCACACTGATTGGTGTAAAAAAATAAAATAAAACTAAATAATAATAATCTAGCACACCTGTGCAGGTTTGACATGACATGACAGGTAGCTGTCTTGTGGGTGGTGCTGAATCCTGTTAAATGACGTGAGGGTCTCATGCCTATACACAAGGGTGTGTCATTGCTGTTGCTTGACCATGCATTGGTTTCTGTGGTCAGTGAATGATAAAAACAAAATTTACCATCCATTGATGGATGGGAAATCCGCCATGAGGCATTTGTTTTTAGAAACTGCTGCTCACAACCAATGTTGCAATGGAGTGTCTCCATCTGCTGGTGGTATTGGAAAGGCATTAGTGCTATGACAGGGTCTGAAGAAGAAGAAGAAGAAGAAGATGGAAAAAAATATATATAAAAAGAAAAAGAGAGAGAGAGAGAGAGACTGACTTAGTGAGTGAATGAGTGAGTGAGTGAGTGATTGAGTGAGTGAGTGAGTGAGAACAAATGAGTTAAAGCAAGTGAGTGAGAGAGATCAAATGAATGAAAGTCTGAATGACAGAAAGAAAAAAGGATGAAGAAAGAAGCATGAAGAAAAAAAAATGTATATGGAGTTGCTGACATGAGTGCAATCTACAAAGCCGTTGAGGCTGATCCTCATGGGAGGATTATTGCACCAGGACCCTTAGCACTTTTAAAATGCCATTCAATGCCACTTCTAGGGCTAGATGTAAACTGCAAATGACCATGTTGTGGTAGTTACCATGGATACCCAAGTGATGTGTGAGCTAACACATAGGCCTAACAGATTCCAAGAAGGCCAGAATCACCAGCGGCACCACCATCGATTGTCAGGTCACCCGGATTCAGCAAATACCAGAGTCCAAAATGATGCAGGTTTATACTGTTAATTTTCAGTTTATCGTTACAGTTGGTGTTATTCCATGTCGGAAGGGACGCAGCTACAGCCAGTGGGGTAACTAGAGACAGGCAGGCAGCTATGTGCAACAAAGGTAGGCGTGTTGTTTTCATATGCAGATCTGAAATATTGTCTTATATGCAAGAGGAGGAGTGATGGGGGTTCAGGCAAAAGCCAGGCTATGGATTGCATTGCTAAATGCTCCATCAGAGTGCAATGGTCGCCTGTCCTTTTTTTAAGTGATGATGTGGGTTTAGCCTGTGCTGTATGTATGTATGGGTGGCTGACTGCCACCCACCCAGAGAGTGTATGGGAGGCTGGTTGGCTGCCAGCCTTCCTTCCATTCCTATGAGTAATGTGAGTGCTCATGAAGGGGACATGGTTGGGTCCACCCCTTTCCCGGTTATCCCCTCTAGGCCTTTTGGCTTAGATCAAGTGTAAAAAAAGAAAGGATCTTGCGACAGATCGCATCCTGAGGCACGTTTTTTTTTTTTTGTGTGAATACTTGCACTTGGGTGACTTGTGAGCACATACTGATACATATGTTCCCTATCTGGGGACCATAAATTAAATGGATTTTTGAGAAAGGGAGCTGATTTGGAAGCTTGCTTCTGTCGCCCTATGCATTGACCCGATGTGGCAGTATCTTCGGGTAGTGAACAGTGCACCACCCCATTCCAGTGTTAAACAAGAAAGATTCTCATTTAATCCTCCGTGGGTGAGAATTTGAGTTTGAGAATTGGAGACCAAAATGATGAGTTGCACTGACTGGTTTATGAACGTCTATTCATTTAGCGTTTTAATGACCATGTTTGCACACTGATTGGTGTAAAAAAATAAAATAAAACTAAATAATAATAATCTAGCACACCTGTGCAGGTTTGACATGACATGACAGGTAGCTGTCTTGTGGGTGGTGCTGAATCCTGTTAAATGACGTGAGGGTCTCATGCCTATACACAAGGGTGTGTCATTGCTGTTGCTTGACCATGCATTGGTTTCTGTGGTCAGTGAATGATAAAAACAAAATTTACCATCCATTGATGGATGGGAAATCCGCCATGAGGCATTTGTTTTTAGAAACTGCTGCTCACAACCAATGTTGCAATGGAGTGTCTCCATCTGCTGGTGGTATTGGAAAGGCATTAGTGCTATGACAGGGTCTGAAGAAGAAGAAGAAGAAGAAGAAGACGGAAAAAAATATATATAAAAAGAAAAAGAGAGAGAGAGAGATTGACTTAGTGAGCGAGTGAGTGAGAGAGTGAGAGAGTGAGAGAGTGAGAGAGTGAGAGTGAGTGAGAGTGAATGAGTGAGTGAGTGATTGAGTGAGTGAGTGATTGAGTGAGTGAGTGAGTGAGTGAGAACACATGAGTTAAAGCAAGTGAGTGAGAGAGATCGAATGAATGAAAGTCTGAATGACAGAAAGAAAAAAGGATGAAGAAAGAAGCATGAAGAAAAAAAAATGTATATGGAGTTGCTGACATGAGTGCAATCTACAAAGCCGTTGAGGCTGATCCTCATGGGAGGATTATTGCACCAGGACCCTTAGCACTTTTAAAATGCCATTCAATGCCACGGGCTAGATGTAAACTGCAGATGACCATGTTGTGGTAGTTACCATGGATACCCAAGTGATGTGTGAGCTAACACATAGGCCCAACAGATTCCAAGAAGGCCAGAATCACCAGCGGCACCACCATCGATTGTCAGGTCACCCGGATTCAGCAAATACCAGAGTCCAAAATGATGCAGGTTTATACTGTTAATTTTCAGTTTATCGTTACAGTTGGTGTTATTCCATGTCGGAAGGGACGCAGCTACAGCCAGTGGGGTAACTAGAGACAGGCAGGCAGCTATGTGCAACAAAGGTAGGCGTGTTGTTTTCATATGCAGATCTGAAATATTGTCTTATATGCAAGAGGAGGAGTGATGGGGGTTCAGGCAAAAGCCAGGCTATGGATTGCATTGCTAAATGCTCCATCAGAGTGCAATGGTCGCATGTCCTTTTTTTAAGTGATGATGTGGGTTTAGCCTGTGCTGTATGTATGTATGGGAGGCTGACTGCCACCCACCCAGAGAGTGTATGGGAGGCTGGTTGGCTGCCAGCCTTCCTTCCATTCCTATGAGTAATGTGAGTGCTCATGAAGGGGACATGGTTGGGTCCACCCCTTTCCCGGTTATCCCCTCTAGGCCTTTTGGCTTAGATCAAGTGTAAAAAAAGAAAGGATCTTGCGACAGATCGCATCCTGAGGCACGTTTTTTTTTGTGTGAATACTTGCACTTGGGTGACTTGTGAGCACATACTGATACATACGTTCCCTTTCTGGGGACCATAAATTAAATGGATTTTTGAGAAAGGGAGCTGATTTGGAAGCTTGCTTCTGTCGCCTTATGCATTGACCCGATGTGGCAGTATCTTCGGGTAGTGAACAGTGCACCACCCCATTCCAGTGTTAAACAAGAAAGATTCTCATTTAATCCTCCGTGGGTGAGAATTTGAGTTTGAGAATTGGAGACCAAAATGATGAGTTGCACTGACTGGTTTATGAAGGTCTATTCATTTAGCGTTTTAATGACCATGTTTGCACACTGATTGGTGTAAAAAAATAAAATAAAACTAAATAATAATAATGTAGCACACCTGTGCAGGTTTGACATGACATGACAGGTAGCTGTCTTGTGGGTGGTGCTGAATCCTGTTAAATGACGTGAGGGTCTCATGCCTATACACAAGGGTGTGTCATTGCTGTTGCTTGACCATGCATTGGTTTCTGTGGTCAGTGAATGATAAAAACAAAATTTACCATCCATTGATGGATGGGAAATCCGCCATGAGGCATTTGTTTTTAGAAACTGCTGCTCACAACCAATGTTGCAATGGAGTGTCTCCATCTGCTGGTGGTATTGGAAAGGCATTAGTGCTATGACAGGGTCTGAAGAAGAAGAAGAAGAAGACGGAAAAAAATATATATAAAAAGAAAAAGAGAGAGAGAGAGAGAGAGACTGACTTAGTGAGCGAGTGAGTGAGAGAGTGAGAGTGAGTGAGAGTGAATGAGTGAGTGAGTGATTGAGTGAGTGAGTGAGTGAGAACAAATGAGTTAAAGCAAGTGAGTGAGAGAGATCGAATGAATGAAAGTCTGAATGACAGAAAGAAAAAAGGATGAAGAAAGAAGCATGAAGAAAAAAAAATGTATATGGAGTTGCTGACATGAGTGCAATCTACAAAGCCGTTGAGGCTGATCCTCATGGGAGGATTATTGCACCAGGACCCTTAGCACTTTTAAAATGCCATTCAATGCCACGGGCTAGATGTAAACTGCAGATGACCATGTTGTGGTAGTTACCATGGATACCCAAGTGATGTGTGAGCTAACACATAGGCCTAACAGATTCCAAGAAGGCCAGAATCACCAGCGGCACCACCATCGATTGTCAGGTCACCCGGATTCAGCAAATACCAGAGTCCAAAATGATGCAGGTTTATACTGTTAATTTTCAGTTTATCGTTACAGTTGGTGTTATTCCATGTCGGAAGGGACGCAGCTACAGCCAGTGGGGTAACTAGAGACAGGCAGGCAGCTATGTGCAACAAAGGTAGGCGTGTTGTTTTCATATGCAGATCTGAAATATTGTCTTATATGCAAGAGGAGGAGTGATGGGGGTTCAGGCAAAAGCCAGGCTATGGATTGCATTGCTAAATGCTCCATCAGAGTGCAATGGTCGCCTGTCCTTTTTTTAAGTGATGATGTGGGTTTAGCCTGTGCTGTATGTATGTATGGGTGGCTGACTGCCACCCACCCAGAGAGTGTATGGGAGGCTGGTTGGCTGCCAGCCTTCCTTCCATTCCTATGAGTAATGTGAGTGCTCATGAAGGGGACATGGTTGGGTCCACCCCTTTCCCGGTTATCCCCTCTAGGCCTTTTGGCTTAGATCAAGTGTAAAAAAAGAAAGGATCTTGCGACAGATCGCATCCTGAGGCACGTTTTTTTTTTGTGTGAATACTTGCACTTTGGTGACTTGTGAGCACATACTGATACATACGTTCCCTATCTGGGGACCATAAATTAAATGGATTTTTGAGAAAGGGAGCTGATTTGGAAGCTTGCTTCTGTCGCCCTATGCATTGACCCGATGTGGCAGTATCTTCGGGTAGTGAACAGTGCACCACCCCATTCCAGTGTTAAACAAGAAAGATTCTCATTTAATCCTCCGTGGGTGAGAATTTGAGTTTGAGAATTGGAGACCAAAATGATGAGTTGCACTGACTGGTTTATGAACGTCTATTCATTTAGCGTTTTAATGACCATGTTTGCACACTGATTGGTGTAAAAAAATAAAATAAAACTAAATAATAATAATCTAGCACACCTGTGCAGGTTTGACATGACATGACAGGTAGCTGTCTTGTGGGTGGTGCTGAATCCTGTTAAATGACGTGAGGGTCTCATGCCTATACACAAGGGTGTGTCATTGCTGTTGCTTGACCATGCATTGGTTTCTGTGGTCAGTGAATGATAAAAACAAAATTTACCATCCATTGATGTATGGGAAATCCGCCATGAGGCATTTGTTTTTAGAAACTGCTGCTCACAACCAATGTTGCAATGGAGTGTCTCCATCTGCTGGTGGTATTGGAAAGGCATTAGTGCTATGACAGGGTCTGAAGAAGAAGAAGAAGAAGAAGAAGACGGAAAAAAATATATATAAAAAGAAAAAGAGAGAGAGAGAGAGAGACTGACTTAGTGAGCGAGAGAGTGAGAGTGAGTGAGAGTGAATGAGTGAGTGAGTGATTGAATGAGTGAGTGAGTGAGAACAAATGAGTTAAAGCAAGTGAGTGAGAGAGATCGAATGAATGAAAGTCTGAATGACAGAAAGAAAAAAGGATGAAGAAAGAAGCATGAAGAAAAAAAAATGTATATGGAGTTGCTGACATGAGTGCAATCTACAAAGCCGTTGAGGCTGATCCTCATGGGAGGATTATTGCACCAGGACCCTTAGCACTTTTAAAATGCCATTCAATGCCACGGGCTAGATGTAAACTGCAGATGACCATGTTGTGGTAGTTACCATGGATACCCAAGTGATGTGTGAGCTAACACATAGGCCCAACAGATTCCAAGAAGGCCAGAATCACCAGCGGCACCACCATCGATTGTCAGGTCACCCGGATTCAGCAAATACCAGAGTCCAAAATGATGCAGGTTTATACTGTTAATTTTCAGTTTATCGTTACAGTTGGTGTTATTCCATGTCGGAAGGGACGCAGCTACAGCCAGTGGGGTAACTAGATACAGGCAGGCAGCTATGTGCAACAAAGGTAGGCGTGTTGTTTTCATATGCAGATCTGAAATATTGTCTTATATGCAAGAGGAGGAGTGATGGGGGTTCAGGCAAAAGCCAGGCTATGGATTGCATTGCTAAATGCTCCATCAGAGTGCAATGGTCGCCTGTCCTTTTTTTAAGTGATGATGTGGGTTTAGCCTGTGCTGTATGTATGTATGGGTGGCTGACTGCCACCCACCCAGAGAGTGTATGGGAGGCTGGTTGGCTGCCAGCCTTCCTTCCATTCCTATGAGTAATGTGAGTGCTCATGAAGGGGACATGGTTGGGTCCACCCCTTTCCCGGTTATCCCCTCTAGGCCTTTTGGCTTAGATCAAGTGTAAAAAAAAGAAAGGATCTTGCGACAGATCGCATCCTGAGGCACGTTTTTTTTTGTGTGAATACTTGCACTTGGGTGACTTGTGAGCACATACTGATACATACGTTCCCTATCTGGGGACCATAAATTAAATGGATTTTTGAGAAAGGGAGCTGATTTGGAAGCTTGCTTCTGTCGCCCTATGCATTGACCCGATGTGGCAGTATCTTCGGGTAGTGAACAGTGCACCACCCCATTCCAGTGTTAAACAAGAAAGATTCTCATTTAATCATCCGTGGGTGAGAATTTGAGTTTGAGAATTGGAGACCAAAATGATGAGTTGCACTGACTGGTTTATGAACGTCTATTCATTTAGCATTTTAATGACCATGTTTGCACACTGATTGGTGTAAAAAAATAAAATAAAACTAAATAATAATAATCTAGCACACCTGTGCAGGTTTGACATGACATGACAGGTAGCTGTCTTGTGGGTGGTGCTGAATCCTGTTAAATGACGTGAGGGTCTCATGCCTATACACAAGGGTGTGTCATTGCTGTTGCTTGACCATGCATTGGTTTCTGTGGTCAGTGAATGATAAAAACAAAATTTACCATCCATTGATGGATGGGAAATCCGCCATGAGGCATTTGTTTTTAGAAACTGCTGCTCACAACCAATGTTGCAATGGAGTGTCTCCATCTGCTGGTGGTATTGGAAAGGCATTAGTGCTATGACAGGGTCTGAAGAAGAAGAAGAAGAAGACGGAAAAAAATATATATAAAAAGAAAAAGAGAGAGAGAGAGAGAGACTGACTTAGTGAGCGAGTGAGTGAGAGAGTGAGAGTGAGTGAGAGTGAATGAGTGAGTGAGTGATTGAGTGAGTGAGTGAGTGAGAACAAATGAGTTAAAGCAAGTGAGTGAGAGAGATCGAATGAATGAAAGTCTGAATGACAGAAAGAAAAAAGGATGAAGAAAGAAGCATGAAGAAAAAAAAATGTATATGGAGTTGCTGACATGAGTGCAATCTACAAAGCCGTTGAGGCTGATCCTCATGGGAGGATTATTGCACCAGGACCCTTAGCACTTTTAAAATGCCATTCAATGCCACGGGCTAGATGTAAACTGCAGATGACCATGTTGTGGTAGTTACCATGGATACCCAAGTGATGTGTGAGCTAACACATAGGCCCAACAGATTCCAAGAAGGCCAGAATCACCAGCGGCACCACCATCGATTGTCAGGTCACCCGGATTCAGCAAATACCAGAGTCCAAAATGATGCAGGTTTATACTGTTAATTTTCTGTTTATCGTTACAGTTGGTGTTATTCCATGTCGGAAGGGACGCAGCTACAGCCAGTGGGGTAACTAGAGACAGGCAGGCAGCTATGTGCAACAAAGGTAGGCGTGTTGTTTTCATATGCAGATCTGAAATATTGTCTAATATGCAAGAGGAGGAGTGATGGGGGTTCAGGCAAAAGCCAGGCTATGGATTGCATTGCTAAATGCTCCATCAGAGTGCAATGGTCGCCTGTCCTTTTTTTAAGTGATGATGTGGGTTTAGCCTGTGCTGTATGTATGTATGGGTGGCTGACTGCCACCCACCCAGAGAGTGTATGGGAGGCTGGTTGGCTGCCAGCCTTCCTTCCATTCCTATGAGTAATGTGAGTGCTCATGAAGGGGACATGGTTGGGTCCACCCCTTTCCTGGTTATCCCCTCTAGGCCTTTTGGCTTAGATCAAGTGTAAAAAAAGAAAGGATCTTGCGACAGATCGCATCCTGAGGCACGTTTTTTTTTTGTGTGAATACTTGCACTTGGGTGACTTGTGAGCACATACTGATACATACGTTCCCTATCTGGGGACCATAAATTAAATGGATTTTTGAGAAAGGGAGCTGATTTGGAAGCTTGCTTCTGTCGCCCTATGCATTGACCCGATGTGGCAGTATCTTCGGGTAGTGAACAGTGCACCACCCCATTCCAGTGTTAAACAAGAAAGATTCTCATTTAATCCTCCGTGGGTGAGAATTTGAGTTTGAGAATTGGAGACCAAAATGATGAGTTGCACTGACTGGTTTATGAACGTCTATTCATTTAGCGTTTTAATGACCATGTTTGCACACTGATTGGTGTAAAAAAATAAAATAAAACTAAATAATAATAATCTAGCACACCTGTGCAGGTTTGACATGACATGACAGGTAGCTGTCTTGTGGGTGGTGCTGAATCCTGTTAAATGACGTGAGGGTCTCATGCCTATACACAAGGGTGTGTCATTGCTGTTGCTTGACCATGCATTGGTTTCTGTGGTCAGTGAATGATAAAAACAAAATTTACCATCCATTGATGGATGGGAAATCCGCCATGAGGCATTTGTTTTTAGAAACTGCTGCTCACAACCAATGTTGCAATGGAGTGTCTCCATCTGCTGGTGGTATTGGAAAGGCATTAGTGCTATGACAGGGTCTGAAGAAGAAGAAGAAGACGGAAAAAAATATATATAAAAAGAAAAAGAGAGAGAGAGAGAGAGACTGACTTAGTGAGCGAGTGAGTGAGAGAGTGAGAGTGAGTGAGAGTGAATGAGTGAGTGAGTGATTGAGTGAGTGAGTGAGTGAGAACAAATGAGTTAAAGCAAGTGAGTGAGAGAGATCGAATGAATGAAAGTCTGAATGACAGAAAGAAAAAAGGATGAAGAAAGAAGCATGAAGAAAAAAAAATGTATATGGAGTTGCTGACATGAGTGCAATCTACAAAGCCGTTGAGGCTGATCCTCATGGGAGGATTATTGCACCAGGACCCTTAGCACTTTTAAAATGCCATTCAATGCCACGGGCTAGATGTAAACTGCAGATGACCATGTTGTGGTAGTTACCATGGATACCCAAGTGATGTGTGAGCTAACACATAGGCCCAACAGATTCCAAGAAGGCCAGAATCACCAGCGGCACCACCATCGATTGTCAGGTCACCCGGATTCAGCAAATACCAGAGTCCAAAATGATGCAGGTTTATACTGTTAATTTTCAGTTTATCGTTACAGTTGGTGTTATTCCATGTCGGAAGGGACGCAGCTACAGCCAGTGGGGTAACTAGAGACAGGCAGGCAGCTATGTGCAACAAAGGTAGGCGTGTTGTTTTCATATGCAGATCTGAAATATTGTCTTATATGCAAGAGGAGGAGTGATGGGGGTTCAGGCAAAAGCCAGGCTATGGATTGCATTGCTAAATGCTCCATCAGAGTGCAATGGTCGCCTGTCCTTTTTTTAAGTGATGATGTGGGTTTAGCCTGTGCTGTATGTATGTATGGGTGGCTGACTGCCACCCACCCAGAGAGTGTATGGGAGGCTGGTTGGCTGCCAGCCTTCCTTCCATTCCTATGAGTAATGTGAGTGCTCATGAAGGGGACATGGTTGGGTCCACCCCTTTCCTGGTTATCCCCTCTAGGCCTTTTGGCTTAGATCAAGTGTAAAAAAAGAAAGGATCTTGCGACAAATCGCATCCTGAGGCACGTTTTTTTTTGTGTGAATACTTGCACTTGGGTGACTTGTGAGCACATACTGATACATACGTTCCCTATCTGGGGACCATAAATTAAATGGATTTTTGAGAAAGGGAGCTGATTTGGAAGCTTGCTTCTGTTGCCCTATGCATTGACCCGATGTGGCAGTATCTTCGGGTAGTGAACAGTGCACCACCCCATTCCAGTGTTAAACAAGAAAGATTCTCATTTAATCCTCCGTGGGTGAGAATTTGAGTTTGAGAATTGGAGACCAAAATGATGAGTTGCACTGACTGGTTTATGAACGTCTATTCATTTAGCGTTTTAATGACCATGTTTGCACACTGATTGGTGTAAAAAAATAAAATAAAACTAAATAATAATAATCTAGCACACCTGTGCAGGTTTGACATGACATGACAGGTAGCTGTCTTGTGGGTGGTGCTGAATCCTGTTAAATGACGTGAGGGTCTCATGCCTATACACAAGGGTGTGTCATTGCTGTTGCTTGACCATGCATTGGTTTCTGTGGTCAGTGAATGATAAAAACAAAATTTACCATCCATTGATGGATGGGAAATCCGCCATGAGGCATTTGTTTTTAGAAACTGCTGCTCACAACCAATGTTGCAATGGAGTGTCTCCATCTGCTGGTGGTATTGGAAAGGCATTAGTGCTATGACAGGGTCTGAAGAAAAAGAAGAAGAAGAAGACGGAAAAAAATATATATAAAAAGAAAAAGAGAGAGAGAGAGAGACTGACTTAGTGAGTGAGAGAGTGAGAGTGAGTGAGAGTGAATGAGTGAGTGAGTGATTGAGTGAGTGAGTGAGTGAGTGAGAACAAATGAGTTAAAGCAAGTGAGTGAGAGAGATCGAATGAATGAAAGTCTGAATGACAGAAAGAAAAAAGGATGAAGAAAGAAGCATGAAGAAAAAAAAATGTATATGGAGTTGCTGACATGAGTGCAATCTACAAAGCCGTTGAGGCTGATCCTCATGGGAGGATTATTGCACCAGGACCCTTAGCACTTTTAAAATGCCATTCAATGCCACGGGCTAGATGTAAACTGCAGATGACCATGTTGTGGTAGTTACCATGGATACCCAAGTGATGTGTGAGCTAACACATAGGCCCAACAGATTCCAAGAAGGCCAGAATCACCAGCGGCACCACCATCGATTGTCAGGTCACCCGCATTCAGCAAATACCAGAGTCCAAAATGATGCAGGTTTATACTGTTAATTTTCAGTTTATCGTTACAGTTGGTGTTATTCCATGTCGGAAGGGACGCAGCTACAGCCAGTGGGGTAACTAGAGACAGGCAGGCAGCTATGTGCAACAAAGGTAGGCGTGTTGTTTTCATATGCAGATCTGAAATATTGTCTTATATGCAAGAGGAGGAGTGATGGGGGTTCAGGCAAAAGCCAGGCTATGGATTGCATTGCTAAATGCTCCATCAGAGTGCAATGGTCGCCTGTCCTTTTTTTAAGTGATGATGTGGGTTTAGCCTGTGCTGTATGTATGTATGGGTGGCTGACTGCCACCCACCCAGAGAGTGTATCGGAGGCTGGTTGGCTGCCAGCCTTCCTTCCATTCCTATGAGTAATGTGAGTGCTCATGAAGGGGACATGGTTGGGTCCACCCCTTTCCCGGTTATCCCCTCTAGGCCTTTTGGCTTAGATCAAGTGTAAAAAAGGAAAGGATCTTGCGACAGATCGCATCCTGAGGCACGTTTTTTTTTTTTGTGTGAATACTTGCACTTGGGTGACTTGTGAGCACATACTGATACATACGTTCCCTATCTGGGTACCATAAATTAAATGGATTTTTGAGAAAGGGAGCTGATTTGGAAGCTTGCTTCTGTCGCCCTATGCATTGACCCGATGTGTCAGTATCTTCGGGTAGTGAACAGTGCACCACCCCATTCCAGTGTTAAACAAGAAAGATTCTCATTTAATCCTCCGTGGGTGAGAATTTGAGTTTGAGAATTGGAGACCAAAATGATGAGTTGCACTGACTGGTTTATGAACGTCTATTCATTTAGCGTTTTAATGACCATGTTTGCACACTGATTGGTGTAAAAAAATAAAATAAAACTAAATAATAATAATCTAGCACACCTGTGCAGGTTTGACATGACATGACAGGTAGCTGTCTTGTGGGTGGTGCTGAATCCTGTTAAATGACGTGAGGGTCTCATGCCTATACACAAGGGTGTGTCATTGCTGTTGCTTGACCATGCATTGGTTTCTGTGGTCAGTGAATGATAAAAACAAAATTTACCATCCATTGATGGATGGGAAATCCGCCATGAGGCATTTGTTTTTAGAAACTGCTGCTCACAACCAATGTTGCAATGGAGTGTCTCCATCTGCTGGTGGTATTGGAAAGGCATTAGTGCTATGACAGGGTCTGAAGAAGAAGAAGAAGAAGAAGACGGAAAAAAATATATATAAAAAGAAAAAGAGAGAGAGAGAGAGAGACTGACTTAGTGAGCGAGTGAGTGAGAGAGTGAGAGTGAGTGAGAGTGAATGAGTGAGTGAGTGATTGAGTGAGTGAGTGAGTGAGAACAAATGAGTTAAAGCAAGTGAGTGAGAGAGATCGAATGAATGAAAGTCTGAATGACAGAAAGAAAAAAGGATGAAGAAAGAAGCATGAAGAAAAAAAAATGTATATGGAGTTGCTGACATGAGTGCAATCTACAAAGCCGTTGAGGCTGATCCTCATGGGAGGATTATTGCACCAGGACCCTTAGCACTTTTAAAATGCCATTCAATGCCACGGGCTAGATGTAAACTGCAGATGACCATGTTGTGGTAGTTACCATGGATACCCAAGTGATGTGTGAGCTAACACATAGGCCCAACAGATTCCAAGAAGGCCAGAATCACCAGCGGCACCACCATCGATTGTCAGGTCACCCGGATTCAGCAAATACCAGAGTCCAAAATGATGCAGGTTTATACTGTTAATTTTCAGTTTATCGTTACAGTTGGTGTTATTCCATGTCGGAAGGGACGCAGCTACAGCCAGTGGGGTAACTAGAGACAGGCAGGCAGCTATGTGCAACAAAGGTAGGCGTGTTGTTTTCATATGCAGATCTGAAATATTGTCTTATATGCAAGAGGAGGAGTGATGGGGGTTCAGGCAAAAGCCAGGCTATGGATTGCATTGCTAAATGCTCCATCAGAGTGCAATGGTCGCCTGTCCTTTTTTTAAGTGATGATGTGGGTTTAGCCTGTGCTGTATGTATGTATGGGTGGCTGACTGCCACCCACCCAGAGAGTGTATGGGAGGCTGGTTGGCTGCCAGCCTTCCTTCCATTCCTATGAGTAATGTGAGTGCTCATGAAGAGGACATGGTTGGGTCCACCCCTTTCCCGGTTATCCCCTCTAGGCCTTTTGGCTTAGATTAAGTGTAAAAAAAGAAAGGATCTTGCGACAGATCGCATCCTGAGGCACGTTTTTTTTTGTGTGAATACTTGCACTTGGGTGACTTGTGAGCACATACTGATACATACGTTCCCTATCTGGGGACCATAAATTAAATGGATTTTTGAGAAAGGGAGCTGATTTGGAAGCTTGCTTCTGTCGCCCTACGCATTGACCCGATGTGGCAGTATCTTCGGGTAGTGAACAGTGCACCACCCCATTCCAGTGTTAAACAAGAAAGATTCTCATTTAATCCTCCGTGGGTGAGAATTTGAGTTTGAGAATTGGAGACCAAAATGATGAGTTGCACTGACTGGTTTATGAACGTCTATTCATTTAGCGTTTTAATGACCATGTTTGCACACTGATTGGTGTAAAAAAATAAAATAAAACTAAATAATAATAATCTAGCACACCTGTGCAGGTTTGACATGACATGACAGGTAGCTGTCTTGTGGGTGGTGCTGAATCCTGTTAAATGACGTGAGGGTCTCATGCCTATACACAAGGGTGTGTCATTGCTGTTGCTTGACCATGCATTGGTTTCTGTGGTCAGTGAATGATAAAAACAAAATTTACCATCCATTGATGGATGGGAAATCCGCCATGAGGCATTTGTTTTTAGAAACTGCTGCTCACAACCAATGTTGCAATGGAGTGTCTCCATCTGCTGGTGGTATTGGAAAGGCATTAGTGCTATGACAGGGTCTGAAGAAGAAGAAGAAGAAGAAGAAGAAGAAGAAGAAGAAGACGGAAAAAAATATATATAAAAAGAAAAAGAGAGAGAGAGAGAGAGAGACTGACTTAGTGAGCGAGTGAGTGAGAGAGTGAGAGTGAGTGAGAGTGAATGAGTGAGTGAGTGATTGAGTGAGTGAGTGAGTGAGTGAGAACAAATGAGTTAAAGCAAGTGAGTGAGAGAGATCGAATGAATGAAAGTCTGAATGACAGAAAGAAAAAAGGATGAAGAAAGAAGCATGAAGAAAAAAAAATGTATATGGAGTTGCTGACATGAGTGCAATCTACAAAGCCGTTGAGGCTGATCCTCATGGGAGGATTATTGCACCAGGACCCTTAGCACTTTTAAAATGCCATTCAATGCCACGGGCTAGATGTAAACTGCAGATGACCATGTTGTGGTAGTTACCATGGATACCCAAGTGATGTGTGAGCTAACACATAGGCCCAACAGATTCCAAGAAGGCCAGAATCACCAGCGGCACCACCATCGATTGTCAGGTCACCCGGATTCAGCAAATACCAGAGTCCAAAATGATGCAGGTTTATACTGTTAATTTTCAGTTTATCGTTACAGTTGGTGTTATTCCATGTCGGAAGGGACGCAGCTACAGCCAGTGGGGTAACTAGAGACAGGCAGGCAGCTATGTGCAACAAAGGTAGGCGTGTTGTTTTCATATGCAGATCTGAAATATTGTCTTATATGCAAGAGGAGGAGTGATGGGGGTTCAGGCAAAAGCCAGGCTATGGATTGCATTGCTAAATGCTCCATCAGAGTGCAATGGTCGCCTGTCCTTTTTTTAAGTGATGATGTGGGTTTAGCCTGTGCTGCATGTATGTATGGGTGGCTGACTGCCACCCACCCAGAGAGTGTATGGGAGGCTGGTTGGCTGCCAGCCTTCCTTCCATTCCTATGAGTAATGTGAGTGCTCATGAAGGGGACATGGTTGGGTCCACCCCTTTCCCGGTTATCCCCTCTAGGCCTTTTGGCTTAGATCAAGTGTAAAAAAAGAAAGGATCTTGCGACAGATCGCATCCTGAGGCACGTTTTTTTTTTTTGTGTGAATGCTTGCACTTGGGTGACTTGTGAGCACATACTGATACATACGTTCCCTATCTGGGGACCATAAATTAAATGGATTTTTGAGAAAGGGAGCTGATTTGGAAGCTTGCTTCTGTCGCCCTATGCATTGACCCGATGTGGCAGTATCTTCGGGTAGTGAACAGTGCACCACCCCATTCCAGTGTTAAACAAGAAAGATTCTCATTTAATCCTCCGTGGGTGAGAATTTGAGTTTGAGAATTGGAGACCAAAATGATGAGTTGCACTGACTGGTTTATGAACGTCTATTCATTTAGCGTTTTAATGACCATGTTTGCACACTGATTGGTGTAAAAAAATAAAATAAAACTAAATAATAATAATCTAGCACACCTGTGCAGGTTTGACATGACATGACAGGTAGCTGTCTTGTGGGTGGTGCTGAATCCTGTTAAATGACGTGAGGGTCTCATGCCTATACACAAGGGTGTGTCATTGCTGTTGCTTGACCATGCATTGGTTTCTGTGGTCAGTGAATGATAAAAACAAAATTTACCATTCATTGATGGATGGGAAATCCGCCATGAGGCATTTGTTTTTAGAAACTGCTGCTCACAACCAATGTTGCAATGGAGTGTCTCCATCTGCTGGTGGTATTGGAAAGGCATTAGTGCTATGACAGGGTCTGAAGAAGAAGAAGAAGAAGACGGAAAAAAATATATATAAAAAGAAAAAGAGAGAGAGAGAGAGAGACTGACTTAGTGAGCGAGTGAGTGAGAGAGTGAGAGTGAGTGAGAGTGAATGAGTGAGTGAGTGATTGAGTGAGTGAGTGAGTGAGTGAGTGAGAACAAATGAGTTAAAGCAAGTGAGTGAGAGAGATCGAATGAATGAAAGTCTGAATGACAGAAAGAAAAAAGGATGAAGAAAGAAGCATGAAGAAAAAAAAATGTATATGGAGTTGCTGACATGAGTGCAATCTACAAAGCCGTTGAGGCTGATCCTCATGGGAGGATTATTGCACCAGGACCCTTAGCACTTTTAAAATGCCATTCAATACCACGGGCTAGATGTAAACTGCAGATGACCATGTTGTGGTAGTTACCATGGATACCCAAGTGATGTGTGAGCTAACACATAGGCCCAACAGATTCCAAGAAGGCCAGAATCACCAGCGGCACCACCATCGATTGTCAGGTCACCCGGATTCAGCAAATACCAGAGTCCAAAATGATGCAGGTTTATACTGTTAATTTTCAGTTTATCGTTACAGTTGGTGTTATTCCATGTCGGAAGGGACGCAGCTACAGCCAGTGGGGTAACTAGAGACAGGCAGGCAGCTATGTGCAACAAAGGTAGGCGTGTTGTTTTCATATGCAGATCTGAAATATTGTCTTATATGCAAGAGGAGGAGTGATGGGGGTTCAGGCAAAAGCCAGGCTATGGATTGCATTGCTAAATGCTCCATCAGAGTGCAATGGTCGCCTGTCCTTTTTTTAAGTGATGATGTGGGTTTAGCCTGTGCTGTATGTATGTATGGGTGGCTGACTGCCACCCACCCAGAGAGTGTATGGGAGGCTGGTTGGCTGCCAGCCTTCCTTCCATTCCTATGAGTAATGTGAGTGCTCATGAAGAGGACATGGTTGGGTCCACCCCTTTCCCGGTTATCCCCTCTAGGCCTTTTGGCTTAGATCAAGTGTAAAAAAAGAAAGGATCTTGCGACAGATCGCATCCTGAGGCACGTTTTTTTTTGTGTGAATACTTGCACTTGGGTGACTTGTGAGCACATACTGATACATACGTTCCCTATCTGGGGACCATAAATTAAATGGATTTTTGAGAAAGGGAGCTGATTTGGAAGCTTGCTTCTGTCGCCCTATGCATTGACCCGATGTGGCAGTATCTTCGGGTAGTGAACAGTGCACCACCCCATTCCAGTGTTAAACAAGAAAGATTCTCATTTAATCCTCCGTGGGTGAGAATTTGAGTTTGAGAATTGGAGACCAAAATGATGAGTTGCACTGACTGGTTTATGAACGTCTATTCATTTAGCGTTTTAATGACCATGTTTGCACACTGATTGGTGTAAAAAAATAAAATAAAACTAAATAATAATAATCTAGCACACCTGTGCAGGTTTGACATGACATGACAGGTAGCTGTCTTGTGGGTGGTGCTGAATCCTGTTAAATGACGTGAGGGTCTCATGCCTATACACAAGGGTGTGTCATTGCTGTTGCTTGACCATGCATTGGTTTCTGTGGTCAGTGAATGGTAAAAACAAAATTTACCATCCATTGATGGATGGGAAATCCGCCATGAGGCATTTGTTTTTAGAAACTGCTGCTCACAACCAATGTTGCAATGGAGTGTCTCCATCTGCTGGTGGTATTGGAAAGGCATTAGTGCTATGACAGGGTCTGAAGAAGAAGAAGACGGAAAAAAATATATATAAAAAGAAAAAGAGAGAGAGAGAGAGAGACTGACTTAGTGAGCGAGTGAGTGAGAGAGTGAGAGTGAGTGAGAGTGAATGAGTGAGTGAGTGATTGAGTGAGTGAGTGAGTGAGAACAAATGAGTTAAAGCAAGTGAGTGAGAGAGATCGAATGAATGAAAGTCTGAATGACAGAAAGAAAAAAGGATGAAGAAAGAAGCATGAAGAAAAAAAAATGTATATGGAGTTGCTGACATGAGTGCAATCTACAAAGCCGTTGAGGCTGATCCTCATGGGAGGATTATTGCACCAGGACCCTTAGCACTTTTAAAATGCCATTCAATGCCACGGGCTAGATGTAAACTGCAGATGACCATGTTGTGGTAGTTACCATGGATACCCAAGTGATGTGTGAGCTAACACATAGGCCCAACAGATTCCAAGAAGGCCAGAATCACCAGCGGCACCACCATCGATTGTCAGGTCACCCGGATTCAGCAAATACCAGAGTCCAAAATGATGCAGGTTTATACTGTTAATTTTCAGTTTATCGTTACAGTTGGTGTTATTCCATGTCGGAAGGGACGCAGCTACAGCCAGTGGGGTAACTAGAGACAGGCAGGCAGCTATGTGCAACAAAGGTAGGCGTGTTGTTTTCATATGCAGATCTGAAATATTGTCTTATATGCAAGAGGAGGAGTGATGGGGGTTCAGGCAAAAGCCAGGCTATGGATTGCATTGCTAAATGCTCCATCAGAGTGCAATGGTCGCCTGTCCTTTTTTTAAGTGATGATGTGGGTTTAGCCTGTGCTGTATGTATGTATGGGTGGCTGACTGCCACCCACCCAGAGAGTGTATGGGAGGCTGGTTGGCTGCCAGCCTTCCTTCCATTCCTATGAGTAATGTGAGTGCTCATGAAGGGGACATGGTTGGGTCCACCCCTTTCCCGGTTATCCCCTCTAGGCCTTTTGGCTTAGATCAAGTGTAAAAAAAAGAAAGGATCTTGCGACAGATCGCATCCTGAGGCACGTTTTTTTTTTTGTGTGAATACTTGCACTTGGGTGACTTGTGAGCACATACTGATACATACGTTCCCTATCTGGGGACCATAAATTAAATGGATTTTTGAGAAAGGGAGCTGATTTGGAAGCTTGCTTCTGTCGCCCTATGCATTGACCCGATGTGGCAGTATCTTCGGGTAGTGAACAGTGCACCACCCCATTCCAGTGTTAAACAAGAAAGATTCTCATTTAATCCTCCGTGGGTGAGAATTTGAGTTTGAGAATTGGAGACCAAAATGATGAGTTGCACTGACTGGTTTATGAACGTCTATTCATTTAGCGTTTTAATGACCATGTTTGCACACTGATTGGTGTAAAAAAATAAAATAAAACTAAATAATAATAATCTAGCACACCTGTGCAGGTTTGACATGACATGACAGGTAGCTGTCTTGTGGGTGGTGCTGAATCCTGTTAAATGACGTGAGGGTCTCATGCCTATACACAAGGGTGTGTCATTGCTGTTGCTTGACCATGCATTGGTTTCTGTGGTCAGTGAATGATAAAAACAAAATTTACCATCCATTGATGGATGGGAAATCCGCCATGAGGCATTTGTTTTTAGAAACTGCTGCTCACAACCAATGTTGCAATGGAGTGTCTCCATCTGCTGGTGGTATTGGAAAGGCATTAGTGCTATGACAGGGTCTGAAGAAGAAGAAGAAGAAGACGGAAAAAAATATATATAAAAAGAAAAAGAGAGAGAGAGAGAGAGACTGACTTAGTGAGCGAGTGAGTGAGAGAGTGAGAGTGAGTGAGAGTGAATGAGTGAGTGAGTGATTGAGTGAGTGAGTGAGTGAGTGAGAACAAATGAGTTAAAGCAAGTGAGTGAGAGAGATCGAATGAATGAAAGTCTGAATGACAGAAAGAAAAAAGGATGAAGAAAGAAGCATGAAGAAAAAAAAATGTATATGGAGTTGCTGACATGAGTGCAATCTACAAAGCCGTTGAGGCTGATCCTCATGGGAGGATTATTGCACCAGGACCCTTAGCACTTTTAAAATGCCATTCAATGCCACGGGCTAGATGTAAACTGCAGATGACCATGTTGTGGTAGTTACCATGGATACCCAAGTGATGTGTGAGCTAACACATAGGCCCAACAGATTCCAAGAAGGCCAGAATCACCAGCGGCACCACCATCGATTGTCAGGTCACCCGCATTCAGCAAATACCAGAGTCCAAAATGATGCAGGTTTATACTGTTAATTTTCAGTTTATCGTTACAGTTGGTGTTATTCCATGTCGGAAGGGACGCAGCTACAGCCAGTGGGGTAACTAGAGACAGGCAGGCAGCTATGTGCAACAAAGGTAGGCGTGTTGTTTTCATATGCAGATCTGAAATATTGTCTTATATGCAAGAGGAGGAGTGATGGGGGTTCAGGCAAAAGCCAGGCTATGGATTGCATTGCTAAATGCTCCATCAGAGTGCAATGGTCGCCTGTCCTTTTTTTAAGTGATGATGTGGGTTTAGCCTGTGCTGTATGTATGTATGGGTGGCTGACTGCCACCCACCCAGAGAGTGTATGGGAGGCTGGTTGGCTGCCAGCCTTCCTTCCATTCCTATGAGTAATGTGAGTGCTCATGAAGAGGACATGGTTGGGTCCACCCCTTTCCCGGTTATCCCCTCTAGGCCTTTTGGCTTAGATCAAGTGTAAAAAAAGAAAGGATCTTGCGACAGATCGCATCCTGAGGCACGTTTTTTTTTGTGTGAATACTTGCACTTGGGTGACTTGTGAGCACATACTGATACATACGTTCCCTATCTGGGGACCATAAATTAAATGGATTTTTGAGAAAGGGAGCTGATTTGGAAGCTTGCTTCTGTCGCCCTACGCATTGACCCGATGTGGCAGTATCTTCGGGTAGTGAACAGTGCACCACCCCATTCCAGTGTTAAACAAGAAAGATTCTCATTTAATCCTCCGTGGGTGAGAATTTGAGTTTGAGAATTGGAGACCAAAATGATGAGTTGCACTGACTGGTTTATGAACGTCTATTCATTTAGCGTTTTAATGACCATGTTTGCACACTGATTGGTGTAAAGAAATAAAATAAAACTAAATAATAATAATCTAGCACACCTGTGCAGGTTTGACATGACATGACAGGTAGCTGTCTTGTGGGTGGTGCTGAATCCTGTTAAATGACGTGAGGGTCTCATGCCTATACACAAGGGTGTGTCATTGCTGTTGCTTGACCATGCATTGGTTTCTGTGGTCAGTGAATGATACAAACTAAATTTACCATCCATTGATGGATGGGAAATCCGCCATGAGGCATTTGTTTTTAGAAACTGCTGCTCACAACCAATGTTGCAATGGAGTGTCTCCATCTGCTGGTGGTATTGGAAAGGCATTAGTGCTATGACAGGGTCTGAAGAAGAAGAAGATGGAAAAAAATATATATAAAAAGAAAAAGAGAGAGAGAGAGAGAGACTGACTTAGTGAGCGAGTGAGTGAGAGAGTGAGAGTGAGTGAGAGTGAATGAGTGAGTGAGTGAGTGAGTGAGAACAAATGAGTTAAAGCAAGTGAGTGAGAGAGATCGAATGAATGAAAGTCTGAATGACAGAAAGAAAAAAGGATGAAGAAAGAAGCATGAAGAAAAAAAAATGTATATGGAGTTGCTGACATGAGTGCAATCTACAAAGCCGTTGAGGCTGATCCTCATGGGAGGATTATTGCACCAGGACCCTTAGCACTTTTAAAATGCCATTCAATGCCACGGGCTAGATGTAAACTGCAGATGACCATGTTGTGGTAGTTACCATGGATACCCAAGTGATGTGTGAGCTAACACATAGGCCCAACAGATTCCAAGAAGGCCAGAATCACCAGCGGCACCACCATCGATTGTCAGGTCACCCGGATTCAGCAAATACCAGAGTCCAAAATGATGCAGGTTTATACTGTTAATTTTCAGTTTATCGTTACAGTTGGTGTTATTCCATGTCGGAAGGGACGCAGCTACAGCCAGTGGGGTAACTAGAGACAGGCAGGCAGCTATGTGCAACAAAGGTAGGCGTGTTGTTTTCATATGCAGATCTGAAATATTGTCTTATATGCAAGAGGAGGAGTGATGGGGGTTCAGGCAAAAGCCAGGCTATGGATTGCATTGCTAAATGCTCCATCAGAGTGCAATGGTCGCCTGTCCTTTTTTTAAGTGATAATGTGGGTTTAGCCTGTGCTGTATGTATGTATGGGTGGCTGACTGCCACCCACCCAGAGAGTGTATGGGAGGCTGGTTGGCTGCCAGCCTTCCTTCCATTCCTATGAGTAATGTGAGTGCTCATGAAGGGGACATGGTTGGGTCCACCCCTTTCCCGCTTATCCCCTCTAGGCCTTTTGGCTTAGATCAAGTGTTAAAAAAGAAAAGATCTTGCGACAGATCGCATCCTGAGTTTTTTTTTTTTTTGTGTGAATACTTGCACTTGGGTGACTTGTGAGCACATACTGATACATACGTTCCCTATCTGGGGACCATAAATTAAATGGATTTTTGAGAAAGGGAGCTGATTTGGAAGCTTGCTTCTGTCGCCCTATGCATTGACCCGATGTGGCAGTATCTTCGGGTAGTGAACAGTGCACCACCCCATTCCAGTGTTAAACAAGAAAGATTCTCATTTAATCCTCCGTGGGTGAGAATTTGAGTTTGAGAATTGGAGACCAAAATGATGAGTTGCACTGACTGGTTTATGAACGTCTATTCATTTAGCGTTTTAATGACCATGTTTGCACACTGATTGGTGTAAAAAAATAAAATAAAACTAAATAATAATAATCTAGCACACCTGTGCAGGTTTGACATGACATGACAGGTAGCTGTCTTGTGGGTGGTGCTGAATCCTGTTAAATGACGTGAGGGTCTCATGCCTATACACAAGGGTGTGTCATTGCTGTTGCTTGACCATGCATTGGTTTCTGTGGTCAGTGAATGATAAAAACAAAATTTACCATCCATTGATGGATGGGAAATCCGCCATGAGGCATTTGTTTTTAGAAACTGCTGCTCACAACCAATGTTGCAATGGAGTGTCTCCATCTGCTGGTGGTATTGGAAAGGCATTAGTGCTATGACAGGGTCTGAAGAAGAAGAAGAAGAAGACGGAAAAAAATATATATAAAAAGAAAAAGAGAGAGAGAGAGAGAGACTGACTTAGTGAGCGAGTGAGTGAGAGAGTGAGAGTGAGTGAGAGTGAATGAGTGAGTGAGTGATTGAGTGAGTGAGTGAGTGAGAACAAATGAGTTAAAGCAAGTGAGTGAGAGAGATCGAATGAATGAAAGTCTGAATGACAGAAAGAAAAAAGGATGAAGAAAGAAGCATGAAGAAAAAAAAATGTATATGGAGTTGCTGACATGAGTGCAATCTACAAAGCCGTTGAGGCTGATCCTCATGGGAGGATTATTGCACCAGGACCCTTAGCACTTTTAAAATGCCATTCAATGCCACGGGCTAGATGTAAACTGCAGATGACCATGTTGTGGTAGTTACCATGGATACCCAAGTGATGTGTGAGCTAACACATAGGCCCAACAGATTCCAAGAAGGCCAGAATCACCAGCGGCACCACCATCGATTGTCAGGTCACCCGGATTCAGTAAATACCAGAGTACAAAATGATGCAGGTTTATACTGTTAATTTTCTGTTTATCGTTACAGTTGGTGTTATTCCATGTCGGAAGGGACGCAGCTACAGCCAGTGGGGTAACTAGAGACAGGCAGGCAGCTATGTGCAACAAAGGTAGGCGTGTTGTTTTCATATGCAGATCTGAAATATTGTCTTATATGCAAGAGGAGGAGTGATGGGGGTTCAGGCAAAAGCCAGGCTATGGATTGCATTGCTAAATGCTCCATCAGAGTGCAATGGTCGCCTGTCCTTTTTTTAAGTGATGATGTGGGTTTAGCCTGTGCTGTATGTATGTATGGGTGGCTGACTGCCACCCACCCAGAGAGTGTATGGGAGGCTGGTTGGCTGCCAGCCTTCCTTCCATTCCTATGAGTAATGTGAGTGCTCATGAAGGGGACATGGTTGGGTCCACCCCTTTCCTGGTTATCCCCTCTAGGCCTTTTGGCTTAGATCAAGTGTAAAAAAAGAAAGGATCTTGCGACAGATCGCATCCTGAGGCACGTTTTTTTTTGTGTGAATACTTGCACTTGGGTGACTTGTGAGCACATACTGATACATACGTTCCCTATCTGGGGACCATAAATTAAATGGATTTTTGAGAAAGGGAGCTGATTTGGAAGCTTGCTTCTGTCGCCCTACGCATTGACCCGATGTGGCAGTATCTTCGGGTAGTGAACAGTGCACCACCCCATTCCAGTGTTAAACAAGAAAGATTCTCATTTAATCCTCCGTGGGTGAGAATTTGAGTTTGAGAATTGGAGACCAAAATGATGAGTTGCACTGACTGGTTTATGAACGTCTATTCATTTAGCGTTTTAATGACCATGTTTGCACACTGATTGGTGTAAAGAAATAAAATAAAACTAAATAATAATAATCTAGCACACCTGTGCAGGTTTGACATGACATGACAGGTAGCTGTCTTGTGGGTGGTGCTGAATCCTGTTAAATGACGTGAGGGTCTCATGCCTATACACAAGGGTGTGTCATTGCTGTTGCTTGACCATGCATTGGTTTCTGTGGTCAGTGAATGATACAAACTAAATTTACCATCCATTGATGGATGGGAAATCCGCCATGAGGCATTTGTTTTTAGAAACTGCTGCTCACAACCAATGTTGCAATGGAGTGTCTCCATCTGCTGGTGGTATTGGAAAGGCATTAGTGCTATGACAGGGTCTGAAGAAGAAGAAGATGGAAAAAAATATATATAAAAAGAAAAAGAGAGAGAGAGAGAGAGACTGACTTAGTGAGCGAGTGAGTGAGAGAGTGAGAGTGAGTGAGAGTGAATGAGTGAGTGAGTGAGTGAGTGAGAACAAATGAGTTAAAGCAAGTGAGTGAGAGAGATCGAATGAATGAAAGTCTGAATGACAGAAAGAAAAAAGGATGAAGAAAGAAGCATGAAGAAAAAAAAATGTATATGGAGTTGCTGACATGAGTGCAATCTACAAAGCCGTTGAGGCTGATCCTCATGGGAGGATTATTGCACCAGGACCCTTAGCACTTTTAAAATGCCATTCAATGCCACGGGCTAGATGTAAACTGCAGATGACCATGTTGTGGTAGTTACCATGGATACCCAAGTGATGTGTGAGCTAACACATAGGCCCAACAGATTCCAAGAAGGCCAGAATCACCAGCGGCACCACCATCGATTGTCAGGTCACCCGGATTCAGCAAATACCAGAGTCCAAAATGATGCAGGTTTATACTGTTAATTTTCAGTTTATCGTTACAGTTGGTGTTATTCCATGTCGGAAGGGACGCAGCTACAGCCAGTGGGGTAACTAGAGACAGGCAGGCAGCTATGTGCAACAAAGGTAGGCGTGTTGTTTTCATATGCAGATCTGAAATATTGTCTTATATGCAAGAGGAGGAGTGATGGGGGTTCAGGCAAAAGCCAGGCTATGGATTGCATTGCTAAATGCTCCATCAGAGTGCAATGGTCGCCTGTCCTTTTTTTAAGTGATAATGTGGGTTTAGCCTGTGCTGTATGTATGTATGGGTGGCTGACTGCCACCCACCCAGAGAGTGTATGGGAGGCTGGTTGGCTGCCAGCCTTCCTTCCATTCCTATGAGTAATGTGAGTGCTCATGAAGGGGACATGGTTGGGTCCACCCCTTTCCCGCTTATCCCCTCTAGGCCTTTTGGCTTAGATCAAGTGTTAAAAAAGAAAAGATCTTGCGACAGATCGCATCCTGAGTTTTTTTTTTTTTTGTGTGAATACTTGCACTTGGGTGACTTGTGAGCACATACTGATACATACGTTCCCTATCTGGGGACCATAAATTAAATGGATTTTTGAGAAAGGGAGCTGATTTGGAAGCTTGCTTCTGTCGCCCTATGCATTGACCCGATGTGGCAGTATCTTCGGGTAGTGAACAGTGCACCACCCCATTCCAGTGTTAAACAAGAAAGATTCTCATTTAATCCTCCGTGGGTGAGAATTTGAGTTTGAGAATTGGAGACCAAAATGATGAGTTGCACTGACTGGTTTATGAACGTCTATTCATTTAGCGTTTTAATGACCATGTTTGCACACTGATTGGTGTAAAAAAATAAAATAAAACTAAATAATAATAATCTAGCACACCTGTGCAGGTTTGACATGACATGACAGGTAGCTGTCTTGTGGGTGGTGCTGAATCCTGTTAAATGACGTGAGGGTCTCATGCCTATACACAAGGGTGTGTCATTGCTGTTGCTTGACCATGCATTGGTTTCTGTGGTCAGTGAATGATAAAAACAAAATTTACCATCCATTGATGGATGGGAAATCCGCCATGAGGCATTTGTTTTTAGAAACTGCTGCTCACAACCAATGTTGCAATGGAGTGTCTCCATCTGCTGGTGGTATTGGAAAGGCATTAGTGCTATGACAGGGTCTGAAGAAGAAGAAGAAGAAGACGGAAAAAAATATATATAAAAAGAAAAAGAGAGAGAGAGAGAGAGACTGACTTAGTGAGCGAGTGAGTGAGAGAGTGAGAGTGAGTGAGAGTGAATGAGTGAGTGAGTGATTGAGTGAGTGAGTGAGTGAGAACAAATGAGTTAAAGCAAGTGAGTGAGAGAGATCGAATGAATGAAAGTCTGAATGACAGAAAGAAAAAAGGATGAAGAAAGAAGCATGAAGAAAAAAAAATGTATATGGAGTTGCTGACATGAGTGCAATCTACAAAGCCGTTGAGGCTGATCCTCATGGGAGGATTATTGCACCAGGACCCTTAGCACTTTTAAAATGCCATTCAATGCCACGGGCTAGATGTAAACTGCAGATGACCATGTTGTGGTAGTTACCATGGATACCCAAGTGATGTGTGAGCTAACACATAGGCCCAACAGATTCCAAGAAGGCCAGAATCACCAGCGGCACCACCATCGATTGTCAGGTCACCCGGATTCAGTAAATACCAGAGTACAAAATGATGCAGGTTTATACTGTTAATTTTCTGTTTATCGTTACAGTTGGTGTTATTCCATGTCGGAAGGGACGCAGCTACAGCCAGTGGGGTAACTAGAGACAGGCAGGCAGCTATGTGCAACAAAGGTAGGCGTGTTGTTTTCATATGCAGATCTGAAATATTGTCTTATATGCAAGAGGAGGAGTGATGGGGGTTCAGGCAAAAGCCAGGCTATGGATTGCATTGCTAAATGCTCCATCAGAGTGCAATGGTCGCCTGTCCTTTTTTTAAGTGATGATGTGGGTTTAGCCTGTGCTGTATGTATGTATGGGTGGCTGACTGCCACCCACCCAGAGAGTGTATGGGAGGCTGGTTGGCTGCCAGCCTTCCTTCCATTCCTATGAGTAATGTGAGTGCTCATGAAGGGGACATGGTTGGGTCCACCCCTTTCCTGGTTATCCCCTCTAGGCCTTTTGGCTTAGATCAAGTGTAAAAAAAGAAAGGATCTTGCGACAGATCGCATCCTGAGGCACGTTTTTTTTTTGTGTGAATACTTGCACTTGGGTGACTAGTGAGCACATACTGATACATACGTTCCCTATCTGGGGACCATAAATTAAATGGATTTTTGAGAAAGGGAGCTGATTTGGAAGCTTGCTTCTGTCGCCCTATGCATTGACCCGATGTGGCAGTATCTTCGGGTAGTGAACAGTGCACCACCCCATTCCAGTGTTAAACAAGAAAGATTCTCATTTAATCCTCCGTGGGTGAGAATTTGAGTTTGAGAATTGGAGACCAAAATGATGAGTTGCACTGACTGGTTTATGAACGTCTATTCATTTAGCGTTTTAATGACCATGTTTGCACACTGATTGGTGTAAAAAAATAAAATAAAACTAAATAATAATAATCTAGCACACCTGTGCAGGTTTGACATGACATGACAGGTAGCTGTCTTGTGGGTGGTGCTGAATCCTGTTAAATGACGTGAGGGTCTCATGCCTATACACAAGGGTGTGTCATTGCTGTTGCTTGACCATGCATTGGTTTCTGTGGTCAGTGAATGATAAAAACAAAATTTACCATCCATTGATGGATGGGAAATCCGCCATGAGGCATTTGTTTTTAGAAACTGCTGCTCACAACCAATGTTGCAATGGAGTGTCTCCATCTGCTGGTGGTATTGGAAAGGCATTAGTGCTATGACAGGGTCTGTAGAAGAAGAAGAAGACGGAAAAAAATATATATAAAAAGAAAAAGAGAGAGAGAGAGAGAGACTGACTTAGTGAGCGAGTGAGTGAGAGAGTGAGAGTGAGTGAGAGTGAATGAGTGAGTGAGTGATTGAGTGAGTGAGTGAGTGAGAACAAATGAGTTAAAGCAAGTGAGTGAGAGAGATCGAATGAATGAAAGTCTGAATGACAGAAAGAAAAAAGGATGAAGAAAGAAGCATGAAGAAAAAAAAATGTATATGGAGTTGCTGACATGAGTGCAATCTACAAAGCCGTTGAGGCTGATCCTCATGGGAGGATTATTGCACCAGGACCCTTAGCACTTTTAAAATGCCATTCAATGCCACGGGCTAGATGTAAACTGTAGATGACCATGTTGTGGTAGTTACCATGGATACCCAAGTGATGTGTGAGCTAACACATAGGCCCAACAGATTCCAAGAAGGCCAGAATCACCAGCGGCACCACCATCGATTGTCAGGTCACCCGGATTCAGCAAATACCAGAGTCCAAAATGATGCAGGTTTATACTGTTAATTTTCAGTTTATCGTTACAGTTGGTGTTATTCCATGTCGGAAGGGACGCAGCTACAGCCAGTGGGGTAACTAGAGACAGGCAGGCAGCTATGTGCAACAAAGGTAGGCGTGTTGTTTTCATATGCAGATCTGAAATATTGTCTTATATGCAAGAGGAGGAGTGATGGGGGTTCAGGCAAAAGCCAGGCTATGGATTGCATTGCTAAATGCTCCATCAGAGTGCAATGGTCGCCTGTCCTTTTTTTAAGTGATGATGTGGGTTTAGCCTGTGCTGTATGTATGTATGGGTGGCTGACTGCCACCCACCCAGAGAGTGTATGGGAGGCTGGTTGGCTGCCAGCCTTCCTTCCATTCCTATGAGTAATGTGAGTGCTCATGAAGGGGACATGGTTGGGTCCACCCCTTTCCCGGTTATCCCCTCTAGGCCTTTTGGCTTAGATCAAGTGTAAAAAAAAGAAAGGATCTTGCGACAGATCGCATCCTGAGGCACGTTTTTTTTTTTGTGTGAATACTTGCACTTGGGTGACTTGTGAGCACATACTGATACATACGTTCCCTATCTGGGGACCATAAATTAAATGGATTTTTGAGAAAGGGAGCTGATTTGGAAGCTTGCTTCTGTCGCCCTATGCATTGACCCGATGTGGCAGTATCTTCGGGTAGTGAACAGTGCACCACCCCATTCCAGTGTTAAACAAGAAAGATTCTCATTTAATCCTCCGTGGGTGAGAATTTGAGTTTGAGAATTGGAGACCAAAATGATGAGTTGCACTGACTGGTTTATGAACGTCTATTCATTTAGCGTTTTAATGACCATGTTTGCACACTGATTGGTGTAAAAAAATAAAATAAAACTAAATAATAATAATCTAGCACACCTGTGCAGGTTTGACATGACATGACAGGTAGCTGTCTTGTGGGTGGTGCTGAATCCTGTTAAATGACGTGAGGGTCTCATGCCTATACACAAGGGTGTGTCATTGCTGTTGCTTGACCATGCATTGGTTTCTGTGGTCAGTGAATGATAAAAACAAAATTTACCATCCATTGATGGATGGGAAATCCGCCATGAGGCATTTGTTTTTAGAAACTGCTGCTCACAACCAATGTTGCAATGGAGTGTCTCCATCTGCTGGTGGTATTGGAAAGGCATTAGTGCTATGACAGGGTCTGAAGAAGAAGAAGAAGACGGAAAAAAATATATATAAAAAGAAAAAGAGAGAGAGAGAGAGACTGACTTAGTGAGCGAGTGAGTGAGAGAGTGAGAGTGAGTGAGAGTGAATGAGTGAGTGAGTGATTGAGTGAGTGAGTGAGTGAGAACAAATGAGTTAAAGCAAGTGAGTGAGAGAGATCGAATGAATGAAAGTCTGAATGACAGAAATAAAAAAGGATGAAGAAAGAAGCATGAAGAAAAAAAAATGTATATGGAGTTGCTGACAGGAGTGCAATCTACAAAGCCGTTGAGGCTGATCCTCATGGGAGGATTATTGCACCAGGACCCTTAGCACTTTTAAAATGCCATTCAATGCCACGGGCTAGATGTAAACTGCAGATGACCATGTTGTGGTAGTTACCATGGATACCCAAGTGATGTGTGAGCTAACACATAGGCCCAACAGATTCCAAGAAGGCCAGAATCACCAGCGGCACCACCATCGATTGTCAGGTCACCCGGATTCAGCAAATACCAGAGTCCAAAATGATGCAGGTTTATACTGTTAATTTTCAGTTTATCGTTACAGTTGGTGTTATTCCATGTCGGAAGGGACGCAGCTACAGCCAGTGGGGTAACTAGAGACAGGCAGGCAGCTATGTGCAACAAAGGTAGGCGTGTTGTTTTCATATGCAGATCTGAAATATTGTCTTATATGCAAGAGGAGGAGTGATGGGGGTTCAGGCAAAAGCCAGGCTATGGATTGCATTGCTAAATGCTCCATCAGAGTGCAATGGTCGCCTGTCCTTTTTTTAAGTGATGATGTGGGTTTAGCCTGTGCTGTATGTATGTATGGGTGGCTGACTGCCACCCACCCAGAGAGTGTATGGGAGGCTGGTTGGCTGCCAGCCTTCCTTCCATTCCTATGAGTAATGTGAGTGCTCATGAAGGGGACATGGTTGGGTCCACCCCTTTCCCGGTTATCCCCTCTAGGCCTTTTGGCTTAGATCAAGTGTAAAAAAAGAAAGGATCTTGCGACAGATTGCATCCTGAGGCACGTTTTTTTTTGTGTGAATACTTGCACTTGGGTGACTTGTGAGCACATACTGATACATACGTTCCCTATCTGGGGACCATAAATTAAATGGATTTTTGAGAAAGGGAACTGATTTGGAAGCTTGCTTCTGTCACCCTATGCATTGACCTGATGTGGCAGTATCTTCGGGTAGTGAACAGTGCACCACCCCATTCCAGTGTTAAACAAGAAAGATTCTCATTTAATCCTCCGTGGGTGAGAATTTGAGTTTGAGAATTGGAGACCAAAATGATGAGTTGCACTGACTGGTTTATGAACGTCTATTCATTTAGCGTTTTAATGACCATGTTTGCACACTGATTGGTGTAAAAAAATAAAATAAAACTAAATAATAATAATCTAGCACACCTGTGCAGGTTTGACATGACATGACAGGTAGCTGTCTTGTGGGTGGTGCTGAATCCTGTTAAATGACGTGAGGGTCTCATGCCTATACACAAGGGTGTGTCATTGCTGTTGCTTGACCATGCATTGGTTTCTGTGGTCAGTGAATGATAAAAACAAAATTTACCATCCATTGATGGATGGGAAATCCGCCATGAGGCATTTGTTTTTAGAAACTGCTGCTCACAACCAATGTTGCAATGGAGTGTCTCCATCTGCTGGTGGTATTGGAAAGGCATTAGTGCTATGACAGGGTCTGAAGAAGAAGAAGACGGAAAAAAATATATATAAAAAGAAAAAGAGAGAGAGAGAGAGAGACTGACTTAGTGAGCGAGTGAGTGAGAGAGTGAGAGTGAGTGAGAGTGAATGAGTGAGTGAGTGATTGAGTGAGTGAGTGAGTGAGAACAAATGAGTTAAAGCAAGTGAGTGAGAGAGATCGAATGAATGAAAGTCTGAATGACAGAAAGAAAAAAGGATGAAGAAAGAAGCATGAAGAAAAAAAAATGTATATGGAGTTGCTGACATGAGTGCAATCTACAAAGCCGTTGAGGCTGATCCTCATGGGAGGATTATTGCACCAGGACCCTTAGCACTTTTAAAATGCCATTCAATGCCACGGGCTAGATGTAAACTGCAGATGACCATGTTGTGGTAGTTACCATGGATACCCAAGTGATGTGTGAGCTAACACATAGGCCCAACAGATTCCAAGAAGGCCAGAATCACCAGCGGCACCACCATCGATTGTCAGGTCACCCGGATTCAGCAAATACCAGAGTCCAAAATGATGCAGGTTTATACTGTTAATTTTCAGTTTATCGTTACAGTTGGTGTTATTCCATGTCGGAAGGGACGCAGCTACAGCCAGTGGGGTAACTAGAGACAGGCAGGCAGCTATGTGCAACAAAGGTAGGCGTGTTGTTTTCATATGCAGATCTGAAATACTGTCTTATATGCAAGAGGAGGAGTGATGGGGGTTCAGGCAAAAGCCAGGCTATGGATTGCATTGCTAAATGCTCCATCAGAGTGCAATGGTCGCCTGTCCTTTTTTTAAGTGATGATGTGGGTTTAGCCTGTGCTGTATGTATGTATGGGTGGCTGACTGCCACCCACCCAGAGAGTGTATGGGAGGCTGGTTGGCTGCCAGCCTTCCTTCCATTCCTATGAGTAATGTGAGTGCTCATGAAGGGGACATGGTTGGGTCCACCCCTTTCCCGGTTATCCCCTCTAGGCCTTTTGGCTTAGATCAAGTGTAAAAAAAAGAAAGGATCTTGCGACAGATCGCATCCTGAGGCACGTTTTTTTTTTGTGTGAATACTTGCACTTGGGTGACTTGTGAGCACATACTGACACATACGTTCCCTATCTGGGGACCATAAATTAAATGGATTTTTGAGAAAGGGAGCTGATTTGGAAGCTTGCTTCTGTCGCCCTATGCATTGACCCGATGTGGCAGTATCTTCGGGTAGTGAACAGTGCACCACCCCATTCCAGTGTTAAACAAGAAAGATTCTCATTTAATCCTCTGTGGGTGAGAATTTGAGTTTGAGAATTGGAGACCAAAATGATGAGTTGCACTGACTGGTTTATGAACGTCTATTCATTTAGCGTTTTAATGACCATGTTTGCACACTGATTGGTGTAAAAAAAATAAAATAAAACTAAATAATAATAATCTAGCACACCTGTGCAGGTTTGACATGACATGACAGGTAGCTGTCTTGTGGGTGGTGCTGAATCCTGTTAAATGACGTGAGGGTCTCATGCCTATACACAAGGGTGTGTCATTGCTGTTGCTTGACCATGCATTGGTTTCTGTGGTCAGTGAATGATAAAAACTAAATTTACCATCCATTGATGGATGGGAAATCCGCCATGAGGCATTTGTTTTTAGAAACTGCTGCTCACAACCAATGTTGCAATGGAGTGTCTCCATCTGCTGGTGGTATTGGAAAGGCATTAGTGCTATGACAGGGTCTGAAGAAGAAGAAGAAGAAGACGGAAAAAAATATATATAAAAAGAAAAAGAGAGAGAGAGAGAGAGACTGACTTAGTGAGCGAGTGAGTGAGAGAGTGAGAGTGAATGAGTGAGTGAGTGAGTGATTGAGTGAGTGAGTGAGTGAGAACAAATGAGTTAAAGCAAGTGAGTGAGAGAGATCGAATGAATGAAAGTCTGAATGACAGAAAGAAAAAAGGATGAAGAAAGAAGCATGAAGAAAAAAAAATGTATATGGAGTTGCTGACATGAGTGCAATCTACAAAGCCGTTGAGGCTGATCCTCATGGGAGGATTATTGCACCAGGACCCTTAGCACTTTTAAAATGCCATTCAATGCCACGGGCTAGATGTAAACTGCAGATGACCATGTTGTGGTAGTTACCATGGATACCCAAGTGATGTGTGAGCTAACACATAGGCCCAACAGATTCCAAGAAGGCCAGAATCACCAGCGGCACCACCATCGATTGTCAGGTCACCCGGATTCAGCAAATACCAGAGTCCAAAATGATGCAGGTTTATACTGTTAATTTTCAGTTTATCGTTACAGTTGGTGTTATTCCATGTCGGAAGGGACGCAGCTACAGCCAGTGGGGTAACTAGAGACAGGCAGGCAGCTATGTGCAACAAAGGTAGGCGTGTTGTTTTCATATGCAGATCTGAAATATTGTCTTATATGCAAGAGGAGGAGTGATGGGGGTTCAGGCAAAAGCCAGGCTATGGATTGCATTGCTAAATGCTCCATCAGAGTGCAATGGTCGCCTGTCCTTTTTTTAAGTGATGATGTGGGTTTAGCCTGTGCTGTATGTATGTATGGGTGGCTGACTGCCACCCACCCAGAGAGTGTATGGGAGGCTGGTTGGCTGCCAGCCTTCCTTCCATTCCTATGAGTAATGTGAGTGCTCATGAAGGGGACATGGTTGGGTCCACCCCTTTCCCGGTTATCCCCTCTAGGCCTTTTGGCTTAGATCAAGTGTAAAAAAAGAAAGGATCTTGCGACAGATCGCATCCTGAGGCACGTTTTTTTTTTTTTGTGTGAATACTTGCCCTTGGGTGACTTGTGAGCACATACTGATACATACGTTCCCTATCTGGGGACCATAAATTAAATGGATTTTTGAGAAAGGGAGCTGATTTGGAAGCTTGCTTCTGTCACCCTATGCATTGACCCGATGTGGCAGTATCTTCGGGTAGTGAACAGTGCACCACCCCATTCCAGTGTTAAACAAGAAAGATTCTCATTTAATCCTCCGTGGGTGAGAATTTGAGTTTGAGAATTGGAGACCAAAATGATGAGTTGCACTGACTGGTTTATGAACGTCTATTCATTTAGCGTTTTAATGACCATGTTTGCACACTGATTGGTGTAAAAAAATAAAATAAAACTAAATAATAATAATCTAGCACACCTGTGCAGGTTTGACATGACATGACAGGTAGCTGTCTTGTGGGTGGTGCTGAATCCTGTTAAATGACGTGAGGGTCTCATGCCTATACACAAGGGTGTGTCATTGCTGTTGCTTGACCATGCATTGGTTTCTGTGGTCAGTGAATGATAAAAACAAAATTTACCATCCATTGATGGATGGGAAATCCGCCATGAGGCATTTGTTTTTAGAAACTGCTGCTCACAACCAATGTTGCAATGGAGTGTCTCCATCTGCTGGTGGTATTGGAAAGGCATTAGTGCTATGACAGGGTCTGAAGAAGAAGAAGAAGAAGAAGACGGAAAAAAATATATATAAAAAGAAAAAGAGAGAGAGAGAGAGAGAGACTGACTTAGTGAGCGAGTGAGTGAGAGAGTGAGAGTGAGTGAGAGTGAATGAGTGAGTGAGTGAGTGAGTGAGAACAAATGAGTTAAAGCAAGTGAGTGAGAGAGATCGAATGAATGAAAGTCTGAATGACAGAAAGAAAAAAGGATGAAGAAAGAAGCATGAAGAAAAAAAAATGTATATGGAGTTGCTGACATGAGTGCAATCTACAAAGCCGTTGAGGCTGATCCTCATGGGAGGATTATTGCACCAGGACCCTTAGCACTTTTAAAATGCCATTCAATGCCACGGGCTAGATGTAAACTGCAGATGACCATGTTGTGGTAGTTACCATGGATACCCAAGTGATGTGTGAGCTAACACATAGGCCCAACAGATTCCAAGAAGGCCAGAATCACCAGCGGCACCACCATCGATTGTCAGGTCACCCGGATTCAGCAAATACCAGAGTCCAAAATGATGCAGGTTTATACTGTTAATTTTCAGTTTATCGTTACAGTTGGTGTTATTCCATGTCGGAAGGGACGCAGCTACAGCCAGTGGGGTAACTAGAGACAGGCAGGCAGCTATGTGCAACAAAGGTAGGCGTGTTGTTTTCATATGCAGATCTGAAATATTGTCTTATATGCAAGAGGAGGAGTGATGGGGGTTCAGGCAAAAGCCAGGCTATGGATTGCATTGCTAAATGCTCCATCAGAGTGCAATGGTCGCCTGTCCTTTTTTTAAGTGATGATGTGGGTTTAGCCTGTGCTGTATGTATGTATGGGTGGCTGACTGCCACCCACCCAGAGAGTGTATGGGAGGCTGGTTGGCTGCCAGCCTTCCTTCCATTCCTATGAGTAATGTGAGTGCTCATGAAGGGGACATGGTTGGGTCCACCCCTTTCCCGGTTATCCCCTCTAGGCCTTTTGGCTTAGATCAAGTGTAAAAAAAAGAAAGGATCTTGCGACAGATCGCATCCTGAGGCACGTTTTTTTTTTTGTGTGAATACTTGCACTTGGGTGACTTGTGAGCACATACTGATACATACGTTCCCTATCTGGGGACCATAAATTAAATGGATTTTTGAGAAAGGGAGCTGATTTGGAAGCTTGCTTCTGTCGCCCTATGCATTGACCCGATGTGGCAGTATCTTCGGGTAGTGAACAGTGCACCACCCCATTCCAGTGTTAAACAAGAAAGATTCTCATTTAATCCTCCGTGGGTGAGAATTTGAGTTTGAGAATTGGAGACCAAAATGATGAGTTGCACTGACTGGTTTATGAACGTCTATTCATTTAGCGTTTTAATGACCATGTTTGCACACTGATTGGTGTAAAAAAAAAAAAATAAAACTAAATAATAATAATCTAGCACACCTGTGCAAGTTTGACATGACATGACAGGTAGCTGTCTTGTGGGTGGTGCTGAATCCTGTTAAATGACGTGAGGGTCTCATGCCTATACACAAGGGTGTGTCATTGCTGTTGCTTGACCATGCATTGGTTTCTGTGGTCAGTGAATGATAAAAACTAAATTTACCATCCATTGATGGATGGGAAATCCGCCATGAGGCATTTGTTTTTAGAAACTGCTGCTCACAACCAATGTTGCAATGGAGTGTCTCCATCTGCTGGTGGTATTGGAAAGGCATTAGTGCTATGACAGGGTCTGAAGAAGAAGAAGAAGAAGAAGAAGAAGACGGAAAAAAATATATATAAAAAGAAAAAGAGAGAGAGAGACTGACTTAGTGAGCGAGTGAGTGAGAGAGTGAGAGTGAGTGAGAGTGAATGAGTGAGTGAGTGAGTGAGTGAGTGAGAACAAATGAGTTAAAGCAAATGAGTGAGAGAGATCGAATGAATGAAAGTCTGAATGACAGAAAGAAAAAAGGATGAAGAAAGAAGCATGAAGAAAAAAAAATGTATATGGAGTTGCTGACATGAGTGCAATCTACAAAGCCGTTGAGGCTGATCCTCATGGGAGGATTATTGCACCAGGACCCTTAGCACTTTTAAAATGCCATTCAATGCCACGGGCTAGATGTAAACTGCAGATGACCATGTTGTGGTAGTTACCATGGATACCCAAGTGATGTGTGAGCTAACACATAGGCCCAACAGATTCCAAGAAGGCCAGAATCACCAGCGGCACCACCATCGATTGTCAGGTCACCCGGATTCAGCAAATACCAGAGTCCAAAATGATGCAGGTTTATACTGTTAATTTTCAGTTTATCGTTACAGTTGGTGTTATTCCATGTCGGAAGGGACGCAGCTACAGCCAGTGGGGTAACTAGAGACAGGCAGGCAGCTATGTGCAACAAAGGTAGGCGTGTTGTTTTCATATGCAGATCTGAAATATTGTCTTATATGCAAGAGGAGGAGTGATGGGGGTTCAGGCAAAAGCCAGGCTATGGATTGCATTGCTAAATGCTCCATCAGAGTGCAATGGTCGCCTGTCCTTTTTTTAAGTGATGATGTGGGTTTAGGCTGTGCTGTATGTATGTATGGGTGGCTGACTGCCACCCACCCAGAGAGTGTATGGGAGGCTGGTTGGCTGCCAGCCTTCCTTCCATTCCTATGAGTAATGTGAGTGCTCATGAAGGGGACATGGTTGGGTCCACCCCTTTCCCGGTTATCCCCTCTAGGCCTTTTGGCTTAGATCAAGTGTAAAAAAAGAAAGGATCTTGCGACAGATTGCATCCTGAGGCACGTTTTTTTTTTTGTGTGAATATTTGCACTTGGGTGACTTGTGCGCACATACTGATACATACGTTCCCTATCTGGGGACCATAAATTAAATGGATTTTTGAGAAAGGGAGCTGATTTGGAAGCTTGCTTCTGTCGCCCTATGCATTGACCCGATGTGGCAGTATCTTCGGGTAGTGAACAGTGCACCACCCCATTCCAGTGTTAAACAAGAAAGATTCTCATTTAATCCTCCGTGGGTGAGAATTTGAGTTTGAGAATTGGAGACCAAAATGATGAGTTGCACTGACTGGTTTATGAACGTCTATTCATTTAGCGTTTTAATGACCATGTTTGCACACTGATTGGTGTAAAAAAATAAAATAAAACTAAATAATAATAATCTAGCACACCTGTGCAGGTTTGACATGACATGACAGGTAGCTGTCTTGTGGGTGGTGCTGAATCCTGTTAAATGACGTGAGGGTCTCATGCCTATACACAAGGGTGTGTCATTGCTGTTGCTTGACCATGCATTGGTTTCTGTGGTCAGTGAATGATAAAAACAAAATTTACCATCCATTGATGGATGGGAAATCCGCCATGAGGCATTTGTTTTTAGAAACTGCTGCTCACAACCAATGTTGCAATGGAGTGTCTCCATCTGCTGGTGGTATTGGAAAGGCATTAGTGCTATGACAGGGTCTGAAGAAGAAGAAGAAGAAGAAGACGGAAAAAAATATATATAAAAAGAAAAAGAGAGAGAGAGAGAGACTGACTTAGTGAGCGAGTGAGTGAGAGAGTGAGAGTGAGTGAGAGTGAATGAGTGAGTGAGTGATTGAGTGAGTGAGTGAGTGAGTGAGAACAAATGAGTTAAAGCAAGTGAGTGAGAGAGATCGAATGAATGAAAGTCTGAATGACAGAAAGAAAAAAGGATGAAGAAAGAAGCATGAAGAAAAAAAAATGTATATGGAGTTGCTGACATGAGTGCAATCTACAAAGCCGTTGAGGCTGATCCTCATGGGAGGATTATTGCACCAGGACCCTTAGCACTTTTAAAATGCCATTCAATGCCACGGGCTAGATGTAAACTGCAGATGACCATGTTGTGGTAGTTACCATGGATACCCAAGTGATGTGTGAGCTAACACATAGGCCCAACAGATTCCAAGAAGGCCAGAATCACCAGCGGCACCACCATCGATTGTCAGGTCACCCGGATTCAGCAAATACCAGAGTCCAAAATGATGCAGGTTTATACTGTTAATTTTCAGTTTATCGTTACAGTTGGTGTTATTCCATGTCGGAAGGGACGCAGCTACAGCCAGTGGGGTAACTAGAGACAGGCAGGCAGCTATGTGCAACAAAGGTAGGCGTGTTGTTTTCATATGCAGATCTGAAATATTGTCTTATATGCAAGAGGAGGAGTGATGGGGGTTCAGGCAAAAGCCAGGCTATGGATTGCATTGCTAAATGCTCCATCAGAGTGCAATGGTCGCCTATCCTTTTTTTAAGTGATGATGTGGGTTTAGCCTGTGCTGTATGTATGTATGGGTGGCTGACTGCCACCCACCCAGAGAGTGTATGGGAGGCTGGTTGGCTGCCAGCCTTCCTTCCATTCCTATGAGTAATGTGAGTGCTCATGAAGGGGACATGGTTGGGTCCACCCCTTTCCCGGTTATCCCCTCTAGGCCTTTTGGCTTAGATCAAGTGTAAAAAAAGAAAGGATCTTGCGACAGATCGCATCCTGAGGCACGTTTTTTTTTGTGTGAATACTTGCACTTGGGTGACTTGTGAGCACATACTGATACATACGTTCCCTATCTGGGGACCATAAATTAAATGGATTTTTGAGAAAGGGAGCTGATTTGGAAGCTTGCTTCTGTCGCCCTATGCATTGACCCGATGTGGCAGTATCTTCGGGTAGTGAACAGTGCACCACCCCATTCCAGTGTTAAACAAGAAAGATTCTCATTTAATCCTCCGTGGGTGAGAATTTGAGTTTGAGAATTGGAGACCAAAATGATGAGTTGCACTGACTGGTTTATGAACGTCTATTCATTTAGCGTTTTAATGACCATGTTTGCACACTGATTGGTGTAAAAAAATAAAATAAAACTAAATAATAATAATCTAGCACACCTGTGCAGGTTTGACATGACATGACAGGTAGCTGTCTTGTGGGTGGTGCTGAATCCTGTTAAATGACGTGAGGGTCTCATGCCTATACACAAGGGTGTGTCATTGCTGTTGCTTGACCATGCATTGGTTTCTGTGGTCAGTGAATGATAAAAACAAAATTTACCATCCATTGATGGATGGGAAATCCGCCATGAGGCATTTGTTTTTAGAAACTGCTGCTCACAACCAATGTTGCAATGGAGTGTCTCCATCTGCTGGTGGTATTGGAAAGGCATTAGTGCTATGACAGGGTCTGAAGAAGAAGAAGAAGAAGAAGAAGACGGAAAAAAATATATATAAAAAGAAAAAGAGAGAGAGAGAGAGAGACTGACTTAGTGAGCGAGTGAGTGAGAGAGTGAGAGTGAGTGAGAGTGAATGAGTGAGTGAGTGATTGAGTGAGTGAGTGAGTGAGTGAGAACAAATGAGTTAAAGCAAGTGAGTGAGAGAGATCGAATGAATGAAAGTCTGAATGACAGAAAGAAAAAAGGATGAAGAAAGAAGCATGAAGAAAAGAAAATGTATATGGAGTTGCTGACATGAGTGCAATCTACAAAGCCGTTGAGGCTGATCCTCATGGGAGGATTATTGCACCAGGACCCTTAGCACTTTTAAAATGCCATTCAATGCCACGGGCTAGATGTAAACTGCAGATGACCATGTTGTGGTAGTTACCATGGATACCCAAGTGATGTGTGAGCTAACACATAGGCCCAACAGATTCCAAGAAGGCCAGAATCACCAGCGGCACCACCATCGATTGTCAGGTCACCCGGATTCAGCAAATACCAGAGTCCAAAATGATGCAGGTTTATACTGTTAATTTTCAGTTTATCGTTACAGTTGGTGTTATTCCATGTCGGAAGGGACGCAGCTACAGCCAGTGGGGTAACTAGAGACAGGCAGGCAGCTATGTGCAACAAAGGTAGGCGTGTTGTTTTCATATGCAGATCTGAAATATTGTCTTATATGCAAGAGGAGGAGTGATGGGGGTTCAGGCAAAAGCCAGGCTATGAATTGCATTGCTAAATGCTCCATCAGAGTGCAATGGTCGCCTGTCCTTTTTTTAAGTGATGATGTGGGTTTAGCCTGTGCTGTATGTATGTATGGGTGGCTGACTGCCACCCACCCAGAGAGTGTATGGGAGGCTGGTTGGCTGCCAGCCTTCCTTCCATTCCTATGAGTAATGTGAGTGCTCATGAAGGGGACATGGTTGGGTCCACCCCTTTCCCGGTTATCCCCTCTAGGCCTTTTGGCTTAGATCAAGTGTAAAAAAAGAAAGGATCTTGCGACAGATCGCATCCTGAGGCACGTTTTTTTTTTGTGTGAATACTTGCACTTGGGTGACTTGTGAGCACATACTGATACATACGTTCCCTATCTGGGGACCATAAATTAAATGGATTTTTGAGAAAGGGAGCTGATTTGGAAGCTTGCTTCTGTCGCCCTATGCATTGACCCGATGTGGCAGTATCTTCGGGTAGTGAACAGTGCACCACCCCATTCCAGTGTTAAACAAGAAAGATTCTCATTTAATCCTCCGTGGGTGAGAATTTGAGTTTGAGAATTGGAGACCAAAATGATGAGTTGCACTGACTGGTTTATGAACGTCTATTCATTTAGCGTTTTAATGACCATGTTTGCACACTGATTGGTGTAAAAAAATAAAATAAAACTAAATAATAATAATCTAGCACACCTGTGCAGGTTTGACATGACATGACAGGTAGCTGTCTTGTGGGTGGTGCTGAATCCTGTTAAATGACGTGAGGGTCTCATGCCTATACACAAGGGTGTGTCATTGCTGTTGCTTGACCATGCATTGGTTTCTGTGGTCAGTGAATGATAAAAACAAAATTTACCATCCATTGATGGATGGGAAATCCGCCATGAGGCATTTGTTTTTAGAAACTGCTGCTCACAACCAATGTTGCAATGGAGTGTCTCCATCTGCTGGTGGTATTGGAAAGGCATTAGTGCTATGACAGGGTCTGAAGAAGAAGAAGAAGAAGAAGACGGAAAAAAATATATATAAAAAGAAAAAGAGAGAGAGAGAGAGACTGACTTAGTGAGCGAGTGAGTGAGAGAGTGAGAGTGAGTGAGAGTGAATGAGTGAGTGAGTGATTGAGTGAGTGAGTGAGTGAGTGAGAACAAATGAGTTAAAGCAAGTGAGTGAGAGAGATCGAATGAATGAAAGTCTGAATGACAGAAAGAAAAAAGGATGAAGAAAGAAGCATGAAGAAAAAAAAATGTATATGGAGTTGCTGACATGAGTGCAATCTACAAAGCCGTTGAGGCTGATCCTCATGGGAGGATTATTGCACCAGGACCCTTAGCACTTTTAAAATGCCATTCAATGCCACGGGCTAGATGTAAACTGCAGATGACCATGTTGTGGTAGTTACCATGGATACCCAAGTGATGTGTGAGCTAACACATAGGCCCAACAGATTCCAAGAAGGCCAGAATCACCAGCGGCACCACCATCGATTGTCAGGTCACCCGGATTCAGCAAATACCAGAGTCCAAAATGATGCAGGTTTATACTGTTAATTTTCAGTTTATCGTTACAGTTGGTGTTATTCCATGTCGGAAGGGACGCAGCTACAGCCAGTGGGGTAACTAGAGACAGGCAGGCAGCTATGTGCAACAAAGGTAGGCGTGTTGTTTTCATATGCAGATCTGAAATATTGTCTTATATGCAAGAGGAGGAGTGATGGGGGTTCAGGCAAAAGCCAGGCTATGGATTGCATTGCTAAATGCTCCATCAGAGTGCAATGGTCGCCTATCCTTTTTTTAAGTGATGATGTGGGTTTAGCCTGTGCTGTATGTATGTATGGGTGGCTGACTGCCACCCACCCAGAGAGTGTATGGGAGGCTGGTTGGCTGCCAGCCTTCCTTCCATTCCTATGAGTAATGTGAGTGCTCATGAAGGGGACATGGTTGGGTCCACCCCTTTCCCGGTTATCCCCTCTAGGCCTTTTGGCTTAGATCAAGTGTAAAAAAAGAAAGGATCTTGCGACAGATCGCATCCTGAGGCACGTTTTTTTTTGTGTGAATACTTGCACTTGGGTGACTTGTGAGCACATACTGATACATACGTTCCCTATCTGGGGACCATAAATTAAATGGATTTTTGAGAAAGGGAGCTGATTTGGAAGCTTGCTTCTGTCGCCCTATGCATTGACCCGATGTGGCAGTATCTTCGGGTAGTGAACAGTGCACCACCCCATTCCAGTGTTAAACAAGAAAGATTCTCATTTAATCCTCCGTGGGTGAGAATTTGAGTTTGAGAATTGGAGACCAAAATGATGAGTTGCACTGACTGGTTTATGAACGTCTATTCATTTAGCGTTTTAATGACCATGTTTGCACACTGATTGGTGTAAAAAAATAAAATAAAACTAAATAATAATAATCTAGCACACCTGTGCAGGTTTGACATGACATGACAGGTAGCTGTCTTGTGGGTGGTGCTGAATCCTGTTAAATGACGTGAGGGTCTCATGCCTATACACAAGGGTGTGTCATTGCTGTTGCTTGACCATGCATTGGTTTCTGTGGTCAGTGAATGATAAAAACAAAATTTACCATCCATTGATGGATGGGAAATCCGCCATGAGGCATTTGTTTTTAGAAACTGCTGCTCACAACCAATGTTGCAATGGAGTGTCTCCATCTGCTGGTGGTATTGGAAAGGCATTAGTGCTATGACAGGGTCTGAAGAAGAAGAAGAAGAAGAAGAAGACGGAAAAAAATATATATAAAAAGAAAAAGAGAGAGAGAGAGAGAGACTGACTTAGTGAGCGAGTGAGTGAGAGAGTGAGAGTGAGTGAGAGTGAATGAGTGAGTGAGTGAGTGAGTGAGAACAAATGAGTTAAAGCAAATGAGTGAGAGAGATCGAATGAATGAAAGTCTGAATGACAGAAAGAAAAAAGGATGAAGAAAGAAGCATGAAGAAAAAAAAATGTATATGGAGTTGCTGACATGAGTGCAATCTACAAAGCCGTTGAGGCTGATCCTCATGGGAGGATTATTGCACCAGGACCCTTAGCACTTTTAAAATGCCATTCAATGCCACGGGCTAGATGTAAACTGCAGATGACCATGTTGTGGTAGTTACCATGGATACCCAAGTGATGTGTGAGCTAACACATAGGCCCAACAGATTCCAAGAAGGCCAGAATCACCAGCGGCACCACCATCGATTGTCAGGTCACCCGGATTCAGCAAATACCAGAGTCCAAAATGATGCAGGTTTATACTGTTAATTTTCAGTTTATCGTTACAGTTGGTGTTATTCCATGTCGGAAGGGACGCAGCTACAGCCAGTGGGGTAACTAGAGACAGGCAGGCAGCTATGTGCAACAAAGGTAGGCGTGTTGTTTTCATATGCAGATCTGAAATATTGTCTTATATGCAAGAGGAGGAGTGATGGGGGTTCAGGCAAAAGCCAGGCTATGGATTGCATTGCTAAATGCTCCATCAGAGTGCAATGGTCGCCTGTCCTTTTTTTAAGTGATGATGTGGGTTTAGCCTGTGCTGTATGTATGTATGGGTGGCTGACTGCCACCCACCCAGAGAGTGTATGGGAGGCTGGTTGGCTGCCAGCCTTCCTTCCATTCCTATGAGTAATGTGAGTGCTCATGAAGGGGACATGGTTGGGTCCACCCCTTTCCCGGTTATCCCCTCTAGGCCTTTTGGCTTAGATCAAGTGTAAAAAAAGAAAGGATCTTGCGACAGATCGCATCCTGAGGCACGTTTTTTTTTTGTGTGAATACTTGCACTTGGGTGACTTGTGAGCACATACTGATACATACGTTCCCTATCTGGGGACCATAAATTAAATGGATTTTTGAGAAAGGGAGCTGATTTGGAAGCTTGCTTCTGTCGCCCTATGCATTGACCCGATGTGGCAGTATCTTCGGGTAGTGAACAGTGCACCACCCCATTCCAGTGTTAAACAAGAAAGATTCTCATTTAATCCTCCGTGGGTGAGAATTTGAGTTTGAGAATTGGAGACCAAAATGATGAGTTGCACTGACTGGTTTATGAACGTCTATTCATTTAGCGTTTTAATGACCATGTTTGCACACTGATTGGTGTAAAAAAATAAAATAAAACTAAATAATAATAATCTAGCACACCTGTGCAGGTTTGACATGACATGACAGGTAGCTGTCTTGTGGGTGGTGCTGAATCCTGTTAAATGACGTGAGGGTCTCATGCCTATACACAAGGGTGTGTCATTGCTGTTGCTTGACCATGCATTGGTTTCTGTGGTCAGTGAATGATAAAAACAAAATTTACCATCAATTGATGGATGGGAAATCCGCCATGAGGCATTTGTTTTTAGAAACTGCTGCTCACAACCAATGTTGCAATGGAGTGTCTCCATCTGCTGGTGGTATTGGAAAGGCATTAGTGCTATGACAGGGTCTGAAGAAGAAGAAGAAGACGGAAAAAAATATATATAAAAAGAAAAAGAGAGAGAGAGAGAGACTGACTTAGTGAGCGAGTGAGTGAGAGAGTGAGAGTGAGTGAGAGTGAATGAGTGAGTGAGTGATTGAGTGAGTGAGTGAGTGAGAACAAATGAGTTAAAGCAAGTGAGTGAGAGAGATCGAATGAATGAAAGTCTGAATGACAGAAAGAAAAAAGGATGAAGAAAGAAGCATGAAGAAAAAAAAATGTATATGGAGTTGCTGACATGAGTGCAATCTACAAAGCCGTTGAGGCTGATCCTCATGGGAGGATTATTGCACCAGGACCCTTAGCACTTTTAAAATGCCATTCAATGCCACGGGCTAGATGTAAACTGCAGATGACCATGTTGTGGTAGTTACCATGGATACCCAAGTGATGTGTGAGCTAACACATAGGCCCAACAGATTCCAAGAAGGCCAGAATCACCAGCGGCACCACCATCGATTGTCAGGTCACCCGGATTCAGCAAATACCAGAGTCCAAAATGATGCAGGTTTATACTGTTAATTTTCAGTTTATCGTTACAGTTGGTGTTATTCCATGTCGGAAGGGACGCAGCTACAGCCAGTGGGGTAACTAGAGACAGGCAGGCAGCTATGTGCAACAAAGGTAGGCGTGTTGTTTTCATATGCAGATCTGAAATATTGTCTTATATGCAAGAGGAGGAGTGATGGGGGTTCAGGCAAAAGCCAGGCTATGGATTGCATTGCTAAATGCTCCATCAGAGTGCAATGGTCGCCTGTCCTTTTTTTAAGTGATGATGTGGGTTTAGCCTGTGCTGTATGTATGTATGGGTGGCTGACTGCCACCCACCCAGAGAGTGTATGGGAGGCTGGTTGGCTGCCAGCCTTCCTTCCATTCCTATGAGTAATGTGAGTGCTCATGAAGGGGACATGGTTGGGTCCACCCCTTTCCCGGTTATCCCCTCTAGGCCTTTTGGCTTAGATCAAGTGTAAAAAAAGAAAGGATCTTGCGACAGATCGCATCCTGAGGCACGTTTTTTTTTGTGTGAATACTTGCACTTGGGTGACTTGTGAGCACATACTGATACATACGTTCCCTATCTGGGGACCATAAATTAAATGGATTTTTGAGAAAGGGAGCTGATTTGGAAGCTTGCTTCTGTCGCCCTATGCATTGACCCGATGTGGCAGTATCTTCGGGTAGTGAACAGTGCACCACCCCATTCCAGTGTTAAACAAGAAAGATTCTCATTTAATCCTCCGTGGGTGAGAATTTGAGTTTGAGAATTGGAGACCAAAATGATGAGTTGCACTGACTGGTTTATGAACGTCTATTCATTTAGCGTTTTAATGACCATGTTTGCACACTGATTGGTGTAAAAAAATAAAATAAAACTAAATAATAATAATCTAGCACACCTGTGCAGGTTTGACATGACATGACAGGTAGCTGTCTTGTGGGTGGTGCTGAATCCTGTTAAATGACGTGAGGGTCTCATGCCTATACACAAGGGTGTGTCATTGCTGTTGCTTGACCATGCATTGGTTTCTGTGGTCAGTGAATGATAAAAACAAAATTTACCATCCATTGATGGATGGGAAATCCGCCATGAGGCATTTGTTTTTAGAAACTGCTGCTCACAACCAATGTTGCAATGGAGTGTCTCCATCTGCTGGTGGTATTGGAAAGGCATTAGTGCTATGACAGGGTCTGAAGAAGAAGAAGAAGAAGAAGAAGAAGACGGAAAAAAATATATATAAAAAGAAAAAGAGAGAGAGAGAGAGAGACTGACTTAGTGAGCGAGTGAGTGAGAGAGTGAGAGTGAGTGAGAGTGAATGAGTGAGTGAGTGATTGAGTGAGTGAGTGAGTGAGTGAGAACAAATGAGTTAAAGCAAGTGAGTGAGAGAGATCGAATGAATGAAAGTCTGAATGACAGAAAGAAAAAAGGATGAAGAAAGAAGCATGAAGAAAAAAAAATGTATATGGAGTTGCTGACATGAGTGCAATCTACAAAGCCGTTGAGGCTGATCCTCATGGGAGGATTATTGCACCAGGACCCTTAGCACTTTTAAAATGCCATTCAATGCCACGGGCTAGATGTAAACTGCAGATGACCATGTTGTGGTAGTTACCATGGATACCCAAGTGATGTGTGAGCTAACACATAGGCCCAACAGATTCCAAGAAGGCCAGAATCACCAGCGGCACCACCATCGATTGTCAGGTCACCCGGATTCAGCAAATACCAGAGTCCAAAATGATGCAGGTTTATACTGTTAATTTTCAGTTTATCGTTACAGTTGGTGTTATTCCATGTCGGAAGGGACGCAGCTACAGCCAGTGGGGTAACTAGAGACAGGCAGGCAGCTATGTGCAACAAAGGTAGGCGTGTTGTTTTCATATGCAGATCTGAAATATTGTCTTATATGCAAGAGGAGGAGTGATGGGGGTTCAGGCAAAAGCCAGGCTATGAATTGCATTGCTAAATGCTCCATCAGAGTGCAATGGTCGCCTGTCCTTTTTTTAAGTGATGATGTGGGTTTAGCCTGTGCTGTATGTATGTATGGGTGGCTGACTGCCACCCACCCAGAGAGTGTATGGGAGGCTGGTTGGCTGCCAGCCTTCCTTCCTTCCATTCCTATGAGTAATGTGAGTGCTCATGAAGGGGACATGGTTGGGTCCACCCCTTTCCCGGTTATCCCCTCTAGGCCTTTTGGCTTAGATCAAGTGTAAAAAAAGAAAGGATCTTGCGACAGATCGCATCCTGAGGCACGTTTTTTTTTTTGTGTGAATACTTGCACTTGGGTGACTTGTGAGCACATACTGATACATACGTTCCCTATCTGGGGACCATAAATTAAATGGATTTTTGAGAAAGGGAGCTGATTTGGAAGCTTGCTTCTGTCGCCCTATGCATTGACCCGATGTGGCAGTATCTTCGGGTAGTGAACAGTGCACCACCCCATTCCAGTGTTAAACAAGAAAGATTCTCATTTAATCCTCCGTGGGTGAGATTTTGAGTTTGAGAATTGGAGACCAAAATGATGAGTTGCACTGACTGGTTTATGAACGTCTATTCATTTAGCGTTTTAATGACCATGTTTGCACACTGATTGGTGTAAAAAAATAAAATAAAACTAAATAATAATAATCTAGCACACCTGTGCAGGTTTGACATGACATGACAGGTAGCTGTCTTGTGGGTGGTGCTGAATCCTGTTAAATGACGTGAGGGTCTCATGCCTATACACAAGGGTGTGTCATTGCTGTTGCTTGACCATGCATTGGTTTCTGTGGTCAGTGAATGATAAAAACAAAATTTACCATCCATTGATGGATGGGAAATCCGCCATGAGGCATTTGTTTTTAGAAACTGCTGCTCACAACCAATGTTGCAATGGAGTGTCTCCATCTGCTGGTGGTATTGGAAAGGCATTAGTGCTATGACAGGGTCTGAAGAAGAAGAAGAAGACGGAAAAAAATATATATAAAAAGAAAAAGAGAGAGAGAGAGAGAGATTGACTTAGTGAGCGAGTGAGTGAGAGAGTGAGAGTGAGTGAGAGTGAATGAGTGAGTGAGTGAGTGAGTGAGAACAAATGAGTTAAAGCAAGTGAGTGAGAGAGATCGAATGAATGAAAGTCTGAATGACAGAAAGAAAAAAGGATGAAGAAAGAAGCATGAAGAAAAAAAAATGTATATGGAGTTGCTGACATGAGTGCAATCTACAAAGCCGTTGAGGCTGATCCTCATGGGAGGATTATTGCACCAGGACCCTTAGCACTTTTAAAATGCCATTCAATGCCACGGGCTAGATGTAAACTGCAGATGACCATGTTGTGGTAGTTACCATGGATACCCAAGTGATGTGTGAGCTAACACATAGGCCCAACAGATTCCAAGAAGGCCAGAATCACCAGCGGCACCACCATCGATTGTCAGGTCACCCGGATTCAGCAAATACCAGAGTCCAAAATGATGCAGGTTTATACTGTTAATTTTCAGTTTATCGTTACAGTTGGTGTTATTCCATGTCGGAAGGGACGCAGCTACAGCCAGTGGGGTAACTAGAGACAGGCAGGCAGCTATGTGCAACAAAGGTAGGCGTGTTGTTTTCATATGCAGATCTGAAATATTGTCTTATATGCAAGAGGAGGAGTGATGGGGGTTCAGGCAAAAGCCAGGCTATGGATTGCATTGCTAAATGCTCCATCAGAGTGCAATGGTCGCCTGTCCTTTTTTTAAGTGATGATGTGGGTTTAGCCTGTGCTGTATGTATGTATGGGTGGCTGACTGCCACCCACCCAGAGAGTGTATGGGAGGCTGGTTGGCTGCCAGCCTTCCTTCCATTCCTATGAGTAATGTGAGTGCTCATGAAGGGGACATGGTTGGGTCCACCCCTTTCCCGGTTATCCCCTCTAGGCCTTTTGGCTTAGATCAAGTGTAAAAAAAGAAAGGATCTTGCGACAGATCGCATCCTGAGGCACGTTTTTTTTTTTGTGTGAATACTTGCACTTGGGTGACTTGTGAGCACATACTGATACATACGTTCCCTATCTGGGGACCATAAATTAAATGGATTTTTGAGAAAGGGAGCTGATTTGGAAGCTTGCTTCTGTCGCCCTATGCATTGACCCGATGTGGCAGTATCTTCGGGTAGTGAACAGTGCACCACCCCATTCCAGTGTTAAACAAGAAAGATTCTCATTTAATCCTCCGTGGGTGAGAATTTGAGTTTGAGAATTGGAGACCAAAATGATGAGTTGCACTGACTGGTTTATGAACGTCTATTCATTTAGCGTTTTAATGACCATGTTTGCACACTGATTGGTGTAAAAAAATAAAATAAAACTAAATAATAATAATCTAGCACACCTGTGCAGGTTTGACATGACATGACAGGTAGCTGTCTTGTGGGTGGTGCTGAATCCTGTTAAATGACGTGAGGGTCTCATGCCTATACACAAGGGTGTGTCATTGCTGTTGCTTGACCATGCATTGGTTTCTGTGGTCAGTGAATGATAAAAACAAAATTTACCATCCATTGATGGATGGGAAATCCGCCATGAGGCATTTGTTTTTAGAAACTGCTGCTCACAACCAATGTTGCAATGGAGTGTCTCCATCTGCTGGTGGTATTGGAAAGGCATTAGTGCTATGACAGGGTCTGAAGAAGAAGAAGAAGAAGACGGAAAAAAATATATATAAAAAGAAAAAGAGAGAGAGAGAGAGAGACTGACTTAGTGAGCGAGTGAGTGAGAGAGTGAGAGTGAGTGAGAGTGAATGAGTGAGTGAGTGATTGAGTGAGTGAGTGAGTGAGTGAGAACAAATGAGTTAAAGCAAGTGAGTGAGAGAGATCGAATGAATGAAAGTCTGAATGACAGAAAGAAAAAAGGATGAAGAAAGAAGCATGAAGAAAAAAAAATGTATATGGAGTTGCTAACATGAGTGCAATCTACAAAGCCGTTGAGGCTGATCCTCATGGGAGGATTATTGCACCAGGACCCTTAGCACTTTTAAAATGCCATTCAATGCCACGGGCTAGATGTAAACTGCAGATGACCATGTTGTGGTAGTTACCATGGATACCCAAGTGATGTGTGAGCTAACACATAGGCCCAACAGATTCCAAGAAGGCCAGAATCACCAGCGGCACCACCATCGATTGTCAGGTCACCCGGATTCAGCAAATACCAGAGTCCAAAATGATGCAGGTTTATACTGTTAATTTTCAGTTTATCGTTACAGTTGGTGTTATTCCATGTCGGAAGGGACGCAGCTACAGCCAGTGGGGTAACTAGAGACAGGCAGGCAGCTATGTGCAACAAAGGTAGGCGTGTTGTTTTCATATGCAGATCTGAAATATTGTCTTATATGCAAGAGGAGGAGTGATGGGGGTTCAGGCAAAAGCCAGGCTATGGATTGCATTGCTAAATGCTCCATCAGAGTGCAATGGTCGCCTGTCCTTTTTTTAAGTGATGATGTGGGTTTAGCCTGTGCTGTATGTATGTATGGGTGGCTGACTGCCACCCACCCAGAGAGTGTATGGGAGGCTGGTTGGCTGCCAGCCTTCCTTCCATTCCTATGAGTAATGTGAGTGCTCATGAAGGGGACATGGTTGGGTCCACCCCTTTCCCGGTTATCCCCTCTAGGCCTTTTGGCTTAGATCAAGTGTAAAAAAAAGAAAGGATCTTGCGACAGATCGCATCCTGAGGCACGCTTTTTTTTGTGTGAATACTTGCACTTGGGTGACTTGTGAGCACATACTGATACATACGTTCCCTATCTGGGGACCATAAATTAAATGGATTTTTGAGAAAGGGAGCTGATTTGGAAGCTTGCTTCTGTCGCCCTATGCATTGACCCGATGTGGCAGTATCTTCGGGTAGTGAACAGTGCACCACCCCATTCCAGTGTTAAACAAGAAAGATTCTCATTTAATCCTCCGTGGGTGAGAATTTGAGTTTGAGAATTGGAGACCAAAATGATGAGTTGCACTGACTGGTTTATGAACGTCTATTCATTTAGCGTTTTAATGACCATGTTTGCACACTGATTGGTGTAAAAAAATAAAATAAAACTAAATAATAATAATCTAGCACACCTGTGCAGGTTTGACATGACATGACAGGTAGCTGTCTTGTGGGTGGTGCTGAATCCTGTTAAATGACGTGAGGGTCTCATGCCTATACACAAGGGTGTGTCATTGCTGTTGCTTGACCATGCATTGGTTTCTGTGGTCAGTGAATGATAAAAACAAAATTTACCATCCATTGATGGATGGGAAATCCGCCATGAGGCATTTGTTTTTAGAAACTGCTGCTCACAACCAATGTTGCAATGGAGTGTCTCCATCTGCTGGTGGTATTGGAAAGGCATTAGTGCTATGACAGGGTCTGAAGAAGAAGAAGAAGACGGAAAAAAATATATATAAAAAGAAAAAGAGAGAGAGAGAGAGAGACTGACTTAGTGAGCGAGTGAGTGAGAGAGTGAGAGTGAGTGAGAGTGAATGAGTGAGTGAGTGAGTGAGTGAGAACAAATGAGTTAAAGCAAGTGAGTGAGAGAGATCGAATGAATGAAAGTCTGAATGACAGAAAGAAAAAAGGATGAAGAAAGAAGCATGAAGAAAAAAAAATGTATATGGAGTTGCTGACATGAGTGCAATCTACAAAGCCGTTGAGGCTGATCCTCATGGGAGGATTATTGCACCAGGACCCTTAGCACTTTTAAAATGCCATTCAATGCCACGGGCTAGATGTAAACTGCAGATGACCATGTTGTGGTAGTTACCATGGATACCCAAGTGATGTGTGAGCTAACACATAGGCCCAACAGATTCCAAGAAGGCCAGAATCACCAGCGGCACCACCATCGATTGTCAGGTCACCCGGATTCAGCAAATACCAGAGTCCAAAATGATGCAGGTTTATACTGTTAATTTTCAGTTTATCGTTACAGTTGGTGTTATTCCATGTCGGAAGGGACGCAGCTACAGCCAGTGGGGTAACTAGAGACAGGCAGGCAGCTATGTGCAACAAAGGTAGGCGTGTTGTTTTCATATGCAGATCTGAAATATTGTCTTATATGCAAGAGGAGGAGTGATGGGGGTTCAGGCAAAAGCCAGGCTATGGATTGCATTGCTAAATGCTCCATCAGAGTGCAATGGTCGCCTGTCCTTTTTTTAAGTGATGATGTGGGTTTAGCCTGTGCTGTATGTATGTATGGGTGGCTGACTGCCACCCACCCAGAGAGTGTATGGGAGGCTGGTTGGCTGCCAGCCTTCCTTCCATTCCTATGAGTAATGTGAGTGCTCATGAAGGGGACATGGTTGGGTCCACCCCTTTCCCGGTTATCCCCTCTAGGCCTTTTGGCTTAGATCAAGTGTAAAAAAAGAAAGGATCTTGCGACAGATCGCATCCTGAGGCACGTTTTTTTTTTTGTGTGAATACTTGCACTTGGGTGACTTGTGAGCACATACTGATACATACGTTCCCTATCTGGGGACCATAAATTAAATGGATTTTTGAGAAAGGGAGCTGATTTGGAAGCTTGCTTCTGTCGCCCTATGCATTGACCCGATGTGGCAGTATCTTCGGGTAGTGAACAGTGCACCACCCCATTCCAGTGTTAAACAAGAAAGATTCTCATTTAATCCTCCGTGGGTGAGAATTTGAGTTTGAGAATTGGAGACCAAAATGATGAGTTGCACTGACTGGTTTATGAACGTCTATTCATTTAGCGTTTTAATGACCATGTTTGCACACTGATTGGTGTAAAAAAATAAAATAAAACTAAATAATAATAATCTAGCACACCTGTGCAGGTTTGACATGACATGACAGGTAGCTGTCTTGTGGGTGGTGCTGAATCCTGTTAAATGACGTGAGGGTCTCATGCCTATACACAAGGGTGTGTCATTGCTGTTGCTTGACCATGCATTGGTTTCTGTGGTCAGTGAATGATAAAAACAAAATTTACCATCCATTGATGGATGGGAAATCCGCCATGAGGCATTTGTTTTTAGAAACTGCTGCTCACAACCAATGTTGCAATGGAGTGTCTCCATCTGCTGGTGGTATTGGAAAGGCATTAGTGCTATGACAGGGTCTGAAGAAGAAGAAGAAGAAGACGGAAAAAAATATATATAAAAAGAAAAAGAGAGAGAGAGAGAGAGACTGACTTAGTGAGCGAGTGAGTGAGAGAGTGAGAGTGAGTGAGAGTGAATGAGTGAGTGAGTGATTGAGTGAGTGAGTGAGTGAGTGAGAACAAATGAGTTAAAGCAAGTGAGTGAGAGAGATCGAATGAATGAAAGTCTGAATGACAGAAAGAAAAAAGGATGAAGAAAGAAGCATGAAGAAAAAAAAATGTATATGGAGTTGCTAACATGAGTGCAATCTACAAAGCCGTTGAGGCTGATCCTCATGGGAGGATTATTGCACCAGGACCCTTAGCACTTTTAAAATGCCATTCAATGCCACGGGCTAGATGTAAACTGCAGATGACCATGTTGTGGTAGTTACCATGGATACCCAAGTGATGTGTGAGCTAACACATAGGCCCAACAGATTCCAAGAAGGCCAGAATCACCAGCGGCACCACCATCGATTGTCAGGTCACCCGGATTCAGCAAATACCAGAGTCCAAAATGATGCAGGTTTATACTGTTAATTTTCAGTTTATCGTTACAGTTGGTGTTATTCCATGTCGGAAGGGACGCAGCTACAGCCAGTGGGGTAACTAGAGACAGGCAGGCAGCTATGTGCAACAAAGGTAGGCGTGTTGTTTTCATATGCAGATCTGAAATATTGTCTTATATGCAAGAGGAGGAGTGATGGGGGTTCAGGCAAAAGCCAGGCTATGGATTGCATTGCTAAATGCTCCATCAGAGTGCAATGGTCGCCTGTCCTTTTTTTAAGTGATGATGTGGGTTTAGCCTGTGCTGTATGTATGTATGGGTGGCTGACTGCCACCCACCCAGAGAGTGTATGGGAGGCTGGTTGGCTGCCAGCCTTCCTTCCATTCCTATGAGTAATGTGAGTGCTCATGAAGGGGACATGGTTGGGTCCACCCCTTTCCCGGTTATCCCCTCTAGGCCTTTTGGCTTAGATCAAGTGTAAAAAAAAGAAAGGATCTTGCGACAGATCGCATCCTGAGGCACGCTTTTTTTTGTGTGAATACTTGCACTTGGGTGACTTGTGAGCACATACTGATACATACGTTCCCTATCTGGGGACCATAAATTAAATGGATTTTTGAGAAAGGGAGCTGATTTGGAAGCTTGCTTCTGTCGCCCTATGCATTGACCCGATGTGGCAGTATCTTCGGGTAGTGAACAGTGCACCACCCCATTCCAGTGTTAAACAAGAAAGATTCTCATTTAATCCTCCGTGGGTGAGAATTTGAGTTTGAGAATTGGAGACCAAAATGATGAGTTGCACTGACTGGTTTATGAACGTCTATTCATTTAGCGTTTTAATGACCATGTTTGCACACTGATTGGTGTAAAAAAATAAAATAAAACTAAATAATAATAATCTAGCACACCTGTGCAGGTTTGACATGACATGACAGGTAGCTGTCTTGTGGGTGGTGCTGAATCCTGTTAAATGACGTGAGGGTCTCATGCCTATACACAAGGGTGTGTCATTGCTGTTGCTTGACCATGCATTGGTTTCTGTGGTCAGTGAATGATAAAAACAAAATTTACCATCCATTGATGGATGGGAAATCCGCCATGAGGCATTTGTTTTTAGAAACTGCTGCTCACAACCAATGTTGCAATGGAGTGTCTCCATCTGCTGGTGGTATTGGAAAGGCATTAGTGCTATGACAGGGTCTGAAGAAGAAGAAGAAGACGGAAAAAAATATATATAAAAAGAAAAAGAGAGAGAGAGAGAGAGACTGACTTAGTGAGCGAGTGAGTGAGAGAGTGAGAGTGAGTGAGAGTGAATGAGTGAGTGAGTGAGTGAGTGAGAACAAATGAGTTAAAGCAAGTGAGTGAGAGAGATCGAATGAATGAAAGTCTGAATGACAGAAAGAAAAAAGGATGAAGAAAGAAGCATGAAGAAAAAAAAATGTATATGGAGTTGCTGACATGAGTGCAATCTACAAAGCCGTTGAGGCTGATCCTCATGGGAGGATTATTGCACCAGGACCCTTAGCACTTTTAAAATGCCATTCAATGCCACGGGCTAGATGTAAACTGCAGATGACCATGTTGTGGTAGTTACCATGGATACCCAAGTGATGTGTGAGCTAACACATAGGCCCAACAGATTCCAAGAAGGCCAGAATCACCAGCGGCACCACCATCGATTGTCAGGTCACCCGGATTCAGCAAATACCAGAGTCCAAAATGATGCAGGTTTATACTGTTAATTTTCAGTTTATCGTTACAGTTGGTGTTATTCCATGTCGGAAGGGACGCAGCTACAGCCAGTGGGGTAACTAGAGACAGGCAGGCAGCTATGTGCAACAAAGGTAGGCGTGTTGTTTTCATATGCAGATCTGAAATATTGTCTTATATGCAAGAGGAGGAGTGATGGGGGTTCAGGCAAAAGCCAGGCTATGGATTGCATTGCTAAATGCTCCATCAGAGTGCAATGGTCGCCTGTCCTTTTTTTAAGTGATGATGTGGGTTTAGCCTGTGCTGTATGTATGTATGGGTGGCTGACTGCCACCCACCCAGAGAGTGTATGGGAGGCTGGTTGGCTGCCAGCCTTCCTTCCATTCCTATGAGTAATGTGAGTGCTCATGAAGGGGACATGGTTGGGTCCACCCCTTTCCCGGTTATCCCCTCTAGGCCTTTTGGCTTAGATCAAGTGTAAAAAAAGAAAGGATCTTGCGACAGATCGCATCCTGAGGCACGTTTTTTTTTTTGTGTGAATACTTGCACTTGGGTGACTTGTGAGCACATACTGATACATACGTTCCCTATCTGGGGACCATAAATTAAATGGATTTTTGAGAAAGGGAGCTGATTTGGAAGCTTGCTTCTGTCGCCCTATGCATTGACCCGATGTGGCAGTATCTTCGGGTAGTGAACAGTGCACCACCCCATTCCAGTGTTAAACAAGAAAGATTCTCATTTAATCCTCCGTGGGTGAGAATTTGAGTTTGAGAATTGGAGACCAAAATGATGAGTTGCACTGACTGGTTTATGAACGTCTATTCATTTAGCGTTTTAATGACCATGTTTGCACACTGATTGGTGTAAAAAAATAAAATAAAACTAAATAATAATAATCTAGCACACCTGTGCAGGTTTGACATGACATGACAGGTAGCTGTCTTGTGGGTGGTGCTGAATCCTGTTAAATGACGTGAGGGTCTCATGCCTATACACAAGGGTGTGTCATTGCTGTTGCTTGACCATGCATTGGTATCTGTGGTCAGTGAATGATAAAAACAAAATTTACCATCCATTGATGGATGGGAAATCCGCCATGAGGCATTTGTTTTTAGAAACTGCTGCTCACAACCAATGTTGCAATGGAGTGTCTCCATCTGCTGGTGGTATTGGAAAGGCATTAGTGCTATGACAGGGTCTGAAGAAGAAGAAGAAGAAGACGGAAAAAAATATATATAAAAAGAAAAAGAGAGAGAGAGAGAGAGACTGACTTAGTGAGCGAGTGAGTGAGAGAGTGAGAGTGAGTGAGAGTGAATGAGTGAGTGAGTGATTGAGTGAGTGAGTGAGTGAGTGAGTGAGAACAAATGAGTTAAAGCAAGTGAGTGAGAGAGATCGAATGAATGAAAGTCTGAATGACAGAAAGAAAAAAGGATGAAGAAAGAAGCATGAAGAAAAAAAAATGTATATGGAGTTGCTGACATGAGTGCAATCTACAAAGCCGTTGAGGCTGATCCTCATGGGAGGATTATTGCACCAGGACCCTTAGCACTTTTAAAATGCCATTCAATGCCACGGGCTAGATGTAAACTGCAGATGACCATGTTGTGGTAGTTACCATGGATACCCAAGTGATGTGTGAGCTAACACATAGGCCCAACAGATTCCAAGAAGGCCAGAATCACCAGCGGCACCACCATCGATTGTCAGGTCACCCGGATTCAGCAAATACCAGAGTCCAAAATGATGCAGGTTTATACTGTTAATTTTCAGTTTATCGTTACAGTTGGTGTTATTCCATGTCGGAAGGGACGCAGCTACAGTCAGTGGGGTAACTAGAGACAGGCAGGCAGCTATGTGCAACAAAGGTAGGCGTGTTGTTTTCATATGCAGATCTGAAATATTGTCTTATATGCAAGAGGAGGAGTGATGGGGGTTCAGGCAAAAGCCAGGCTATGGATTGCATTGCTAAATGCTCCATCAGAGTGCAATGGTCGCCTGTCCTTTTTTTAAGTGATGATGTGGGTTTAGCCTGTGCTGTATGTATGTATGGGTGGCTGACTGCCACCCACCCAGAGAGTGTATGGGAGGCTGGTTGGCTGCCAGCCTTCCTTCCATTCCTATGAGTAATGTGAGTGCTCATGAAGGGGACATGGTTGGGTCCACCCCTTTCCCGGTTATCCCCTCTAGACCTTTTGGCTTAGATCAAGTGTAAAAAAAAGAAAGGATCTTGCGACAGATCGCATCCTGAGGCACGTTTTTTTTTGTGTGAATACTTGCACTTGAGTGACTTGTGAGCACATACTGATACATACGCTCCCTATCTGGGGACCATAAATTAAATGGATTTTTGAGAAAGGGAGCTGATTTGGAAGCTTGCTTCCGTCGCCCTATGCATTGACCCGATGTGGCAGTATCTTCGGGTAGTGAACAGTGCACCACCCCATTCCAGTGTTAAACAAGAAAGATTCTCATTTAATCCTCCGTGGGTGAGAATTTGAGTTTGAGAATTGGAGACCAAAATGATGAGTTGCACTGACTGGTTTATGAACGTCTATTCATTTAGCGTTTTAATGACCCTGTTTGCACACTGATTGGTGTAAAAAAATAAAATAAAACTAAATAATAATAATCTAGCACACCTGTGCAGGTTTGACATGACATGACAGGTAGCTGTCTTGTGGGTGGTGCTGAATCCTGTTAAATGACGTGAGGGTCTCATGCCTATACACAAGGGTGTGTCATTGCTGTTGCTTGACCATGCATTGGTTTCTGTGGTCAGTGAATGATAAAAACAAAATTTACCATCCATTGATGGATGGGAAATCCGCCATGAGGCATTTGTTTTTAGAAACTGCTGCTCACAACCAATGTTGCAATGGAGTGTCTCCATCTGCTGGTGGTATTGGAAAGGCATTAGTGCTATGACAGGGTCTGAAGAAGAAGAAGAAGAAGACGGAAAAAAATATATATAAAAAGAAAAAGAGAGAGAGAGAGAGACTGACTTAGTGAGCGAGTGAGTGAGAGAGTGAGAGTGAGTGAGAGTGAATGAGTGATTGAGTGATTGAGTGAGTGAGTGAGTGAGTGAGAACAAATGAGTTAAAGCAAGTGAGTGAGAGAGATCGAATGAATGAAAGTCTGAATGACAGAAAGAAAAAAGGATGAAGAAAGAAGCATGAAGAAAAAAAAATGTATATGGAGTTGCTGACATGAGTGCAATCTACAAAGCCGTTGAGGCTGATCCTCATGGGAGGATTATTACACCAGGACCCTTAGCACTTTTAAAATGCCATTCAATGCCACGGGCTAGATGTAAACTGCAGATGACCATGTTGTGGTAGTTACCATGGATACCCAAGTGATGTGTGAGCTAACACATAGGCCCAACAGATTCCAAGAAGGCCAGAATCACCAGCGGCACCACCATCGATTGTCAGGTCACCCGGATTCAGCAAATACCAGAGTCCAAAATGATGCAGGTTTATACTGTTAATTTTCAGTTTATCGTTACAGTTGGTGTTATTCCATGTCGGAAGGGACGCAGCTACAGCCAGTGGGGTAACTAGAGACAGGCAGGCAGCTATGTGCAACAAAGGTAGGCGTGTTGTTTTCATATGCAGATCTGAAATATTGTCTTATATGCAAGAGGAGGAGTGATGGGGGTTCAGGCAAAAGCCAGGCTATGGATTGCATTGCTAAATGCTCCATCAGAGTGCAATGGTCGCCTGTCCTTTTTTTAAGTGATGATGTGGGTTTAGCCTGTGCTGTATGTATGTATGGGTGGCTGACTGCCACCCACCCAGAGAGTGTATGGGAGGCTGGTTGGCTGCCAGCCTTCCTTCCATTCCTATGAGTAATGTGAGTGCTCATGAAGGGGACATGGTTGGGTCCACCCCTTTCCCGGTTATCCCCTCTAGGCCTTTTGGCTTAGATCAAGTGTAAAAAAAGAAAGGATCTTGCGACAGATCGCATCCTGAGGCACGTTTTTTTTTGTGTGAATACTTGCACTTGGGTGACTTGTGAGCACATACTGATACATACGTTCCCTATCTGGGGACCATAAATTAAATGGATTTTTGAGAAAGGGAGCTGATTTGGAAGCTTGCTTCTGTCGCCCTATGCATTGACCCGATGTGGCAGTATATTCGGGTAGTGAACAGTGCACCACCCCATTCCAGTGTTAAACAAGAAAGATTCTCATTTAATCCTCCGTGGGTGAGAATTTGAGTTTGAGAATTGGAGACCAAAATGATGAGTTGCACTGACTGGTTTATGAACGTCTATTCATTTAGCGTTTTAATGACCATGTTTGCACACTGATTGGTGTAAAAAAATAAAATAAAACTAAATAATAATAATCTAGCACACCTGTGCAGGTTTGACATGACATGACAGGTAGCTGTCTTGTGGGTGGTGCTGAATCCTGTTAAATGACGTGAGGGTCTCATGCCTATACACAAGGGTGTGTCATTGCTGTTGCTTGACCATGCATTGGTTTCTGTGGTCAGTGAATGATAAAAACAAAATTTACCATCCATTGATGGATGGGAAATCCGCCATGAGGCATTTGTTTTTAGAAACTGCTGCTCACAACCAATGTTGCAATGGAGTGTCTCCATCTGCTGGTGGTATTGGAAAGGCATTAGTGCTATGACAGGGTCTGAAGAAGAAGAAGAAGAAGAAGAAGACGGAAAAAAATATATATAAAAAGAAAAAGAGAGAGAGAGAGAGACTGACTTAGTGAGCGAGTGAGTGAGAGAGTGAGAGTGAGTGAGAGTGAATGAGTGAGTGAGTGATTGAGTGAGTGAGTGAGTGAGAACAAATGAGTTAAAGCAAGTGAGTGAGAGAGATCGAATGAATGAAAGTCTGAATGACAGAAAGAAAAAAGGATGAAGAAAGAAGCATGAAGAAAAAAAAATGTATATGGAGTTGCTGACATGAGTGCAATCTACAAAGCCGTTGAGGCTGATCCTCATGGGAGGATTATTGCACCAGGACCCTTAGCACTTTTAAAATGCCATTCAATGCCACGGGCTAGATGTAAACTGCAGATGACCATGTTGTGGTAGTTACCATGGATACCCAAGTGATGTGTGAGCTAACACATAGGCCCAACAGATTCCAAGAAGGCCAGAATCACCAGCGGCACCACCATCGATTGTCAGGTCACCCGGATTCAGCAAATACCAGAGTCCAAAATGATGCAGGTTTATACTGTTAATTTTCAGTTTATCGTTACAGTTGGTGTTATTCCATGTCGGAAGGGACGCAGCTACAGCCAGTGGGGTAACTAGAGACAGGCAGGCAGCTATGTGCAACAAAGGTAGGCGTGTTGTTTTCATATGCAGATCTGAAATATTGTCTTATATGCAAGAGGAGGAGTGATGGGGGTTCAGGCAAAAGCCAGGCTATGGATTGCATTGCTAAATGCTCCATCAGAGTGCAATGGTCGCCTGTCCTTTTTTTAAGTGATGATGTGGGTATAGCCTGTGCTATATGTATGTATGGGTGGCTGACTGCCACCCACCCAGAGAGTGTATGGGAGGCTGGTTGGCTGCCAGCCTTCCTTCCATTCCTATGAGTAATGTGAGTGCTCATGAAGGGGACATGGTTGGGTCCACCCCTTTCCCGGTTATCCCCTCTAGGCCTTTTGGCTTAGATCAAGTGTAAAAAAAGAAAGGATCTTGCGACAGATCGCATCCTGAGGCACGTTTTTTTTTTTGTGTGAATACTTGCACTTGGGTGACTTGTGAGCACATACTGATACATACGTTCCCTATCTGGGGACCATAAATTAAAAGGATTTTTGAGAAAGGGAGCTGATTTGGAAGCTTGCTTCTGTCACCCTATGCATTGACCCGATGTGGCAGTATCTTCGGGTAGTGAACAGTGCACCACCCCATTCCAGTGTTAAACAAGAAAGATTCTCATTTAATCCTCCGTGGGTGAGAATTTGTGTTTGAGAATTGGAGACCAAAATGATGAGTTGCACTGACTGGTTTATGAACGTCTATTCATTTAGCATTTTAATGACCATGTTTGCACACTGATTGGTGTAAAAAAATAAAATAAAACTAAATAATAATAATCTAGCACACCTGTGCAGGTTTGACATGACATGACAGGTAGCTGTCTTGTGGGTGGTGCTGAATCCTGTTAAATGACGTGAGGGTCTCATGCCTATACACAAGGGTGTGTCATTGCTGTTGCTTGACCATGCATTGGTTTCTGTGGTCAGTGAATGATAAAAACAAAATTTACCATCCATTGATGGATGGGAAATCCGCCATGGGGTATTTGTTTTTAGAAACTGCTGCTCACAACCAATGTTGCAATGGAGTGTCTCCATCTGCTGGTGGTATTGGAAAGGCATTAGTGCTATGACAGGGTCTGAAGAAGAAGAAGAAGAAGAAGACGGAAAAAAATATATATAAAAAGAAAAAGAGAGAGAGAGAGAGAGACTGACTTAGTGAGCGAGTGAGTGAGAGAGTGAGAGTGAGTGAGAGTGAATGAGTGAGTGAGTGATTGAGTGAGTGAGTGAGTGAGAACAAATGAGTTAAAGCAAGTGAGTGAGAGAGATCGAATGAATGAAAGTCTGAATGACAGAAAGAAAAAAGGATGAAGAAAGAAGCATGAAGAAAAAAAAATGTATATGGAGTTGCTGACATGAGTGCAATCTACAAAGCCGTTGAGGCTGATCCTCATGGGAGGATTATTGCACCAGGACCCTTAGCACTTTGAAAATGCCATTCAATGCCACGGGCTAGATGTAAACTGCAGATGACCATGTTGTGGTAGTTACCATGGATACCCAAGTGATGTGTGAGCTAACACATAGGCCCAACAGATTCCAAGAAGGCCAGAATCACCAGCGGCACCACCATCGATTGTCAGGTCACCCGGATTCAGCAAATACCAGAGTCCAAAATGATGCAGGTTTATACTGTTAATTTTCAGTTTATCATTACAGTTGGTGTTATTCCATGTCGGAAGGGACGCACCTACAGCCAGTGGGGTAACTAGAGACAGGCAGGCAGCTATGTGCAACAACGGTAGGTGTGTTGTTTTCATATGCAGATCTGAAATATTGTCTTATATGCAAGAGTAGGAGTGATGGGGGTTCAGGCAAAAGCCAGGCTATGGATTGCATTGCTAAATGCTCCATCAGAGTGCAATGGTCGCCTGTCATTTTTTTAAGTGATGATGTGGGTTTAGCCTGTGCTGTATGTATGTATGGGTGGCTGACTGCCACCCACCCAGAGAGTGTATGGGAGGCTGGTTGGCTGCCAGCCTTCCTTCCATTCCTATGAGTAATGTGAGTGCTCATGAAGTGGACATGGTTGGGTCCACCCCTTTCCCGGTTATCCCCTCTAGGCCTTTTGGCTTAGATCAAGTGTAAAAAAAGAAAGGATCGTGCGACAGATCGCATCCTGAGGCACGTTTTTTTTTTGTGTGAATACTTCCACTTGGGTGACTTGTGAGCACATACTGATACATACGTTCCCTATCTGGGGACCATAAATTAAATGGATTTTTGAGAAAGGGAGCTGATTTGGAAGCTTGCTTCTGTCGCCCTATGCATTGACCCGATGTGGCAGTATCTTCGGGTAGTGAACAGTGCACCACCCCATTCCAGTGTTAAACAAGAAAGATTCTCATTTAATCCTCCGTGGGTGAGAATTTGAGTTTGAGAATTGGAGACCAAAATGATGAGTTGCACTGACTGGTTTATGAACGTCTAATCATTTAGCGTTTTAATGACCATGTTTGCACACTGATTGGTGTAAAAAAATAAAATAAAACTAAATAATAATAATCTAGCACACCTGTGCAGGTTTGACATGACATGACAGGTAGCTGTCTTGTGGGTGGTGCTGAATCCTGTTAAATGACGTGAGGGTCTCATGCCTATACACAAGGGTGTGTCATTGCTGTTGCTTGACCATGCATTGGTTTCTGTGGTCAGTGAATGATAAAAACAAAATTTACCATCCATTGATGGATGGGAAATCCGCCATGAGGCATTTGTTTTTAGAAACTGCTGCTCACAACCAATGTTGCAATGGAGTGTCTCCATCTGCTGGTGGTATTGGAAAGGCATTAGTGCTATGACAGGGTCTGAAGAAGAAGAAGAAGAAGACGGAAAAAAATATATATAAAAAGAAAAAGAGAGAGAGAGAGAGAGACTGACTTAGTGAGCGAGTGAGTGAGAGAGTGAGAGTGAGTGAGAGTGAATGAGTGAGTGAGTGAGTGAGTGAGAACAAATGAGTTAAAGCAAGTGAGTGAGAGAGATCGAATGAATGAAAGTCTGAATGACAGAAAGAAAAAAGGATGAAGAAAGAAGCATGAAGAAAAAAAAATGTATATGGAGTTGCTGACATGAGTGCAATCTACAAAGCCGTTGAGGCTGATCCTCATGGGAGGATTATTGCACCAGGACCCTTAGCACTTTTAAAATGCCATTCAATGCCACGGGCTAGATGTAAACTGCAGATGACCATGTTGTGGCAGTTACCATGGATACCCAAGTGATGTGTGAGCTAACACATAGGCCCAACAGATTCCAAGAAGGCCAGATTCACCAGCGGCACCACCATCGATTGTCAGGTCACCCGGATTCAGCAAATACCAGAGTCCAAAATGATGCAGGTTTATACTGTTAATTTTCAGTTTATCGTTACAGTTGGTGTTATTCCATGTCGGAAGGGACGCAGCTACAGCCAGTGGGGTAACTAGAGACAGGCAGGCAGCTATGTGCAACAAAGGTAGGCGTGTTGTTTTCATATGCAGATCTGAAATATTGTCTTATATGCAAGAGGAGGAGTGATGGGGGTTCAGGCAAAAGCCAGGCTATGGATTGCATTGCAAAATGCTCCATCAGAGTGCAATGGTCGCCTGTCCTTTTTTTAAGTGATGATGTGGGTTTAGCCTGTGCTGTATGTATGTATGGGTGGCTGACTGCCACCCACCCAGAGAGTGTATGGGAGGATGGTTGGCTGCCAGCCTTCCTTCCATTCCTATGAGTAATGTGAGTGCTCATGAAGGGGACATGGTTGGGTCCACCCCTTTCCCGGTTATCCCCTCTAGGCCTTTTGGCTTAGATCAAGTGTAAAAAAAGAAAGGATCTTGTGACAGATGGCATCCTGAGGCACGTTTTTTTTTGTGTGAATACTTGCACTTGGGTGACTTGTGAGCACATACTGATACATACGTTCCCTATCTGGGGACCATAAATTAAATGGATTTTTGAGAAAGGGAGCTGATTTGGAAGCTTGCTTCTGTCGCCCTATGCATTGACCCGATGTGGCAGTATCTTCGGGTAGTGAACAGTGCACCACCCCATTCCAGTGTTAAACAAGAAAGATTCTCATTTAATCCTCCGTGGGTGAGAATTTGAGTTTGAGAATTGGAGACCAAAATGATGAGTTGCACTGACTGGTTTATGAACGTCTATTCATTTAGCGTTTTAATGACCATGTTTGCACACTGATTGGTGTAAAAAAATAAAATAAAACTAAATAATAATAATCTAGCACACCTGTGCAGGTTTGACATGACATGACAGGTAGCTGTCTTGTGGGTGGTGCTGAATCCTGTTAAATGACGTGAGGGTCTCATGCCTATACACAAGGGTGTGTCATTGCTGTTGCTTGACCATGCATTGGTTTCTGTGGTCAGTGAATGATAAAACAAAATTTACCATCCATTGATGGATGGGAAATCCGCCATGAGGCATTTGTTTTTAGAAACTGCTGCTCACAACCAATGTTGCAATGGAGTGTCTCCATCTGCTGGTGGTATTGGAAAGGCATTAGTGCTATGACAGGGTCTGAAGAAGAAGAAGAAGAAGAAGAAGAAGAAGAAGACGGAAAAAAATATATATAAAAAGAAAAAGAGAGAGAGAGAGAGAGACTGACTTAGTGAGCGAGTGAGTGAGAGAGTGAGAGTGAGTGAGAGTGAATGAGTGAGTGATTGAGTGAGTGAGTGAGTGAGAACAAATGAGTTAAAGCAAGTGAGTGAGTGAGATCGAATGAATGAAAGTCTGAATGACAGAGAGAAAAAAGGATGAAGAAAGAAGCATGAAGAAAAAAAAATGTATATGGAGTTGCAGACATGAGTGCAATCTACAAAGCCGTTGAGGCTGATCCTCATGGGAGGATTATTGCACCAGGACCATTAGCACTTTTAAAATGCCATTCAATGCCACGGGCTAGATGTAAACTGCAGATGACCATGTTGTGGTAGTTACCATGGATACCCAAGTGATGTGTGAGCTAACACATAGGCCCAACAGATTCCAAGAAGGCCAGAATCACCAGCGGCACCACCATCGGTTGTCAGGTTACCCGGATTCAGCAAATACCAGAGTCCAAAATGATGCAGGTTTATACTGTTAATTTTCAGTTTATCGTTACAGTTGGTGTTATTCCATGTCGGAAGGGACGCAGCTACAGCCAGTGGGGTAACTAGAGACAGGCAGGCAGCTATGTGCAACAAAGGTAGGTGTGTTGTTTTCATATGCAGATCTGAAATATTGTCTTATATGCAAGAGGAGGAGTGATGGGGGTTCAGGCAAAAGCCAGGCTATGGATTGCATTGCTAAATGCTCCATCAGAGTGCAATGGTCGCCTGTCCTTTTTTTAAGTGATGATGTGGGTTTAGCCTGTGCTGTATGTATGTATGGGTGGCTGACTGCCACCCACCCAGAGAGTGTATGGGAGGCTGGTTGGCTGCCAGCCTTACTTCCATTCCTATGAGTAATGTGAGTGCTCATGAAGGGGACATGGTTGGGTCCACCCCTTTCCCGGTTATCCCCTCTAGGCCTTTTGGCTTAGATCAAGTGTAAAAAAAGGAAAGGATCTTGCGACAGATCGCATCCTGAGGCATGTTTTTTTTTTTTGTGTGAATACTTGCACTTGGGTGACTTGTGAGCACATACTGATACATACGTTCCCTATCTGGGGACCATAAATTAAATGGATTTTTGAGAAAGGGAGCTGATTTGGAAGCTTGCTTCCGTCGCCCTATGCATTGACCCTATGTGGCAGTATCTTCGGGTAGTGAACAGTGCACCACCCCATTCCAGTGTTATACAAGAAAGATTCTCATTTAATCCTCCGTGGGTGAGAATTTGAGTTTGAGAATTGGAGACCAAAATGATGAGTTGCACTGACTGGTTTATGAACGTCTATTCATTTAGCGTTTTAATGACCATGTTTGCACACTGATTGGTGTAAAAAAATAAAATAAAACTAAATAATAATAATCTAGCACACCTGTGCAGGTTTGACATGACATGACAGGTAGCTGTCTTGTGGGTGGTGCTGAATCCTGTTAAATGACGTGAGGGTCTCATGCCTATACACAAGGGTGTGTCATTGCTGTTGCTTGACCATGCATTGGTTTCTGTGGTCAGTGAATGATAAAAACAAAATTTACCATCCATTGATGAATGGGAAATCCGCCATGGGGCATTTGTTTTTAGAAACTGCTGCTCACAACCAATGTTGCAATGGAGTGTCTCCATCTGCTGGTGGTATTGGAAAGGCATTAGTGCTATGACAGGGTCTGAAGAAGAAGAAGAAGACGGAATAAAATATATATAAAAAGAAAAAGAGAGAGAGAGAGAGACTGACTTAGTGAGCGAGTGAGTGAGAGAGTGAGAGTGAGTGAGTGAGAGTGAATAAGTGAGTGAGTGATTGAGTGAGTGAGTGAGTGAGTGAGAACAAATGAGTTAAAGCAAGTGAGTGAGTGAAATCGAATGAATGAAAGTCTGAATGACAGAAAGAAAAAAGGATGAAGAAAGAAGCATGAAGAAAAAAAAATGTATATGGAGTTGCAGACATGAGTGCAATCTACAAAGCCGTTGAGGCTGATCCTCATGGGAGGATTATTGCACCAGGACCCTTAGCACTTTTAAAATGCCATTCAATGCCACTTCTAGGGCTAGATGTAAACTGCAGATGACCATGTTGTGGTAGTTACCATGGATACCCAAGTGATGTGTGAGCTAACACATAGGCCCAACAGATTCCAAGAAGGCCAGAATCACCAGCGGCACCACCATCGGTTGTCAGGTACCCGGATTCAGCAAATACCAGAGTCCAAAATGATGCAGGTTTATACTGTTAATTTTCAGTTTATCGTTACAGTTGGTGTTATTCCATGTCGGAAGGGACGCAGCTACAGCCAGTGGGGTAACTAGAGACAGGCAGGCAGCTATGTGCAACAAAGGTAGGCGTGTTGTTTTCATATGCAAGAGAAGGAGTGATGGGGGTTCAGGCAAAAGCCAGGCTATGGATTGCATTGCTAAATGCTCCATCAGAGTGCAATGGTCGCCTGTCCTTTTTTTAAGTGATGATGTGGGTTTAGCCTGTGCTGTATGTATGTATGGGTGGCTGACTGCCACCCACCCAGAGAGTGTATGGGAGGCTGGTTGGCTGCCAGCCTTCCTTCCATTCCTATGAGTAATGTGAGTGCTCATGAAGGGGACATGGTTGGGTCCACCCCTTTCCCGGTTATCCCCTCTAGACCTTTTGGCTTAGATCAAGTGTAAAAAAAAGAAAGGATCTTGCGACAGATCGTATCCTGAGGCACGTTTTTTTTTGTGTGAATACTTGCACTTGAGTGACTTGTGAGCACATACTGATACATACGCTCCCTATCTGGGGACCATAAATTAAATGGATTTTTGAGAAAGGGAGCTGATTTGGAAGCTTGCTTCCGTCGCCCTATGCATTGACCCGATGTGGCAGTATCTTCGGGTAGTGAACAGTGCACCACCCCATTCCAGTGTTAAACAAGAAAGATTCTCATTTAATCCTCCGTGGGTGAGAATTTGAGTTTGAGAATTGGAGACCAAAATCATGAGTTGCACTGACTGGTTTATGAATGTCTATTCATTTAGCGTTTTAATGACCATGTTTGCACACTGATTGGTGTAAAAAAAATAAAAAATAAAACTAAATAATAATAATCTAGCACACCTGTGCAGGTTTGACATGACATGACAGGTAGCTGTCTTGTGGGTGGTGCTGAATCCTGTTAAATGACGTGAGGGTCTCATGCCTATACACAAGGGTGTGTCATTGCTGTTGCTTGACCATGCATTGGTTTCTGTGGTCAGTGAATGATAAAAACAAAATTTACCATCCATTGATGGATGGGAAATCCGCCATGAGGCATTTGTTTTTAGAAACTGCTGCTCATAACCAATGTTGCAATGGAGTGTCTCCATCTGCTGGTGGTATTGGAAAGGCATTAGTGCCATGACAGGGTCTGAAGAAGAAGAAGGAGAAGAAGACGTAAAAAAATATATATAAAAAGAAAAAGAGAGAGAGACTGACTTAGTGAGCGAGAGAGTGAGAGAGTGAGAGTGAGTGAGAGTGAATAAGTGAGTGAGTGATTGAGTGAGTAAGTGAGTGAATGAGTGAGTGAGAACAAATGAGCTAAAGCAAGTGAGTGAGTGAGATCGAATGAATGAAAGTCTGAATGACAGAAAGAAAAAAGGATGAAGAAAGAAGCATGAAGAAAAAAAAATGTATATGGAGTTGCAGACATGAGTGCAATCTACAAAGCCGTTGAGGCTGATCCTCGTGGGAGGATTATTGCACCAGGACCCTTAGCACTTTTAAAATGCCATTCAATGCCACTTCTAGGGCTAGATGTAAACTGCAGATGACCATGTTGTGGTAGTTACCATGGATACCCAAGTGATGTGTGAGCTAACACATAGGCCCAACAGATTCCAAGAAGGCCAGATTCACCAGCGGTACCACCATCGGTTGTCAGGTTACCCGGATTCAGCAAATACCAGAGTCCAAAATGATGCAGGTTTATACTGTTAATTTTCAGTTTATCGTTACAGTTGGTGTTATTCCATGTCGGAAGGGACGCAGCTACAGCCAGTGGGGTAACTAGAGACAGGCAGGCAGCTATGTGCAACAAAGGTAGGCGTGTTGTTTTCATATGCAGATCTGAAATATTGTCTTATATGCAAGAGGAGGAGTAATGGGGGTTCAGGCAAAAGCCAGGCTATGGATTGCATTGCTAAATGCTCCATCAGAGTGCAATGGTCGCCTGTCCTTTTTTTAAGTGATGATGTGGGTTTAGCCTGTGCTGTATGTATGTATGGGTGGCTGACTGCCACCCACCCAGAGAGTGTATGGGAGGCTGGTTGGCTGCCAGCCTTCCTTCCATTCCTATGAGTAATGTGAGTGCTCATGAAGGGGACATGGTTGGGTCCACCCCTTTCCCGGTTATCCCCTCTAGGCCTTTTGGCTTAGATCAAGTGTAAAAAAAGAAAGGATCTTGCGACAGATCGCATCCTCAGGCACATTTTTTTTTTGTGTGAATACTTGCACATGGGTGACTTGTGAGCACATACTGATACGTTCCCTATCTGGGGACCATAAATTTAATGGATTTTTGAGAAAGGGAGCTGATTTGGAAGCTTGCTTCTGTCGCCCTATGCATTGACCCGATGTGGCAGTATCTTCGGGTAGTGAACAGTGCACCACCCCATTCCAGTGTTAAACAAGAAAGATTCTCATTTAATCCTCCGTGGGTGAGAATTTGAGTTTGAGAATTGGAGACCAAAATGATGAGTTGCACTGACTGGTTTATGAACGTCTATTCATTTAGCGTTTTAATGACCATGTTTGCACACTGATTGGTGTAAAAAAGTAAAATAAAACTAAATAATAATAATCTAGCACACCTGTGCAGGTTTGACATGACATGACAGGTAGCTGTCTTGTGGGTGGTGCTGAATCCTGTTAAATGATGTGCGGGTCTCATGCATCGCGAATCGCATCCCGGCTAGGGACATTATCGCAGCACTCCCAGTCAGCGGGTCTGACCGGGGCGCTGCGAACAGGAAAACGCTGCGAGTGCTCCGGGGAGGAGCGGGGACCCGGAGCGCTTGGAGTAACAACGGGGAACATTAAGCTGCTATCCGGCAGCAGCTTAAGCATTTTGCGCTGCCGGATAGCACTTAATGCGATGGCCCCGACATAAAAAAGCATCGTATGTCGATTTGATCATATGTCGGGGCCATCGTAGGTTGGGTGGTCACTGTAACTCTTATTTTTCTGTATATAGGGATGTATGAGGGTCATTTTTTGCGCTGTGATTTGTAGTTTTTATCGGTACCATTTTTGTTTTGATGGGACTTTTCAATTTCTTTTTAGATATTTTTTATGGTATTTGAAGTGACCAAAAATGTGCAAATCTGGTTAGTGCACTATTACGACTTTTGGGGCCCCTCTTTTGATTTTGCCTAGGGCCACGCTAAGCCTAAAACCGGCCCTGCATACAATTACAGTAGAACAGATGCAGGGGGGGCCCAAGGGACACTGCAGGGAAGCTGCCTGAGAGGGCAGCAAGGGTACTGGGTGACAACTCCCATACTGGGCTACAACAACTGCTACTAAAGATATATCATCCGGACCATTCACAGGAGGCCTTCTACAATACTTAAAATAGACAGGTCAGGTACATCACCACCTGACACATATGCACTGTTTATGGAAATACTATTTGAATGTGGCATAGATGGACATATTGCTATTGGGAAGTATATACGCCACAAAAATTCCTTTGACATTTACTGGCCCTTATTTACTAAAAGTGGAGTTTAGGTTTCTTTATGGGTTTTAATTCCCTACAATTTATTTTCTACGGTATTTACTAAGGTTTCCCTCCACTTTCCACTTTCCCTACACTTTGCTTTTTTTACACAGGTTCTGATCTGTGGGGTTTTCCTCAGCTCAAATCCACCACATTTTCTGTGAAAACCTTAGTAAATATGTTGGTTTTTTTGTGTGAAAATATCGGGAACACGCCCTTTTCGGAGACCACGCCCCTTTCATGGTGACCACGCCCTTTTTTTAGTATAATGGAAAGTTAGTCGGGTTTTTTCAATTCTGGCGCAAATTCTGGCGCAGATTCTGACGCAGACAGAATTTGTGGCGCAGATTCTGGCATAGACAGAATTTCTGGCGCAATGCAACAGAATCTGGCGCACAACCCGACAAAACATGTTGGGTTTGCAATAGTAAATGAGAGCCACTGTGTAATAACCAAACCAATAATCACTATCCTTAATCATAACTTATATAACACCACGATTGGGAATTGCATTTATTGAATAAACGTATTTTGTTTACCACTGCGCATAAACGATATTGCATAAGCTCTTCTGTTTACTTCTCTTCACAATCATCGCATATACCTGCTGCTGTGCCCACTGGGCCCATTTTTAATTAATTATTTTAATATTTCTAATAAATATATGTTAATGCTTTAATTCTACCTAGCCTAGAGCTCTGATATTATCTGTTTGATTATAAAGCCAATTCTGCTTTCCCAAGTAATAAAAATGATGGAAACATGAATATAGTACAATATACTGCTAAGGCTTTGGCATGAATATATACATGTAACACTCACATTTCAGAAGACAGGAACTCCGGTGGATGTGGATCCGCTGGACCTTTGTGGCAGAGGACTCGGACCGTACCAGGGAGCGGAGTCTAAGGTGCCGCTGGTTTTCACCAGAGCCTGCCGCAAAGCAGGATGGACTTGCTGCGGCAGGCGACACCCAGGTCGCTACCCCTGGCACGGCTTGACCACACAGGTGGCTGAGGAGATGCGAGGCACAGGAGGGATAAGGCAGCTCGTAGTCAGGATAGCAGAAGCTCAAGGCAGGCAGCAAAGTAGCATAGTCAGAAGGTCATTAGGCATGCGGCAGAGGAGCAAGGTCAAGTCACAGAGCAAAAGATCGCATACACGGTAAGGCAACTCTCAGGAATGCTTTCTCTGAGGCACAAGGCAACAAAGATCCGGCAGGGAAGTGAGGAGGGTAGAGGAACTTATCAATGAGCCACAGGTGAATTACACTAATGAGCTCACTGACCCTTGAAATCTTAAAGCTACGCGCACGCCCTAGGAAACGGGGACACGCGTGCCGGAGCAGAGAGGCAGAGGCTGGGGCCGGAGAAGCACCAGTTGAATGAGGGACTGGGGCTCACATGTGGGCGCGTCCCAGGATGGAAGTCCCAGCCCCGCCGGCAGCAGGTAACCGGACCATGCACTCACTGCCAGCGTGTGCGGCCGGAGCGCATAGCATAACAATACGTAGGTGACAGCAAAAAGGAAATGATGGGTTAATGTATGCTAATAAAGGGGTAACAACAACTACAATGACTCCACAAACATAACAGGAAGACACTGACTAAGAAAAACCTGTAATAAAGTATATATCTAGTATTTCATGTTGCCTCAATGGCATTCATAACTTACATTGTGTATATATGGAATACAATAAGATAAATATATAATAAAGAGGTTGCATAGTGCATTTTGTTCTAAAAGACATAAATTTGGCATTAAAATCAAGAAAGCCTGTAAAATATAAAAATGCAGATGAATAAAGAAAGAAATACTGACTCAAAAACAATACAAATAAAAGACATTGTGCATTTTCTTCTGATAAATGATTTATTCAGGCATTTCCATTAATATTGCTCTATTATTTATAGGGCATTTAACAACATTTATATGAATCAACTAGTATGCTTTTTTTGTTGTTTAATAGCTCAACCACATATATCAGCCTGTAACACATCTGTGCATCATCAGATTGTATTCATATGTGCAAAATACAAAAAGATGCAAAGCCAGGTTCACCCAACAAGGTTTTACTATTTGTATCGATCTATTTGTATACAACCTCCAGCAGACCCCTCCCCCCTATCCTTATATGTCGCTTTTACTTGTAGACCCTGGGTGAGACACATACCCTAAGTATATATAGATATATATATATATATATATATATATATATATTATTTTTTTTTTTTTTTTATAAATAAGTAAAAATAAGCTTTAACTTCATGGCATCAGGTAGTTTTTGTGTTTAGTTACCAGCACCATTTTTATTTGTGCCTTGTTGTATTCTGACAGCAATAACCTTTAATCCATGTTGCTGTATTGTTTTTGTTCCTGAGTCTATTGTTTCCTATGTCCATTGGGCTTGCCATTAAGCATATCTCTAAAAACTGTTTAGGTAGGATGGCAGCCCCAATAATAATGTACAAAAAATTAATGAAAAAAAGATTATAATCAGAAAACAATAAATAGATTATTAAAATATACCATGTTTCGGTATCTGGCTATAATCAGTAAAAAAAATTCAATACATTCCATTTAAGTCTAAACAACATCATTGCAAACATAAAATATTTTACTATAAAATGTTTTCTTAATCTAGAGAAGTATTGTAATAGCTCTTGCACTTTTGGTCTTCCATGATTCCAAATAATTCTAATTGTCAGATGACAGATTAAAGGACTGTTACACTATCAGAAATAGACTGTTTCTTACATGAGGTCATTAGTTTACTGGTTGTCCATTGGATGGGAGTGGCAAAATCAGTGTTTTCCGCAATTCAGAATGATAGGATGGCATCTGCTTCACTTTTAGTAGTCCACCATTTTTTTTAACTAGATAATCTTCATCTGCTATCTTGTTATGCACCTTTATCAGAATGCTTATCAAATCTGTTTTACTTAAAAATAAAGAGAGAATCTGCATGTTAATTTACAACAATACAACAAATACACAAATTATTATAATAGTAACAGTACAATAACTAAGGTAAATTATCTGCATTTACATGGGAAAAATATTCTCTCTCAATGGTGAAGAAGTCTATGTAGTAGTTTCCAATTATTATGTCTTTCTTATAATGGATTTCAACTCTGTTTGCTCCGACTGCCTGCCGAGCCTTTAGCCCATCTGAGGAGACAGAGCTGATAGGGAAGACAGGGTATGTTTCAGTCTACCTCAGACTCCCTGGAATCACTGCAAAGTTGTAGTCACCAATTATTAACCCCTTAAGGACCAAGCCCATTTTCACCTTAACCCCTTAAGAACCAATACAAATAAACCTGTACGCCCCTGAAAGACCAGGCCAGTTTTTTCAAATCGGGGATGTCTGTCTTTATTAGAGAATAACTCAGGTAACGTTTTGCCAATCACGATAATTCTGACAATGTTTTTTTGTCACAAGTTGTCCTTCATGTACATAGTAAAAGTAAGCTGATATCATTTGTAGTTTTTTTTACAGTGCAAAAAATCATTACATTACAAATTCTTTGCTATTTTAACACTAATAGGTTGCATATATTTATACTTACTGACCAAATAGTTGAAACTTATACTTTCAGATGTCTACTTTATTATGACAGCATTTTTTTTTGTTTTTAACCCCTTAAGGACCAGGCCATTTTACACCTTAGGACCAGAGCGTTTTTTGAACATCTGACCACTGTCACTTTAAGCATTAATAACTCTAAGACGCTTTTACCTATCATTCTGATTCCAAGATTGTTTTTTCGTGACATATTCTACTTTATGTTATTGGTAAAATTTTGTCGATACTTGCATCGTTTCTTAGTGAAAAATTCCAAAATTTGATGAAAAAATTGAAAATTTTGCATTTTTCTAACTTTGAAGCTCTCTGCTTGTAAGGAAAATGGATATTCCAAATAATTATTTTTTTTATTCACATATACAATATGTCCACTTTATGTTTGCATCATAAAATTTACGATTTTTTACTTTTGGAAGACACCAGAGGGCTTCAAAGTTCAGCAGCAATTTTCCAATTTTTCACAAAATTTCCAAAATCACAATTTTTCAGGGACCAGTTCAGGTTTGAAGTGGATTTGAAGGGTCTTCATATTAGAAATACCCCATAAATGACCCCATTATAAAAACTGCACCCCCCAAAGTATTCAAAATGACATTCAGTCAGCATTTTAACCCTTTAGGTGTTTCACAGGAATAGCAGCAAAGTGAAGGAGAAAATTCACAATCTTCATTTTTTACACTTGCATGTTCTTGTAGACCCAATTTTTGAATTTTTACAAGGGGTAAAAGGAGAAAATGTATACTTATATTTGTAGCCCAATTTCTCTCGAGTAAGCACATACCTCATATGTCTATGTAAAGTGTTCGGCGGGCACAGTAGAGGGCTCAGAAGCGAAGGAGCGACGAGGGGATTTTGGAGAGTACGTTTTTCTGAAATGGTTTTTGGGGGGCATGTTGCATTTAGGAAGCCCCTATGGTGCCAGAACAGGAAAAAATACCCACATGGCATACCATTTTGGAAACTAGACCCCTTGAGGAACGTAACAAGGAATAAAGTGAGCCTTAATACCCCACAGGTGTTTCACGACTTTTGCATATGTAAAAAAATGTTTTAAAAATGTCACTAAAATGTGTGTTTCCACCCAAATTTCACTTGTATGCAAGGGTTAATAGCAGAAAATACCCCCCAAAATTTGTAACCCCATCTCTTCTGAGTATGGAGGTACCCCATAAGTTGACCTGAAGTGTACTACGGGCGAACTACAATGCTCAGAAGAGAAGGAGTCATATTTGGCTTTTTGAGAGCAAATTTTGCTCGGGGGCATGTCGCATTTAGGAAGCCCCTATGGTGCCAGGACAGCAAAAAATACCCACATGGCATACCATTTTGGAAACTAGACCCCTTGAGGAACGTAACAAGAAATAAAGTGAGCCTTAATACCCCACAGGGGTTTCACGACTTTTGCATACGTAAAAAAAAAAAAAATTTTCACTAAAATGTGTTTCCCCCCCCCAAATTTCACATTTTTGCAAGGGTTAATAGCAGAAAATACCCCCCAAAATTTGTAACCCCATCTCTTATGAGTATGAAGGTACCCCATAAATTGACCTGAAGCGCACTACGGGCAAACTACAATGCTCATAAGAGAGGGAGTCATATTTGGCTTTTTGAGAGCAAATTTTGCTCGGGGGGCATGTCCCATTTAGGAAGCCCCTATGGTGCCAGGACAGCAAAATAACCCCCACATGGCATACCATTTTGGAAACTAAACCCCTTGAGGAACGTAACAAGGGGTACAGTGAGCATTTACCCCCCACTGGTGTCTGTCAGATCTTTGGAACAGTGGGCTGTACAAAATTTTTAATTTGCGCAGCCCACTGTTCCAAAGATCTGTCAGACACCAGTGGGGGGTAAATTCTCACTGCACCCCTCATTACATTCCGTGAGGGGTGTAGTTTCCGAAATGGGGTCACATATGGGGTTTTGTTTTTTTTGCGTTTGTCAAAACCGCTGTAACAATCAGCCACCCCTGTGCAAATCACCTCAAATGTACATGGTGAACTCTCCCTTCTGGGCCTTGTTGTGCGCCCCCAGAGCACTTTGCGCCCACATATGGGGTATCTCCGTAGTCGGGAGAAATTGCATTACAAATTTTGGGGGGCGTTTTTCCCTTTTACCTCTTGTCAAAATGAAAAGTATGGGGCAACACCAGCATGTTAGTGTAAAAAAATTTTTTTTTTACACTAACATGCTGGTGTAGACCCCAACTTCACCTTTTCATGAGGGGTGAAAGGAGAAAAAGCCCCCCAAAATTTGTTAAGAAATTTCTCCCGAGTACGGCGATACCCCATATGTGACCCTAAACTGTTGCCTTGAAATACGACAGGGCTCCAAAGTGAGAGCGCCATGCGCATTTGAGGCCTAAATTAGGGACTTGCATAGGGGTGGACATAGGGGTATTCTACGCCAGTGATTCCCAAACAGGGTGCCTCCAGCTGTTGCAAAACTCCCAGCATGCCTGGACAGTCAACGGCTGTCCGGCAATACTGGGAGTTGTTGTTTTGCAACAGCTGGAGGCTCCATTTTGGAAACAGTGGCGTACCAGACGTTTTTCATTTTTATTGGGGGAGGGGGGCTGTGTAGGGGGCTATGTATATGTAGTGTTTTTTACTTTTTATTTTATTTTGTGTTAGTGTAGTGTAGTGTTTTTAGGGTACAGTCACATGGGCAGGGGGGGTTACAGCGAGTTTGAGCTGCCGCGCAAAATTTGCTGCATCGCAAACTTGCAGCCTGATACTCACTGTAAGCCCCCTGCCCGTGTGAATGTATCCTGTACATTCACAGTGGGGGGGGACCTCCAGCTGTTGCAAAACTACAACTCCCAGCATGCACAGTCCATCAGTGCATGCTGGTAGTTATAGTTTTGCAACAGCTGGAGGCACACGGGTTGGGAAACACTGAGTTAGGAAACAGACAATGTTTCCCAACCAGTGTGCCTCCTGTTGTTGCAAAACCACAACTCCCAGCATTCTCAGGCATGCTGGGAGTAGTAGTTCGGCAACATCTTTAGAGCTAGATGTTGCCGAACTACAACTCCCAGCATGCTTGGAGTTGTAGTTTTGCAACATCTGGAGGACTACAGTTTGCAGACCACTAATACAGTGGTTCCCAATCTGTGCCCTTCCAGATGTTGCAAAACTACAACTCCCAGTATGCCAAAACTGTCCAGGCATGCTGGGAGTTGTAGTTCTGCAACATCTGAAGGGCCAGATGTTACAGAACTACAAATCCCAGCATGCCTGGACAGTAAGGGCATGCTGAGGATGTGTAGTTTTGCAACATCTGGAAGGGTACAGTGGTCTCCAAACTGTGGACCTCCAGATGTTGCAAAACTGCAACTCCCAGCATGCCCAGACGCCAAGGGCTGTCTGGGCATGCTGGGAGTTGCAGTTTACAGGGTCCCTTTACAGCAATGCATGTCGCTTTACGGCGACGTGCATTGCTGTAAAGGGCCCGACCGCGGCTGAAGATCTACTCACCTGTCTCCTCCGCCGCCATCTTCATCGCAGGGATCCGGGTCTTCAGGGACGAGGTAAGTACCGGGGCCGGTCCCCAGCACTCCCCCGTCCCCCGCCGCGTCCTCCGGTCTTCCTCCCGTCCTCTCCGGACTTTCAGGGGCCGGGCAGGGCGGGAGGAAGTAACCGCCCCCCCCCCTGCGATTGGTCGGTTAACTAACCGACAGATCGCAGGGGATCGGAGGAGGTGGCAGGCTTGCCACCTCGCTCCGATACTCCAGCATGGTCCTGGCTGTCTGTGACAGCCGGGATCATGCAAAATTACCGGGCGGTCGGGTCCCAGAGACCCGATCAGCCCGGTATCGCCGCAAATCGCAAGGGCGATTTCCCTTGCGATTTGCGGCGATCGCCGACATGGGGGGCCTACATGGCCCCCCTCGGCGTATGCCCTGGATGCCTGCTGAAGGATTTCAGCAGACATCCAGTTCCGATCTCTGCCCGGGGCGCGGCAGAGACCGGAAAATGCCATGACGTTGTGGAACGTCATTGGTCCTTAAAGCCCAGGGTGCCATGACGTTCCACAACGTCATTGGTCCTTAAGAGGTTAATTAACATTTTAAATTAATTAGAAGCCTAACAAATTAACTTGAAAATTTGAAAAGTACATCTTTTTTTTTATCTGCTATGCAAGCTTTGCAGAAATCCATAACGCTTTTATATTTCCATCTACAAACCCATATAAGGGCTTGTTTTTTGTGTGACCAATTGTACTTTGTAATGAAATCTCTCATTTTACCATAAAATGTACGGCGAACCCAAAAATAATTTTTGGGGGAGGAAATTTAAATGAAATACAATTTTGGAGGGTTTCGTTTTCACACTGAACAATTTACAGTATAAATGGCATGTGTTCTATATTCTGTGGTTCAATATGATTAAAATGATATCCATGGCTAGATACTTTAATATTTTTGTACCGCTTAAAAAAAAAATCTAAAACTTTTTGTACAAAATCGGTAATCTAAAATTGCCCTATTTTGATCACCTATAACTTTTTCATTTTTCCGTATATAGGGCTATATGAGGGCAAATTTTTTGCGCCGCCATCTGTACTTTTTATTGATACCACATTTGCATATATAAAACTTTAATATAATTTTTTATTAGTTGTTTTTTGGAATAAAATGTTTTTTGGATTTTTAAAATTTTTTACATTTACGCCGTTCACCGTACGGGATCATTAACTTTATATTTTGCGCATGCAGCAATACCAAATATGTTTATTTAAAAAATGTACACATTTTGGGGGTAAAATGGGAAAAACTGACAATTTTTATTTTTATTGGGGGAGGGGATTTTTAACTTTTTTTTACTTTTTATTTTTAAATTTTCCAACTTTTTTTTTCACACTTTTTATGTCCCCATAGGGGACTATCTATAGCAATCATTTGATTGCTAATACTGTTCAGTGTTATGCATAGGACAAAGCACTTATCAGTGTTATCGGCTATCTCCTGCTCTGGCCTGCTCAATCTCAGACCAAAGCAGTAGACGCCAGGAGACGGACGGAGGCAGGTGAGGGGACCTCCATCCGCCTTCACAGATGATCAGATCGCCACGGCAGCGCTGCAGGCAATCCGATAATCTATTAACGTGTGCATTGCCGCAGATGCCGTGATCTGTACTGACCACGGCATCTGCGGATGTCGGCCATTACCGCTGATAGAAGCCGGAACCTGCCGTGTATGACACGAGCACCGCTCCGATGCTCGCGGTCATACACAGGACGTAAATGTACGTCCTGGTGCGCAAAGTACCGCCAAGCCAGGACGTATATTTACGTCCATGGTCATTAAGGGGTTTTGCATTTTCGTTTTTTCCTCCTTGCCTTTTAAAAATCATAACTATTTCAAATTTGCACCTAAAAATCCATATGATGGCTTATTTTTTGCGCCACCAATTCTACTTTGTAATGACGTCAGTCATTATGCCCAAAAATCTATGACGACACGGAAAAAAAATCATTGTGAGACAAAATTGAAAAAAAAAACACTGTTTTGCAAATTTTGGGGGCTTCCGTTTCTACGTAGTCCATTTTTCGGTAAAAATGACACCTTATCTTTATTCTGTAGGTCCATACGATTAAAATGATACCTTACTTATATAGGTTTGATTTTGTCGTACTTCTAGAAAAATTCATAACTACATGCAGGAAAATGAATACGTTTAAAATTGTCATCTTTTGACCCCTATAACTTTTTTATTTTTGCGCATATGGGGTGGTATGAGGGCTCTTTTTTTGCGCCGTGATCTGAAGTTTTTAGCGGTACCATTTTTGCATTGATAGAACTTATTGAACCAAAGTGCACTATTTTGGACTTTGGAATTTTTTTGCGCATACGCCATTGACTGTGCGGTTTAATAACTATATAATTTTTTAATAATTCAGACATTTCAGCATGCGGCGATACCATATATGTTTATTTTTATTTACACAGTTTTTTTTATGGGAAAAGGGGGGTGATTCAAACTTTTAATAGGGAAGGGGTTATAACACTGCACACACTGATCTATTACATTGATCACTGGTTTCTCATAGGAAACCAGTGATCGATGATTCTGCCGCTTGACTGCTCATGCCTGGATCTCAGGCACTGAGCAGTCATTCGGCGATCGGACAGCGAGGAGGCAGGTAGGGACCCTCCTGCTGTCCTGTAAGCTGTTCAGGATGCCGCGATTTAGCCGTGGCTATCCCAAACAGCCCACTGAGCTAACCGGCATACTTTCACTTTAGACGCGGCGTTCAACTTTGGACGCCGCATCTAAAGGGTTAATAGCGCGCGGCACCGCGATCAATGCCGCGCGCTATTAGCCACAGGTCCTGGCCCTACCCACTATGACGCGGGGCCACGCCGTTGCCCCGTGTTATAGATCGGGAGCGGACACGTGACGTTCCAGTATGTCATGTGTCCTTAAGAAGTTAAGCTATGACAAAAAGCAGCATGTGAACAGCAGGTTTACTAAACCTTTAAATTGCTGACTTACATGTCATCTTTGATTTAACAACTGAACACTAAATAATTAACCCTTTTCCTGTCGTCATGGCAAACAAAAAAGGCATATATTCACCATTATGCTGCTTTATTTCCAACCACCATTAACCAATGATAACATTTTTATAATCTGCATCACTTATCTTCAATATTTTTATTAGTTTTTTAATAAATGCTGAAAGTCAGTTGTGTTGCAAAGCTCAACTTATTTGTTTTAAATTGTAAAAAAGCCAAAAACAACAAAAATACATACATAATTGCAGTATGTGTTATTCAAAGGGTTGTCCAGCAAAAAAAAAAAAAGGGTTTCTTTTAAAAATATGCCCAGGCTGTCTGATTATGCCCTAAAAAAAAAAAAAAAAAAAAAACCTGTACTTACCTCCCTTGCTCCCTCACAGTCTCTGTTATTGCTGCGCTGGTCTCTGTCATGCTCCAATTCTTAGTGCTGTGGTCAACATGTGGTGAGTGACATATTGACCACAACACCAGATATTAAGAAACCTTTTTGCTGGATAACCCCTTTGAAGTCTTAACTATTAAAATAAAATGTTAATCCTGCAAAGTGAACACCGTTTGCAAGACAAAAAATGTAATAAAATGTGATCAAACTACAGCTTATCGAAAAAAAATATGTCTTCACAGTAAAATACATGAAAAAATGCATGAAAAAGTTATGGGTATCAAAATATGGTGATGCAAAAATATATATTTTTTTTGTTTATTTTTTTTTTTTTTTGTAGTATTTACAAACTCTATAAAGACAACCCACCTCCCCCAAAAATGTAAAAAAATGATTAAATAAATGATACCATGAAAGCATAAAACTTGACCTGAAAAAAAAACAAGCCCTCCTAAAAATGCTAAAGTTAAAGCTCTTGGAAGGTGGAAAAAAAAAAACATCATCAAAAATCACCAACTTCTATACAGTCAATTGGAGCTTGTATCTTGAAGCTGTCTGCACTTCTACCTTTAAAGTGTCCTTTTCATTTAATAAAACTTTTGATATGTCAGGCATATTTTAAAGTAAAAACAGAAAAATAAGGCCGATAAAGACGAAAACAAGTCAAAACAAAGGCACCACTAGAGACAAAACAAAGGCACCACTAGAGACAAAGACATAGTCAAAACTGAGACAAGAACAGAAATAATAGAGTGTGTCGGCAACATGGGTGTGGCTTGCTGTGGGTGGGGTTTGTGGGGGGTGTGGATTGTCACAAGGTGGGATTTTTACAGAATTGTCCCTATATATTGTTCTCGCTGTAAGGACCTTACAGTGCAAAAAAACATTTTAACTCAGAACTGTATAATACAGATCCCAGAATCAGACCCCACAATCACCACCCGCCATAATAGAGACCCCAGGATAAGTCCTCACCACAACACAGACCCCAGAATCACCACCCACCATAATACAGACCCCAGAATCAGTCCCCACCATATACAGACCCCAGAATAAGTGCTCACAATATACAGAACCCAGAATCACCACCCACCATATACAGACTCCAAAATCAGTCCCCATCATATACAGACCCCAGAATCACCACCCACCATAATACATACCCCAGAATCAGTCCCCACCATAATACAGACCCCAGAATCAGTCCCCACCATAATACAGACCCCAGAATCAGTCGACACCATAATAAACACCCCGGAATCAGATTCCACCATAATACAGACCCCAGAATCTCCACTTTCTATATACAGACCCCAGAATCACCACCCACCATATACAGACCTCAGAATCAGACCGCATCACAATACAGGCCCCAGAATCACCACCCACAGTAATTCAGACCCCATAATCAGGCCCCACTATAATACAGACCCCAGAATCATACTCCATCATAATACAGACTCCATAATACAGACCCCACCATAGTACAGACCCCAGAATCAGTCCCCATCACAATACAGACCCCTGAATCAGTCCGCACCATAATACAGACCCCAGAATCAGTCCCCACAATAATACAGACCCCAGAATCAGTCCCCACCATAAAACAGACCCCAGAATCACCACCCACCGTAATACAGACCCCCGAATCAGACCTCACCATAATACAGACCCCAGAATCAGACCCCACCATAATACGGACCACAGAATTAGGCCCCTCCATAATACAGATCCTAGAATCAGACCCCACCATAATACAGAACCCAGAATCACCACCCGCCATAATACAGACCCCAGAATCATCACTTGCACCCCCCCTTTCCCGCTTCCCCCCTCCCGTCACCTTCTCTCCCCTGCTCTGCAGATTCGAGGATGACAAAAAAACTTAAAACTTTTACTCACCTTACAGTGCAGGTGCCGATGAGTGACGTCATCGCGTCTGTGCTGCGTGCGGGCAGAGGTCACAGGTCTCCTCTTAGTGAAGCCGCAGGTTCTGCAGCTCACACTGAGAGGAAGCTTTAACTGTGCATGCGTGTGCGCACACAACTTAAAGTGGCACTCGCTCGCCTGGGGATCCGAGCGAGTTCCTGAATCCCCATTAGTGGAGCGAGCGCCTCTCTGACCGGAGCCAGCCCCTGTCATAGGGGTTTGTTATAAGACACCAAGTATAACAGAAACAGCACAAAACATACTGATAGGACAAATAGAGTCATTATTATGGGGGACTTTAGCTAGCCTGACATCAACTGGGGAGCTGAAACCTGTAGGTCCAGCAAAAGAAACTGATTTTTGGCAATAATAAAGGACAGTTACCTTTCCCAACTAGTGCAGGGCCTTATACTAACCAATAGGCAAGACAAAGTATCCGAAGTTGAGGTAGGGGGTCATCTTTGTAATAGTGACAATAACATACCGTATATACTCGAGTATAAGCCGACCCGAGTATAAGCCGAGACCCCTAATTTTAACCCAAAATCCCAGGAAAAGTTATTGACTCGAGTATAAGCCTAGGGTGGGAAATACATCATCCCCCCCTGTCATCATCCAGACCCCCGTCATTAACATCCTCATCATCATCACCGCCTGTCATCATCCAGACCCTCATCATCATCACCTGTCATCATCCCCAACCCCCTTCATCATCATCCCACACCCCCCCTTCATCATCCCCACCCCCCTTCATCATCCCATTGTCATCATCCCCACCCCCTTCATCATCCCCTTGTAATCATCCCACACCCCCCCTTCATCATCCCCTTGTCATCATCCCACACACCCCCCTTCATCATCCCACACCCCCCCTTCATCATCCCACACCCCCCCCCTCATCATCCTCTTGTCATCATCCGCCCGCAGTGGTCTTCAACCTGCGGACCTCCAGAGGTTTCAAAACTACAACTCCCAGCAAGCCCGGGCAGCCATCGGCTGTCCGGGCTTGCTGGGAGTTGTAGTTTTGAAACCTCCGGAGGTCCGCAGGTTGAAGACCACTGCGGCCTTCGACATCATCCAGCCCCCTCTCGCCCCCCTTTAGTTCTGTACAGTACTCACCTCCGCTCGGCGCTGGTCCGGTCCTACAGGACTGTCCGGTGAGGAGGTGGTCCGGTGGGATAGTGGTTCCGGGCTGCTATCTTCACTGGGGGCGCCTCTTCTCCGCGCTTCCGGCCCGGAATAGAGGCGTTGCCTTGACAATGACGCAGAAGTACGTTGGCAATGAACGTACCTCTGCGTTGTTGTCAAGGCAACGTGACTATTCTGGGGCCGGGCCCGAAGCGCTTAGAAGAGGCCTCCCCGGTGAAGATAGCGGCCCGGAACCACTATCCCACCGGACCACCTCCTCACCGGACAGTCCTGCAGCACCAGACCAGCGCCGAGCGGAGGTGAGTACTGTACAGAACTAAAGGGGGGCGAGAGGGGGCTGGATGATGTCGAAGGCCGCAGTGGTCTTCAACCTGCGGACCTCCGGAGGTTTCAAAACTACAACTCCCAGCAAGCCCGGACAGCCGATGGCTGCCCGGGCTTGCTGGGAGTTGTAGTTTTGAAACCTCTGGAGGTCCGCAGGTTGAAGACCACTGCGGGTGGAGAGTTCACTCGAGTATAAGCCGAGGGGGGTGTTTTCAGCACGAAAAATCGTGCTGAAAAACTCGGCTTATACTCGAGTATATACGGTAATAAGTTTTTGTTTATCCTATAAGAGGATGTCTACTAGTGGGGCTACAAAAAACATTAAACTTCAGCAAGGCCAATTTTAACCCCTTAAGGACTGAGCCCCTTTATCACCTTAAGGACTCCGCCATTTTTTGCAATTCTGACCACTGTCACTTTAAACATTAATAACTCTGGAATGCTTTCAGTTATCATTTTGATTCCGAGAATGTTTTTTCGTGACATATTCTACTTTAACATAGTGGTAAAATTTTGTGGTAACTTGCATCCTTTCTTGGTGAAAAATCCCAAAATTTGATGGAAAATTTGAAAATTTAGCATTTTTCTAACTTTGAAGCTCTCTGCTTGTAAGGAAAATGGATATTCCAAATAATTTTTTTTATTCACATATATAATATGTCTACTTTATGTTTGCATCATAAAATTGACGTGTTTTTACTTTTGGAAGACACCAGAGGGCTTCAAAGTTCAGCAGTAATTTTCCAATTTTTCACAAAATTTTGAAACTCGCTTTTTTTCAGGGACCAGTTCAGTTTTGAAGTGGATTTGAAGGGTCTTCATATTAGAAATACCCCACAAATTACCCAATTATAAAAACTGCACCCCACAAAGTATTCAAAATGACATTCAATCAGCGTTTTAACCCTTTAGGTGTTTCACAGGAATAGCAGCAAAGTGAAGGAGAAAATTCACAATCTTCATTTTTTACACTCGCATGTTCTTGTAGACCCAATTTTTTTTTTTTTTTCAAGGGGTAAAAAAGAGAAAATGTTTACTTATATTTGAAACCCAATTTTTCTCGTGTAAGCACATACGTCATATGTCTATGTTAATTGTTCGGCGGGTGCAGTAGAGGGCTCAGAAGGGAAGGAGCGACAAATGGTTTTTGGGGGGCATGTCACCTTTAGGAAGCCCCTATGGTGCCAGAACAGCAAAAAAAACACATGGCATACCATTTTGGATACTAGACCCCTCGGGGAACAAAACAAGGGGTAAAGTGAACCTCAATACCTCACAGGTGATTCACATGTAAATGCATATGTAAAAAAATAGCAGAAAAGGTGATGCATATGTAAAAAAAAAAAAAAATTTTCCTAAAATGCTTAGTTTCCCAAAAGTTTTACATTTTTAAAAAGGGTAATAGCAGAAAATACCCCCCAAAATTTGAAGCCCAATTTCTCCCGATTCAGAAAACACCCCATATGGGGGTGAAAAGTGCTCTGCTGGCGCACTACAGGTCTCAGAAAAGAAGGAGTCACATTTGGCTTTTTGAAAGCAAATTTTGCTCTGGGGCATACCGCATTTAGGAAGCCCCTATGGTGCCAGAACAGCAACAAAAAAAAACGCATGGCATACTATTTTGGAAACTAGACCCCTCGGGGAACGTAACAAGGGGTAAAGTGAACCTTAATACCCCACAGGGGTTTCACGACTTTTGCATATGTAAAAAAATATATATTTTTTTTCTAAAATGCTTGTTTTCCCCCCAAAATTACATTTTTAAAAAGGGTAATAGCAGAAATTACCCCCCAAAATTTTAAGCCCAATTTCTCCCGATTCAGAAAGAGAGGAAGTCACATTTGGCTTTTTGAAAGCAAATTTTGCTCTGGGGGCATGCCACATTTAGGAAGCCCCTATGGTGCCTCGACAGCAAAAAAAAACCCACATGGCATACTATTTTAGAAACTAGACCCCTCGGGAAATGTAACAAGGGGTTAAGTGAACCTTAATACCCCACAGGTGTTTCACGACTTTTGCATATGTAAAAAAAAAAAAAAAAATGTTTTACCTAAAATGCTTCTTTTCCCAAAAATTTTACATTTTTAAAAAGGGTAATAGCAGAAAATAGCCCCCAAAATTTGTAACACAATTTCTCCCGAGTACGGTGATACCCCATATGTGACCCTACACTGTTGCCTTGAAATACGACAGGGCTCCAAAGAGAGAGTGCCATGCGCATTTGAGGCCTAAATTAGGGACTTGCATAGGGGTGGACATAGGGGAATTCTACACCAGTGATTCCCAAACAGGGTGCCTCCAGCTGTTGTAAAACTCCCAGCATGCCTGGACAGTCAGTTGCTATCTGGCAATACTGGGAGTAGTTGTTTTGCAACAGCTGGAGGCTCCGTTTTGGAAACCGTGGCGTACCAGACGTTTTTCATTTTTATTGGCGAGGGGAGGGGGGCTGTGTAGGGGTATGTGTATATGTAGTGTTTTTCCCTTTTTATTTTATTGTGTGTTAGTGTAGTGTAGTGTTTTTAGGGTACAGTCACACGGGCGGGGGTTCACAGTAGTTTCTTGCTGGCACTTTGAGCTGCGGCAGAAAATTTGCCGCAGCTCAAACTTGCAGCCGGATACTTACTGTAAACATCCGCCCATGTGACTGTACCAGCTGTTGCAAAACAACTCTCAGCATGTACGGTCTGTCATGCTGGGAGTTGTAGTTTTGCAACAGCTGGAGGCACACTGGTTGTGAAACACAGAGTTTGGTAACAAACTCAGTGTTTTGCAACCAGTGTGCCTTCACCTGTTGCAAAAGCTACAACCCCCAGCATGTACGGACAGCGGAAGAAGGGCATGCTGGGTCTTGTAGTTATGCAACAGCTGGAGGCATACTATTTTGGCTGGGGATGCTGGGGATTGTAGTTATGCAACAGCTGGAGACACACTGGTTTGCTATTTAACTCAGTGTGCCTTCAGCTGTTGCAAACTACAACTCTCAGCAGTCACCGACAGCCAACGGGCATGTTGGGAGTTGTAGTTATGCAACCAGCAGATGCACCACTACAACTCCCAGCATGCACTTTAGCTGATTGTGCAAGCTGGGAGTTGTAGTTATACAACAGCTGAAGGTACACTTTTCCATAGAAAAAATGTGCCTCCAGCTGTTGCAAAACTATAAGTCCCAGCATGCCCATAAGGGAATGCTGGGAGTTGTGGTGGTCTACCTCCTGCTGTTGCATAACTACAGCTCCCAGCATGCCCTTTTTGCATGCTGGGAGCTGTTGCTAAGCAACAGCAGGAGGCTGTCACTCACCACCAACGATCCACGCTGCAGGTCAGTCCCTCGCCGCAGCCGCCGCTCCTGGGGCCCCAATCCCAACATTAACGCCGGGGATCGGGGTCCCCAGCTCCCGGGGTCTTCTTCCCGCACCTGCTCACGTCCTCCGGAAGAGGGGCGGAGCGGGTTGTGGGAGTGACACCCGCAGCAGGCACCCTGATTGGTCGGCCGGGAAACCGGCCAACGAATCAGGGCGATCGTGAGGTGAAACCAGTGCCACCTCACCCCTGCTGGCTATGGCTGTTCGGGGCCGTCAGAGACTGTAGAGCCTGTAATACCGGGTCACTGGAGACCCGATTGACCCGGAATCTGCCGCAGATCGCTGGACTAAATTGTCCAGCGATCTGCGGCCATCGCCGACATGGGGGGTCATCATGACCCCCCTGGGCGATATGCCGCGATGCCTGCTGAACGATTTCAGCAGGCATCGGGCACCGGCTCCCCTCCGGCTAGCGGCGGGGGGCCGGGATTTGACAGGACGTACTCAAATGTCCTGAGTCCATAAGGACTCGGAAAAGGGGCCATTTGAGTACGTCCTGCGTCCTTAAGGGGTTAAACAACTAAGAGAGGACATTAGTGGCATAGATTGGGACCTTGCCCTTAGCAATAAAAGTACACAAATAAATGGGACACTTTCAAGAGCATCCTAAATAGATATTGTGAACGACATATATCTGACGGGAATAAAAGGGCTAGAAATAGGAGAAAACTAATTTAGCTAACCAAAACTGTTAAGAAAGCGATAAACGATAAGAGGAAAGTTAGTGGGGAAACATTAAATAATTCTAAAAAGATAAATAAAATCTGTAAAAAAAGAAATAAAACTGGCAAAAATTGCAGCAGAGAGAAGAATTACCAAAGAAAATAAAAATAAAACCCAAAATATTCTTTACTTACATAAATAATATGAAATTCAAAGCTGAAAATGTTGGCCACTTAAGAAATAATATGGAGGTAATGGAGGAAGATGAGGAAAAGGCCAATCTACTAAATGACTTGTTCTCTTCTGTATTTACAAAGGAAAATCCAATGCCAGATAACAGGGGAGGGAACAAAGTAAATTCTCCAGCAAATCTCATCTGTTTAAACCAAGGAAATGTGAGGTGCCGCCTTAGTAACATAAAAACACATAATCACCTGGGTTTTGCAAGAATTGAATACCATGCAAGACAGACCCCTATTCCTTATATTTAAAGATTCTATGATGACAGGGATTGTTCCACAGGACTCTTAGCAAATGTGGTACCAATATTCAAAAAGGGATCCTGGGAACTATAGGCCTGTAAGTTTAACAACTGTAGTGGGTAAGATTTTTGAGGGTTTTCTGAGAGATGCTATTCTGGAATATCTTAATGAAAATAACCTTCTAACAGAGCAGCAACATGGGTTTATGCGGGATTGGTCCTTACAGACTAATCTGATCAGCTTCTATGAGGAGGTCAGTTATAGATTGGACCGGGGTGAAGCTGTGGGTGTTATATATCTGGACTTTTCTAAAGCATTTGATACTGTGCCACACAAAAGGTTAGTACATGAAAGGAGGATGCTGGGACTGGAGGAGGACATATGTGAATGGATTAGCAACTGGCTAAGTGAAAGGAAGCAGAGGGTGAGTATCAATGGAACTTACTCTGGTTGGGTGAGAGTTACTAGTGGGTTACAACAGGGGTCAGTACTGGGTCCACTTCTTTTCAATATGTTTATTAATGACCTTGTAGAGGGATTACAAAGTAAAATTGGCAAATTAAGTTTAATGTGAATAAATGTAAGGTTATGCACTTGGGCCGTAAAAACAAACTGTACCATTATGTGCTAAATAGTTACATAGTTGGTATGGTTGAAAAAAGACATACGTCCAACCAAAGAATTGAAGGGAAGGGGTGTAATGGGATGAAGGGGAAGGGGTGTGATTTTATATTTCTGCATAAGCATTAATATTATTTTGTTCCAGGAATTTATGTAACCCTGTTTTAAAGCTTTTAACTGTTCCTGCTGTTATTAGTTCATGAGGTAGACCGTTCCATAAGTTCACAGTTCTTATGGTAAAGAAGGCGTGTCGCCCCTTGAGACCAAAACATTTTCTTCTCCAGACGAAGGGAGGGCCCCCTTGTCCTTTGAGGGGGTTTAACCTGGAACAGTTTTTCTCCATATTTTTTGTACGGGCCATTTATATACTTATATACGTTTATCATATCCCCCCTTAAACGTCTCTTCTCAAGACTAAACAAATGTAATCCATTTAACCTTTCCTCATAACTGAGATGTTCCATGCCCCATATTAGTTTAGTTGCGCGTCTCTGCACCCTTTCCAGCTCCACAGTGTCCCTTTTATGGACTGGTGACCAAAACTGAACAACATATTATAGGTGAGGCCGTACCAATGCTTTATAAAGGGGGAGTATTATGTCCCTGTCCCTCGAGTCCATGCCTCTTTTTATACATGACAATATCCTGCCGGCTTTGGAAGCAGCAGCCTGACATTGCATGCTATTCTGAAGTCTGTGATCTACAAGTACACCCAGATCCTTCTCTACCAGTGACTCTGCCAGTTTAATCCCCCCTAAGACATACGATGCATGCAGGTTATTAGTACCCAGATGCATAACTTTACATTTATCCACATTGAACCTCATTTGCCAAGTGGATGCCCAGACACTTAGTCTATCCAATTCATCTTGTAACCTATACACATCCTCTATAGACTGTACCGTGCTACAAAGCTTTGTGTCATCTGCAAAGATAGAAATAAAGCTTTTAATGCCATCCTCTATATCATTAATAAATAAAGTAAACAAGAGAAGGCCCTGTACTGAACCTTGGGGTACACCACTAATAACCGGGGACCAATCAGAGTATGAATCATTGACCACCACTCTCTGGGTACGATCCATGAGCCAGTGTTCAATCCAGTTACAAACTAAAGTTTTCAAACCCAAAGACCTTAACTAACCTATTAGACGTCTATGAGAGACAGTATCAAAAGCTTTAGCAAAATCCAAAAACACTATATCAACAGTCATTCCTCTGTCAAGGCTTCTACTCACATCTTCATAATAGCAAATTAGATTGGTTTGACAACTTCTATCCTTAGTAAACCCATGCTGGCTATCACTTATAATACTATTCCTCCTATGTATTCCTGTATGTAGTCCCTTGTAAGTCCTTCAAACTATTTACCCCCAATGCACGTTTTTTTTTTTTTTTTTTTATTACCACCACATATTACAAAAAAAGAATAATACAATATTTTATACACATTTTTTCTAAAATAAAATAAAAAATAAAACAAATTTAAAAAAAAGGAAGGTCAAAAATGCCTTATTGGACCCCGCGGCTCAGCTTTTTAGTTCTCTATATCTCAATTCTATATTCCCTCCTCAACCCCTCCCTCCATTGATGCACACTCGGGCCTGTTACAGATATCCACTGTTTTACTATAATTAATCTGGCATAAAAAAGTGACCTTTGAATTTCCCCCAATCCCTTTTTATTTCTGTCCCAATATCACCTCCCAGGACCGCATTTATTGGTGTTAATTTTATTCTAATCTTCCAACTTTTCTCAACTAATTGTATAACTTCTCCCCAAAATTTCTTTATTTCTGGACATGTCCAAAGCATATGCAACAATCTTGCCTCTTCTTGCCCACATTTTGAGCAGCCACTCGAGTTCTTTTTACCTATTTTATACAAAAAGAGAGGTGTATAGTACAGCCTATAAACTATATTAAACTGTATCACCCTATGATTCGCATTTAATGGAATAAAATTAATTATTTTGTGTATTTTTCCCCACTGTGCTTCTTCTATCTCACCCAATTCTTTTTGCCATATTTTTCTACTGTGATGATTTCTCTTTAATATGGAAAATGTATTAAGTGCTCTATATTTCTTTGACAACTCTTTTTTTCCCATCTCTGTATTCACCATCTTATCAAAAAAAACTACCTTTTACTATTTCTACTTTCTTCCCCTTATCTACCGTATCTTTTACTATACCTCTTAATCTCATATATTCAAACCATGTCCCAACCCCAACTTCTCTACCCTTTTTTAACTCTTCCCATGTTTTAATCTTCCCCTTCCTTATATATATCCCCTATTTTATTCCCCCCCCCCATTGTGCTAGTGTTCAAAATTATAATCTATTTATTTCCTCTACTGTGTTTTTATTATTCCAAATGAGGGCTATAACCAATATCCCAGTTATTCCCACCTCCCTTTTTACCATTTTCCATGTTCTTTTCAAGGCAGCTATTGTTATACAGTTTTTCCATCCTTTCTCTTCTAATTGCCCTGACTCCAGTAACTGGTAAATATCATCATATGATCCTCTACATCGTTCCATCAAATACTCAATCATATGAGATCTCCTCCAGTCTCTAATAAAATATAATTGGGCGGCTAAAAAATACTTTTTCACGTCCGGAAATGCCATTCCCCCTTCTCTTCTGGGTAGACATAAATATTCTATCTTAATCCTCACCCTTCTTCGGCCCCATATCAAAGCATTGAAGATTGACAGCATTCTTTAAAAAAAAATTCATCACGCCAAATGGGTGAAGCACTAAATACGTATAATATTTTCGGCAACATAATAGTTTTAATTAATATCATTCTGTCTGCTTTAGAAATTTTGAAATCGCTCCATATTTTAATTTTCTTTCATGTAGATTTCTAATTTTCATGTAGAGAGCGGGTGTCTCCCAAAACCCCTAAGTCCCCACGCGTTCCGTCACTCTTGGTGACTTCCTCAGGTTGCGCCCCTGAGGAAGTCACCAAGAGTGACGGAACACGTTTTTCCTTTGACTATATGATGTGACCTGGGATATTTGGTCAATTTATTGTTGCAGCTGTGATGCATTTATTGTCAAGCATTGTTTATGCAGAAACCGCTTATCTTGCTTGCAGTAAGACCATTTACAATTCGTTTATCAGTTTGGATCAATAGAGCTGCCATTTGTGTATCATATGTCATATTGTGTTGGAGCCAGAAGTCAGAGGGAGAATATTGCACTTTATTATTGAGATATTTGACGGTGTCCTTGTTTGTGGGGGAGCACCAGATTAGGTCTGGGATCCCTCCCAATGGCTTAAGGTGGTCCGAGATGTTTTGTGGACCTCCTTTTTAAATGTTTTTAATTATATACGGCTATTTTTTGTACAATAAAGATTGACTTTGATATATAAACCTCTTGGTGTGCTATCACTTTTTGCTTTGCATTTTCTGTTCTTGGTTGGACATTTTGCTTTAAAGCAGAGATAAGCACCCAATAATAATATTTTTTGTGGTTGAGGCCACTTATCTAATTACACTCATTTACTAAGAGTGTCGGGTTTATCTCTGAGTGTTTCTTGATTTACTCCGTGTATTTTTCTCCCTGATTTACTAATGTGTCGCACGGGGGAAAAAAATTGTGTCGCACGAGTTGGAAATTGTGTCGCAGGGTAATTTGTATATATGCCCCCCACACAGCGCAATCACATGCCCCCAGCATTCCATGATGGGGGTAGGATTCACTTGGTTTTCAGAAACTTCCCGACAGCTCAGAGCTGTCGGGTTTTAGTGAAGAAAAATTCACAGGTTTTCCTGTGAGTTTTTCATCATATTCCGAGTGTTTTTTCTTTTTTGTCGGGAACACGCCCCTTTTTGTGATAACCACACCCATTTTGACGGGTTTAAAAAACACTCGGAGTGATGATATATTTTGTCGGGCTGTGAAACCAAATTTGTGTCGCATGGGCTATGCAACACAAATTTGGTCACACAACCCAACAAAAAAAGTCGGGTTGGCATTAGTAAATGAGGGCTATAATGCGCATTGTGATACACTTATGTACATCCATACATACACCTATATGGACACAGGAAAACTTATTTGGTAGTGTGTGACCTTACTAAATATGCATAAATGTGAGATAAATATACCCCCAGATTATATAAATAATCAATAAAATATTGTATTTTGTGAATGTAGTGAAAAAAGAATGTTACTGATAATGATATAACTGATATACCGTATTTATCGGCGTATAACATGCACTTTTTAGGCTAAAACTTTTAGCCTAAAGTCTATGTGCGTGTTATATGCCGATACACCCCCAGGAAAGGCAGGGGGAGAGAGGCAGTCGCTGCCCGCTTCTCTCCCCCTGCCTTTCCTGGGGTCTAGAGCCCTGCTGCCGGCCCTTCTCTCCCCCTGGCTATCGGTGCCGCTGCCCGTTCTGTCCCCCTGACTATCAGTGCCGGAGCCCCATTGCCAGCGCCGATAGCCAGGGGGAGAGAAGGGGCAGCGGCACCCATTGCCGGCGCCGCTGCCCCGTTGCCTCCCCCATCCCGGTGGCATAATTATCTGTTGCCGGGGTCGGGTCCGCGCTGCTGCAGGCCTCCGGCGTGCGTCCCCTGCGTCGTTGCTATGCACGGCGCGGCACACTGACGTCATGCGCCGTGCAGCGCATAGCAACGACGCAGGGGATGCACGCCGGAGGCCTGCAGCAGCGCGGACCCGACCCCGGCAACAGGTAATTATGCCACCGGGGATGGGGGGAGGCAACGGCTGCCGCTGCCCCTTCTCTCCCCCTGGCTGTCGGCGCTGCTTCTCTCCCCCTGGCTATAGGCGACGGCAAAGGGGCGCCGGCACCGATAGTCAGGGGGACAGAACGGGCAGCGGCGCCGATAGCCAGGGGGAGAGAAGGGCCGGCAGCAGGGCTCTAGACCCCAGGAAAGGCAGGGGGAGAGAAGCGGGTAGCGACGGCCTCTCTCCCCCTGCCTTTCCTGGGGGTGTATCGGGGTATACACGCGCACACACGCACCCTCATTTTACCATGGATATTTGGGTAAAAAACTTTTTTTACCCAAATATGCTTGGTAAAATGAGGGTGCGTGTTATATGCCGGTGCGTGGTATACCCCGATAAATACGGTAACTAAAGAAAAAGAGTGTATTGAGAAAACAAATTATAATATTATAATAATTTTTAAATATTTTTTTCTCAATACACTTCTTTCTCTTTAGTTTTCCTGTGTCCATATAGGCGTATGTATGGATATACATAAGTGTATCACAATGCACATTATGTGTATGAGGTGGAATGTTTGGTTGCTCTCGGGTGCGGTTGTGGAGATAGGACTTGAAGATAAGGAAGGGTTGATATGCAGGAAGCACATGCGCCGGATTAGCCTATTTGGCAATAGAGACTGTATTGACAGCGAAGTATCGCGAGACGCAGGGGTTGATCACGTGGGCAGATTTTACATCCGCTCACCTGACACCTCCTGTATGCGATTGTGGTCCCGCGAGATCCCATCACGGCCCCGCGAGAACTTACCACTTTGGACTATGTGAGTGGAACTTTGATTCCACTTGCTTTATAATTCTTATGTGTGTTTATGCGCATGTGCTCCCCTTTCTCCATGACGGCCCACAGTGAGTGACTGTGGGGCTTATGCGCTGACCTGCAGCAGCCACATAACGTGTAATCACAGTGCGCACGCACCATACATAGCGATCTCTCGCGAGATTGCGCTCACACATTTGGGATCACGTGATCTTGTGTCACATGATACGAACAACCCGGAAGCAACTCGGAGGCACTTGTTTATTTGTGTATATATATTCGAGGTGGACACATCTAGGGCACAACACCCCTGAGGAAGTCGCTCAGCGACGGAATGCATGGGGTTCTGGCGTGACCCCGTCCTGATCCATTCAGTGGCGGATCCGGTGGGGGCAACGGGGCAATTGCCCCCCCCCCCCCAGATTGCTGCCCCCCGCCACCTAGCATGATGGAGCCGAAGCTGTAAGCTCCCACTACACCATTCACTAACCTTTCACACACGCTGTGAGTACACAGCGTGCGGGCTGTGGGTACGCGATCCACTGCAGGCCGGCGCGATGATGTCACATCATCGCGCCAGGGCCCGGAGATCCCATCCCCGCGGGGATTAGGGAAACAGAATATGTGCCACTGTTAGAGGCAATATATCGTACAGGAGGAGGGGGAGGGGGATTTAAAAACTTGGGGTGCAGAGCACATGACAGGGGGGCGCCCTGTGCTTTGCCCCTCACAAATAATGCCCCCTGTGCTGTGCCCCTCACACATAATGCCTGCTGTGCTTTGCCCCACACATATAAATTATAAGTGTGGGGCACAGCAAAGGGGCATTATATGTGTGGGGCACAGCACAGGGGGCATTATATGATATAATGCCCCCTGTGCTGTGCCCTACACATATAATGTCCCCTGTGCTGTGCTCCTCACATATATTGCCCCCTGTGCTGTGCCCCACACATATAATGCCCCCCTGTGCTGTGCCCCACACATATAATGCCCCCTGTGCTGTGCCCCTTACATATAATGCCCCATCATGCGCCCCTCATATATAATGCCCCCATCATGCGCCCCTCACATATAATGCACCCTGTGCTGTTCCCCATACATATAATGCCCCCTGTGCTGTGCCCCACACATATAATGCCCTCTGTACTGTGCCCCACACATAAAATGCCCCCATCATGCACCCCTCATATATAATCCCCTCATCATGCTCCCCTCACATATAAGGCCCCCTGTGCCGCGCCCCACACAGAAAATGCCCCATCATGCGCCCCTCATATATAATCCCCCCATCATGCGCCCCTCACATATAATGCCCCCTGTGCTGTGCCCCTCACATATAATGCCCCCTGAGGGGACAGGACAGGGGGCATTATATGTGAGGGGCACAGCACAGGGGGAATTTTATGTGAGGGGCGCATGATTGGGGCATTATATGTGAGGGGCAAAGAACAGGGGCATTATATGTGAAGGGCACAGCACAAGGGGCATTATATGTGAGGGGCGCATGATTGGGGCATTATATAAGAGGGGTGCATGATGAGGGCATTATATGTGAGGGACAAAGAACAGGGGCATTATATGTGAAGGGCACAGCACAGAGTGCATTATATGGGAGAGGCACACGACAGGAGCATTATATGTGAGGGGCACATGACAGGAGCATTATATGTGAGGGGCACAGCACAGGGGGCATTATATGTGAGGGGCAAAGAACAGGGGCATTATATTTGAGGGGCGCATGATGGGGGCAGTATATATGAGGGGCACATGATGGGGGCATTATATATGAGGGGCGCATGATGGGGGCATTATATATTAGGGGCCCATGATGGGGGCATTATATGTGAGGGGCGCATGATGGCGGCATTATATGTGAGGGGCGCATGACAGGAGCATTATATGTGAGGGGCACAGCACGGGGGCATTATTATTATGTGGGGGGAACAGGGCGGGTCATAATTATTATATGTAGGGGCACAAGATGGGGCATTATTACTATATGTGAAGGCACAGAGTGTTCTGCATTTCAGAAGTATAGTGTATATTATGAGGAATTTCTGGGGTGGTACGTTTTTTATGGGCTACAATACATTACGGTATTTTATTCAGAGGGTGCACTGCACAGCAAGTTATATTCAGAGAGTGCAGTGTGTGGTAGCATTAAATTTAGAGGGCACAGTGTGTGGTAGTATTAAATTTAGAGGGCACAGTGTGTGGTAGTATTATATTCAGAGGGTGCATTGTGTTATATTATTATATTTTGAGGATGCAGTGTGTGGTAGTATTATATTCAGAGGGTACAGTGTGTTGTATATTCAGGGGGTACAGTGTGTCAGAATTATATTCAGAGGGTGTGTGCCAGTATTATATTTAGAGAGTACAGTGTGTCGGAATTATATTCAGAGTGTGTGTGCCAGTATTATATTCAAAGAATACAGTGTTTGGCAGTATTATAATAATAATTGTTTTCATATAGAGGATCAGAATAGTGAGGAACCATCTGGGTATCAAGTTCTGCTGAGTGAACATTTAGCTGGAACAAGTCCTGGCGGTATGTACATCTGAATTAGATAAGGAAAGACTAGAGAGAAGACATCACCTGTAGTGACTGATATCATTCTGTATTCTCCTCATTATGTCCTATCAGAGCTGGAGTCACTTGTAAGTTCTGCAGTTATGATGGGTAAAACAACAACTCCCAGCATCCCCTCACCACTACTTAGGTCATACTGGGAGCTGTAGTTTTAAATGGTAAAAACTTCTTTAGCACTTTCCCATTCTGTGGCAATTGGTATATTTGAATATTATTCTGACATGTGAGCATGGCCTAAGAGTCTTAAACAAGGTTAGGACTGTATGATACATTTAATAATATTGTAAGTCCGAACTATGAAAATATATCATTAATTAAACCGCACGGTCAAGGGCGTACACGTAAAGAAATTCCAAAGTCCAAAATAGTGTATTTTTGGTCACTTTTTATACCATTAAAAAATTAATAAAAAGTGATCAAAAAGTCCGATCAAAACAAAAATGGTACCGATAAAAACTTCAGATCATGGTGCAAAAAATTAATCCTCATACCTCCCTGTACTTTGAAAAATATTAAAGTTATAGGGGTCAGAAGATGACATTTTTAAACATATACATTTTCCTGCATGTAGTTATGATTTTTTCCAGAAGTATGACAAAATTAAACCTATATAAGTAGGGTATCATTTTAACCGTATGGACCTACAGAATAATGATAAGGTGTCATTTTTACCAAAATATGCACTGCGTAGAAACGGACGCCCCCAAATATTACAAAATGGTGTTTTTTCTTCGATTTTGTCGCACAATGTTTTTTTTTCCCCGTTTTGCCGTGGATTTTTGGTAAAATGACTAATGTCACTGCAAAGTATAATTGGTGACGCAAAAAATAAGCCAGAATATGGATTTTTAGGTGAAAATTGAAAGGGTTATGATTTTTTAAAGGTAAGGAGGAAAAAACAAAAATGCAAAAACTAAAAAACCCTGCGTCCTTAACTCCTTGGGGACAGTGGACATATGCATACGCCCTCGCGTCCCATCACTTAAGGACGGAGGGCGTATCCATACGCCCTCAGTATTTCCGATGACCGCAGCTCGCCGGGTGGTGATCGGACCGGGATGACTGCTGATATCTATCAGCAGGCATCCCGTGGCAATGCCTAGGGGGGTCCTGAGACCCCCCATGTCGGCGATCGCAGCAAATCGCAGGTCAATCGCACCCCCCCCCCCCCCCCATGTGAAAGTACAGGGTACATTCACACGGGCGGGTTTACAGTGGATTTCCTTCAAGGAAACTTACTGTGAACCCCTGCCTGTGTGAATGTACCCTAAAAACACTACACTAGCAAATAATAAAAAGTAAAACACTACACCCCATTACACGTCGACCCCCCCCACCCCCCCCCCCAATAAAAATGAAAAACGTCTCATACGGCAGTGTTTCCTAAATGGCGCCTCCAGCTGTTGCAAAACCACAACTCCCAGTGTTGCCGGACAGCCATAGACTGTCCTGGCAGGCTGGGAGTCTTGCAACAGCTGGAGGCACCCTGTGGGAGACACTGCTGTAGGGTTTTGGTGGAGACAAGCCCCATCCTTGTAACCGGGTCCACCCCTATTGCAAATTCCTAATTTAGGCCTCAAATGTACATGGCGCTCTCTCACTTCAGAGCCCTGTCGTATTTCAAGGCAACAGTTTTGGTCTACACATGGGGTATCTCCATACTCGGGAGAAATTGTGTTACAAATTTTGGGGGGATTTTTCTCCCAGTACCCTTCGTAGAAATGGTAAATTTGGGGGGAAAAACTGCACTTTAGTGAAATTTTTTTTTTCATTTACACATTTGAATTTAACGAAAAGTCGTCAAACACCTGTGGGGTGTTAAGGCTCACCGTACCCCTTGTTACGTGCCTTGAGAGGTGTAGTTTCCAAAATAGTATGCCATGTGTTTTTTTTTGTTTTTTTTTTTGCTGTTCTGGCACCATAGGGGCTTCCTAAATGTGACATGCCCCCAAAAACCATTTCAGCAAAATTCACTCTCCAAAATCCCATTGTCGCTCCTTCCCTTCTGAGCCCTCTAAGGCGCCCGCCAAACACTTGACATACACATATGAGGTATTTCCTTACTCGAGAGAAATTGGGTTACACATTTTGAGAGGATTTTTCTCCTATTACCCCTTGTAAAATTTCAAAAACTGGGTCTACAAGAACATGCGAGTGTAAAAAATGAAAATTTTGAATTTTCTCCTTCACTTTGCTGCTATTCCTGTGAAACACCTAAAGGGTTAAAACACTTACTGAATGTCATTTTGGATACTTTGAGGGGTGCAGTTTTTATAATGGGGTCATTTGTGGGGTATTTCTAATAGGAAGGCCCTTCAAATCCACTTTAAAACTGAACTGGTCCCTGAAAAATTCCGATTTTGAAAATGTGAAAAATTGGAAAATTGCTTCTGAACTTTGAAGCCCTCTGGTGTCTTCCAAAAGTAAAAACATGTCAACTTTATGATGTAAACATAATATATTGTATATAATATAATAATATAAAGATATCTCCTGTATGATGCCAACATAAAGTAGACATATTGTATATGTGAATCAATATATCATTTATTTGAAATGTCTATTTTCCTTACAAGCAGAGAGCTTCAAAGTTAGAAAAAAGCTAAATTTTCTATTTTTTCATCAAATTTTGGAATTTTTCACCAAGAAATGATGCAAGTATCGACAAAAATGTACCACTACCATAAAGTAGAATATGTCACGAAAAAACAATCTCAGAATCAGAATGAAAATTAAAAGCATTCCAGAGTTATTAATTCTTAAAGTGACAGTGGTCAGAATTGCAAAAAATGCTCCCGTCCTTAGGGTTATAATGGGCTCCGTCCCCAAGGAGTTAAAGGGGTATTCCAGGAATAAGCTTTTTTTTATATATATCAACTGGCTCCAGAAAGTTAAACAGATTTGTAAATTACTTCTATCTAAAAATCTTAATCCTTTCAGTAGTTATGAGCTTCTGAAGTTAAGGTTGTTCTTTTCTGTCTAAGTGCTCTCTGATGACACTTGCCTCGGGAACCGCCCAGTTTAGAAGCAAATCCCCATAGCAAACCTCTTCTAAACTGGGCGTTTCCCAAGACACGTGTCATCAGAGAGCACTTAGACAGAAAAGAACAACCTTAAAGGGGTACTCCGGTGAAAACCTTTTTTCTTTTAAATCATCTGGTGGCAGAAAGTTAAACATATTTGTAAATTACTTCTATTAAAAAATCTTAATCCTTCCTGTACTTATTACCTACTGAATACTGCAGAGGAAATTCTTTTCTTTTTGGAATGCTCTCTGATGACATCATGAGTACAGTTCTCTCTGCTGACGTTATTATAATAATAATAACACTTTATTTATTGTTGTCCTTAGTGGGATTTGAAACCAAGTCCCCAGCACTGCAAGGCAGTAGTGCTAACCACTGAGCCACCATGCTGCCCTTAGCATACATCTGCTATGCATCTGCTATGCATGGTTGCTAAAATGGACATAGATGTCAGCAGAGAGCACTGTGTTCGTGATGTCATCAGTGTTCCAAAAAGAAAGGAATTTCCTCTGTAGCATTCAGCAGCTAATAAGTACTGGAAGGATTAAGATTTTTTTAATAGAAGTAATTTACAAATATGTTTAACTTTCTGCCACCTGTTGATTTAAAAGAAAAAAGGTTTTCACCGGAGTACCCCTTTAACTTCAGAAGCTCATAAGTACTGAAAGGATTAAGATTTTTTAATAGAAGTAATTTACAAATCTGTTTAACTTTCTGGAGCCAGTTGATATATATAAAAAAAAGTTTTTCCTGGATAACCCCTTTAACCCCTTCACGACGAGCGACGTACATGTACGGCGCCGCGAAGTGTCACTTGGTGCGTGGCGACGTACATGAACGTCGCGGGGTTCCGGGAGCGCCACGTCACCGGTAGCGGTGATCGGGCCGGGATGACTGCTGTTATCTAACAGCAGGCATCCCGGCACATCGCCGAGAGGGGTCCTGAGATTGACCTGCGAATTGACCTGCGATTTGCGCCCATCGCGGTCATAGGGGGGCTATGACCACGATGGGCGCAAATCGCAGGTCAATTCAGACCTGCGATCTGCGCGATTCCGGGTCATACGGGTCACTGGTGACCCAGAAAATAAGAAGGATCGGGGGTGTCCGGGACACCCTCGATCCCCCTGAAGGGATAGGAGTTTGGTGGCAGGGGTGCCACCCCTCCTATCTCTGCTATTGGTCGACCGGAGCGACCGACCGATAGCAGACCGGGGGAGGGGGGGTTAAAGTTCGGTTCCCCCGCTTTGCCCACCTATCGGTGTCCGGGCAAAACGAGGGAACTGTCATGGGACCAGCGACAAAGGTCCCTTACCTGGATCCCGGATCCTGGAGCGCGATCCTCCATGCGGGGATCCCCCACGTGCAGCGGCGGTAGCAATTCATCCAGGTCCTGCCACGTGAGTTGTTGCCTAGCAACATTCGGAGGGCCACAGTTTACAGTGGTCTCTAAACTGTGGCCCTCCAGATGTTGCAAAACTACAATTCCCAGCATGCCCAGACAGCTGTTTGCTGTATGGGCATGCTGGGACTTGTAGTTTTGCAATATTTAGAGGGGTTCAGGTTGTAGATCACTATGCAGTGGTCTCAAACTGTAGCCCTCCAGATGTTGCAAAACTACAACTCTCAGCATGCCCAGACAGCAGTTTGCTGTCTGGGCATGCTGCGAGTTGTAGTTTTGCAACATCTGGAGGGCCACAGTTTAGAGACCACTGGACAGTAATTTACAACCTGAACCCCTCTAAATCTTGCAAAACTACAACTCCAGCATTCAGGAACAACATGAGGATGTCTTGGCATGCTGGGAGTTGTACTTGCGTGCCTCCAGCCGTTGCATAACTACATCTCCCAGCATGCCCTTCCGCAATCAGTACATGCTGGGAGTTGTAGTTTTGCAACAGCTGGAGGCACACTGGTTGGAAAATACTGAGTTAGGTCATAGAACCTAACTCAAGGTTTTCCAACCAGTGTGCCTCCAGCTGTTGCAAAACGACAACTCCCAGCATGCATGGTCTGTCAGTGCATGCTGGGAGTTGTAGTTTTGACCCCCCCTCCCATGTGAATGTACAGGCTACATTCACACTGGTGGCAGATTACAGTGAGTTCCCCGCTTCAAGTTTGAGCTGCGGCAAATTTTCCGCCGCAGCTCAAACTCCTAGCAGGAGACTCAGTGTAATCTGCCTCTAGTGTGAATGTAACCTAAAAACACTACACTACACTAACATAAAATAAAGCGTAAAACACTACATATACACATGTACACTTTACATAGACATATGAGGTATGTGCTTACTCGAGAGAAATTGGGCTACAAATATAAGTATAAATTTTCTCCTTGTACCCCTTTTAAAAATTCTAAAATTGGGTCTACCAGAACATGCCTGTGTAAAAAATGAAGATTTTGAATTTTCTCCTTCACTTTGCTGCTTTTCCTGTGAAACACGTAAAGGGTTAAAACACTTATTGAATATCATTTTGAATACTTTGGGGGTGCAGTTTTTATAATGGGGTCATTTATGGGGTATTCCTAATATGAAGACCCTTCAAATCCACTTCAAACCTGAACTGGTCCCTGAAAAATAGTGAGTTTGAAAATTTTGTGAAAAATTGGAAAATTGCTGCTGAACTTTGAAGCCCTCTGGTGTCTTCCAAAAGTAAAATCACGTTAATTTTATGATGCAAACATAAAGTAGACATATTGTATATGTGAATCCAAAAAATATCCATTTTCCTTACAAGCAGAGAGTGTCAAAGTTAGAAAAATGCTAAATTTTTTCATCAAAATTGGGGATTTTTCACCAAGAAAGGATGCAAGTTACCACAAAAATGTACCACTATGTTAAAGTAGAATATGTCATGAAAAAACAATCTCAGAATCAGAATGATAAGTAAAAGCATCCCAGAGTTATTAATGTTTAAAGTAACAGTGGTCAGATTTGCAAAAAAGGGCTTCGTCCTAGAGGTGAAAATGGTCTGCGTCCTTAAGGGGTTAAATGGGTACTCCGGTGAAAACCTTTTTTCTTTTAAATCAACTGGTGGCAGAAAGTTAAACATATTTGTAAATTACTTCTATTAAAAAATCTTAATCTTTCCAGTACTTATTAGCTGCTGGATGCTACAGAGGAAATTCCTTTCTTTTTGGAACACTGATGACTTAGTTGGGGTCACTGAGACATGGCTGGACTCCTCGCATGACTGGGCTGTCAATCTGCAGGGGTTTACATTGTTTTGCAATGATAGGGTAAACAGGGAAGGTGGTGGAGTATGTCTGTATGTTAGAAGCGGTATGAAAGTCAGTGTGAAAGATGTCATAGTGTGTGATGATTCTGAGGATGTGGAATCCCTGTGGGCAGAATTACAAAAGGAGGGAAACACTGAAACCCCCCCCCCCCCCCCCCCCCCAACACCACTGAAGAGATAGAAGGTCGGCTGGCTGCATAAACAAAAAGAGAGGGCTGCCGGGGCAGGTACAGTGGTAATAATGGGAGATTTTAACTATCCAGATATAGGTCGGGGTTTGGCTAAAACTACAAAGGGGTGACAAATTCTACATTTATTGCAGGATCATTTTATGGGCCAGTTTGTGGAGGACCCAACAAGAAGTGATGCTCTGTTGGATCTGATCATTTCCAGCAAAGCAGAGTGTAATGTAACTGTGCAAGAAAACCTTGGTAATAGCGACCACAATATAGTTACTTTTGACTTAAAATGTAGAAAACAAAGACAGGTTGGGAGGACAAAAACACATAATTTTAAAAAGGCAAATTTCCTTGGACTGAGAGCTGCACTTCAGGACATAGACTGGGAGGAGGTGTTCTTAAATACTGATACAGAAGGTAAATGGGAAATTTTCAAATCAACACTGAATAAATACACAGCTAAATTAATTCCTAAGTGGAACAAGTCTAAATGATTAATACTTGAAAACTAAATCCTACATGTCTGACAAATGATGTTTAAACAACAACAAAAAATAGCTTTAAAAAAATACAAATCTGAGTGGTCAGCTCAGCTATAGCATTTAAACATTACAAAGAGCTGAATAAAATCTGTAAATGTAATAAAAACAGCAAAGATTCAAAATGAGAGACAGGTGGCTAAAGAAAGCAAAACAAATCCCAAATATTTTTTTAGATATATGAATGCAAAAAGAAAAAAAAAAAAAATTACGGAGCATGTATGGACCCCATAACCCCTTAAAGGGGTACTCCGGTAAAAACCTTTTTTCTTTTAAATCAACTGGTGTCAGAAAGTTAAACATATTTGTAAATTACTTCTATTAAAAAAAATCGTAATCCTTCCTGTACTTATTAGCTGCTGAATACTACAGAGGAAATTATTTTATTTTTGGAATGCTTTTTGGATGACATCCCGACCACAGTTCTCTCTGCTGACGTTATTATAATAATAATACTAATGCTTTATTTATTGTTGTCCTTAGTGGGAATAGAACCCAAGTCCCCAGCACTGCAAGGCAGCAGTGCTAACCACTGAGCCACCATGCTGCCCTTAGCTTACATCTGCTATGCATCTGCTATGCATCTGCTATGCATCTGCTATACATGGTTGCTAAAATGGACAGAGATGTAAGCAGAGAGCACTGTGTTCGTGATGTTCCTCCAGTATCAAGGCCTCAAGCTCCCCTATTTTATTTGCTAGGCTTCTAGCATTTGTGAACATACACTTTATACTTCCATCAAGTTTTACACATATAGTCTCACTAATGGGATTATTTGAGTTATTGGGGCTAGTGGGATTTTTTGAGTAATTGGGGGTACATTTATATGGGCTACATTTATTTACACCTCTGGTTTGTAACACATGGATCTCCTTATCCACTGCTCTTAACCTCCCCCACAGGTCTCCTCTCCACCCACCATTATGTCCTGACCCCTCTCTAACCTATCTGTCCCACTATCTGCTTGCTTTGCTTTATTATCCTCCCCCACTTACCTAGTTTAAATATTCTGCCATCTCTCCCCCACCACAGTGGACCCCCTTCATTCAGGTGCAAATTATCCATAGAAGAGAGTTTGTATCCCAATGAAAAATTAGCCCAGTGCTCTAAACCCAAACCCTAGGTCAGACACTAGGTCAAACTTCTACCGGAAAAAGACTTTGGGGTACTGGTGGATGGTAAACTCGACTTTAGCAATTAGTGCCAGGCAGTGGCTGCCAAGGCTAACAAAGTCATGGGATGTATCAAGAGAGGCATCATGTGATAAGGACCTAGTTTTGCCACTGTATAAATCACTAGTCAAACCAAATATGGAGTATTGTGTCCAATTCTGGTCACCTGTATTTAAAAAGGACATGGCCGAACTGGAGAGGGTGCAGAGGAGGGCGACAAAGATAATTAACGGTATGAGAGGATTACAGGACCAAAACAGGTCATCAAGCTTGGGGGTATTTAGCTTAGAGAAAAGACATCTTAGCGGCGATCTGATTACTATGTACAAATATATGAATGGACAGTACAGAGATCGTTCTAGTGATCTTTTTACATATAGGCTGGTAATCATGACAAGGGGGCATCCTCTACATCTAGAGGAAAGAAGGTTGCACCATCATCACAGACAGAGATTCTTTACTGTAAGAGCAGTGAAATTATTGAACTCTCTGCCACATGATGTTGGGATGTCTGACTCAATAAACAAGTTCAAGGGGGCCTGGATGTTTTTCTAGAGAATAATAACATTACAGGTTATGGATACTAGATTTATGTGGATAGAATGTTGTTCCAGGGATTTATTCTGCTCGCCATATTGGGATCGAGAAGGAATTTTTCCTTTTGTCATGGGGCAATTGGCATTAGCCTCATGGGGGGTTTTCGCCTTCCTCTGGATCAACACAGTAGGGTTTAGGTTGAACTCGATTGACTCTTGTCCTTTTTCAACTTTACAAACTATGTTACTATGATGAAGTAAACTAGTGCCAGGGTACAATACGTCACACTGTCGCTCATGCTCAGGCCGGACAATGCTGAGGACTTTGATTCTGAGCCACAGTGTGAAGCGTCGACCACCAGCAACCAGGAAGAGTACGGCACTGGAGGACAGGAGCAGCAAAACTAGGGCACTGAGGGAGTGGCAGCAGATAAGTCCAGGTTTTTATTTTATATGCCACAGCCTGTGGATCCTGTTAAAAAAAAGTTCTACACCAGAGTACCCTTTTAGGAAGAAAGGACAGAAACACTATATACAGTAATTTGCTTAGAGGTATGTTCACCTTTGAAACAAATTGTTGTTTATTGCTTCAGTGCAAGTAAAATGAAAAGTGAAGCAAATAGTCTTGATGAATATTAAAATATTATTGATAAATATTATACTAATATTTTGTTTCTACAGCTCCTAAGCAGACCTGTATGTTATCATAGAAAGAAACAGAAAGCCCTCTATGCATTCATACTCCGTGGCCTATGTAAAAAAAAAAAAAAAGACCCAATGGGCTCACAATCATGATGTCAGGGTTTTGCTACCCTAAGGACAGTTTCGTTCTTCACATTGACTATAACCCTTGCTTGTTCTGCACAATTAGCCCCAAACAGTGGCACAAGGGATGGGACCAGGTAAGGTTTAGCTCCCTCGATCTAAGGGCCCCATAGCAGCTGAATGGTCTGCCTCTGTTATTTATGGCCTTGGTCATACTCTATGGGGAAGATGTATTAAAACCTGTGCAGAGAAAGAGTGGAACACTTTCCAATCAATTTGCTTCTTCTATTTTTCAAAGGCCTTTTTAAAAATTAAAAAAGCTATCACATTTGTCGCTATGGGCAACTAGTCAGCTAATTCCTCTACACAGGTTTTGATAAATCTCCCTCTATTTCTTCTGCCCCCACCAATTTGAATGAAGTTTAGCAAAAAGTAGGGGACAGATGAAGGGGAGTGTGATTGCAGGACTACACAGGGATTGTTTGTCATCTATTACAGAGGAATAGGCACTGTAAAATTGAAATGATAGAAAATGTTTCATTAAAACTATTTCCAGAATTGCCTTTTCAGTTTTGATCTATTAGAGCAAAAAAAGAAAACAAAATGTTTGCAAAAATGGACACAGCCTTTAAGTGTTCACTAGCTTGCTTGTATTTTTATTAGATTTCTTCCTTCCTTATTTCTATTGAAAATAGATATTGATTATACTTACAAAAACTGATGATCCTGTAGGACTGCACAAAGAGTCTGAATATACACAGAACCAGTTGCCGGATTCCTTAAAGATTCATATTCTTCAACACTGGCAAAAGCGGTTAAGAAATCCGCAGATACTGGAAGAGTTTTGCCATCATTTACATACATAGATGTGTTGCTGTCGCTGACATAAGGGACACCTAGATCGGATTTATCTCCTTGGCATGCTTGAATGAAGAAAATTTTGGGTTTCCCAACTAGTGATGGACACTTTTGACCATTAAAGCAGTTAGTTAGATCTTTCACTGATACATCTGTTCCATCTATACCTTGAACAATTCCTTTCTCCCCATGACTGAGTATAAAACATACAAAGCTGTCCTTTTCAGAGTGATCAACTTTTGCATAATTCTTCATAATATTTAGAATTTCTTTACCAGTAAGATCATTGTGTTGCATTACTTCATAATTCCGTGACCTAAAAACTCTCTCTATCACCTCTGTAAAGGAAGACCAGGAAACAAAAGGCAAGAATAATAGAAAGTATGTTAACACAATCACTTACTTCAAATTTGTATACCTACTTATTATTTAGTTAAACATGGTGTCTTATTAAGCAACTCCTGTGTATGGTGCCCTAGTAAAGCAAGTTATAGGCTATATCAGTCAATGGGGGCCCCACCATTAGGACCCTTACTGATAACTAGAACAGGGGTCCCAACCACCCAAGTTCCTCTTCATAATGGGACTTGTAGATGAAGGGGGGAACTCCAAGAGGAAATAGCTATTTCACAAAAACAAAGCATTGTGGTGGACTCACAACACAGTCATGTAGCCCCAAGACAAGCATGGATCCTTCCTAAGCATGTCCATTACTGTCTGGCAGGTAAGTACTAAAATCACCTTATGGTGGATAACACCTTTAAGTATAATACTAATACTCATGAATAATGTGTGTATGGATGATTGTTCATCAATATCGTCTGATATCACATTTTGGCTTGTCTTCATCTTTCTGGGCATTTTTCTTGCATCAGTAAGTATGGCCATTCAGCCCAGCTGGGACTTCTGAAAAAAAATTTTTATGTTACTTATATTATCACTATAAAATGGCATACTTTCAGATTCAAGAACAGGTTAAGAAACAAATCACAGCATTATATGGGGTAGGTTGAACCAAATTTTTGGTGGCCAATATGCAAATAACATTTTTTCAATGTAGTTAAAAATCTGTTGCAGATTTTGCTGTGGATCAACACCATTTCTGAAATAAAATCAGTGGATTTATTATACATCACACACAGATAGCAACACCGGAGGAGAAATGCTAGCACAGGCTTCCAGTATCCGTAGTTTCAGGTGCTGCACATCTCGTATCTTCACAGCATAGACAATTGCCTTCAGATGACCCCAAAGATAAAAGTCTAAGGGGGTCAGATTGGGAGACCTTGGGGGCCATTCAACTGGCTCACGATGACCAATCCACTTTCCAGGAAACTGTTCATCTAGGAATGCTCGGACCTGACACCCATAGCAAGATGGTGCACCACCACACGTGGTGTCCGGTCCGAGCATTCCTAGAAGAACAGTTTCCTGGAAAGTGGATTGGTCATTGTGGGCCAGTTGAATGGCCCCCAAGGTCTCCCGATCTGACCCCCTTAGACTTTTATCTTTGGGGTCATCTGAAGGCAATTGTCTATGCTGTGAAGATACGAGATGTGCAGCACCTGAAACTACGGATACTGGAAGCCTGTGCTAGCGTTTCTCCTGCAGTGTTGCTATCAGTGTGTGAAGAGTGGGAGAAGAGGGTTGCATTGACAATCCAACACAATGGGCAACACATTGAACACATTTTATAAGTGGTCAGAAACTTGTAAATAACTCATGAAAGAATAAAGTTACGTTAAAACCAAGCACATCATTGTTTTTCTTGAGAAATTCTCAATAAGTTTGATGTGTCACATGACCCTCTTCCTTTTGAAAAAACTAAAGTTGGATTCAAAATGGCCACCATGGTCACCACCCATCTTGAAAAGTCCCCCCCCCCCCCTCACATATACTAATGTGCCACAAACAGGGAGGTAATATCACCAACCATTCCCCTTTTATTAAGGTGTATCCATATAAGTGGCCCACCCTGTACAATGCAATTGGCTGTTATGCAGTGTGGTGTGAAATAATAAAAAAAAAATAAACTGTGCAGATTTTAATTTTTTATGCTGTTTACCAGACATTAAAACTGACTTTTTGGCCTGCATTTATCATTGTAGGTGTAAGTGAAGGATTTTTCTACACCTTTTTTTTGTGTGCTGGTGATCTGTAGGGGCAATTCTGACATTTCTCTCTTCACAGTTCATAAAACCTGTCCATATCATGTGTATTGTCAATATCAGTGGATTGCAACTCAAAATCAGCAGAAATGTGGAAACCAAAAGGCGCATAAAAGGCGCAAATAAACCCTGCGTGCGCCTTTTGTAGACACATAAAACAGTCTAAAGACAATGATAAATGTCGGCCATTATCTTTATTTTGTGAGTCAGTACAATTACAGTGATACCAAATGTACATAGTGTTTGTTATATTTTTTTCAGCTTAATCTAGCAAGTACATCCTAGGCAAAAGTAAATATATACACAACTATACACAACAAGCTACACATACTTTATGATCTATATGATAGTCTGGAAAGAGACTAGTCTACACTGAGATCTTTTCAATAAAAGAAAAAGAAATTCTCTAATCTGTCCATGCCATCTCTGCTCTTTTACAAAAAAGTGGGAACCCTTGCATCCTGTTGTGCTCTGTTGCTATATGCTGCTGTATTTCTCTTTGTTGCTTTTATTGCACTGTCATTTTAAATGATCTCTCACTGGTACTGGGATCCAAATTATTGCACTAATAAATGCAGGTGCTGGAGATCTTGTGTGGACATTGGCTCGGTGGTGCACATCTGGTGATTTGGTGGAGCTGCCAGCCAATTCAAATGGTCTGGCCACATGTTATCACACACATTGCTAGGTTACTGAGGTTCATATCCCAAACAGAACAAAGGACCTTCTCCTTTCTATTATCCCTTCAGGATTCCCCAAATAAAAGTGATTCCTTGCTATTGGAACAGTCAAACCTCACTTAGAGGAATAGTTTTCTGACCTTTCAGAAAAGAAAAGGAACTGATTGCTACCACTACAGTAACCCATGAACACTACTTGAGATGAGCGAGTTTTTGAAAAATTAGATTCGGCCGAATTTATTCGCGGTGAATTACTATTAAAAACAGCTATTTCTGGCCTACAGAGAGGCTCAATAGAGGTGTAGAACACTTTGCTTTGTCCTAACATGCATAGGGAGTGTCCTGTGTTATAGTGAAATAATACTGTTGTGTGCTGCTGTGTTCATATGACATGCAGATTACAGGCATCGCTATTAGAATCACTGCCGCAGAGCATCTAGATATAACATTAAATGTTTTGATTACCCATTCTGGTGAGCATCCAGCTGGCAGTGTGCCGTGAGGCGAGCTACCACCTGGTCCAGCCCCTGCCTCTCAGCGCACCCCCATACTCTGAATGTCCACTTGAAAAGGAGGGACTGCAGTACCAGCAACTTGGACAGGAGCACATTCAGCTTCTGTGCCATTGGATAAATTGGCGCATAAAGCTAGAAGTGGCTGCAGTGAAAAAGCTCGTACTGGTATCTTAAAATCGCGCTGGCGGTCCTCTGCCAGGCGAGATACTACCTGTTCCAACCACTGCCTCTCAGCGCCCCCCTGACAGTGAAAGTGCGAATATTTCATTTAATCAGTTATGGTTCATTGTTATCGCTCCAAGCTTATTCATTGAATTCTTGTGATAAGTCCACAGGTAATATGACTGCGACGACCATAGGGCCTTAGCCTTGAAAAGATTACATCGTTTTTTTAATTTAAGATTTATATTAGATTCCCAAGTTTAATGTCTTGGTGTTTACTTTGAACTAATACTGTATGATCACAAAACCAAAACTAACAATGAGTCCCATGGCGGCACAATGGCAGAGCCTAGAGGTGGCAGCAGCCTGAGGAGACCATAATCTGGCAGAATGACACAGCCTGGAATGGGCAGCAGCAAGAGGAGACTATATAGTGGCTGAATGACACACCCTGCAGCTCACGGCAGCATGAGGAGACCATAGGGCCGCGCAATCCCTAAGGTTAAAAGATGAATTTTTAAATTAAAATTGAAGATTTATGGTAGCTAATGCTACCATAAAAATTGTAGGTAATGTCCCAGACCCAGCAGCATCAGTAAACCATATAGTGGCTGATGGTACAGCCTGCAGCTCGTGGCAGCATGAGGAGACCATAGGGCCTCACAATCCCTAAGATTAAAAGATGAATTTTAAAATTTTAATTGAAGATTTAAGGTAGCTAGTGCTACCATAAAAATTTGTAGGTAATGTCCCAGGCCCAGCAGCATCAGTATACCATATAGTGGCTGAATGGCACCGCCTGGAGTTGGCGGCAGCATGAGTAGAACATATAGTGGGTGAATACCACAGACAGGAGTTGGCGACAGATGAGGAGAACATATAGTGGCTGAATGGCAGAGCATGGAGTTGGCGGCAGCATGAGTAGAACATAGAGTGGCTGAAAGGCACAGCCTGGAGTAGGCGGCAGATGAGGAGACCATAGAGTGGCTAAATGGCACAGCCTGGAGTTTGCAGCAGCATGAGAAGAACATATAGTGGCTGAATTATACATCCTGGAATTGGTGGCAGCATGAGTAGAACATATAGTGGTTGAATGGCACAACCTGGAGTTGGCGGAAGCATGTGGAGACCATATTGTGGCAGAATGAGACAGTCTGGAGGTGGCAGCAGCAGAATCAGGAGTCCTGAAAGTGACCCGGTGACAGAGTGGTGCGGTGGGTGGCAATACCAGTACCCAGTGACAAAGGTGGGTGAAAAAAGGTCTGATGCGGAGGAATGTTTGTAACTGGGGAGCAGCGCCTTAAATCCGTTTGGCACTATACATATTTGTGAAGTGTTGGTGTGGCACCATGGTCAATCTACTCTGATGCATCAGGCATTGGTGGGTGGAAATTCTGGCTGATCCATGCCTGATTGATCTTTCACATTTTTCATGGACAGGCGAGTTCTTTTTGGGGTGACCATGGCCCTCACGGCACTAAACACCCACTCTCAAAGCACACTACTGGCCAGGCAGGACAGCTTTTCGAGGGCAAACTTTGCTAGTTGCGGCCACAAATCAAGTATGGCTGCCCAGAAGTCCAGCGGATCTTCAAGGTGTGTTGGCATGGGCATGTCAAGGTATGCCACCACCTGCTGGTTCAGGTACTGCTCCAGGTTTACCTGCTGCTACACTATGCGGGTGAAGAAAGGTACTCATCAGCGACTGTAGATTCAGACTGCTGCTGATGGAGCTGGTACTGCTCCGACCAACCGCCCCTCCACAGCAGCCATGGCAGTGGAAGGTGAGCGTAGGGGGCCCGCCGAGTCAGACCTGCGAGAGGATGGACGATGGCGCCGATAGGCATCTACCAACTGACTATGTAGGATGTCTCTGTAGTAGGTCAGTTTGTCCTCCCTCTCAGTGGGTGTAAAAAAGGCCCCCATTTTGTAGCGGTAGCGAGGGTCCAATTAGGTGGAGAGCAAGAAGTCATCCTGCTGCCAAATGGTGACAATTCGGTGGTCACTACACAAGCAAGTGAGCATGCATTTTGCCATTTGTGCAAGTGACTCGGAGGGACTCCCTGACTCCATCTCCATTGCATACTGCCACAGTGTGTCTGGGTCCTCTGTCTCGCCTTCCTCATAATCCTCTAGCTCATCTGGCTGCTCCTCCTCTCCTGTCAGATGACTAGAAAAACTGCCCATTTCGTGAAACCTAAACTGTGCTCCACTGTGCCCCTCCCCCTCCTCCTCCAGTTCAGCCCCCACAGGGCTCATGTGACCGTGAGATGTAGGCACCATGTCACCATTGCCCCGACCAGCAATTGTTTTCAACACGTGTTGTAGGAAATGAAGCAGTGGAATGACATCGTTCATCCGGTAATCCTGGCGACTAATAATGTGGCTTCCTCAAAGGGCCTGAGCAAACGATAGGTGTCACGTATGAGCTGCCACTGGTTGACATTGAAGTTTCACAGAGGAGTCCCCCTATCCGCTTGGATCATCAAGAAATCGGCTTTTCTCTGTTCATATAGTCGGTCCAACATATGGAGGGTGGAATTCCAACGTGTGGCGACATCGCAAATAAGGCTGCTTTCACACTATAATAATACCTCCGTTATAAAAGCTCGTTATAAAAACCCTGGAAATCGGCTGTTAAACGGCCATTAGAAAATCCCATTATAGTCTATATATGGGATTTTTCCAATAGCCATTTTAACCCGTTATCGCCCGTTATTAATAACGGTCGTTATTTTGTGACGGGCGAAGGAACGGAAGAAATAGTGCATGCACTATTTCTTCCGTTACTATCGCCCATAACAAAATAACGGCCGTTATTAATAATTAGCAATAACGGGTTAAAATGGCTTTTGAAAAAATCCCATAGACTATAATGGGATTTTCTAATGGCGGTTTAATGGACGATTTCCAGGGTTTTCATAACTGGTGTTTATAACCGAGGTATTTGTATAGTGTGAAAGCAGCCTTAGACTATGTAAGGGGATACTGTTCTGACGCTGCAGCTCAACGAGGGTGTGCTTTGCGGTTTTACGAGTGGCTGAAGTGCATGCAAAGTTTCCTTCCCATTGTTAGGATGACTCGCAAATGGAGGAAACACTTCAGGAACTGCTTGACAACCAGATTGAACATGTGTGCCATCCAGGGCTCAGCCTTCCTTGTCGCAGGGCAGACAAGATGTTCTTCTGGTTGTCAGTCATTATGGTTCCCATTTCCAGTTTTCGTCGAGTAAGCCATGCTCCGATTTCTTTTGAATTACTTTTAGCAGTTCCTCCCCTGTGTGACTCCGTGGCGCAGCATATGTTGACACAGGGCCGTGGTGCTAACATTGGGACCCTGGCCAAGCTTCACCTTCTGCCGACACATCTTGCATGTGGCTATGTTATCCTCCTCCGAATGCTTGATGAAAAACTGCCACACCGCCGAGCAGCTGATTTTTCCCACCAACAGTCCGCACAAATTGACTGCTACTACTGTCTCCTGGAACCCCTGTTCCACTACCTCCTCATCAACAAGTGTCTGCACGTCACTGATGTCCTCCTCAGGTTCCTCAACAGTGTCTGCTTCAGGACTCTGAACGCTGGCAACACCGCCTCCCACGTCACTCTCCTCATCACTACTTGCCAGCCTAGCGGAGGAAGTGGCGGATGTCTCCTCCACTTCATGGCTGGGCAGTAGCTGTTGACTGTCCTCTATTAGATCCTGAATTAGATACTGAAAAGTGGAGCTGAACCCACAGCATAAGATACTTCTTTAGGGAGGGAACAGCATAGGACAGAGGCAATGGGAGGACAGGGACTGCTCTTGGGCCATGCCAACTGAGGGTTTTGTCTGAGGTTGTGTCAGACTGTTGACCAGATGTCACTTGTGATGAAGTGGATGACTGTGTTAACCAATCGATGACAGTTAAGGTTGAAGGTGGGTTGCTGGTCGAGACACGACCGCTAGCTGATACCGGGAGCTCAGGCCTCTCGCTGCAACTCTAGTTTCCTGCGACCTCTGCCTGATGAATTTAGGCCTCTAACACTCCTCTTTGCAAGTCCTGGCACTTCTCTGCCTGACATACTTAGCGCATATATGAGGGGAGTACAATACGCTTCACTACGCATAAAACAGTATTTGTCTAGAACACCAGCCGGTGAGTACTTTTTGCCTCTCCTTTCACAATATCTAGGCCCCTGACAGATTAAAAGGTATAAAATAGTATACTACATAGATGTAGGTAAGTGGTATGCACTTATGTGGGCACAAAAATGCACTACAGTACGCTTAAAGAAGTAGTGGAGTAAAACACCAGCCGGTGATTACTTTCGTCTGGATATTAACAGTATCTAGGCCCTTGACAGATTTACAGGTAGAAAATAGTACACTATTTAGATGTAGGTATGTAGTACAGTGACCCCCCGACCTACGATGGCCCCGACATATGATCAAATCGACATACAATGGCCTCTCAGAGGCCATCGAATATCGATGTTAGCATCGACATACGATGCTTTTTTATGTCGGGGCCATCGCTTTAAGTGCTATCCGGCAGCGCAAAATTCTTAAGCTGCTGCCGGATAGCAGCTTAATGTTCCCCGTGTGGTGCGGTAAGTATTACTTACCCCTCCACGATGCTCCGGGGTGCCCTTCGGGTCCAGCGCTGGTCTTCCGGTCTCTTCTCGGCCCTCTCCGATGACGTCAATACGCTGCTGCGCACGTCATCCAATAGGAATGGCGTACGCAGCGGCCTAATGACGTCGGGAGCGGCGGGGACACCATCGCGAGCGGTGGGGACAGGTGAGTACAGCTTCCTATACTTTACATTGCACGAATCCCTCAACATACAATGGATTCGACAAACGATGGCTCATTTGGAACTAATTACCATTGTATGTTGAGGGACCACTGTATGCACTTATGAGGGCAGAAAAATACGCTACAGTACGCTTAAAAAACGTATTGGATAAAAACACCAGCCTGTGATTACTTTTGCCTGGCCTTTTAAGGTATCTAGGCCCTTGACAGATTAACAGGTACAAAATAGTACACTATTTAGATGTAGGTATGTGGTATGCACTTATGTGGGCAGAAAAATGCGCTACAGTACGCTTAAAAAAAGTATTTTTGCACAACACCAGCAGTACACAACAGTGCTACAGCACACAGTCGCTGTGTACTAAACCAAAAATTGCACTCTCTTACAGGCTATTAGGAATGGACTGCTGGGTGTGTATTATACCGTCTACAGACTAGTATAACCAGCAGACCATTTGTTGTGGAACAAAGAGGGCAGAAAAATGCGCTACAGTACGTTTAAAAAAGTATTGGAGTAAAACACCAGCTGGTGATTACTTTTACATGGCCTTTCACAGTATCTAGTCCCTTGACAGATTATAAGGTACAAAAGAGTACACTACTTAGATGTACGTATGTGGTTTGCACTTATGAGGGCAGAAAAATGCGCTATAGTACGCTTAAAAAATATATTGGAGTAAAACACCAGACGGTGATTACTTTTGCCTGGCCTTTCACAGTATCTAGGCCCTTGACAGATTAACAGGTACAAAATAGTACTCTACTTAGATGAGAGCAGAAAAATGCGCTACAGTACGCTTAAAAATGTATTGGAGTAAAACACCAGCCGGTGATTATTTTTGCCTGGCCTTTCACAGTATCTAGGCCCTGGGCAGATTAACAGGTACAAAATAGTACACTACTTAGATGAGGGCAGAAAAATGCGCCTCAGTACACCTTAAAAAACTTATTTCTGCACAACACCAGCAGTAAACAACAGTGCTGCAGCATACAGTCACTGTGTACTAAACCCAACATTTCACTCTCTCAAAGACTATTACGAAAGGACTACTGGGTATTATACCGTCTACAGACTAGTATAACCAGCAGACAATTTGTTGTTGAACAAAGACAAAGAGTTGCACCGAAAAAATATTCCTCCATTCTCTGCGTCAGCTTGTTGAAATGTATGAGGCAACACACAGCTCTCTGCCCCTCTCTGTAATACACTGCTGTAGAAAGTGACTGGGAGGTTAATGGCTGCAGTATAAATAATTTTCTGTGAAAAATGTACTGCTCTCTATCCACCAGAACGCTGACGTGACTATGAGGTGAAACGCTGCTGGAAAAAGCTTGTCTGCTTTAACACACAGCACTGTCCTATCTCTCTGCAGTGAAAGGATGAAGTGACTAGCCGGAATATGGCTGCTGATTATATAGGGCTGTGATATCACAGGAGTGACTGGCTGCTGATAGGCTGCAACCTGCATGTGATTCAGGGTTATCCTGCCTACCCTTGTTCCCGCCTTCCCAGAGTTCCTTGCCCTATGTCCTCAAATGTGGATCCACCATTTTAGATGCCCTGGAGCCTGGACCACACTAAAGGGAGTTTAATGAAGCGATTCATGCAATAGAATCGCGGCGATATTCGATTCGCTCATCTCTAAACACTACATAAAACATGGGAAGCATAGTTGGTGTTTCAAAAATTAGACTCCTATCGGTCCACCAACAGTTCAAAACCTTCTGGAAACCTTCCAGGGTGAGTCGATTCTCACAGTGCCTTGTGTTTTAGTTTGGTTCTGCTCCTTTAGCAACTGCTCCCACTAATTGACCATAAATAAAGTTCATGGATACCTTTCCGTCCATTTAATCTATGGATTAAGCATCGCTTCTCCTTTTCCTTTTTATTACTTTGCTCATTTTCTTTGTTGCCATTATTGCACAGTTTTGCTTAAATATATCAATTTACTGAAAAACAATAAAACTTTAAACTGGAAAATAAACAAAAAAAATTTTGCTTTGTGTTGCTATATAATTTTTTTTTTTTTTGCCTACAGAGCTGTGTGAGGGCTTGTTTTTTGTGCCGTGATCTGTAGTGTTTATTTGAACCAACAATCCTGGCACTGTCTATTTTTTTTTTGGGTTTACAATACCCACTGTAGCACTTTATCCTGGATCCATCATTGGATCTGACCTAAGTGAGGGGTCCCTAGTGGACCAGCTTATCTAATCGCTTGGTGCTTTTTATCATAGCAGCCATACATGTATATTTTCTACTATACAACTCTTTTTAGGTCCCCATATTTTATGTTTGCATCTGACTTAATTTAAGGGACAAAATGTGTTGGGACTCGTGGGACAATTCTTTATTTCCATATTTCATATTTGTAGTAATATAGACAACTGGGCAGTCTGGTGGGGGTTAAGGTTGTAGCCCATATGTGCTTGGCCTCCTTCCCCACTATGTTTGTCATCTTAGCCCTGGTAGTACCACACACTGGTTGTGCGTATTTATGCTTCTGTTAATTTTCATAATTGTTTTGTGTTGAGGAAAATTTATTTTATTTGGTATCTAGTTAACATTGTTTTATTTGAGCAAATTTTTTTTCATTTACCAGTTTAATATAGCTCTATGTTGTATCGGCATATTATAATCTGCTGTGATAGCACTCACCGTAGCATACTTGTGTCCGAAATGTCTTGGTATAATGAAGCATTGAGATTTCCTTTCACTGAGAATAAGGACCTAAACGAATCCTTGAAAAACTACTTCTTAGCATTATCCCTTCTCCACCAAACTTTACACTTGGCTCAGTGCAGTCAAGTAGCTGATATTTTCCTGGCATTTTCTAAACCCAGATTCATCAGTCAGCCTTCCAGATAGAGAAGGGTGATTTATTCTCCACTGCTCCTGAGTCTAGTGGCGGTGTGCTTTACACCACTCCATCTCACTCTTGCATTGTATTTGGTGATATCCCATGCAGTGAAATTTCCAGCACTGATTTTAATACTAGATGAGGTTTAGGAAGGAAGATCTAGGAAGGACTAAAATTTATCATAATGATCTCAATGCTTCATTATACCAAGACATTTCGGACACAAGTATGCTACGGTGAGTGCTATCACAGCAGATTACAATATGCCGATACAACATAGAGCTATATTAAACTGGTAAATGAAAATTTGCTCAAATAAAACAATGTTAACTAGATACCAAATAAAATACATTTTCCTCAACACAAAACAATTATGAAAATTAACAGTAGTGGTATCCTACTGCAGTACCAAGCTCTTTACAACAATTCATTTATGAATGTTTGTAAAGGCAGACTGCACTGGTATTTACAGGATTTTAGACACTTATGGTGAGGGGACTGAATGAAAGCCCTGAATTCAAGTGATAAGGGCTGTATAGTAAACCTTTAGTTTATATAATGTGTGTGTTATTTCTTCATATAACGTGGATTAAAATATTATTTTACCTGCATCCTTTTGTGTTCCGTCCCTGTCTTTCATTCCATCAGCTTTGAAATGATGATTATTTACAATAATACACAGACCATGAGGAATTTTGTCCAGCTTGTATTCTTCCAATTTCTGCAACATTAAATATTTATATGTTGTAAAAGTTTTCTTATACCATTTTTTTCTTAAGTATCCCCTATTCCCAGTATAGGGGATAAGTTTTAGATTGAGGGGGGGGTCCGAGCGCTGGGGCCCGACATATGATAAAATCGACATACGATGGCCTCTCAGAGGCCATCGCATGTCGATGTCAGCATCGACATACGATGCTTTTATATGTCGGGGCCATCGCATTAACTGCTATCCGCTTCTGTCGGATAGCAGTTTAAGCATCCCAGACAGGTTCGCTCACCTATCCCCGCTGCTCCGGGTCCACTTCGCGATCCTCCGGCGTCTTCTGCATCTTCTCCAGGGTCCGGGCCTCGCTTTCCGGTGTCGTTATTACGTCACTATGCACGCCGTGTCGGCGCAGCAGCGTAATAACGTCACCAGAAAGCGAGGCCCGGACCCTGCAGAAGATGCGGAAGAAGCTAGAGGATCCCGAAGAAGACACCGGAGCAGCGGGACAGCATCGGGAGCCCCTGGGACAGCATCGGGAGCGATGAGGACGCGGTCCGGAGCGGCGGGGACAGGTGAGTATAACTTCCTATACTTTACATTGCACGGATCCCTCAACATACAATGGATTCGACAAACGATGGGTCGTTTGGAACGAATTACCATCGTATGTTGAGGGACCACTGTATATACATATATATAATGGGAACTTCATTTCTTTTCTATTGACAATCCGCCCCGGGAGGAAGTAAGTAAAAGTAAATAACCCACTCTTTCTTTCCTTGTTCCCGTGTGGCCACTGGGATCACAGAACTCCTGATGACTGGCGCAACTCATCCAATCAGCAGCTGAGGTGGGACATCGTTGTTGCCACTGATTGTATTAGCAGATATGTGACATCACATCACCGAACCCGCAATCGCTTGTCAGTGGGTACCAGAGTCTGGCTGCTGCGCAGGAGCGAGGTATGAGAGGAATCATTTTTTTCACTTAACCCCTTCCAGAGTGAGGGTTACAAAACAAAATTACATTTTGTATACATTTTTATTACATTTTCTTTATTTTTTTATATATATATTTTTTTACTTTTTGCTAGACCCACTAGAAGACTTCGATAGTGATCTGTAGATCACTCATATAATACTCTGTACTTCTACACCACTTTTTTTCCTTTTATTTGAAAGCAAGATGACCAGAAAATAGTAATTCTGGTATAGGCCTTTTTTCTTTCTAGGGCATTCACTGTGTGGGATAAGTAAGGCTGGGTTCACATATATCAGGCATCCGGCATAGTTTCCCTCCGGCATGCACCGGAGGGAAACTGATGCTAGAACTGATCCTATTCATTTGAATGGGACAGTTCACAATCATCCAGCATCCCAATTTTGATGCCGGAGGGCACGCTGGACAGGGGAACGCAGCTTGCTGTGTTCCAATGTCAGATGCCAGAAACAATGGACGCCGGATTCCATACAACTGTTGCGGCATCAGTTGCGGCGAGATTTAGGCTGAATTCACCTATGCCGTATGACAGACATATGTGAACCGAGCTTAACATGATATTTTATAGTTCAGCCTATTGTTTTTTTTCATAAACTGTAGTTCTAACTTTACTGTTTTTACTTTTAGTTTCCATAGGGTATTTTAACAAGCAATGGCGTGCAATCAATCTATATCGTACTACTCCTAATACATCTAAATGTAAAATGTGCTCGGAATACAAAAATGGATGGGGGCCTTCACTAGTCCCCAATTTCCATCTTAATCCATTGTCATCTATAAATCATGTTGTGGGAGGGGGATGATTATGTGACAGAGAGGGCATCTAGGGGGGGTAATGGCTGGAATCAGTGTTATTTCCAATCCTGGATGCTGATTGGGTAACAGATACATCACTAGCCCTTTTTATTTATAGAGTGGGCTCTGCTACTGAGCTTGCTACTTACTCATTTAACATCTTGATGTAAGTTTAAAGGGGTACTCCGCCCCTAGACATCTTATCCCCTATCTAAAGGATAGGGGATAAGATGTCAGATCGCCGCGGTCCCGCTGCTTGGGCCCCCCGGGATCGCCGCTGCCGCACCGCGTTATCATTTCTGCACAGAGCGAGTTCACTCAGCACGTAATGACGGGTAAAACAGGGGCCGGAGCATCGTTAGGTCACGGCTCCGCCCCCTGTGACAGCACGACCCGCCCCCTCAATATGGGTCTATGGGAGGTGGTCACGCCCCTGCCATAGACTTGCATTAAGGGGCGGGCCGTGATGTCACGAGGGGTGGAGCCATGACATCACGCTGCTCCGTCCCCTGTATCGCCCGTCATTACGCACAGTGCGAACTCGCTCTGTGCAGTAATGATAGCGCGGTGCCGTAGCGGAGATCCCGGGGGTCCCCAGCAGCGGGACTGCGGCGATCTGACATCTTATCCCCTATCCTTTGGATAGGGGATAAGATGTTTAGGGGCGGAGTACCCCTTTAAGTATTAAAAAAATAAGGTATTAATATAGTAAATATGGTGGAAATTTGTATTGTATTGTAAAATTGAAAAAATATATATTTTCTTTTCATGAAACAAAGAATAAGACCGCCTAATGATCAGATGATAATTTTTCTTTCAATGCTATAAAGGGATTTATAACAAAAACAAACAAATAAAAAGAAAGCAAAAACTTTTGTTCTTACGTTTTTAACTAAGGGATCATTTTGTACATCAGGTAGGATGCTGCTTACATTTACATCATTGTCAGACTCCTCTACAAGAAAAAAAAATATATATATATAACTAGATTAAAAAAAATGAAATTATATATTCTGCATGCTCTAACAAAAAGCTTTTAGAAAACACATAATACAAATTTCTGTTAACTGTTTTTTGAGACACAAATTAAACATGGCCCCCTTCCTTAAGAGTACCTGTCATGATCTTGACACATTTTTTAAATCCTCCCCATCATAATATTTTTATTATTTTTTAGTTTTCTACCTTAATTTTGTGCTGTATATTCTGCTCAGTCTCATTCAGCATCCCCCAGCAGGCGTGACATCATCTGAAGCCCTGCAGGGGAGAACTTACTACCTTACTCTGCTATCCTGGAGCAGTTCAGTGTGTGATGAGCTGTGGTTGATTGAGACCACACACACCCTCAGCTCTGAACTCTGAAGCCATGTTTACACAGCAGAATTTCCATACCAATTCAGCATTGGAAATATTCAGCTCTGTACACCCTATACACTGTGCTATGCTTAGGTACACCTGCATTTCTGGACTTTTGTCTCTGCCAGGCTACTGCAGGAGACAATCTGCCAGAAAGAATGAAGGCAGAACCAGAAGAAGGACCCCTAATGGCTGGGGGCATAGCTTTAGAGGTAGCAGAGGTAGCAGTCACACTGGGGCCCTGGTGCCTAAGGGGGCCCCAAAGCACATCTGCCCCATTAGAGACCAGTAATATAATTGGAATATGGGGCCCAGTTGCAGATTTTGCATCGGAGCCCAGAATCTACAAGCTACGCCTCTGCTCATGGCCAAACTTTTATGGGTTGATTTAAAACATAAAGTTAAAAAATGTCATTAAGAATATATTAGAGAAGTAATTCAGATAGGCAAATCTATAATACATTCAATTTTATTGATGGACGGGTATCATTTAAATAAGGATGTCAGTCCTGATGGCAGTCCAGGATGACATCATCACTTAACAAATCCCCTCCTGCTATCTCCCAGCTACCTTAGATGTTGCCTATTGTACCTCAATTGTGCAAATCACAGTAGAAAAAAGTAAAAACCCGGATTTTGAGAAAATCAATTTAAAGGGGATATCCAGGTAAAAACTTTTTTTTATATATCAACTGGCTCCGGAAAGTTAAAAAGATTTGTAAATTACTGCTATAAAAAAATCTTAATCCTTTCAGTACTTATGAGCTGATGAAGTTGAGTTGTTCTTTTCTGTCTAAGTTTTCTCTGATGACACGTGTCTCGGGAACCGCCCAGTTTAGAAGAGGTTTGCTATGGGGATTTGCTTCTAAACTGGGCGGTTCCCGAGACACGTGTCATCAGAGAGCACTTAGACAGAAAAGAACAAGTCAACTTCAGAAGCTCATAAGTACTGAAAGGATTAATATTTTTTAATTGAAGTAATTTACAAATCTAAAAAAGAAGAGTACTCAGTCCTCAGCACAACCACTCAAAAAGATTCTACGGTGGATGTGTGATATAACATGGAAAAGAATGAACTTGCAGACTAATATAACAATTTTTAAACTTTTTAAATTTAATAAGCAATATTAATAATAAATATATATATATTCAAAATTAGAAAAATTACAGTCGCAGGGCCCTACGGCTGTACAGTAGTAAAATAGGAATATTGCCAATAAAGCCTCAGAGAGTATTCATAATTACACCACAATGCAACATGAAATAAATGGAGCAAATGGAGCAATAGGTTTAAGTAGATTGTAACAACTATACCATTCTAAATCTATATAGATTTAGATCTGCTGTGCCGATGGAGATCCTGTTAGGGAAGTGCATGTGTCTTTCTTCCCTAACAGGATCTCCATCGGCACAGCCAATCTTTAGCCGAGCTTCCAGTATTACAACACCGAAACAGGTGTTCATCATCTCCCGCACAGAACTTCCAGTTACACTCCTGGGATATTATATCTATTGTCATCTTTGGGACATTTACCCACTGTCTATTTATTTTGTAGGACGGACGCTGACATTTTTCTTATTAGGACAACTATATACACTTTTTTCCATATAGATTTAGAATGGTATAGTTGTTACAATCTACTTAAACCTATTGCTACATTTGCTCTATTCATTCCATGTTGAATTGTGGTGTAATTATGAATATTGTGGTGTAATTATGAATACTCTCTGAGGCTTTATTGGCAATATTCCTATTTTACTACTGTACAGCCATAGGGCCCTGCGGCTGTAATTTTTCTAATTTTGAATATATATTTATTATTAATATTGCTTATTAAATTGTTAATATTGCTTATTCTTTTCCATGTTATATCACACATCCACCGTACAATCTTTTCGAGTGGTTGTGCTGAGGACTGAGTACTACATTTGCTTCACGTATTCTCCACTGGGTGAGAGAATTTCTCAGTTAACCTTCCGCGATAGTCACCGATCTGGTGCAACAATTCCTGCAAAAGAGAGCGCTGGAATATGTTCCAACAAAAGAAAAAAGAACAGGGTTCTACTCTCCAGTGTTTGCGGTACCAAAATCAAGAAAAGACTGGAGACTGGTCATAGACCTATCCCTTCTGAACAAATATTTCATAAAGCGGAAGTTCAAGATGGAGTCCATCAAGTCGGCAGTCTTAGACATCCAGCGGGGAGATTACATGGCATCCCTGGATCTCCAAGATGCATACTTACATATTCCGGTTCATCCCTCTCATCGGAGATTTCTTCGGATAGCAGTGAGATTGCAAGGTCAAGTCCATCACCTTCAGTTCACCTGCATCCCCTTCGGCATAACATCAGCCCCGAGAGTCTTTACCAAAGTGGTAGTAGTGCTAGTGGTGCATCTCAGACTACAAGGCATCCATGTGACACCATAATTGGACGACTGGCTATTCAAGGCCTGGTCGGAAACTTTTCTAGCAGCTCACCTTCAGAAAGCAAGGGAGATTCTCAGGAGTCATGGGTTCCTTGTAAACGAAATCTCACTTGTCTCCTACACGAAAGATTACGTACCTTAGGGTTCGTAATAGACTCCATGCAAATGAAGATCTTTTTGTCAGAAGAGAGAGCTGCCAACATCTGTCAGAGTCTTCAATCTTTTCTAGGTCTCAAGTCATGCACTATTCGTTTTGCCATGAAGATTCTTGGACTCCTAACGTCCTCAATAGAAGCTGTCCCATGGGCAAAGTCTCACATCAGGAAACTTCAGTCGCACGTTCTCTCCCTGTGGGGCAAATCACAACAGGACCTAGAGTCAGTTATTCGACTGCCGAAAGAAGCGGAAGAAGAGCCTGTTGTGGTGGTTGAAACCAACGCGTTTTCACCAAGGGAAGACTCTCCTCCCTCCTCAACCAGTATTCCTCACTACGGATGCATCAAGCTCCGGTTGGGGTGCACATGTGGAGGACAGGTTGGTGCAAAAGTCATGGCCAAAGAGGATCGCAATAAGGTCATTCAACTACAGGGAGTTGAAAGCGATCAGTCTTGCGCTAAGGCATTTCAGGAACACCCTTCTAGGTTGCCATGTTCAAGTCCAGTCAGACAACCTTGCGTCAGTTTACTATGTAAGCAAATAAGGAGGAACGAGGAGCAGAAGCCTGCAGGACCTGTGTGCCAGCATAATGAAATGGTCGGAGAAAAATCTACTCTCAATCTCAGTGGTACACATAAGGTGCTCACAGAATACGATGGCGGACGTGCTGAGCAGGCAAAAGATTTTGCCAGGAGAATGGGGTCTGAACCCAAAGATCTTCGACATAGTGGAGAAATGGGGTCTACCGAGTGTGGATGTATTTGCGACCCAGGAGAGCAAGAAGCTTCCCACATTCTGTTCCCTGTCCCGGGTGGGACATCCTCTAGTGGTGGACGGGATGTCGATGTCTTGGAGAGGGAAATTCATCTATGCCTTTCCTCCGCTTCCATTAATTCCCCGCATGCTCAGAAAGATTCTGGACAAGCAAGTTCGAGCAGCAGTAGTTCTTCCATTCTGGCCGAGGCGGGCATGGTTTCAACTCGTGTGGGAAATATCGAGAGGAGATTGCTTCAAGCTTCCAGTAGTCAGGGATCTACTTCTACAAAAAGGCCTTCTTCATCCAGACCCTGGCAGTCTGAACCTGGCTGCTTGGAACTTGAACGCCAACTCTTGAGCAACCAAGGATTCGACGACAAGGTGATCAGCCCACTCTTAGCCTCCAGGAAACCAGCGACCATGAAGGTATACGCAAGGGTCTGGCGCTTGTATTCAGCCTGGTGTTCAAAGAGAGACTTGGTTCCATTGGAGGTGGCTACTCTGTTACTCTTCCTTCAAGAAGGGTTCGATAAAGGTCTAAAGCTCAACACCCTGAAGGTCCAGGTAACAAGCATTAATGAGCATATGGGGGGCCTGTTTTCAAGTTTGGCAGTGGTGTCAAGATTCTTCAGGGCTCTGAAGAAGCTACGCCCCCCTTACCATCATCCATTATCTCCATGGGATCTTCAACTAGTCCTAAAAAGGTTATGTGGGGAACCATTTGAGCCTATGTAGTCAGCATCATTAAAGTGGCTTTCTTTCAAAACTCTTTCTTTCTTTCTGATAGCAATTACATCAGCTAGAAGAATTGGTGAATTGCAAGCGTTATCCTGCAAAGAACCGTATCTAAGAATATTGCCTAACGCGGTCATATTCAGAACGATGCCAGGATTTCTGCCAAAAGTTCCATTAGCCCAAAATTTTAACCAAGAATTAATACTTCCAGTTCTTGAGGAAGAACAAGAAAATCTTCATCTTTTAGATGTAAGAAGAGCAGTCCTAATGTACCTGGACAGAACAGCACATTTGAGAATGTCAGAAGCCTTCTTCCTCCTCTTTCAATTAACTAAGAAGGGCGGGAAAGCTACCAAAGCTTCTTTGGCTAGGTGGATCAAAGAAACCATCCGCTATTGCTATGAATTAGGTTTGACGTCTCCTCTGGGTCTCAGAGCTCATTCGACACGTTCAATAGAGGCTTCATGGGCAGAAAAGTGCCATGTACTGTTGGAAAAAATTTGCCGTGCAGCGACCTGGGCCTTGCCTACTACATTTGTGAAGCACTATCGGTTAGACATGTCTGCCTCTGAGGGATCGGCCTTCGGTGCGAGTGTAATTCGGGGAGCTAGTATCTAATAATTCCTACCCTTTCTTTTCAGTTTGCATTGCTTTGCAAATCCCATTGTGTGCCGCCGTAGGACAATCAGGAAGGGGGAAATTTGTTCTTACCTGAAATTTCCATTTCCTGGAGTCCGTAAGCGGCACAACTTTATCCCACCCTAATAAATTCCTTATTGCTGCATACCATATGAGTATACTCTGTTCATTGGGGATTATATACTAGTAGGTCAGCTGGGGCCGATCAGCTAATTAATTAATTAATTAATTGGGAGTAACCCATTGTGTGCCACCTACGGACTCCAGGAAATGGAAATTTCAGGTAAGAACAAATTTCCCACATATATACTGCTAATATACTGCTAATATATATATATATATATATATATATATATATATATATATATATATATATATATTATATTATGTGTAACATATATATATATATATATATATATATATATATATATATTTATTTATTTATTTTCCCCAGAATGCTTCTTTTACTCTTTTCACTGAAACTGTGTGGTAAGATAGATCAAAGAGGCTAGAAAAAGCATAGCCAACTTAGGCACAACTATGTAGTCGAGTTGGCATTATGTAATACTCCATTTCCTTGTAGCCAGTACAGACAGCTTTTTCTGGTTGTAACTCTGCTGGGAATTAGAAAATTGAAACCCACTGTGATTGATAAATTGCCAATGTGGCTTCAGATGGGCCATTTTGGGATCATTTGAATATACATACCTTTAATAGCCATTTTCTCAAATTTTGCATCGAAATTTAGGCTTCGATTACCTGCAGTATGAAAGAATTAGAAAAACACTTATATTACATTATCATTCACTTAGAGTTTTATATTATATTAAGAAGATTGATTGTACTAATCCCATTAGTAATAATAACACCCCATTTGTATAGCCTTTAAAGTGTAACTGTCATGACATTTTATCCACTTATTCTAATAGCAGTATGTCAAAGGTGTTTACAATAGAAATTCAGCCATTCCTTTGGCTGCTTTAACCCCTTAAGCACCAGGCCATTTTACACCTTAGGACCAGAGCGTTTTTTGTACATCTGACCACTGTCACTTTAAACATTAATAACTCTGGAATGCTTTTAGTTATCAATCTGATTCCAAGATTGTTTTTTCGTGACATATTCTACTTTAACATAGTGGTAAAATTTTGGGGTAACTTGCATCCTTTCTTGGTGAAAAATCCCAAAATTTGATGAAAAATTTGAAAATTTAGCATTTTTCTAACTTTGAAGCTTTCTGCTTGTAAGGAAAATGGATATTCAAAATATTTTTTTTATTCACATTTCCAATATGTATACTTTATGTTTTCATCATAAAATTGACGAGTTTTTACTTTTGGAAGACACCAGTGGGCTTCAAAGTTCAGCAGCAATTTTCCAATTTTTCACAAAATTTTGAACCTCGCTTTTTTTCAGAGACCAGTTCAGGTTTGAAGTGGATTTGAAGGGTCTTCCCATTAGAAATACCCCACAAATGACCCCATTATAAAAACTACACCCCCCAAAGTATTCAAAATGACAATCAGTAAGTGTTTTAACCCTTTAGGTGTTTCACAGGAATAGCAGCAAAGTGAAGGAGAAAATTCACAATCTTTATTTTTTACACTCGCATGTTCTTGTAAACCCAATTTTTGAATTTTTACAAGAGGTAAAAGGAGAAAATGTATACTTATATTTGTAGCCCAATTTCTCTCGAGTAAGCACATACCTCATATGTCTATGTAAAGTGTTCGGCGGGCGCAGTAGAGGGCTCAGAAGCGAAGGAGCGACATGGGGATTTTGGAGAGTACGTTTTTCTGAAATGGTTTTTGGGGGGCATGTTGCATTTAGGAAGCCCCTATGGTGCCAGAACAGCAACAAATACCCACATGGCATACCATTTTGGAAACTAGACCCCTTGAGGAACGTAACAAGGAATAAAGTGAGCCTTAATACCCCACACGGGTTTCACGACTTTTGCATATGTAAAAAAAATATATATTTTTTTCACAAAAATGTGTTTCCCCCCAAATTTCACATTTTTGCAAGGGTTAATAGCAGAGAATACCCCCCAAAATTTGTAACCCCATCTCTTCTGAGTATGGAGGTACCCCATAAGTGGACCTGAAGTGCACTACAGGTGAACTACAATGCTCAGAAGAGGAGGAGCACCATTGAGCTTTTGGAAAGAGAATTCGTTTGGAATGGTAGTCAGGGGCCATGTGCATTTACAAAGCCCCCCGTGGTGCCAGAACAGTGGACCCCCCACATGTGACCCCATTTTGGAAACTACACCCCTCACAGAATTTAAAAAGTGGTGCAGTGAGCATTTACACCCCACTGGCGTTTGACAGATCTTTGGAACAGTGGCCTGTGCAAATGGAAAATTAAATTTTTCATTTTCACGGATCACTGTTCCAAAAATCTGTCAGACACCTGTGGGGCGTAAATTCTCACTGTACCCCTTATTACATTACATGAGGGGTGTAGTTTCCAAAATGGGGTCGCATATGGGGGGGTCCATTGTTCTGGTACCATGGGGGCTTTGTAAACACAAGTGGCCTTCAATTCCAGACAAATTTTCTCTTCAAAATCCCAATGGCGCTCCTTCTCTTCTGAGCATTGTAGTGCACCCATAGAGCACTTTACATCCACATATGGGGTATGCTCTTACTCAGAAGAAATGGGGTTACAAATTTTGGGGGGCTTTTTTTTATTTTCCCTTGTGAAAATGAAAAATTTAGGGTGACACCAGCATTTTAGTGAAAAAAAATTTTTTTTTTCATTTTCCCATCCAACTTTAATGAAAATTTGTCAAACACCTGTGGGGTGTTCAGGCTCACTATACCCCTTGTTACTTTCCGTGAGGGGTGTCGTTTCCAAAATGGAGTCACATGGGGGCATTTATTTTTGGGGGTTTATGTCAGAACCGCTGTAAAATCAGCCACCCCTGTGCAAATCACCAATTTAGGCCTCAAATGTACATGGTGCGCTCTCACTCCTGAGCCTTGTTGTGCGTCAGCAGAGCATTTTACGCCCACATATGGGGTATCTCCGTACTCAGGAGAAATTGCGTTACAAATTTTGGGGGTCTTTTTTTCCTTTTACCTCCCGTGAAAATAAAAAGTAAAGGACAACACCAGCATGTTAGTGTAAAAAAAAATTTTTTTTTTACACTAACAGGCTGGTGTAGACCCAAACTTTTCTTTTTCATAAGGGGTAAAAGGAAAAAAAGCCCCCAAAATTTGTAGTGCAATTTCTCCCGAGTACGGAGATACCCCATATGTGGCACTAAACTGTTTCCTTGAAATACGACAGGGCTCTGAAGTGAGTGAGCGCCATGCGCATTTGAGGACTAAATTAGGGATTGCACAGGGGTGGACATAGGGGTATTCTACGCCAGTGATTCCCAAACAGGGTGCCTCCAGCTGTTGCTAAACTCCCAGCATGACTGGACAGTTAGTGGCTGTCCGGAAATGCTGGGAGTTGTTGTTTTGCAACAGCTGGAGGCTCTGTTTTGGAAACACTGCCGTACAATAAGTTTTTTATTTTTTATTAGGGGGACAGTGTAAGGGGGTGTATATGTAGTGTTTTACTCTTTATTATGTGTAAGTGTAGTGTTTTTAGGGTACGTTCACACTGGCGGGTTTACAGTGAATTTACCGCTAGGAGTTTGCGCTGCGGTGAAAAATTTGCCACAGCTCATACTTGAAGCAGAAAACTTACTGTAAACCCGCCAGTGTGAATGTACCCTGTACGTTCACATGGGGGGGCAAACCTCCAGCTGTTTCAAAACTACAACTCCCAGCATGTACTGACAGACCGTGCATGCTGGAAGTTGTACTTTTGCAACAGCTGGAGGCACACTGGTTGGAAAACCTTCAGTTAGGTTCTGTTACCTAACTCAGTATTTTCCAATCAGTGTGCCTCCAGCTGTTGCAAAACTTCAACTCCCAGCATGTACTGATCGCCGAAAGGCATGCTGGGAGATGTAGTTATGCAACAGCTGGAGGGATCGCAACTACAACTCCCAGCATGCAGAGACAGCTGTTTGCTGTTTAGGCTTGCTGGGAGTTGCAGTTTTGCAACATTTGGAGAGCTATAGTTTAGAGACCACTGCACAGTGGTCTCCAAACTGTGGACCTCCAGATGTTGCAAAACTACAAATCCCAGCATGCCCAGACAGCAAACTGCTGTCTGGGCATGCTGGGAGTTGTAGTTTTGCAAGATCTGGAGGTGCACAGTATAGAGATCACTTTGCAGTGGTCTCAAACTGTAGACCTCCAGCTGTTGCAAAACTGCAACTCCCAGCAAGCCTAAACAGCTCTCTGGGCATGCTGGGAGTTGTAGTTTTGCAACATCTGGAGGGTTACAGTTTAGAGACCACTATAGTGGTCTCAGACTGTAGCCCTCCAGATGTTGCTAAGTAACTCACCGGCTTCCGTTGGATCCAGGGAGCTGCGTCGCGGTCCTCTTCTTCCGCCGATCGTCGCCCGCTGCCGCCGCTGATCGTCGCCCGCTGCCGTCGCCGATGGGTAAGTGGATCCTCCCTATTGTGGGTGGGCAGGACGGGGAAACCGAAAGTAAACCCCTCCGCCCCCGATCTGCTATTGGTGGTCGCGTCTAGACCACCAATAGCAGAGATAGGAGGGGTGGCAACCCTGCCACCTCACTTCTATCACTACAGGGGGATCGTGGGTGTCTAGGACACCCGCGATCCCCCTTCTATTCCGGGTCACCGGGTCACCATAGACCCGTATGACCCGGAATCGGCGCAAATCGCAAGTGTGAATTCACTTGCGATTTGCGCCGATCGCCGACATGGGGGGTCTAATGACCCCCCTGGGCATTTGCGTGGGGTGCCTGCTGATAGATATCAGCAGTCACCCCAGCCCGATCCCCGCCCGGCGCGCGGCGGGGACCGAAATTCCCACGGGCGTACAGGTACGCCCTTGGTCCTTAAGTACCAGGGAGCAAAGGCGTACCTGTACGCCCTTGGTCCTTAAGGGGTTAAAGAACTGTGATCATGCTAAAAATCACTTTTATGTAGAGTCAAAAACTGTCCAGATAGGCGTGGCCAGGGGTTCGCAATGGCTATCTTCTTTACATCAGTGCTCGGACCACTGTGTGATTGACACATAGGTCCTGATTGTTTGCACCTTCACTGTGTCCTACATGCCCGCGGTAAGTTCTCTGAGCAAGCACTTGCTCCCGATACCTCCCAACTCAGCATGCCTGCATAATGCTACCATTGAGCAGGATGCTGAGCCAGGAGACATTAGGAGTGAATGATCGCAGAGGGAACTCACTCATAAAACTTGCTGTGGGCATGTAGGACAGGGTAAGTAAGGGCCCAAGCGCTAAGGACCTGTGTTTGAATCACACAGTGGTCCCAGCACTCATTTAAAGCAGCCAAAGGTATGGCTAAATTACTATTGTAAACACTTTTGACATACTGATATGAGGATAAGGGGGTAAAATGTCATGACAGTTGTGCTTTAACATATTTTGCAGCACTTTATATACAAAACATATCAGAGACCACTGGATGGGTCAAGAAAAGTCAAAGACAACACTAGTTGTAGTCAAAGAAATCTGCTGTAGAAAACTTAGAGGATCCACCCATGTGAATGCACCTGTAGGCAATAGTCTCACTAGTTTAACAGATTACAATAGTTTATACCTTGGTGTGTGCTTTCTTGCTATATTAACAGGAATGTGTCACCTATATTCATTCCTGATTTGCAAAATTTCCATTTTTTTGTACATTGTTTAGGGGGCTGCCATCTTGCCTGAGCTGTTTTCACAGCATTTAATGATGTGCTTTACAGCAGGGCCCATGGACATAGACAACAATGGACAGGACCTTTCAGATGACTTGGAAGTTGCCTTCAAGCTATCTCTGTGAGCTTTTTTAGAGGTTTTTCTACAAGGAGGGGAGGGGAGCTCTTCTGTAAATGATGGGGATCAAGTGTTATCTCTCCTTTGATTTGACATTCCTTTTATGCTCTAAGAAGAAATGCATTACTGTGAAATTATCTGTGCAGGATAAGAAGTCTCTGCTTAGATTTAGTCTTGGTGGCGAGAATGGTAACTGCAATATTTCGTGATTATTTTAAAGTATAAATAGTAAAATGTAAAATTTGATAAAACATCATCAACAATTCTTTGAAAATATGGTTAACATTCCCATTACAGTTTTGTTGCACTTAGACCCTTAGCAAAATATTTACCAAGAGTATTACTAAATATACATTAAATGGAATAGAATTGGTGATAACAGAACAAGAGAGACTTGGGCATACCCATTACATGAATGCTAGCAGCTGTTTTCATTGTCAAGCAGCGGCAGAAAACAAAAACAAATGAGATTTTAGAAGTGAAATCTAGAAATCTAAATGTAATATTGCTTCTATTATAGTCTCCTTGTAAGACTACATCTTAAATATAGCGCTCGGTTTTGGGCTTCACAGCTGGAGAGGGTTAGAAGGTGGGTGTCTAGAGTTTTTATTTTTTTTTAATAATGCTTTTGTGGTGATATTATTAACATATAGTTTCATGCTGCCTAACCCACAGACTGACATTGGTTTATGCTGTCCATGGTTTGAGTAGCATAAAACTAGTGATGGGTTCCCTTTAATATACTGTATGTAGGACTAAGAAGGAAAGGGGAAGTCATAATAGGGACCAAGAAATAGAGGGGAGCCATGTTGGGGGCCATGAATGAGAGAGGGCAATAATGTAGGAACAAGGATTAAGATATACCCATAGTGTGGATTAGGAATGAGATAGGAAGCCATGTTGTGGATCAGTAATAAATGTAAAAAACCATGTTGTAAACTACAAATGAGATGAGGAGCCATGCTAGGAACTAAGAATTAGACTGGGAGCAATGCTGGGACTATGAATAAAATGTCAAGCCATGAATGGATCCAGAAACAAGATGGGGAGCCATGCTGGGAACCAGGATAAGATGGGGAGCTATGTTTGAGGGTGAAGGATGAGAGGTGAGCTATGCTGTGGATAGGTAATGAGTTAGGAAGCCATGCTGGGACCAAAAATGAGATTGGCGAGCCATTCTGCAGGCCAAAGGTATATTGGCTGCAGTTCCTGATAAATAGTTAGTCACAGGTTACCTGACAGATCGCGTGGCCATCCAACACCACCACATTATATTTGCTGGGTGTTTATTGGTTTCTATGGCATCCGGAGGCCTTCACTAGGCTTCTGTGCGTGCCACAGGTTGATCTACTAATAGAATTTGCCTCAGGCAGACTCTACAAGCAGGTCTCACTGATCATTGCTACATAAAAGCATAGCATAGATCAGTAGAAGCACACCAAACACTGCTTCTAAAAGCCATCCATGTGTAAAAAATAAATAAATAAATGTGTTTTTGTTAATTAATCTAAAAATTACCCCCCTCCCCCCCCCCCCCCCAAAAAAAAATGAAAATCACTCCCTTTTTTTTTACTAAAGATAAATAAATAAATAAAAATAAACATGTTGTATTGCTGCATGTGTGAGGCCGAATCTATTTAAATGTAACATTATTGATCCTGTACAGTAAATGGCAGAAAAAAATGATAATAATATGCTAATTTTTGGGGACATCATATGCAAGAAATAAGTTATAAAAAGAGATCCATATCAATCAACATGTTAAAAATAAAACCTAAAGATTGTGGCGCAAAAAAATAAGCCTTTAAACAGCCCCATAGGCAGAAATATAAAAAAAAGTTAGTTAAGTTTCTACTCAGGTAGAATTTTTTTTTTTAAATCAACTGGTTTAACAGATTTGTAAATTACTTCTATTAAAAAAATCTTAATCCTTCCAGTACTTATCATCTGCTGTATGCGCCATAGGAAGTTGTGAAGTTTTCAGTCTGACCACAGTGATTTACAAAAGTAATTTACAAATCTGTTTAACTTTCTAGCACCAGTTCATATGGAAAAAAAAAATTCCACCGGATTACACCTTTAAGCATATTTAGTGTTAAAAAAAGTTTAACTAAACAGTAAAATAATACAAAACAATTCAAATTAGCATTCTGTATACATTTCATTTTACAATTACATGTACATACAAATGTTGGAATGTCAAGTAATTGTTTTAAGTTTTAATATATCTTAAATATAATGAATGTTATATATTAATAAAAATATTTTTAATAGTATAATATGTCTGATATATTAGTAGAATATTGTTTAGACTAAAATATATGTTGTATCTAGTGCCAATGCATTTGTGTGTGTGTGTTTTTATTATTGTTCATTCGTAATAATACAATAAAGTCAAATAGGTATTAAAAGGCCAATACACTACTAGTTTTTCAGTGTTAACGCAAGCTTGTCATGTTAAAGCAGGGCCATCAGTTTATGCTGTATATTCACACTGACAGGTTAGCTTTAATCATGATTTTCACGAACATTATATACACTAAAATCTTGCATTGTTACATTTATGTACATAGATTTTACATACGTTGTTCTTTTTCAAACTTCTTTATTTTTTTAGAGAGATCTGGTCGCCCAATGTTCACCAAATATGAATTTAGTATTTGCAGATTATCTTCACTTAGTTTCTCTTGTTTCTCCATTTCAGAAAGAACCACCAACATGCATTTCTTTGTAACATAAGAAATGAAAGAACAGAAATGTGCAACAATTAGTTCATGAATATGTAAAGAATATGACCTGTGAACATTATTGTTAACTGAGGAGTGAGTAGCCTCAGACATTCTTATACCATATGAAGAAACTTCTATGCTTATTCTTCTGACAGCTATCTCTCACTGTAAAGTCCAGTGGGCAATATTAAAGGGGTACTCCATAGGAAAACAACAATTTCAAATTAACTGGTTACAAAATTATAAAGATTTGAAAATTACTTATATTTAAAAATATTAATCCTTTCAGTACTTATCTTACAGTACTTATCTTACAGTACTTCAGTACTTAGCTGCTGTATGCTCCAGAGAAAGTTGTGTAGTTCTTTCCATTCTGACCACAGTCTGACCACAAACTGTCCAGAGCAGGAGCAAATCCTCATAGCAAACCTCTCCCACTCTGGACAGTTCCTGACACAGACAGAGGTGTCAGCAGAGAGCACTGTGGTTAGACTGGAAAGAACTACACAACTTCCTCTGGAGCATACAACAGCTGATAAGTACTGTAAGACTTTTAAATAGAAGTCATTCACAAATCTGTATAACTATCCGGCACTCGTTGATTTGAAAACAGTTTCTTTCCTTCCGGAGTACCCCTTTAAAGGGTACCTTTCATCAAAAACATTTTGATATGTTAGAGCTGATTGTATATAGAACAACTTTGTAATTGGATTTAATTAAAAAATTTTTAAAAAAGCTTCCTTTTAAGTGTATTTTCATTTAAAAAATGTGAACACTAGGGTTCTCCCTAGGAGTCCCTGGCCGCAAGCTTTTTCATTGATTTCAGACAGACTCACGGTGGCCTGGCAGTTAGTCCGAAATCGCAGCGCTGGCTGAGAACATGACGAGCTCAGCACAGCTCCTCAGTCATACAGGCGGGAGCGCTGTGCTCACACGCATACCTTGCAGGGCTCTGTACACTGAGGAAAATCGGCGCTCTGTACACTGAGGACAAGCAGGCCTCTGTACACCGAGGAAAACTGGCGCTCTGTACACTGAAGACAAGCAGGGCTCTGTACACTGAGGTATATAAATAATTGCATGAAACATTCAGGAGCCTGCAAGGGGCTCAAACCTCCCAGCATTGAACAGATATAGAAAATCCTAATTAGGAAAATATGGGGGTGCTTTAAAACATAGCTTTTAATATTAATACACTAAAATCACACCTCAAAGTATATTAGTGTATAATAATGCCCAACACCAAAATCATATTATTAACTGATACCGAGATTCATACCACTGTACGTGGTTTAGTGTATGAACAGCCACACCACACTTGTTTACTCCCTACGCGTTTCAGCCCCTATCTTGGGCATCATCAGGGGATTTACCACAAACAATATTTGTGTGGACTTATGAACGGTTCTATATATAAAGGCAGTTACTTAGTTTGAGTGGCACCCGATATATAGTGCTTTACTCAGGGGGTGTAGGTTTCCTGCAGCGGATATTGGTACATAGGACCTGTGAAAAAAACCATAGAGCCATGTAAATATACAGCATCATATCCAACACCGTTATTGTTGTGCTTTGTATCAGACTCACAGTTCCTTATAGTGTCCCGATTACCTGTAAAAGAGGCACACAATGGACAACCTATAAATAAAGGTCCAATGTTCCTGTAAGAAAAACTAGCTGAACTGCGGCTAGTACGCTACTTACAGTTAACCGCTGTTGCATCTGAACCGGAATCCCGGATGGCGCACAAACCCGCAGTGGCGGGGAGCCGTACTGTCTGACGGCTACACTGTGCTCACCGTACGGGATCCCGGCGTCTGGCGTCATATCCGGTCGACCCTGGAACTACGTCAGTGGCGACGCCCCGTAGTGACGCTAGCAGGGGGCGGGACAATATTCCGATCGCAGTGCCGTGATGTGGGGCCGGAAGTAAACAGAGGTAACTACGGCTAGCTAAATAACAACAATATCTAGTTACGGGTAACAAAATAACAGGACCATAATAATATAGTCCCTATAACTGTTACAAATCTCTCAACCATATAGTTAGCAATTTATTCCTAAATGATGGAACATAATGTCCCATATATAGTTGGTTAGGGCATATATGGATTTTATCCGAACACTATTAAGAACAGACATTAAAGGCTGTCAGACAGCTATCAGTGAACACCGGCACGGGGGCCAGGACCAGGCATCCCATTTATCAGACGGACACTGGGTACCGTGATCTTCTTTGTCAGTGACCCCATGCCCGTGAACACCGATAACACCGTCTGACCCTATCCAATATCATATTCTAAGCATTAGGTAGGACGCAGATAGGGGCTATTCCCAGAAAAAGACCTTATTATTTTTATTTTTATATATATATATATTAATATAAATGCCCCGAGGGCACCCAGATGAATATCTAAATACTGTGTCACCCCAACATTCTTAAAAATACAAAATAGAGTGATGTATTTAACTATTAGTCGCAGTGGTCCCCTCCAGGGAGGCCTATTCACTAAGGGGAATGGGAACAGATAGGGGCCTAGGGAACCTCCATTACCCTACTATATCTCTCAAACCCTATCCCTAGGCGGAGTTGACGCCCTAAAAAGGGCGGCCCCGCTCTCCAACCTCCTGCTTGGCCTGTTTTACCCCTACAACTAACGGTGACCCTTACTCAAGACCCACTAGGGTCTCCCCTAGCTACCTTACTTTCACCGAAAAAGGAGGGGACCACTGTTGTCTAGATGAAACTGGCAAAGTTCAATTAGTCATTGAGACCATTCAGGGATAGAGTGCCTAACTCATAAATCCACCTACATTCTCATTGCAGGAGGGTTTGGTCAAAGTCCCCTCCTCTAGCTGGTGGATTAATTTTTTCAAGACCAAAAAACTTGAGTTCATGTTCCCTGCCTCTATGACAGTGGTTCATGTGACGGGCTAAAGGGGTGTCTCTTTCTCTCCGTATGTCGCCCAGATGTTCCAATACTCTTTTTTTGATCTCTCTAAATGTTTTGCCCACATATCTTTTGGGGCATGGGCATACCGCTATGTAGATAACACCACGTGTATTGCAATTCATAAAATCACGGATGAGATATTTTCTGCCCGTGTGTTCATTAATGAATTCCTTCGTTCTGATCATGTTAGAGCAGGCCTTACAATGACCACATGGGTAACTACCTGGCGGTATAGGTCTTCTATTTAGCCAAGTGGTACTATTAGTAGTGTTGGGGGAGAGATGACTGTGTGTTATTAAGTCCCCAATATTTTTGCCTCTGCGATAAGTAATCTTGGAGAACTCCGGTACAATTTCCCTCAGGTCTGGGTCCATCCGAAGGACATTCCAATGTTGCCCCAAAATATCCCGCATGTATGTAGCTCCACTGTCAAATGAGGCTATGATTCTCATAGGGTTTGCTTGGTTGTCTGGTTGTTTGGGCGTTAACAAAGTCTCTCTGGGTGCCCTCAGGGCATGTTGATATGCTGTACACAAAACATGGTCGGGATAACCCCTATCTAAAAATCTACGTCTCAAATCCCTTGCCTCTTTTTGGAAGTCAGCTTTTTCAGAACAGTTCTTCCTGAGGCGCAGATAATGCCCACGCGGGATCCCCCGGGTGGCAGCTCTCCCACCTCAGGAGGCTGTTCGTAGCTGTATTTTTCCTGTGTATGGTAGTCCGTAGATACCCATCTGGTTTTTTATGGATGCAGATATCCAAAAAGGGTAATTTCATTTCATTGTACTCATAAGTAAATGCCAAACCGATAGAATTACAGTTCAGTACGAATTCTTCAAAATGTTTAATGTTGCCTTGCCATAAAATAAAAATATCATCAATGAAATGCGCCCATAAAAGGGCGCATTCACTGAATGCTTCCCTATCTCCCACAAAAACCTGAGTTGATTCCAACCAGCCCAGAGTGAGGTTTGCATAGCTGGGGGCACTAGGGCTCCCCATGGCGGTCCCTCTGAGCTGGTGGAAAAATTTGTTGTTAAACATAAAGTAGTTGTGGGTTAGCGTGAAGTAAGAAGATCATGGTACCCAGTGTCCATCTGATAAATGGGATGCCTGGTCCTGGCCCCGTGCCGGTGTTCACTGATAGCTGTCTGACAGCCTTTAATGTCTGTTCTTAATAGTGTTCGGATAAAATCCATATATGCCCTAACCAACTATATATGGGACATTATGTTCCATCATTTAGGAATAAATTGCTAACTATATGGTTGAGAGATTTGTAACAGTTATAGGGACTATATTATTATGGTCCTGTTATTTTGTTACCCGTAACTAGATATTGTTGTTATTTAGCTAGCCGTAGTTACCTCTGTTTACTTCCGGCCCCACATCACGGCACTGCGATCGGAATATTGTCCCGCCCCCTGCTAGCGTCCCTACGCCACTGACGTAGTTCCGGGGTCGACCGGATATGATGCCAGACGCCGGGATCCCGGACGGTGAGCACAGTGTAGCCGTCAGACAGTACGGCTCCCCGCCACTGCGGGTTTGTGCGCCATCCGAGATTCCGGTTCAGATGCAACAGCGGTTAACTGTAAGTAGCGTACTAGTGGCAGTTCAGCTAGTTTTTCTTACAGGAACATTGGACCTTTATTTATAGGTTGTCCATTGTGTGCCTCTTTTACAGGTAATCGGGACACTATAAGGAACTGTGAGTCTGATACAAAGCACAACAATAACGGTGTTGGATATGATGCTGTATATTTACATGGCTCTATGTGTTTTTTCACAGGTCCTATGTACCAATATCCACTGCAGGAACCCTACACCCCCTGAGTAAAGCACTATGTATCGGGTGCTACTCAAACTAAGTAACTGCCTTTATATATAGAATCATTTATAAGTCCACACAAATATTGTTTGTGGTAAATTCCCTGATGATGCCCAAGATAGGGGCTGAAACGCGTAGGGAGTAAACAAGTGTGGTGTGGCTGTTCATACACTAAACCACGTACAGTGGTATAAATCTCGGTATCAGTTAATAATATGATTTTGGTGTTGGGCATTATTATACACTAATATACTTTGAGGTGTGATTTTAGTGTATTAATATTAAAAGCTATGTTTTAAAGCACCCCCATATTTTCCTAATTAGGATTTTCTATCTCTGTACACTGAGGACATACAGGGCTCTGTACACTGAGGACAATCGGCGCTCAGCACACTGAGGACAAGCGGTGCTCTGTACTGTGAGGACAAGCAGGGCTCTGTACACTGAGGACAAGCAGGGCTCTGTGCACTGAGGACAATCAGGATTCTGTACACTGAGGACAAGCGGCGTTCTGTACATTGAGGGCATACAGGGCTCTGTACACTGAGGACAATCAGCGCTCTGTGCTGTGATGACAAACGGCTCTGTGCCGTGAGGACAAGTGGTGTTCTGTGCCGTGAGGACAAGCGGCGCTCTGTGCAGTGAGGACAAGCGGTGGTCTGTGCAGTGAGGACAAGCGGCGGTCTGTGCCAGGGCCGGATTAAGAGGATCATGGGCCTGGTGCTGAAGATTTTGATGGGCCTTTTTATCGAAATATATAAAATGAAAAAGCAACACAAAGCAATTTTGTTTAATACAAATAAAGCGCATCCGTCACGTTTTATGCACATTAAATTACCAGGATAGATGAATACTGTATATACTCGAGTATAAGCCGAGTTTTTCAGCACGATTTTTCGTGCTGAAAACACCCCCCTCGGCTTATACTCAAGTGAACTCTCCACCCGCAGTGGTCTTCAACCTGCGGACCTCCAGAGGTTTCAAAACTACAACTCCCAGCAAGCCCGGGCAGCCATCGGCTGTCCGGGCTTGCTGGGAGTTGTAGTTTTGAAACCTCCGGAGGTCCGCAGGTTGAAGACCACTGCGGCCTTCGACATCATCCAGCCCCCTCTCACCCCCTTTAGTTCTGTACAGTACTCACCTCCGCTCGGCGCTGGTCCGGTGCCGCAGGACTGTCCGGAGAGGAGGTGGTCCGGTGGGATAGTGGTTCCGGGCTGCTATCTTCACCGAGGAGGCCTCTTCTAAGCGCTTCGGGCCCGGCCCCAGAATAGTCACGTTGCCTTGACAACGACGCAGAGGTACGTTCATTGCCAACGTACTTCTGCGTCATTGTCAAGGCAACGCCTCTATTCCGGGCCGGAAGCACGGAGAAGAGACGCCCCCAGTGAAGATAGCAGCCCGGAACCACTATGCCACCGGACAGTCCTGCAGGACCGGACCAGCGCCGAGCGGAGTTGAGTACTGTACAGAACTAAAGGGGGGCGAGAGGGGGCTGGATGATGTCGAAGGCCGCAGTGGTCTTCAACCTGCGGACCTCCGGAGGTTTCAAAACTACAACTCCCAGCAAGCCCGGACAGCCGATGGCTGCCCGGGCTTGCTGGGAGTTGTAGTTTTGAAACCTCTGGAGGTCCGCAGGTTGAAGACCACTGCGGGCGGATGATGACAAGAGGATGATGAAGGGGGGGTGTGGGATGATGAAGGTGGGGGTGTGGGATGATGAAGGGGGGGTGTGGGATGATGAAGGGGGGGTGTGGGATGATGACAAGGGGATGATGAAGGGGGGGGGTGTGGGATGATTACAAGGGGATGATGAAGGGGGTGGGGATGATGACAAGGGGATGATGACAAGGGGATGATGAAGGGGGGTGGGGATGATGAAGGGGGGTTTGTGGGATGATGATGAAGGGGGGTGGGATGATGACAAGGGGATGATGAAGGGGGGGTGTGGGATGATGACAGGTGATGATGATGAGGGTCTGGATGATGACAGGCGGTGATGATGAGGGTCTGGATGATGACAGGCGGTGATGATGATGAGGATGTTAATGACGGGTCTGGATGATGACAGGGGGGGATGATGTATTTCCCACCCTAGGCTTATACTCGAGTCAATAACTTTTCCTGGGATTTTGGGTTGAAATTAGGGGTCTCGGCTTATACTCGGGTCGGCTTATACTCGAGTATATACGGTATATGTTAGTGTCCAAAAGTTGCTGAGTTGCCCACAGCAACCAATCAGATAGCTTCTTTTATCTGATGTTACTAGGAGGATGTTAAATGCTGCTGGACTGCGCTTTTCTCTGCTGTAACACACACAGGCTCTGCGTCCTATGATCCTTCTGCAGTGTAATATAATGAAGTGACTGGCCGCAAGATGGCTGCTGATTATATAGGGCTGTGACATCACAGGGGTGACTGGCTGCTGATAGGCTGCATGTGATTCAGGGTCATCCCGCCTACTTCTCTTACTGCCTTCCCAGCCCCATATACTGACATGTGGATCCGCCATTTTAGATGCCCTGGGCCCTGCACCGCAGTAAATGGAGTTCAATGAAGTGATTTGCGCAATAGAATAGCGGCGATATTCGCATTCGTTTCGAATCGTATATTTTCTGAAAATCGTAATGAATTCGGGGTCCGTCAGCTCCGATTCGCTCATCTCTAGACATAACTCTTATTTTTCTACCTACAGACTCATATAAGGGCTTGTTTTTTTTGCGTCACCAATTATACTTTGCAATGGCAAACAAACAAACAAATATTTGTGGGACAAATTTGAAAAAAAAATTCAATTTTTGGGGGCTTTCTACACAGTGCACGTTTTGCAAACAGTCCCACATTGGGGGAGATTTATCAAAACCTGTGAAGAAGAGTGGTGCAGTTGCCCATAGCAACCAATCAGATCACTTCTTTCATTTTTCAGAGGCTTTTTAAAAAATGAAAGAAGCGATCTGATTGGTTGCTATGGGCAACTGCACAACTCTTCCTCTACACTGGTTTTGATGAATCTCCCCCAGAGGGAGATTTATCAAAACCTGTCCAGAGGAAAAGTTTCTGAGTTGCCCATAGCAACCAATCAGATCACTTCCTTCATTTTTTAGAGGCTTTTTCAAAAATGAAAGAAGCGATCTGATTGGTTGCTATGGGCAACTGCACCACTACTCTACACAGGTTTTGATAAGTCTGTCCCATTAGCTTTATTCTGTAGCTCCATACGATTAGAACAATACCCAAATTGGGCCATTGACCATGCAGATTACTCAACATTATAAGCGGCGATACCACTTTTTTTTTTTTTTTTGGATAACATTTTTTTATTTGAAAAATTAGAAAAGGGAGGTGATTCAACTTTTATTAGGGAAAGGGTTAATTAAATTTTATTATTACTTTTTTTTTCGCAGGGAGGGGTCAAGCACACCTGTCTATAACTTCTAGGCCAATCTGTCTATAATAGCTGTGCTATTATAAGCAGATATGCCATTCAGGAGCATAAAAAAGCTAGGTGAGAACTTATCACCTACCTTTTCCGTGCTCCTGAATGCCATTGCTGCTTATAGCCTATAAGGATAACTTACTATAAATTATAGGCAAATCTGTCTATATTAGCTTAACTAATATAAGCAGAAATGGCACTAAGGAGCACAGAAAAGCTGGGTGAAAATGTCTTGCCTAGCTTTTTCATGCTTCTGAATGGCATATCTGCTTATAATAGCTAAGTTATTATAGATTTACATATAGCCTTTAGTCAAATATGTCTATAATAGCTGAGCTACGATAAGCAGACATGCCATTCAGGTACACAGAAAAGCTAGGTGACAATTTCTCACCTAGTTTTCTAGAATGGCATGTCTGCCTCTAATAACTGAGCTTTTATAAGCAGGCAATGCCATTCAGGAGCATGGAAAAGCTAGGTGAGAAATTGTCACCTAGCTTTTCTATGTACCTGAATATCAAGTCAGTTCATGACTGGTGGTGGTACCTTTTTGGGGGACTTCAGAGGCAGACAACAATGACCGCCGGTGGGACCTCAGCCGCTGTTACACAGTAACATTTTTTGACGGGCGTGGGCCAGGCAGGAAAGCAGCACATACCATCCTCTTTCTGACAGGGGGGAGGAGAGTCCTATGATACCGTGACATGAGTCCCGCTGGTCAGGTTACCCAGCCCATGTGACCACCCAGGCAGGGGCCGACTGACAACACTCAGGGCCCTCGGACCAAATAAAGCAAGGGCCCCCTGTGAGGCTCCACCCATGGCCACACCTCTGCCACGCCCCTATCCCATCCAAATCCCTCCTAATGCCCCAACGTATACACAAAATAAAAGAAAATATATAACAAGTTAACATAGGTAAGATAATTTTACATGACCAAGAATACCAGTATACAAGGAGGAAATATATACCATCACACAATAATACCAGTATACAAGGAGGAAATATATACCATCACACAATAATGCCAGTATACAAGGAGGAAATATATACCATCACACAATAAAACCAATATACAAGCAGGAAATATATACCATCACACAATAATACCAGTATACAAGGAGGAAATATATACCATCACACAATAATTCCAGTATACAAGGAGGAAATATATACCATCACACAATAATACCAGTGACGGAATATACCCGGACCCCAGTGACGGTATATACCCGGACCCCAGTGACGGTATATACCCGGACCCCAGTGACGGTATATACCCGGACCCCAGTGACGGTATATACCCAGACCCCAGTGACGGTATATACCCGGACCCCAGTGACGGTATATACCCGGACCCCAGTGACAGTATATGCCCGGATGCCAGTGACAGTATATACCCGGACCCCAGTGACAGTATATACCCGGCCCCCTTGACAGTATATACCCGGACCCCAGTGACAGTATATACCTGGACCCCAGTGACAGTATATACCCGGACCCCGGTGACGGTATATACCCGGACCCCAGTGGCGGTATATACCCGGACCCTAGTGACAGTATATGCCCCTACCCATCAGGACTATCCACTATGTGGGGCAGAAGAGCAGGCGGTGCCCTGGGGAGAGTACACTGTATCACTCGGTACACTGGTATATAGGGTACACTGGTATATAGGGTACACTGGTATACTGGGTACACTGGATCACTGGATACACTGGCATATTGGGTACACTGGGTACACTGTATCCATGGGTACACTGGTATATTGGGTGCACTGGTATATTGGGTACACTGTATCACTGGGTACACTGGTATATTGGGTACACTATCACTGGGTACACTGGTATATTGAGTACACTGGATCACTGGGTACACTGGTATATTGGGTACACTAGATCAATGGGTACACTGGTAAATTGGGTACACTGGATCACTGGGTACACTGGTATATTGGGTACACTGGTATATTGGGTACACTGTATCACTGGATACACTGGTATATTGGGTACACTGTATCACTGGGTACACTGGTATATTGGGTACACTGGTATATTGGGTACACTGTATCACTGGATACACTGGTATATTGGGTACACTGGTATATTGGGTACACTGTATCACTGGATACACTGGTATATTGGGTACACTGGATCACTGGGTACACTGGTATATTGGGTACACTGTATCACTGGGTACCCTGGTATATTGGGTACACAGGTATATTGGGAACACTGTTATACTGGGTACACTGGTATATTGGGTACACTGGTATATTGGGTATACTGGATCACTGGGTACACTGGTATATTGGGTACACTGGTATATTGGGTACACTGGTATATTGGGTACACTGGATCACTGGGTACACTGGTATATTGGGTACACTGGATCACTGGGTACACTGGTATACTGGGTATACTGGATCACTGGGTACACTGGTATATTGGGTACACTGGTATAATGGGTACACTGTATCACTGGGTACACTGGTATATTGGGTACGCTGTATCACTGGGTACACTGTATCACTGGGTACACTGGTATATTGGGTACACTGGTATATTGGGTATACTGGATCACTGGGTACACTGGTATATAGGGTACACTGGTATATTGGGTACACTGGTATATTGGGTACACTGGATCACTGGGTACACTGGTATATTGGGTACACTGGTATATTGGGTACACTGGTATATTGGGTACACTGGAATATTGGATACACTGGATCACTGGGTACACTGGTATATTGGGTACACTGGTATATTGGGTACACTGGAATATTGGATACACTGGATCACTGGGTACACTGGTATATTGGATACACTGGTTCACTGGGTACACTGGTATATTGGATACACTGGATCACTGGGTACACTGGTATATTGGGTATACTGGATCACTGGGTACACTGGTATATTGGGTACACTGGTATATTGGGTGCACTGGTATATTGGATACACTGGATCACTGGGTACACTGGTATATTGGGTATACTGGATCAATGGGTACACTGGTATATTGGAAACACTGAGATATAATATAGATATTAGATACATAGATAGATAAGTGTTTCCTAACCTGGGTGCCTCCAGCTGTTGATAAACTATAACTTTCAGCATGCCTGGACAGCCAAACGCATGCTGGGAGTTATAGTTTTGCAACAGCTGGAGGCACCATGGTCAGGAAACACTGAGATATAAGATAGACATAAGATAGAGATAGATAGATAGATAGATAGATAGATATGAGATAGATAGATAGATAGATAGATAGATAGAAATGAGATAGATAGATATGAGATAGATAGATAGATAGATGGATAGATAGATAGATATGAGATAGATAGATATGAGATAGATAGATATGAGATAGATAGATATGAGATAGATAGATAGATAGATAGATATGAGATAGATATGAGATAGATAAATAGATAGATAGATATGAGATAGATAGATAGATATGAGATAGGTAGATAGAAAGATATGAGATGGACAGGAGATAGATAGATAGATAGATATGAGATAGACAGATAGGAGATAGATAGATAGATAGATAGATAGATAGATAGAAAGATATGAGATAGCTAGATATGAGATTAGATAGATAAAGTGTTGCAAAACTACAACTCCCAGCATGTCTGGACAGCCAAAGGCATGCTGGGAGGTATAGTTTTGCAACAGCTGGAGGCACCATGGTCAGGAAACACTGAGATATAAGATAGAAATAAGATAGATATGAGATAGATAGATAGATAGATAGATAGATATGAGATAGATAGCTGATAGATAGATAGATAGATAGATAGATATGAGATAGATAGATACATATGAGATTGATAGATAGATATGAGATAGGTAGATGAGATAGATATGAGATGAGATAGATATGAGACAGATAGATATGAGATAGATAGATAGATAGATATGAGATAGTTAGATATGAGACAGATATATATGAGATAGATAGATAGATAGATATGTGATAGATAGATATGAGATAGATGAGATAGATATGAGACAGATAGATATGAGATAGATAGATAGATATGAGACAGTTAGATAGGAGACAGATATATATGAGATAGATAGATAGATAGATATGTGATAGATAGATAGATAGATAGATATGAGATAGATGAGATAGATATGAGACAGATAGATATGAGATAGATAGATATGAGACAGATATATATGAGATAGATAGATATGAGATAGATAGATATGAGATAGATAGATAGATAGATAGATAGATAGATAGATATGAGATAGATAGATAGATATGAGACAGATAGATATGAGATAGATAGATATGAGACAGATAGATATGAGATAGATATGAGATAGATAGATATGAGATAGAGAGATATGAGATAGATAGATATGAGATAGATATGAGACAGATAGATATGAGATAGATAGATATGAGATAGATATGAGACAGATAGATATGAGATAGAGAGATATGAGATAGAGAGATAGATAGATATGAGATAGCAAGATATGAGATTAGATAGATAAAGTGTTGCAAAACTACAACTCAAAGCATGTCTGGACAGCCAAAGGCATGCTGGGAGTTGTAGTTTTAAAACTGCTGGAGGCACCCTGGTCAGGAAACATTAAGAAATTGCCCATGTAACTCCCACTGACCTCCCAAACAGCAATTTGCCCCTCAACCTTTTCCTCCCAGAAAATTACCTTTTGTATGGGGGGCCACAGCGGTGGGCAGGGGAAGTCTTCCTGTTCCCCTTCAGCGCGGGCGGGTGCTGTAGTCAGCAATGGAGCAGGAAGCAAAGCACCTGCCTGCTCCAATAGGGCTGCAGCCGGCACACAGAGGAGTGTGGGGGGAGGAGCATCCCTCTGCTCTCTTCCCAGAGATGCATTGCGGCCACGGCCCCTTCACTCATCTTAAAGGGCTGAAGGATAACTATTTAAAAAAGAAAAAGAAAAAAGTGCTGCAGCGGCCTGCAGTGACCCAGTGCCGTAAGTAAGAAGCAGGGCCGGCCTGGGACAGTGCAGGGCCGGCCCTCTTTTTCTGTTATCATATTTATCGTGGGCACCGGGCGGCCTATGCGGGCCGCCTGTGCAGGACGCTGGGCCTATTTTCATGTAGGGGCCTGGAGCGGCAGCTCCATCCGCCCCTACGTTAATCCGGCCCTGGTCTGTGCACTGAGGACAAGCAGGGCTCTACACTGAGGACAAGTAGGGATCTGTGCACTCAGAATGAGCAGGGCTCTGCAAATGCGCCCCCCCCCCCCCTGGCAAAGTGAGGCTGGAAGCAGTCACCCCAGCAGGCTTCAGTGATGTAGCACCTGCTGGGGCACGTCCACATCATATGCTGGCAGCTCACACTATATGAGAAAGAAGAGAAGTAAAATAAATAGCTTTTTAAAGATTTTTTTTTTGGCAGTGGGGAGGGGGGGGTGTTAGGGAACATTGCCTCAGTTAGTTTAGAAAAGTTTATTTAGTGACAGGTACTCTTTAAGTATGGTGGTCAGTGTAGGCTCACCAAAGCAGACAAGAGCCTATGTTATATATAATCTTTGTATCAGCCCTCCTGTACCAGATGTCATTGTCACAGACACATATAGGTATATATGGAATTGGGTAAAGAAAAGCTTCAATAATCCAAATGATCTTACCGCTTCATTTAGTTTACAAGTGTACTTAATTTCATCATCCAACAGAAATATAATTCTCTCAGTTTCTCCAGTGCATAAACTTACGGAGATCTCATAAAGAAGGGACCTGTGGGAAATAGGTGGAAAATAACTACTTTGCAATATAAGGAGGGTACATTTACATATACAGGATATGCTGCATACTTTTGCTGCATAATTTTTGTTGCTGATTTTGCTACCCATTGAAGTTAATGGGTAGCAAAATCAGATGCACAAGATATGCACCACAAATATGCAGCAGATCCTGCATGTGTGAGCATACCTTACTCTTCTTAAAATTACAGCATAAGCAAGATGATAACCCTTCATCTCATATATTTTGCACATGAATGTACCATACACAAGCATCTATTAGGACATATAAGGAACAGCCAGGAACTAGGAAAAAGTAAAGAGGGCACAATGATTGGTACTGATTGTGGTGCTTAAAGAGGTATTCCGCTGCTTTGCATTGGGAACAAACTGTTCCTAATGCTGTAGTTGGCGCCAGGGAGCTTGTGATGTCATAGCCCTGCCCCTCATGACATCACACCCCGCCCCCTCAATGCAAGTCTATGGGAGAGGGCATGACAGCTGTCACACCCCCTCCCATAGACTTGCATTGAGGGGGCGGGTGTGACATCATGAGGGGGGCGTAGCTATGATGTCACGAGCTCCCGGCGCCGGCTCCAGCGTTCAGAACAGTTTGTTCCAAACGCTGAGCAGTGGAGTACCCCTTTAAATGGTCAGGACATAGCTATTGAGTCCATACAATCACTGTGGCATATACAGTATGTATCCCACAGTATAGGAAATACTTCCCACTGAGATGTATATGATGTATATTATTTTGCAACATGGGGTTAAATCTATAAAACCTTGTTGTCTGGATCAGCTTGTTATCCCATATCCTTTGGATAGCTTGGAAAAGCCCTTTAATTAACTTCTTCATGACCCAGTGAATATTGATTTCTAAATAACTTTCTGACATTCTAAACCGCATAACTTTTTATTGTTCCTCTGACAAAGATGAATTAGGGCTTATTATTTTGTGAGACAAGTTGTACTTTACATTGGAGCACTTTATTTTATCATATAATGTATTATAAAGCTAGAAAAAAATATATGTAGAGCAAACTATAAAAAAAAAAATAATAATAATGGAATTGCACAATTTTGTGGGACAAAATTTTTTGGGATAGTCACAATATGGTAAATCAAACATCTAAATGTTATTCGGTGGATCAGTATCATTCCAATTAGAGATGAGCGAACTTACAGTAAATTCGATTCGTCACGAGCTTCTCGGCTCGGCAGTTGATGACTTTTCCTGCATAAATTAGTTCAGCTTTCAGGTGCTCCCGTGAGCTGGAAAAGGTGGATACTCTTTCCTAGGACTGTATCCACCTTTTCCTGCCCACCAGAGCACCGGAAAGCTGAACTAATTTATGCAGGATAAGTCATCAACTGCCGAGCTGAGAAGTTCGTGACGAATCGAATTTACAGTAAGTCCGCTCTTCTCTAATTCCAATTATACCAAACTTGGCTAGTTTTTGTTTAGTTTTATAGGTAAAAAAAATTTTAAAACTTGTAAAAGAAAAAAAGTTCATTGTCGTACTCTGACCCCTATAATTTTTTTTTTCCACCTATGGAGCTGTGTTAGGCAGAGGTGGACTGAAAACACTCAGGGCCCCCGAACCTCTGTCCCACTCCTAAAATTTACACAATCCATGGTGTACCAGTATGTCAAGAGTTGGGGAGGCGTTAACATATCTCTGGCGTTTTGGAATGAGGGATGGAATGAATGGTAATACATGGAGGTAATAAAATTGATCTTTACAACATCACAGTGCAAGGTGACCAGGGCCGGATCATCATTGGCGCTCATGGAGCGCCTGCTCCGGGCCTGTGCCCGCGGGGGGCCCCCATCACATTCGGGACATCCCTGTGTACCAAAAAATCTTTTCAGGACTCAAGGATGTCCCTGTTACCTCTCCGCGGCCCCGCATTAACTTTAAAAACGGGAGGTAGCGCAGGCAGGGACGTCACTGACGTCCCATGCGTGCACCCATAGGAGAAGAGAAGAGCGGAGCAGTGAGGAGGACGCGCGTATGGTAAGTTGAACGTCATCTTCAGTGCTGCAACCACCCCTCCTCCAGTCCCGCGACCTACTGCTATGGCCCATAGGCCATAGCAGTAGATCGTGACCCCGGACCGGAGGAGCGGTGGTCGGAACACTAAAGTGGGGCAGTACACAGGCATACAGCCTCCAGCCGTACACTGTAAATGGCTGAAGGCTATATGTCTATGGGGAACTATACTGTATCTAATGTGGGGGAACTGTACTGCACCTAATGTGGGGGAACTGTACTGCCAACCTAATGTGTGGGGAACTGTACTGCCAACCTAATGTGGGGGAACTATAATGCACCTAATGTGGGGGAACTATACTGCACCAAATGTGGGGGAACTATACTGCCAACCTAATCTGGGGGTGGGGTTGGTGAAGAAAAGTGTAGTGGAGAAGCACCAGGAGTGCTGAAGTGAGGTTGTTTGGGGGGGTGGGGTGCGAATATCACCACGATTCTATCCATTAAACTCCATTTTACAGCGTTCCAGGACACCTAAAATGGCGGATCCACATGTCATTACATGGGGCAGGGGATGCTGGGAAGGCAGGAATGTGAGGTGGGAAGCGAGGTAGGCGTGATGACCCTGAATCACATGTGGGATGCAGCCTATCAGCATTCACTGACCACTGTGATGTCACAGCCCTATATAATCGGCAGCCATTTTGCGGCTGCTTATTTCATGCCATACACTGCAGACATAGGACGGATTGCGTGTCTGTGTGTGTTACACAGAGATGCTGAATTGATTGTACCACAGAGTTCCACTGCCAACTGCTAGTCACATCAGCGTTGCGGACAGAGAGAAGTGCAGTGTTTGTTCTCACTGAGAAGGATTTTTACAACAGCCATTGAGCTCCCAGTCACTTCATTCAGCATTTTATCAGGAGGGGCAGATAGCTTTTCGTAGCCTCATATATATCAAGAAGCTGCATGAACTTTAGGAACCTTATAACAGGAGGCAGGAATGATTTTTCTGCCCAATTCCATGTATTTTTTTCAACAAGAAATCATCTGCTGCTTATGCTAGTCTGTAGACGGTATAAAAACCAGTTCACACAATTTTTAACACTCTGTGACAGAGTGCAATTTAGGGTTTAATCCCTTTTTTTGTGGTGCTGCACTGTTGTGTCCTGCTGCTGTGCAAAAATAAATTTTTTCAGCAGACTGTAGTGTATTTGTCTGCCCTCATACATGCATACCACATATCTACATCAAAGCAGTCTACTATTTTGTATCTGTAAATCTGTAACAAGTCTAGATATTGGGAAAGTCCTGGCAAAAGTAATCACCGGCTGGTGTTTTACGAAAATACGTTTTCCAAGTGTACTGTAGCGCATTTTTCTGCCCTCATAAGTGCAAACCACATACCTACATCTAAGTAGTGCACTTTTTTGTACCTGTTAATCTGTAAAAAGCCTACATACAGTGAAAGGCCATGGAAAACTAATTACTGGCTGTTGTTTCATAAAAATATGTTTTTCAAGTGTACTGTAGCACATTTTTTTGCCGTTATACGTGCATACCGCATACGTACATCTAAGTAGTGTACCATTTTGTACCTGTTAATCTGTCAAGGGCCTACATACTGTAAAAGTCCAAGCACTAGTACTCACCGGCTGGTGTTTTACAAAAATACAGAGTTTTTAATGCGTATTGTAGCACGTTTTTCTACCCTCATAAGTGCATACCGCATATGTACATCTAAGTAATGTACTATTTTGTACTTGTTAATCTGTCAAGGGCTTAGATACTGTGAAAGGACAGCCAATAGTACACACCTGCTTCTGTTCTAGGCAAAAACTGTTTTAAGTGTAGTGAAGCGTATTGTACTCCCCTCATATACGCAATAAGTATGTCAGGAAAAGTCTTGCCAGGACGTACACAGAGGAGTGGCAGAGGCCTAAATTCATCAGGCGCAGCTATAGGTCCCAACAGAGTAGGGGTGTGTGCCAGCAGGAGTCGCAGCGAGAGGTCTGAGCTCCCAGTGTCAGTTAGCAGTCGTGTTGCGACCAGCAACCCAGCAGCCGTGATTGATCGGTTCCCTCGGTCATTAACTTCATTTCAAGTGACATTCGACACCCCCAGTCAACAGTCGGTGGGTTCCTCACACTCAACCCTCAGTTGGCATGGTCCTCATGCTGCTGCTGCCACCTCCAGTCTCTGCCATTGTGCTGCTCTATGGTCTCCTCATGCTATTGCTACCACCTCCACGCTCTGTCATTGTGCAACCAAATGGTCTCCTCATGCTGATGCTGCCACCTCCAGGCTCTCTAATTGTGCTGCTCTATGGTCTCCTCATGCTGATGCTACCACCTTTAGGCTCTCTCATTGTGTTGCCATGGATACTGCAAAACATAATTAAGGTGCTGGTCCCCAGTTTCAGAAATTCCTTTCATTAGGGTCACTTTCAGAACTCCTGATGCCACCTCCAGGCTGTGCCATTCAGCCACTATATGGTATCCTCATGCTTCAGCCACCTCCAGGCTGTGCCATTCAGACACTATATGGTCTCCATATATTGACTGTATATTGTTGGAAACATGTGGCTATCCTTGAGTTACTCTCCCAGCATTATTGCCATGTTGATACCAGACCAGTAATAAAAGGAATATTGCCAAGGACTAGCAGAAACAGGGAACTGTGGATACTGACCACCAGCTGTTGGAATTGACTGACTATCCCAGGTGGTGGATTTACCATTTTGAAATTTCTCAGTTCCAGTAGGCTTCAAGGCGTTCATTCTTTGTTGTGGTTCTTCAGTTGCAGAATTAAGTTGTATCATGTTTTCCTGTTCCTCCGATGAGCTAATGTCACTGGAACACCCAATACTCATATTGTCATCTAACAAAGGATCCTTTTCTTCAGAGAACGTATCTATCATTTTATTATTTTGAATGTCAGGTGGTATTCTGGACAATTTTTGTGAAGCACTGGGGTCTCGTCATGCTTCAGCCAACTCCAGGCTGTGCCATTCAGACACTATATGGTCTCCTCCTACTGATGCCACCTCCAGGCTCTGTCATTGTGCTGACATGTGACATGGGACTCCTTGTTAGATTAGGTCCTGGGCCACTTAAACTTGGGAGTTAAAAGTTCCATTTCTTAATCCTCATTTTCAAAATCTAAGATTTCTATTTAAAATTCTTGTATTTCAATGGTCTCCTCATGCTTAAGCCACCTTCAGTCTGTGCCATTCAGACACTACATGGGCTCCTTATGCTTTCCCCACCTCGAGGCTGTGTAATTCAGCCAATATATTGTTTTCTGATGCTACTGGGACCGGGATATTAACTCCCAATATGTTCCGGTAGCACTAGCTAACATAAATGCTTAATAGAAATTTCAACATTGATCTTTCAATGTAAGGGGTTATGAAACCCTCTTGGGTACTACTGATGCCTGCTCCTGACTTCAGGAACTACTTGGCTTATTGATGCTTCTGGGCTTGGGCCTTAAATCTTTGGATGTTTTGCACTAGCTTACATACATGCTTAATTGAGATTTCAACATTGATCTTTCAATCTTAGGGGTTATGAAATCCACTTGTGTACTGCTGATGCCTTTTCCTGACTGTGTCTTTCAGGAACTACTTGGCTTACTGATGCTTCTGGGCTTGGGCCCTAACATGCACCTTCAATAGAGATTTCAACATTCACCTTTTAATTTTAGGGGTTGTGAACCCCTCTTGTGTACTCATGCTGATTCCTGCTCCACTCTGTCAGCCCGTTGGTCCTGTGACAATGTGCGCCTCCGCCTCCTCATCCTCCATTGTGTCCTCAGCCTCCACTGCTCGGACAAGTCTCAGTGGCCCTTTAGTATACCATGTGTGCAGGGCACGGCGGTGTCACGCTGTTCTTCCCATGGTTTGCCTTGGCAAAAAGTGTTAGAAACAATGGCTGGTCAGGGCAATGGAGATGTTGCGCTTACATCTCACGGCCACATGAGCCCTGCGGGGGCTTGTTGAATTTGGCCCTTTGTACCCACACTTGGGAGTTAAAAGTTCAATTTCAAAATCATTGATTTAAATTTCAAAATCTTACATTTAAATTAAAAAAAATCATACATTTCAATGGTCTCCTCATGCTTCAGCCAACTCCAGGCTGTGTCATTCAGGCAATATATGGTTTACTGATGCTGCTGCTGGGCCTGGGCCTGGGAATAAAAATTTTGTTATGGAAGGTAGCATCAGCTATCCAAAATCTTCATTTTAAATTTCAAAAATTCTTGTGCTTTTTCTTGGGGATTGTGAAGCCCTGGTGTGTACTCATGCTTCAGCCAACTCCAGGCTGTGTAATTCAGGCAAAATATGGTTTACTGATACCGCTGCTGGGCCTGGGTCTGGGAATAAAAATTTTGTTATGGTAGGTAGCACTAGCTATCCGAACTCTTCTGGTTTAAATTTCTGCATTCATCTTTTAATCTGAGGGATTGTGAAGGCCTAGTGTCTACTCATGCTGCTGCCAACTCCTGGCTGTGCTATTCAGCCACTATATGGTCTCCTCATGCTGCCAACACCTCCACGCTGTGTCATTCAGCCACTATATGGTGTCCTCAGGCTGCCAACACCTCCATGCTGTGTCATTCATCCACTATATGGTCTCCTCATGCTGCCAACACCTCCACGCTATGTCATTCAGCCACTATGTGGTCTCCTCATGCTACCAACACCTCCACGCTGTGTCACTCAGCCCCTATATGGTCTCCTCATGCTGCCAACACCTCCACGCTGTGTCATTCAGCCACTATATGGTGTCCTCATGCTTCAGCCTCATCCAAGCTTTGTCATTCAGCCACTATATGGTGTCCTCATGTTGCCAACACCTCCACGCTGTGTCATTCAGCCACTATATGGTGTCCTCATGCTGCCAACCACTCCACGCTGTGTCATTCAGCCACTATATGGTCTCCTCCTGCTGCCAACACCTCCATGCTGTGTCATTCAGCCACTATATGGTCTCCTCAAGTTGCCAACACCTCCACACTGTGTCATTCAGCCACTATAAGGTGTCCTCATGCTTCAGCCTCACCCAAGCTGTGGGATTCAGCCACTATATGGTCTCCTCATGCTGCCAACACCTCCAAGCTGTGTCATTCAGCCACTATATGGTCTCCTCATGCTGCCACCACCTCCACGCTGTGTCATTTAGCCACTATATGGTCTCCTCATACTGATGCCACCTCCAGGCTCTGTCATTGTGCCACTGTCCAGTGATTCTAAAAGCGATGCCGGTAATCCGTATGTTATTCTGAATAACAGTATTATTTCACTACCCCAGCACACTCCATATGCGTGTACGAACACAGCAAAGTGTTCTATACCCCTATTGAGGCTCTCTGTAGGCCAGAAATAGCCATTTTTAATATAGATTTGCCGCAAATAAATTCAGATCAAAACTAATTTCTTTGAACAATTCGGCGAATCAGCCGAATCAAATTTTTTAAAAGTTCACTCATCTCTAGTGGTAATGTTAAAGTATTTGAAAACACCCAGTCAATTTGGGTGTAGTGTTTTTGGAAAAGTGAGTGATAAGAATGATCATGTCACAAGCCGCTATGTTCCCTCCAAGCATCAACTAAACGCAAGTTCATAAACAGAGTGGATAACAGACATTATTGGGCACCTGATCTATGAAAGGGGGCAGTGTTAGAATGGACTAGTATGCCATTAAAGACTAGGTTAAAATCACCAGCCCAGTGGCTCAAGAAATGTGCACATATCAGAAAAAAAGAAAGCGAAAAGTCTGTCGGAACATAATTACAATGCATAGTGATTCCGTCCCCTTGTCCCCATAAGTATTCAGCCCCCTTGAACTTTTCGACCTTTTGCCACATTTCAGGCTTCAGACATAAAGATATAAAACTGTAATTTTTTGTGAAGAATCAACAACAAGTGGGGCACAATCATGAAGTGGAACGAAATTTATTGGATATTTCAAACTTTCTTAACAAATAAAAAACTGAAAAATTACTCAGCCCCCTTAAGTTAATACTTTGCAGCACCACCTTTTGCTGCGATTACAGCTGTAAGTCGCTTGGGGTATGTCTCTATCAGTTTTGCACATCGAGAGACTGAATTTTTTGCCCATTTCTCCTTGCAAAACAGCTGGAGCTCAGTGAGGTTGGATGGAGAGCGTTTGTGAACAGCAGTTTTCAGATTCTCGATTGGATTCAGGTCTGGACTTTACTTGGCCATTCTAACACCTGGATATGTTTATTTGTGAACCATTCCATTGTAGATTTTGCTTTATGTTTTGGATCATTGTCTTGTTGGCAGACAAATCTCCGTCCCAGTCTCAGGTCTTTTGCAGACTCCATCAGGTTTTCTTTCAGAATGGTCCTGTATTTGGCTCCATCCATCTTCCCATCAATTTTAACCATCTTCCCTGTCCCTGCTGAAGAAAAGCAGGCCCAAACCATAATGCTGCCACCACCATGTTTGACAGTGGGGATGGTGTGTTCAGGGTGATGAGCTGTGTTGCTTTTACGCCGAACATAACGTTTTGCATTGTTGCCAAAAAGTTCGATTTTGGTTTCATCTGACCAGAGCACCTTCTTCCACATGTTTGGTGTGTCTCCCAGATGGCTTGTGGCAAACTTTAAACAACACTTTTTATGGATATCTTTAAGAAATGGCTTTCTTCTTGCCACTCTTCCATAAAGGCCAGATTTGTGCAGTATATGACTGATTGTTGTCCTATGGACAGAGTCTCCCACCTCAGCTGTAGATCTCTGCAGTTCATTCAGAGTGATCATGGGCCCCTTGACGGCATCTCTGATCAGTCTTCTCCTTGTATGAGCTGAAAGTTTAGAGGGACGGCCAGGTCTTCGTAGATTTGCAGTGGTCTGATACACCTTCCATTTCAATAGTATCCCTTGGACAGTGCTCCTTGGGATGTTTAAAGCTTGGGAAATCTTTTTATTTCCAAATCCGACTTTAAACTTCTCCACAACAGTATCTCGCACTTGCCTGGTGTGTTCCTTGTTCTTCATGATGCTCTCTGCGCTTTAAACGGACCTCTGAGACTATCACAGTGCAGGTGCATTTATACGGAGACTTGATTACACACAGGTGGATTCCATTTATCACCATTAGTCATTTAGGTCAACATTGGATCATTCAGAGATCCTCACTGAACTTCTGGAGAGAGTTTGCTGCACTGTAAAGGGGCTGAATAATTTTGCACGCCTAATTTTTCTGTTTTTTATTTGTTAAAAAAGTTTGAAATATCCAATAAATTTCGTTCCAATTCATGATTGTGTCCCACTTGTTGTTAATTCTTCACAAAAAATTACAGTTTTATATCTTTATGTTTGAAGCCTGAAATGTGGCAAAAGGTCGATAAAGTTCAAGGGGACCGAATACTTTCACTATGCACTGTATCAAAGTGAGAACCCATTAGGATCAATAAGCAACCATTCACTAGACCCATGGAGAATTCGGAACCCTTCCGTCCGTGATTACTCGCACTATTCCTCACCTCATGGATCATATCAGCGGATAGATTATCTACTCACTCATAGCTCGTTGCTTCCTGCGGTGACAAACACAGGTATTGGTGTTATTGCGATTTCCAACCACGCACCTGTCTCTTTATCCTTATCCCTCTCTGCCTCTTCCCTCTCTACCTCCACTTGGAGAATGAACGAACGGATATTGGAAAACTCCTCAGCCCTCTCAGACATTAGGGAACACCTTACCCTGTACTTCGACTCAAATTGTACTCCTGATGTTTCTTCCTCCATGACCTGGGAAGCCCACAAAGCGTACATTCGAGGCATCTTTATTTTGTGGGGCTCTAAACTAAAAAAGGAATACAGGAAGACAACTAACACACTGCTCACTGCAATTTCAGACCTAGAGAGACTCCATAAGAGATCACAGGTCGAGGCCATGCATTCCCATCTTAAGAATTTGAGAGGACAACTTCTAACCCACCTCCACGATAGGTCATCTAAAGCTTACCTGCATTACAAACAGAAAATTTATGCGCATGGCGATAAGGGTAGGAGATTAATGTCTGCCTTGCTGAAAAAGAGGAGGGCCAAACGACACATCCACCAAATTAAGAGTAGGACTGGCTCTTTGTACACTCATACCCCCCAAATAGCTAAGGCATTCCAACAATTTTACTCTGACTTGTACAATTTGCCCGGACCCGCTACTGATAGCCCCCCTCACTATTTATCTGAATTATAAACTGCTTTTCTTCGAGACTTGCACCTATCCACTCTAGACACCTCTATGTCCTCCTCCTTATTGTTTCCAGTTACGGATGAGGAGGTGCAGAAGGTCATTAACTCCTTCCCTCCTGGAAAGAGCCCAGGGCCAGACGACCTTCCCCTGAAGTATTACACCACATTCTTAGATATTTAAAACCTCATCTCACGGACACATGCAATTCCCTATTAAAAGGTACTCCTCTACCTCGCCAGACTCAAGAGGCACACATAACCTTAATTGCCAAGGAGGGCAAAGATCCCTCGGAGCGTGGCAGCTACAGGCCTATATCTCTCCTGAACCTAGATTTGAAAATATGGGCGAAGCTGCTTTCCATGCGCATTAAGAAGCTCCTGCCCCATTTGATAGCATCAGAGCAAACGGGGTTTGTTCCCGGTAGAGAGGGAAAGACTAACACAATCAAACTTTTGTCTTCAATTCACTATGCTCACTCTAATCATTTGCCGCTAGCCCTTCTCGGCGTAGACGCCGAGAAGGCTTTTGATAGGGTTAGTTGGTCTTTCATGAAAGCTGCCCTTCTCAACTATGGATTCCCAGCAGGGTTTGTAACTGCTATTTTCTCTCTATACGCTTTCCCATATGCCTCCCTCCATATTAACGATTCCCTCTCCCCATTATTCCGGATAACTAATGGCACCAGGCAGGGATGCCCCCTGTTCCCCACATTGTTTGTCCTCGTGATGGAGACTCTTCTCCAAAAGGTTAGACAATCGACGGACATTTTTGGTCCCCGGAGGGAGAACTTAAGACGCTCGCCTTTGCGGACGATCTTCTCTTTCTGTTGTCTGACCCTGAGGGGAGCATCCCATGCCTGGTGTCGTTGTTTGAAGAATTTGGCCAAATCTCAAATTTTAAAGTCAATATTAATAAATCTGAATTACTAAATATTACGCTGCCCCGCACCAGATTAGCCAACTTCCAAAAGATGTCTCCTTTCTCTTGGGCCGGCTACTCTTTGAAATATCTTGGAGTACACATAACACCTTCTATTTCGCTGCTCTTTCAGGCTAACTACCAACCCCTGCTTGGTTAGGTGCAACAGACACTAGCGGACTATGACAACCCACTGATTTCATGGATAGGGAGACGCAATGTCCTTCAAACGTATATTGTGCCAAAGATTCTCTATAAACTTAATATGTTGCCGATTGCTCTCCCAAATTCATTTTTTCTTTCCATTCGTAAACTCTTCTCTAGTTACCTCTGGAAGAACAAAAGACCTAGAATGGCCCGTACACTGTTGGCCAGACACTCTAGCAGGGGGGGCTGGGGATGACTGACATACATGCTCTTTATAAGACAATACAAGTTAGAAGATGGATCCTTAATAGTTCTATCTCTTCCTCCACCCCCTCTTCTCCGACCTTCAGCAAGGCTTTATGGTCGCAATGGGCGTAAGGCAAGGACTTCCTGCAGGACCTCTGGCTCCCTAGGAAACTAAATTACTCACACTCCCACTCCTCTATTTGTCTCTTTTGAACGTTTGGGCCTCCTACGCCGCTAAACTTAAGCAGCCGGTGCTGCAGGGAATGATGAGTGATGTCCCTGACACCGCGCAGAGGAGCAGGCAGGAGACGTCACTCGTCATATTATCAACACAGCCCACAAGACCCGCTGCATTACCTGAGCCTGCCGAGCGTGGCCAGGTAAGGATATATGAAAAAAATAGAAAAAGCAGGAGAAGTGTCCGGGCCCGCCGCTGGTCACTGTTTTAAAGTGGTTGCGGGCTGCTGATCCGCTACTGAGCAGCCGGCAGAGGGCCCCCTGGGGGATGGAGGCCCTAGGAAATTGCCTGTTTTGCCCCCGTCCTAACGCCGGCCCTGTTCCTGTCAGTTATTAGCAAGACTCAGTAGTGAGTGATACACTGATTCTAAATGAATGTCACCAAGATTCGTGCAAAATACATAAAATGCAGAAGGATTGGCCAATCACACACATATATATATATTTATATATTTTGCTGGTTTAAAAGTTTTACATTAGCTAATGTCAGAGAGATTTCTCTACAAATTTTAGAACTTACTCTTACCTGTATTCAGAAATATACCGGAAGGATCTTTCAAGCTCTTCCATTTTAGGCTGCGTAGTTTTTAGCACATCTCTTAAGATATCTTTTCTGCCAATTCTGATAAGAAGTTCTTCAACAAAAAGTAAACAGTCTTTTGAAATCAAGCCTTTCTTTTTTAAATTTGAAAACAGCAGTATCCCATCTTTCATGTGTTCTTTTTCTCCTTCTTTTAAATGCTTTCCACTTAAAAAGATCATGCCCAATACTTCTTTTTCACGAAGCTCCTCACTGATTTGCAGCAGAACTGTCTGTATATTGTTATCCATTTTAGGTGTGAATGTAATACTGTAATAAAACACACACACAAGAAGAAATATTTTATATAGACTAAAATGGTAATTCCTTTCAATGTTACCTCAAACAAAGTACAGGAAGTGAGGAAGTGTAGTCGGGCCAAGCAGGGCTCTGAGCAGGCTTGTCAACCAGTCTGCTGTGTGAGCCAGGAGCATGTCATAGAGCCTCAGTGCACAGAGCCCTGCTTGTCTGCCCACACTTTCTATGTTTTGATTCTGCACAGAGACACACAGGCAATAACTGCAGGGACAAGCCAGGATTTTTTCACCCCAAAATATGCAAATGTTTTAACCCCTTAAGGACGTAGGAGCAGAAAGCGTTTAATACCCGGTAGGTCATCAACTGTAATATACTATTTTCTTTTTTAATTTCTTTTCTGTCTGACCACAGTGCTCTCTGCTGACAACTCTGTCCATGCCAGAAACTGTCCAGAGCAGGATAGGTTTGCTATGGGGATTTGCTCCTGTCAGCAGAGAACACTGTGGTCAGTGTTCTTCCTGTGGAGCATACATCAGCTGATAAATACTGGAAGGATTAAGATGTTTAAATAGAAGTCATTTACAAATCTGTTTAATTTTCTGGATTCAGTTGATAAAAAAAAAAAAACTGTTTTCCAACAGAGTCCCCCTTTAAAGGAAATCGGTCACCAGTGTCACCTGCACCTGTGACACCTGTACCGACAGGTAGTGCAGGTGACACTGATGACAACAGTACTTTGTACCGTTCCGTGCAGGGGATCTCCGGTAATCTTCTCTGTTAACTTCAGCTCCGGGCCCGGCTTGGGGCATGGGCGGAGCTTAGTGACATCACCGCTTCTGTTCTCTAGCAGTGGGACCCAGCAGCAGTGTTGCCACTAAGCTCCGCCCATGCCCCAAGCCGCTGCTGCTCTCTGCTGGGTCCCGCTGCTAGAGAACAGCAGCAGTGAAGTCATTAAGCTCCGCCCATGCCCCAGTGTATTTTATGTCCTTATAGGGAACTATTTATAGCAATTCTTAGATTGCTAATACTGTTCAGTGCTATGCATACGCAGTAAGGCAGATCAGAGAAGAAGACCTCACAATCCTCATCCATTAAAACGCCCGCATTGCCGCAGAGCAGTAATGATCACGGCATCTGAGGGGTTAATAGCGGACATCAGTGTGATCACTGATGTCCTCCATTACTGTTGGATTTCTGGCTGCTGAGAGCAGCCAAGACCTGCCTTGCATGATGTCAGCACTTATATTGTTAATTGGGTTAAATTCTAATTTCCGTGCAAAAAAAGTTTTTCTTTTTTTTTTAAGTAGTAAAATGAAAGAAAACCTCTATAAGTTGGGTATGATTTCAATTGTATGGACCTACAGAATTAAGATAATGTGTCATTTTTACTAAAATCTTTACTCTGTAGAAAAGGAAACTGCCATAAGTTCAAAAATTGTAGGTGGAAAATTTAAAGCGTTAGTATTTTTAGAAGGCAAGGAGGAAAAAACTTAAGTGCAAAAATAAAAAATCCCTGTGTCCTTAAGGGGTTAACCAATTTATATTTCAAATATTCATATAGTGTTATTATCTACTTTATATAAAAAGTTTTTGCAAATGACAGGTACACTTTAATAGATTTCAAATGTAAAATAAAGCAACTTACTAACTGTCATTACTTGTGTGGTATGGAGCTTCTTCCATCTCCCCTTGTGTAGGCACATGAATAATGATGAATATGATTGGTCTGGCTTACTGGCTGTGCTATGAGGGCAAAAAGGGCTACTGAACCAGTTAGGCAGCCTCTGTACATGTGACTAATTTTGGCCAACACAAGGAGGGAACTCTGCCACATACGGCTATAATGTTGCATCACAGCTATATTACTAATTTTCTAATATGTTTACATTTGCACATTACTGAACAGGGTGTTAGATAAACCATTTAGGCTGGGTTCACATCACGTTTTGTTATATACGGTTCCCGTATACGGCCGGCTGGGAGGAGGGGGGGCGGGGCTTAATCGCGGCGCCCGCACTCAGCAGTATTCGGGAACCGTATTTAATGTATGTCTATGAGCCGCCCGGAGTGAACTGCAGCCTCCGGTCGGCTTCGTTTTCGGCCTTGCGCGGTTTCCCGACCGTAGGCAAAAACGCGGTCAACCACGTTTTTGCCTGCGGTTGGGAAACCGCATACGGCCGAAAACGAAGCCGACCGGAGGCTGCAGTTCACTCCAGTCGGCTCATAGACATACATTAAATACGGTTCCCGAATACTGCTGAGTGCGGGCGCCGCTGTTAAGCCCCCCTCCTCCCAGCCGTATACAGGAACCGTAAGTACAAAATGTGGTGTGTAGTTCCAAGATATGAATTAAAGGGGATCTAACAGGCGGGGACCAGCATAAACCTGAATATTCATGTAGATGCCCCTGTTTCTAACACTGCTAACTGGGTGAGAACCAATGCAGCAGAGACATTCTTCTTGGAATGTTAATTCCTTGTGTAATGGAGGCGGGCTACTGCTGTGTAGGGCTTGCTCCCGCTCTCTCTGGACAATCTCTCCACCCTGTCATAAAAATTCATCCCTGCTTCAAGCTAATGAGGGGGGGTGGTGACATCGGTCCACCAGGATTTGCACTTGGAGCCCACCCATAATTGCACTACAGTAAATCGGACAGCACCTAATGTTCGCATTGACATTATGTGACACTTCTCACAGAGGCTGCTGCAAGCAGAATTTCACTCTGAATAATTTCAAAATATGCATAGCCTTAGACTGCTGTGAGCCTACTATATCTATTGTGGTTTGTTGATTGGGCATACCTCCCAGACACCATGTATGTACTCCCTAGCTGTAATAATAACAGTGTATTTCAAACGTATTGTTCTTCAAGCAAATGTTGAGTGCATGTTCTGTCATGCTGAAAGTTTCACTTTCTATTTTAAAAATAAATCTTTTTTCAGTTAAACACAGACTAAACTTGATACAATTTAAATGTACCAGGTTGAGGCTTTTACAGAAAACCTACATTTTTGTCATTACTTACTTTTATGAGTTTTGCTGGAAGTTTCTGTCCTTCACTTAATACTCTCTCGCATACTGAAAGTGAGGAAATGTAAAAATGGGTGTTATTGTTAACTAGAGGAAACCACCCTACAAGCAACGTCATATGACTTACCACATCATCCACGCCCCACATTGCACCCAGCCTCTTCCTCCAATATGCTCACTTATACCAGCAGGTAACCATAAGTGTGGTTGCAGCAGCAGCAGACTCATTTTCCCCTCAGATCTTAGTATGTACACACTGCCTGAGAGTAATAAGAGTTTTATTGCTGCAACCATACCTCTATCACCCTCAGAGGGAACCACCCTACATGCAATGTCATATCACTTTTCACTTCCTTGTTGTCTGCCGTGTAGTGATGATGTAGTGTCGAATTTTGCAGTATATGCCTTGGCAAGATGGACGATAACAGAGGTGATCATTTAGCAAATCTTTCATTAAAGGGGTTGTCCAGCAAAAGAAACAACATGTGTATAGTGTCAACAAGTATATTAAAGCAACTTACTAATATAATGTTCTTAGCCATAGTGCACAGCAGGGGTGTTCCTATGTCTTCAAAAGACTAGGGGCTAGAGCCCATTGACCCAGCCATGCCCCTAATCATACCCTAACCACGCCCTCAGTCATGCCTGTTACCACGTCCTCATCCACGCCCCCCATTGCACCCAGCCATTCCTTAAATATATACACTAATGCCAGCAGTCAACCATAGAGGTGTGGTGGTTGCAGCAGCAGCATACTTCAATCACCCACAGATCTCAGTATATACTGTACCATACTGTTACTCACCAAAATCTGTATACTGAGACCAATAATATGAGTATACAAGGAGGACTAATATCACCATACATATTACCATCATATTGTCACTGACCAAATCCAGTATACTCAGACCAATAAAACCTTAAAGGGGTTCTCCGGTGCTTAGACATCTTATCCCCTATCCAAAGGATAGGGGATAAGATGCCTGATCGCAGGAGTCCCGCCGCTGGGGACCCCCGTGATCTTGCACGCAGCACCCCGTTTGTAATCAGTCCCCGAAGGGGGTTTGCTCCAGGTCTGATTACTGTCGATCACGGGGGCCGGCGGCATTTGGCGTCATGCCTCCGCCCGTGTGTGATGTCACGCTCCGCCACTCAATGAAAGCCTATGGGAGGGGGCGTGACATGAATGGAGGGGGCATGGTGTGATGTCACTAGGGGTTGTTGGGACCCCTGCAATCATACATCTTATCCCCTATCCTTTGAATAGGGGATAAGATGTATAAAGCAGGAATACCCCTTTAAGAAGACTCTTTTGAATGTACATCAACAGGTTTCATTATTTTATTTCTTACCTAAAATTTATACAGAGAAGCACAATCTGGGTCGTCCAATTGTCTCGGCTCAAAGTCATTGTTTCAGCCTATTTCCATCCATGTTGATTCCAATCTCTAGGAAATTGTCTCTCATTTGCTTAATTGTTAGAAAGATACCCAAGCCTCTCTGTGTTTGATAAGAGAACTTGATGTATGCAATATTTTCTATTCGTAGTTATAGACATTAAATTGGCACTGTCAGATATCAAAACTTTTTATATGTTGTACTTCTTAGCTAAACAATAGTTTTTATTTTATTTCACATTTTATTAAAGAAAACTGCCTGTGAAAATCCCACCACTAGGGGTACCCATACCTCCTGGGACACTGATGAGTCCAACAGCAGGATGAGCGTGTCCAAGAGTCATGGACACGAGATGGCTGATTGACAAGGCTGCAGGAGGAACAGCCTCCAGCTGTTGCAAAACTACAACTCCAAGCATGCCTGGACAGACAATGCCTGGACACGGCTGAAGACAACACTGCGGCAAAAAAGAGTTATCCAAACATCGTACCTCCAACTATTACAAAACTACAAGTCCCAGCATTACAGGACTGGCAAAGGATGATACATATGAATGACATAGAAACATTTAAAAAGTATGGATAAAAAACCATTGTACTTTTAGCACTAAACCTTTGCAGTAATTTAGGAAGATGTAAGTTATACTCTCAACATATTGTCTTTGGTGGTAGAGTACAGGCAATCTCTAATAATCATTGTGTGTGTGTGTGTGTACTGCATAAAACCATAGAGGAAAGGGTTACAGAGCATGGCAGCCAGGCTCCTGAGAGCAGTGATTCAGCACAGTGAGGGAGGGGACGGAGTCATCACAGTACAGGCAAGAGAGGACACGTTCCCTCTCTCTGGGAAGATGAAAAAGACAGTGGGCAGCTGTAATATGCAAATTTTTAGTGAAATTTCGGTGATAGAGACATAGGGGGAGATTTATCAAAACCCTTACAGAGGAAAAGTTGACCAGTTGCCCATAGCAAGCAATCAGATCGCTTCTTTCATTTTTCACAGGCATTTTCAAAAATGAAAGAAGCAATCTGATTGGTTGCTGTTGGCAACGTGTCAACAATTCCTCTGCACAGGTTTTGATAAATCTCCCCCATAAATATTAGATGTACATGATCAGGATTAGGTACTGAGTAACATAACAGTTTTTTTTTAGTTATTTTTGTGGGCTCTGATAGGTACACTTAAAGGGGGGGAGTTAATAAAACGTGTGCAGAGGTACAGTGTAGCAGTTGCCTAAAGCAACCAATCAGATTTTAAAATCAGGCCTTTAAAAAAAAAAAAAAAAGCTGGAATCTGACTGGTTCCTATGAGCTACTGCATTATTGGTCCATTGCACAAGGTTTGTAAATCTAGCCTTAAATGTTTGTAATAGAATATTCCACAGGCCTGAAGGCATTAAAGGGGTACTCCGGTGAAAACCTTTTTTCTTTTAAATCAACTGGTGCCAGAAAGTTAAACAGGTTTGTAAATTACTTCTATTAAAAAATCTTAATCCTTCCTGTACTTATTAGCTGCTGAATACTACAGAGGAAATTCTTTTCTTTTTGGAATTCTCTCTGATGACATCACGAGCACAGTGCTCTTTGCTGACGTCATTATAATAGTAATAATAATAACTCTTTATTTATTGTTTTCCTTAGTGGGATTTGAACCCAAGACCCCAGCACTGCAAGGCAGCAGTGCTAACCACTGAGCCACCATGCTGCCCTTAGCATACATCTGCTATGCACGGCTGCTAAAATGGACAGAGATGTCAGCAGAGAGCACCGTGCTTGTGATGTCATTAGTGTTCCAAAAAGAAAGGAATTTCCTCTGTCGCATTCAGCAGCTAATAAGTACTGGAAGGATTAAGATTTTTTAATAGAAGTAATTTACAAATATGTTTGACTTCCTGCACCAGTTGATTTAAAAGAAAAAAGGTTTTCACCGGAGTACCCCTTTAAGAGAGACAATGTATGACGTCCCCAGTTTGAGTAAGGCTTAGACTGGCTTTCTGATACTTAATTTCATTCTGAGTAAGAACTATTTTACAGTTTGTGGGGATTTTTTTCTATAGTAGCAGCGCCTCTCCAGCACCAGTCTAGCTAATATCTTTATGACAGCCTTTGAGCAGAAATAGATGTTGTATTGCCACTACCAAGACCACATTAATCTGCATATGGATAATGTGTTCATGTTGTGAGAAGGCTCATGTGAAGACTTGGATGCATTTATTTTGTATCATCTCAACATGAGCTTATTAAATTTACATTGGGACAGGAGTATAATACATTTTTGTAGATGTAGTACAAGCAAACAAAACAATGGGTTCTTCAAAACTTCTGATTGTAATAATTTGCTAAAGAGAGATAAATATATTAAAGTGTACCTGTCGGACCCCACAAAAAATGCACAGGTACATCTAATTTTTACTCTATCACATATATATATATATATATATATATACTCCAGCAATTATGGATGCGGTCTGCGACTGGGACTGCGGTTTCTTCCTATTGCATCCGGATTACTATTTTGAGACTTACAGTGGTAGTGCTGTCCTCCGCTATTTGGGAATATATATATATATATATATATATATATATATATATATATATATATAAAACTCAATGGCCAACCGACTCTTTTTCTCGGTTATTGCGCCTAAATTTTAGTCGCAACGTCTGTGCAACTATTTATGCGACCGAATTTTAGACGCACAACCGACACTTTAGAAACCACTCGGAGTGGGGTTTTTTTTTCACTTTGAAATGGCCGTGTTTTAATGTAAAAATGGGCGTTTTACAGAAAAAAATTACAAAAAATACTCGGAGTACTTCCAAAATCACTCAAGAAAAAGTGTGTTTGCCTCACACAATAACCGACAGCTAAGAGGCCGAGGGAAATTCCAAAAATTGAGTGATTTCTCACAAGGGACTGTTTGCCATTGTGTTTTTTGTGACAGTAACTTGTTTTATAACCTGAAAACATTTTATACAATTCAACACTGAATAAAATATTGAATGCTTTTGTGATAGTTAATGTTTATATATATTTTTTTTATTTTTAACACATTTGCAATATTAGGTTTAAATCAATTTAACACCCAAGCTGATAAACAAGGATAATTGTTGTAATGTTTGAAAAATTAGAACACATGAATACTTTTGATTCATGGAAGCATTTTTAAACAAACAAGTCTAAACCATTTTGACTGACACAACTAAGTACTTTAGCTCCGAGTTTGTGCGACACAATTGACTAGTGCGACACAAAAAAACGTGCGACAGAAAAATAACCGACATGTGCGACAGAATAGTAAATAAACCTGAAAAAAAGACGAGTGATTTTGAAATCACTCCAGAATAAACACTCCACTCTTAGTAAATCAGGGCCATTGTGTGTGTGTGTGTGTGTGTGTGTGTGTATGTATGTGTGTATGTAAGTATGTGTGTGTATGTATGTATGTTCCACAATAACGTCCAAACGGCTAAAGATATTAACATGAAACGTGGCACACATGTTACTTATATGTCAATAACAAACATAGGATAGGTAATTTAACCCTTACTCACCCCCATGCATAACTGCATAACTTCCAAACGGCTGGAGATATTTCGATAATACTTGGTCACATGTTACTTATATGTCCACTTAAAATATAGGATAGTTAATTTAACCCTTAACTACCCCCATTTGTGAGGGTCTGGGTTTTTGTTTAAAGTTCCATGCAAATCAATGGGAAATGTATGTTCCCACGTAACTTCAGTACAGCTGGAGATATTTCAATTCCTAGTACACATATTACGGGTCGGGATAGGAAGGACGGGATAGGAGGTCAGGATAGGAAGTCGAGATAGGAGGTCAATATAGGAGGATGGGATGGTCGGCATAGGAGTTCGGCATAGGAGGTCGAGATAGGAGGACGGGTTGGTCGGGATGGTCGGGATAGGAGGTCGAAATAGGAGGTCAAGATAGGAGAACGGGATGGTCTAATAGGAGGTCGAGATAGGAGGTCGGGATAGGAGGTCGGGATAGGAGGATGGGATAGGAGGTCGGGATAGGAGGTCGGGAGAGGAGGTCGGGAGAGGAGCTCGGGAGAGGAGGTCGGGATAGGAGGTCGAGATAGGAGGTCGGGATAGGAGGACGGGATAAGAGGTCGGGGTAGGAGGTCGGGATAGGAGGTTGAAATAAGAGGACGGGACAGGAGGACGAGATAGGAGGATGAGATAGGAGGACGGGATAGAAGGATGGGATAGTAGGACAGGATAGGAGGTCGGGGTATGAGGACGAGATATGGGGTTGGGATATGACAACAATATATGAGGAGGGGATATGAAGTCAAAAGCTTCCTCTGTTGATTTTCCTCCACAACAAGGATTAGGAAGGAAAAACCAGGCAACGCCGGGTACTCAACTAGTTTGTTATAAAAATCCCTCTTTTCGTTAGTTTACAGTGTTAGAAATCCTCTCAGGGGAAGGGGGCGTGTCCCTCCCTTTTGGTGGTAGGAGGTGATTGGTGTGTCTGCTCATGCAGCCTTGTCTATAAGTGATCTCTTGTCCATGACTCATGGACAAGCCTGATGCTGCTACAAGACTGGTTAGTGTCCCTGTTGGTATGGGGATCCCTAGTGGTGGGATTTTCAGGAGGTGTTCTCTTTATTAAATATTTTTCTGGATCTGACAGTGCCCATTTAATTCTGTTTATGAAAATACATCTTATTTGTTGCAATCAGAAAGAGTACAAAATTTAGAGTGTTAAGTTTGCTGCATGTGTATATGATAGAAATGGGGTGACTGAGGTTTGTATACAGGTTAGGAAATTGCCAATCAAGCAGTTGCCTTATGAGAAGAGATCTGATCGCCTTATTATAATGATAATAATATTTCTGTTTTATTTGTGACCCGAATGCTGAATTGATTGGATGAACCTTAAAATACTGGGACCTCCTACAAAGTGAGTCTATGTTTGGTTCCCTGTTTATGGAAAACACACACATTTGCATTAGCCAACACGTCGGTCGGAACAGATATTAAAAAATCACATGCTAATAATTTTGAAAACAGCCAAAAAGGGTAAGTTTTCCTGTATGGGTTGCCAACATTGTTTGGCTATTATAAGGCTAGGTTTCCACTTTTTTTTTACACATGAAAAAAATGCCAGAAAAAATGCCACAGCATTTGGCAGTTATTCTGATGTTTTTTCTGGTGTGTGGAAACAGCCAATTTTGTACCCTGTCAGCACTGGTATATAGTTACATAGTTAGTACGGTTGAAAAAAAGACATACGTCCATCCAGTTCAACCAGGGAATGGATGGGATTTTATATTTCTTCATAAGCATTAATGTTATTTTGTTCCAGGAATGTATCTAATCCTGTTTTAAAGCTGTACATTTTTCCTGCTGTGACCAGTTCCTGAGGTAGACTGTTCCGTAAGTTCACAGTTCTCATGGTAAAGAAGGCGTGTCGCCCCTTGAGACTAACTTTTTTCTTCTCCAAACGGAGGGAGTGCCCCCTCGTCCTTTGGGGGGGGGTTAACCTGGAACAGTTTTTCTCCATATTTTTTGTATGGGCCATTAATATACTTATATACATTTATCATATCCCCCCTTAAACGTATCTTCTCAAGACTAAACAATTGTAACTCCTTTAATCGCTCCGCATAGCTAAGATGTTCCATGCCCCATATTAGTTTAGTCGCGCGTTTCTTCACCCTTTCCAGCTCCACAGTGTCCCTTTTATGGACTGGTGCCCAAAACTGAACAGCATATTCCAGGTGAGGCCATACCAATGCTTTATAAAGGGGGGAGTATTATGTCCCTGTCCCTCGAGTCCATGCCTCTTTTTATACATGACAATATCCTGCCGGCCTTGGAAGCAGCAGCCTGACATTGCAGATCCTTCTCTAACAGTGACTCTGCCAGTTTAATCCCCCCTAAGACATACGACGCATGCAGGTTATTAGTACCCAGATGCATAACTTTACATTTATCCACATTGAACCTCATTTGCCAAGTGGATGCCCAGAAACTTAGTCTATCCAAGTCATCTTGTAACCTATGGGCTTTCCTTGTATGGAAAAACGGACTTTGCCAGTGGCGCTTCCCCTTGTAGTAAATGAAAGTGATCATTACTAAGTGATAGAATAAAGTTACAAGGTTTATTGTTTGCGCAACATTAAGTTTCGAGTCTGAACCGGACTCTTCATCAGGCGAAATAAATGAGAAACTCACATATTTAAAAGACACGGTAGATTCACAACAGGGTCAGCTTAGAGTCACATGACAATCCAAGGTCATAATTAAAACAACCAAAAGCATAATGAATACATGAATAAAATGTGGTAAGATAAAAATATAGGCTGATGTGTATATAAAATGACTAGACCAACAGGTGTATGAATAAAATGTTATAAACCTACTTTAAAACCGTCAAGATTGACATTCTCATCGCTGCTTAAAAACTATGAATGGAACCCACAGTGAGGCCGGTAAGCAAACATTTGTAGATTAAGTCACTTGCCAGCAAACAAACCTGGTAAGGTATGGTGCGCCACTGTTCGTAGCTTGTGAATTAAATCCATAGCGAGGCGCACAAACAATTGGTTGTAAGTATGTCACATCCCTGGAAAATAGGCTGATAAGAAAAGGGAGAAAAGAACCGTTGCTCACAACCTTTGGGAAAACATAGTGGGGCGGAAAATGTGATCTGTAGTGAATAGGCAGACTGGACTGATGGATTGTGGCCGATGTATGCCAAGCGGCTAACATCAAGGTACGTGCTGTCTAGATGTCATACAAGCCCAAATATAGATACAGATGCAAAATATTATGGTGAAACTGTGTGAATAAAAAACAATGTTTAAATGTATTTCAGTGCATATGATTTATAGAACAGTCTCCATTATTTTATTCAGACCCCTTGGTGAGACAGTAGACCAGGGATTCCCAACCAGGGTTGCCCGGAACCCATGGGTTCCGTCAGGCACTGCCAGTGGTTCCGCAACGCTCCGGTGGAAAAGATGGCGGGTGCCGTAAATTTTATTTATTTATTTTTTATAAATCTCCTGCCTCAGCCTGCGCACCTGTGAATCACGGCGGCACACGGGGGAAGGAAAGTCTGCAAGAACGTGCGCACTGCGCACACAGTGTCCCCCTCCCCCCTGCGTCGCTGTGAGTGAGTCCTAGGCGTGCTGTCCGGGGATAACTGTGAATGGGGATGGTGTGCTGGCCCCCTGACCATCTTCCCGGCCCCCAGACCAGCTTCCTGCCCCCTAACCATCTTCCCGCCCCCCTGACCCTCTTCCCAGGCCCCTGATCATCTTCCCAGCCCCAGCAGAAGGAAAAACAGCTCAGCTTAAATAAGGTACTGCACCCCCTCTGTCACCCCTCTGTCACCCCTCTGTTACCCCCTTTCACCCTTGTCCACTTTTCTGTCATTCATGTTCACCCCCCCCCTCTGACCACCAGTCTACCCCCCTATCACCAATGTCCAACCCCCACTATTCACCCCTCTGTCCCTTTGTCACCCCTGTCCACCCCTCTGTTACCACCTTGTTACTCTTGTCCACCCCTCTTTCACCCTGTTACCCATGTACACTCTTCTACAACCATGTGTCACCCATGTACACCTCTCTGTCACCCCCTACGCCCCCTGTCACCCATGCACACTCCTCTACACTCCTTTGTCACTCATGGACACTCCTCTACACCCCCCACACCCCTCTGTTACCCATGCACACCCCTCTGTCACCCCCTACGTCCCCTGTCACCCATGTACACTCCTCTACACTCCTTTGTCACTCATGGACACTCCTCTACACCCCCTACACCCCTCTGTTACCCATGTACACCCCTCTGTCACCCATGTACACTCCTCTACACCCACCCTTCACCCCTCTGTTACCCATGTACACCCCTCTGTCACCCCCTATGCCCCCTGTCACCCATGTACTCTCCTCTACAACCCCAACACCACTCCGTTACCCATGTACACCCCTCTACACACCTGTCACCAATGTACACCTTTCTGCACCTCTCTGTTACCCCTTTACACATATATGTCCCTGCGTTCCTCCTCACTTGTAAAAGGGAATCTGGAAACTGATGCTAGAAAAGTGCGGAGCCTAATAGGTTTGTTTTGCAGGTTTAACCCTGAAGAATTGTGGCTGGAAGAAATCGTCATGATGGCGCGAAACAGATGGAGAAGAAAAGGGAACAAAGCTGATTTTAGAAGACGTCTCTCATAGGCGTGCGCAGCCTACTGCATTAGGGTGTGCACCCTAAAGCACAAACTCACGCCGCGCGCGTGCATATATGTATATATACGCACACATACACACAGTTAGTATAGTTCCCCCACATTAGGTGCAGTATAGCCCCCCACATTAGGTGCAGTATAAGTCCCACCACATTAGGTGCAGTATAGTTCCCCCACATTAGGTTGGCAATATAAGTCCCCGCACATTAGGTTGGCAGTACAGTTCCCCCACATTAGGTTGGCAGTACAGTTCCTCCACATTAGGTTAGCAGTACAGTTCCCCCACATTAGGTTGGCAGTACAGTTCCCCCACATTAGGTGTAGTACAGTTCCCCCACATTAGGTTGGCAGTACAGTTCCCCCACATTAGGTTGGCAGTACAGTTCCCCCACATTAGGTGCAGTTCAGTTCCCCCACATTAGGTGCCACCTAATGTGGGGGAACTGTACTGCACCTAATGTGGGGGAACTGTACTGCACCTAATGTGGGGGAACTGTACTGCACCTAATGCGGGGGAACTGTACTGCACCTAATGCGGGGGAACTGTACTGCACCTAATGTGGGGGAACTGTACTGCACCAGTACAGTTCCCCCACATTAGGTGTAGTACAGTTCCCCACATTATGTGCAGTACAGTTCCCCTTCATTAGGTGCAGTACAGTTCTCCTACATTAGGTGCAGTATAGTTCCCCCACATTAGGTGCAGTATAGTTTCCCCACATTAGGTGCAGTATAGTTTCCCCACATTAGGTGCAGTACAGTCCCCCCACATTAGGTGCAGTACAGTCCCCCCACATTAGGTGCAGTACAGTTCCCCCACATTAGGTGCAGTACAGTTCCCCCACATTAGGTGCAGTACAGTTCCCCCACATTAGGTGCAGTACAGTTCCCCTACATTAGGTGCAGTATAGTTCCCCTACATTAGGTGCAGTATAGTTCCCCTACATTAGGTGCAGTATAGTTCCCTCACATTAGGTGCAGTATAGTTTTCCCCACATTAGGTGCAGTATAGTTCTCCCCACATTAGGTGCAGTATAGTTCCCCCACATTAGGTGCAGTATACTTTCCCCCACATTAGGTGCAGTATAGTTCCCCCACATTAGGTGCAGTATAGTTCCCCCACATTAGGTGCAGTATAGTTTCTCCAAATTAGGTGCAGTATACTTTCCCCCACATTAGGTGCAGTATAGTTTTCCCCACATTAGGTGCAGTATACTTTCCCCCACATAGTTTCCCCCACACCAGCTCGTGTTGGTCACTTACCATTTCGGCCGGCGCGCGCATCCTCTTCCTTGAATCTCCGCTCCTCTGTTGCTATAGGCGCACGCACGGGACGTCAATGACGTCCCTGCGTGTGCTACTTCCCGGCGGCCCCTGTGTTTTGAAAGTTAACACGGGGGCCACTGTAGAAAGGTAACCGGGACATCCTTGTGTCCCGAAAAGATCTTTCGGGACACAGGGATGCCCCGAATGTGACGAGGGGGGTCCTCAGCGGGCTGCTCATGGTGGCCTCGGATGCCTCCCTGGGCTTGATTAGGGTGTGCCTGGGCACACCCGGCACACCCCGTGCGCACGCCTATGACGTCTCTTGTGAGTTGCTGTATAAAGCAGCATCTACATACCCACAGATAAATATAGATATTGTGCATTGCATTGTGGCTGTTTCCTTTTTTTTTTTTTTGCTTCAGCAAGTTCGATAGGGGTTCCCCGCGAAAAAAAATGTTCCCCTAGCCGAAAAAGGTTGGGAAACACTGCAGTAGACAATAAATACATCCCAAAAAAACTTCCCTCTCTTTTAATGTTGCATAGCGATTAGTCACAGCTTCTGGAATATAGTCAATAGGTAGGAAAGAAATTAACCCCTTCCTTTCTGGATGTGCCAGGGTACAATGCCTTGACATCCCGTGAAGAAGGAATGTGTTCTTTATATTCTGTCTATGCTTGTTTAAACGATTATGTAAAGCTTGCATCGTATGACCTAGATACTGGAGAACACAAATGTAATTTAGCAGATAGATCACATATGTAGACTGACAGATGAGGTGAAATTTAATATTAAACCTCTCGTCTGTTAAATTGGGATCTCGGTCACTTTATGTCCAATTTCTTTGCAGCATAGACACCTTTTACTGTTGCACCTATAAGATCCTGGAGGTAGGTCATAGATAATAGGCGTTCCTTTGTGTTGTTTAATGATGCTCAGGGCAAGCATATTCTTGAGCGAAGGTGCATGCCTAAACATAACTTGTAGCCTGTTTGGTAAACTTTTTTTTGTAAACTTTTTTGTAGGACATTCATTCTGGGTCTTGTCCTTCACTTTCATATAATCACCTTGGATGATCTGTTTGGGATAGTTCTTTTCTTTAAATTGGTTAGCTAAAATACTCGCCTGTCTTTTAAAGGTGACATCTTCAGTGCAATTCTTTTGTACTCTTTTATATTGTCCATAGGGCACATTCTTAAGCCATTGTTTGTAATGTGCACTGTCATATTCAAGGTAGCTGTAATGTCTGTCTTGGTTATGTTCAGACACGGCCATTGGATTTAGGTTGTTTTTGGACAGTTTGATGTTTCCTGGCTAGGAAATAGTTAAAGCTTTTATCCTTTTGCCAAATAGCTGTGCGGGTGTGTCTAGATATCTACAGCTCAATCTAGGTTCTGGGCTGGTGATTGACATGCTGCTATGAAGTTGTTTGTGCAACACTCCTTGTCTGTTTGTGCTTTAAATCTACTATTTCTGCCTTAGCATGCACTTTGTATTTATCTTTTAGATGTTCTGGGTTTTTAGCCATGGTTATATAGCATGCTCATAGTAGATTTTTATCTGTGTTTGATTAGTCGGTTTTTAGTATTAGTATGTCCTTTCTGTAGCTGTTCACACTGTGTGTTTTCTTGTATCTGTTCTCTGAGTTTTTGTAACAAGACATCTATTACCTTTTCATGGGACTCTGGGGAATTGAGAATTAGTAACAGATTTCTTTGTGGTCCATGATGGACTCTAGTATCAAGACATTACCGTGTTACTGGAGGTTTCTGGGGGAGGGAGTTTTTATGTCTGTTTGTTCCTGGAGTCTATGCTGACCCATCCGTTTACCAGTCTTGTGTTCTGGACCTAATCTGTTAGTTATGTGTCCAGTGTGAACATGATTTTTTTTGAACATGCACTGATCATACAGTTCATGATCACTGAATTAGTGTTTCCTCTGTGCTTTACCATTGGTCTATAGTGCCCTGTGTGCTTACTCTCTGATCTGTGTCCTCTGAACTTTATCTGTTTATTTCATTATCTGAGTCCAGTATTTATTGTGTTATATGTTCCTGTAATGTTTCTGGCTCGTGACCGACTGTGTATTATTATGTGTTTTAACGCCACTGCACTTTAGCGCAGGGAGGGACTGGCACCCAGTTTAGGGCTCACTCTCCCTGTTTCCCCAAGTTGGTCCTGACAGTAGACATTTACATCAACAAGCTTAAAGTGTGTGGAAGTTATACATTTCCCATGATCATGTGCAATATTGGTCACCTGCTCCTCACTCGTCTCTAAAGTGAACTTGATCCCCTAAAGATTACTGTTGATCTTTTCCAGAAACCTCTCTATTGAATCCTTCAATCCCTTCCAAATGAGAAAGAGATCATCGATCATCGGAACAATACAATGTGGGGGGCAATATGGGGGTCATTCATTATATGCACTCTTTTAAACACCCCCATAAAAAATGTGCATGCAATGGGGGGACCTTCGACCCCATCGCTGTACCTTTTCCCTGATTGAATATCTTTTTATTGTACAGAAAGAAATTATTCTCCAGGATGAACTTTAGACCCTTCAATAGGAAGTCCTTGTGGGGATCAGTAAGGTCTTCGTCTGACTAAAGAAAATCCTTCACACATGTGATTCCAATCATGTGACCAATATTGGTTTACAGCACTGTGACGTCCCATGTAATTAGATGTAATTTAAATACAAATCTATAAAGGATATGGATTACTGCGTTGTACTCCAATGATAATTCAAAATATTTTTTTATTTAAAATATATTCTAATACAGTGCATTACTCCTCACAGGGCCCATGTGAGAAGAACACATATAATAAATATAAAAATTCAGACAATCTTAAAAAAATGAATAAATTAAAATATATATATCACTGGCATATGAAATGGCTCTATATAGACATATTGTAACTCAATCCTATATGTATCCTCACAGTATTAGGATGGTGCAATATATTACTTGAGTGTTCTTTTAAATATAACAGTTTTGTATCAAGTTAAATGCTGTGTTACCAGTCCTGTGGTGGAATAGATGATTAAGCTCGTACAGCTCTCGCTGAGGCAGTTAAGGTTGTTCCTGTGCCTGAGTATGGAAACTGCAGTTGGCGGTCTCAGATGGTGCTGTGGCTTTGGCTTGCAGGGTCCAGATGTAACGCGGTGGTGGTCGTCACAGGCTGGTAGGCGCCGCTGGCAGGCGCCGATGATATAGTTGCCGGGAGACCGTTGGCGCTGGCAGGCGCTTGTGATGTCAGTTTCCTCACCGCTGGACTTGGAAGAAGCCGGAGAACGCACGCGGAGTAGATGGAACTCGCCTCGTGTAGGTGGCGTGTGACGTCAGCTGAGCCGGAGCTAGAGAAGTAAAATCAGGAAAAATCTGTAAAATCAGTCTGAATCGACTAATACGAAGAGAGTCCACGGTAAGTGATCAACTTACTCCGAGGGTGATGGACCCAGTTCATATAGAGCATATGTGCCAGTGGGAAAGACTAGACGCGTTTCAGGGTTCTCAAATACGACCCTTTCCTCAATAGTCATGATGGTTGCTATCAATGATTGTCTATTTATAGGAGCACGAATCCCATGAGTTAACAAAATTCCAAGTAATAACAAAAACATGACATGGATGTATCAAAAGGATTACCTAGAGAGCAAAAATAAGGATGTGTGTATGTGTGTGTGAATACCGTCTAAGACGGGAAATGTGCGTTTTTGATTACTTATCACAAAATTGTGAATATAAGTGAAACTAACTAAACTACTAGTGTTATATAAATGCCATAATTATAGAATCAAATAATATATGATTCGGTGTCTGTTATTAATGCATTATGCATAATTAATCAAATATAATAGTGAACACTTATACAAAAATACAGTATCCAGTATAGATATAGGAGTCTTTGAGAGTAATGCAAACAAATAAATAGAATTAAAATATAAAATAAAATAACAAAAATAAATGTAAGAAGAGAAAGGAGTCCAGCTTCCGATAACTCAGAGGATGATATTTATTTCACCAGATGGTCACAAACAGGAGCACAAGGTACAGTGACGCGTTTCAGCCTTAAAACAAGGCCTTAGTCATACACAACAGATAGTACACAAAATACCGATTTTTATACATGTGAGTGGGCGGACATGACGCAATGACACACCTGCAATCACAGGTGGACATGACATCATGGAACACACCTACAAATCCTGGTGCAACCGCCACTGCAAAACATATAAAACATTGAAGAGAATATTTATAAAATTATATATAATTAGCCAAATATAAATGTTTTACATGAAAACAATGTTAAAAGTACATAGACAAAGCAGTATCTTTATTACAAAAATATTTTAGATATGTTAAAAGGAAGAAACATGTCAGTGTCCTATTTGTTTCACAGAAATCTATCTTCCATAATAACAAGAAAAGACAAACCGCATATCCTACAGACACTCACACTCATAATTAACATATGTGAGTGTACTGCGGAATTACGCTATTGCACTATAGATAAATATAAGATAAAAATAAATATAAGATAAAAATTATTAAAGAAAAAATAAATAAGTAAAAATAAAAGTACATGAAAATGGTAAGATGAAAATCAGAAAAAATTAAATTAAAATAAAAAATAAATAAAAATTAAAATTGAATACAAATGCATACCATGATGTAGATGTAGAGGATGGAGTCGGTCCATGGGGCACCCCCCTAACTAATACAGGGGTGATCCCATGGGCCAAGTGCATCCCCTACAGGAATCCAAATAGTTCAAAACTGGAGTTGAGTCCCCCTGGTTCTAAGGTTGCAAATTCAAAAATCTTCTTACTTTCAGCCTTGGACATTTTGAGCAGATAACTGCCACCACGCCAGTCTTGTTTAACTAGTTGAAAACCAGTAAAGGAAAGAGAGGACATATCGCTATTGTGGATGGTGGAGAAATGAGCTGATAGTGGGTGTTTTAAATTTTTATTCTTAATGTTGTTGAGATGTTCTGCTATGCTCATTTTGAGGGCCCTCTTAGTACGGCCCACGTACTGTTTTTTACAGCCACATTCAATTATATGTAGCACACCTTTTGAGTTACATTTGAACGAGTTGGTCTTAGAACAGATCTCTAGAACTTTTTTGGGACCCTTAACTTTCATGCAATTCGCACATGTCCCACACCTCACAAATCCCTTTGTATTTAACCAAGTGGCATTTTGTTTCCTTATGGGGGCTTTTATGGATGGTGCAACAGTAAGGCCCAAATTTGGGGCCCGAATATATACTATCGGGGGACGTGATGGTAGAAGTGCCCCCACCTCCCAATCTGGTTGTAACAGGTGCCAGTGTTTTCGTATTATTTTTTCTACTTTTTTATATGAATTGTTGAAGGGAATTACCAACTTTCCTCCAAAATCAACTTCCTTTTTTTCTTCCTTAGTACTTTCAAAAAACGTGATCCTATCTAATGATTTAATATTTTCAAGGGATTCTTCCAGAAGCTGGTCAGGATAGTGTTTCTCCTTAAATTGATTTGTAAGGAGGCTGGCCTCAACCAAAAATTGGTCATCTGAAGTGCAGTTTCTTTTTAACCTTCGGTATTGCCCCTTTGGGACATTCATTAGCCACCTAGGTAGGTGGCAGCTTGAGTAACCTATATAGCTATTTTTCGCAGTTGGTTTATAGTAGGTTTTGCATGTAAAGCCATCCTGATCAGCGCTGATAACAATATTTAAAAAGTTGATGGATTCCCTACTAATTGTAGATGTGAAGCGTAAATTATGATCATTAGTGTTCAAACCTAAAATAAAGTGCTCCCTACCAGACGTGTCCCCCTCCCAAATTAAAATGATATCATCGATGTACCGCTTCCAGAGCACCAGGCCTGCACCAAGATGGGGTATGATGTGGTTTTCTTCCCAAGCCGCCATAGGTTGGCGTAACTTGGCGCAAACCTGGTGCCCATCGCGGTACCGATTAACTGTAAATAATAATCCCCTTCAAAAAAAAATAATTGTGAGTTAAAATGAATCGAATAGCTGAAGTGATGAAATTAATCTGACATGGTTTAATGTGCCCGTGTTTTAAAAAGTGTTCAACTGCTGCTATCCTTAAATCATGTTGAATTATCGTATATAATGAAGAAACATCTAAAGTGGCTAGTATGTACTTATCAGACCAATTACATTTTTCAATTATATCAATGATTTCAGTGGTGTCCTTTAGATACGTGTGAGTTTTTTGTACAAATGGCTGGAGGAACCTATCGACGTACTGGGACAGGCTCGAAGTAATCGAGCCTATCCCAGACACGATAGGACGCCCAGGGGGATTAATCAGACACTTGTGTGTCTTCGGAAGACAGTAAAATACTGGCAAACGGTCCGGGGTTGCTATTATGAATTGATGTTCTTTCTCATGCAGTCCTCCACTGCCTCTTTGCAAAGTGACTGTAATTGTTGACTGTATTCCTGAGTAAGGTCATATTTGATTTTTTGGTATGTGGTGGTATCATTTAGCTATCTATTGCATTCACGCACATAGTCTATGGTATTAAGAATAACAACTCCGCCCCCTTTATCAGCGGGGCGGATCGTAATTGTATCTAGTGATTGTAATTCTTTCAATGCTAATCTTTCTTTCTGGGAAATGTTATCTTTCGGGTATTTGGTCTTTTGTATCTTTCTCAGATCGTTTTCTACTAATTTTTTGAAAGTGATAACATCGGGGCCCATAAGGTGTTTAGGATAAAACCACGATTTGGGTCCACACTCGGTATGTATATATTCTGTCTCAATTGTTGTTCGTTGTAACGGGGTTTTTAGAAAATGTTTTTTCAAACAAATGTTCCGAATATATTTTTCCAAACCTACATAGGTTTGGAACTTATCCAATGCATGGGATGGAGCATATTTCAATCCCTTGTTCAAAAGGGATGAACATTCCTAGATGAACAGTTCCCTGGAAAGTGGATTGGTCGTCGTGAGCCAGTTGAATGGCCCCCAAGGTCTCCCGATCTGACCCCCTTAGAATTTTATCTTTGGGGTCAACTGAAGGCAATTGTCTATGCTGTGAAGATACAAGATGTGCAGCACCTGAAACTACGGATACTGGAAGCCTGTACTAGCATTTCTCCTGCGGTGTTGCTATCAGTGTGTGAAGAGTGGGAGAAGAGGGTTGCATTGACAATCCAACACAATGGGCATCACATTGAACACATTTTATAAGTGGTCAGAAACTTGTAAATAACTGATGAAAGAATAAAGTTACATTAAAATCAAGCACATCATTGTTTTTCTTGTGAAATTCTCAATAAGTTTGATTTGTCACATGACCCTCTTCCTATTGAAAAAGCAAAAGTTGGATTCAAAATGTCCGACTTCAAAATGGCCCCCATGGTCACCACCCATCTTGAAAAGTTTCCCCCCTCACATATACTAATGTGCCACAAACAGGAAGTTAATATCACCAACCTTTCCCATTTTATTAAGGTGTATCCATATAAATGGCCCACCCTGTGTGTGTATATATATATATATATATATATATATAGATAGATAGATAGATAGATAGATAGATAGATAGATATATATATATATATATATATATATATATATATATATATATATGGTCCTTGCCCACCCTGGTAATATCAGCCTGTAACTGCTTGGTTGGTATTTGGTATCTGGCTCAGAATGAAAATATGGGGCACCACACAAGTTTTTAGTAAAAATTATTAAATATATATAAAAAAAAAAAGTGTGTGGTTCCCTGTATTTCCATTCTCAGACAGACACCAATAAAGCAGCAACAGCCTGATGTTACCAAGGTGGGCGAGGACCATTGTTACTGGCCCTCCCCAGCCTAAATAACGCCAGTCTGTTACCGCCTAGGCCCAGGAGCACAATTGTTGACGCTCCAGGACTGTTGGTACCAGCTCTTTCCAGAACTCCTGTGGTGGTGGGTACCAGGGTAATATTAGGGGTTAGTGCCAGCTGTTTTTGGGAATAACATTAAGCCCTGGCTGAGTAATGGATTCTGTCTATAAGACGCCTTCCACTACTAAGCCTGTAAAGTAAATAAAAATAAAAAAACACAACAAGTTTTAAAAAGTATTATTCCAAAAAACATTCACCCACAAGCCCTCATTAACCATTTTACTATTAGTAAACAAACAAAAAAAACACGCTGGTTATCGTTGTAGTCCACCAAATCCAAAGTAGTTCTTTGCATACACTGATCTGAAATGAGAAGAAAAAAAGTTGCTAAACTAAACCCCCACCATTTGCAGACAGCCTTTGGCTGTCTGGGAATGATGAGAGTTGTAATTTAGCAACAGTGAGCCTCCAGTTTGGCTGCTATCTGGGAGGCTTCTGGAGGCATTGTGTGTGTGTGAGATGGGAGGTATTTTTAGGAAAAGGGAGGATGAGGGTGGAAAAAGTGCAGAGCCTAATATGTTTTTTACTGTAAGAGCAGTGAGACTAAATAAAAGAGTTCAAAAAGGGGCCTGGATCCATTTCTGGAGAGTCATTACCGATTATGGATAATAGATCAATAGGGACATAATGTTGATACAGGTATTTATTCTAATTGCGATATTGGAGTCAGGAAGGAATTTTTCCCCCTGTTATGGGGCAATTAGCATCAGCATCATAAGGGTTTTTGCCTTCATCTGGATCAACTTAAGAGGGACACAAAAGGGATATAGGTTAAACTTATTGGACTCTGGTCTTTAACCTTATAAACTATAATACTATGGACATTTCTGCTTGGGTTGATACTATATATGTTTGTTTTTGTATTCATTTTTTGATTTGTTTGTAAAATAAGAAGAGGGGCATGATTTAAACTTTTATTTGGGAGCTTATTTATATTTAAAACAAAAAAAAATAGGGGACTGCTCATAGCAATTACTCGATTGCTATAACTGTTCAGTGCTGTGCAATAGTATAGCACTGATCAGCAATATTGGCAACTTGCACAGCCTGTCTGGGTGAACAGACAATACAATAAGATCCCCGAAGCAGCATAAAGCAGGTAGAGAGACCTTGGGCACCCATCTTTACTCATCGGACCCCTGTGATCATGCTTCAAGTGGTTCAATGAGTGTCCCCAAAGCCCCACAACTGTTTCAGATGCTTTGATCAGCACGGCTCAATGGCAGGCTTCAGTGTGATCAGTGATGTACGCCATTAGTGGTTCGCCATTAGTGGTAAGAATGTAAATGAACGTCCTGGTGCCTTAAGTACCAGGACACCAGGATGTACATTTACGTCTGATGTCTTTAAGGGGTTAAGAGACAAAACTCTTATTTTTTTTATCCACAGGACCATGTGAGGGCTTGTTTTTTGCAGGTCCAATTGTTCTTTGTAATAACACCTTTCATTGTACTATAAAACAAAAAGACTGCAATTTTGCAACTTTTGGGGGCTGGTGGGATTAATTTCTAAGCAGAGAACTTTATGGTAAAACTGGCACAGTATCTTTATTTTGTTGGTCAGTACTATTAAAATGATACCCATATTTACATAATTTTTGTGTTATTGTACTACTTTTAAAACAAGTCAAACTTTTTATTTTTATTTATTTAAATATCTGACTGCTATTATTTTTAAATTTTTCAGTCTATGGGGCTGTTTGAGAGCTAATTCTTTTTGCGCTGTGATCTGTATCATTTTTGTTTTGATGATACTTTTTAATCACCTTTTTATGAAATTTATTTTCTGATATATAATGTGACCCCTAGCAACTGGTATTTTTTTATGTTGACACCCACATACCGTGCGAGGTCATAAACATATTTTAATAGTTCAGAATATTCTGCAGACAACAATACTAAATATTTATTTTTGGGTATTTTTTTGTTTGTAAAATATTTTTAAAATATTTTGAACATTTTTTTAAATAATTTATTATGAAATAATTTTTTATGAATAATAATTTATTATTAAAGGGGTACTCCACTGGAAAACATTTTTATTTTTAATCAACTGATGCCAGAAAGTTAAACAGATTTGTAAATTACTTCTATTTAAAAATCTTAATCCTTCCAGTATTTATCAGCTGCTGTATGCTCCACATGAAGTTATTTTCTTTTTGAATTTCCTTTCTGTCTGACCACAGTGCTCTCTGCTGACATCTGATTTTTTACAAATCTGTAACTTTCTGGCACCAGTTGATTTAAAAAAAATATATATTTTCCAGTGGAGTTCCCCTGTAAGGTCCCATATAATCCGATTGATTGATGAGGTCTGCCAAGGAATGTGAGTGCACGGCTGCTGTTAGTAAATGTCACTCAACTTTTATGAATGAGCGCAGCTCTTGCTTCATAGACACTCCAGAGTATACATATTTGCCTTAGGGCGGTTAGGACCACAATACAAGAATTTAGGTGCACTACTGTTGTAGATGTAAACAATGATATTGGCTGACCCACAAAACTGATGTTAAAATTGAGACATTAGCCAGTATATCCGTATATGAAGGACATACAGAAGCCTACACACCAAGTCCAAGGTTTCTCAAGTGGCATGGGACCTAACACTCCCTGTGTGTGATGAGCAAAACCAGGGGTCAATGGGTAATTACAGTAGCATTAGGCCCGACTTACAGCCTGCTCCCAGTTACCTCCAGTGTGGCTGGACACATATACAATGGGAGGAGGGAGGCAGACTATAAGCCCCACCCAAGTTAGCTGATATGTTGCTGGCCTCACAGGTGAACCTTAATGCTGCCTTAATAGTGATCAAGGCACATTAAATGTGGAGTTTATACACCTCCAAGTATACGATTTAAACAACAACAAAGACGTGGTGTCAAATAGCAGGAGGGGCTCAACCCCAAATGCAGTTGTGTATTTATGCTGGGGGAGCAGATCCTGCCCTTGTAGTCCGTTGCTAGGGGCGATCCCCAGCATAAAATGCATACAATGGAGGATGCCTGCAGTGGACTACAAGTGCCACAATAGAATCCTACACCAGATAAATGATGTGTATGTGCAACAATTAGAATACTACAATACAAGAATTTAGGTGCACTACTGTTGTAGATGTATACAATGACATTGGCTAACTCTCAAAACTGATGTTAAAATTGAGACATTAGCCAGTATATCCTTATATGAAGGACATACCGGAGCCCGCACACAAACACCAAGGTTTCTCAAGTGGCACAGGACCTAACACTAACCTACCTGTGCGTGATAAGCAAAACCGGGTGCCAGTGGGCAATTACAGCAGCATTAAGCCCGACTCACAGCCTGCTCCCAGTTACCTCCAGTGTGGTTGAGCACACATACAATGGGACGAGGGAGGCAGACTCTAAGCCCCACCCAAGTTGGCTGATATGTTGCGGGCCTCACAGGTGGTGCACCTAAATTATTGTATTGTAGTATTCTAATTGTTACACATCCACACCGTCTATCTGGTGTAGGATGCCATTGTGGCACTTGTAGTCTGCTGCAGGCATCCCCCATTGTATGCATTTTTATGCCCCTAGCAACAAACCACAAGGGCAGGATCTGCTCCCCCAGTATAAATGCATTACTGCATTTGGGGTTGAGCACCTCCTGCCATTTAAGACCACGTCTTTGTTGGGGCGGTTAGGACCAAGCAGTCAGGGCGTTGTGTCGTCTATGGGTTATGGGTGTGGTGTCCCGGTACAGGACATGGTCCTGTACCATCTCTAGGTCCCCTCCGGAAGAGTCCCTGCAGTCCATAGGGCTTTCCTGCAGGGCTCCCCCCTTGATCACCTTCTGTTAATGCATTCTAAATGTGTTGTGTACATATTGTTCATTATACATAAAGTTGTACAAATGTATAGAGTTTAGTCATGTGAACCACTGTCATGTGACACTACCCAGAGTGCCATGGGCACAGGAACCACTTGGGCTTGCAACCAATGGGCTTTAGTCCAGCCCCCTTAGTATAGAAGGGGCTGTAGTCCCTCAGTTAGCTCTCTTGATTCCTGGATTCATAAGAAAGCACAATACCTGTACTATCTAAATTCATCTCCACTAGGCCAAAGCCTATAGAACCTGCAGCCACTTCAAAACGTGAGTTATCAAGCTCTATCTACAATTCTAGTTACTACTACTCAACGCAAGAATAATATTAGTAGCACAGTGGCCTGCATAAATCATCTCAATACTACAAGTCCCAGCAAGCCTGTGAGGTATCCTGCATCCCGGTTGCCTCTAGAGAAACTGTATATTTGTAAAGAGTGTTTAATAAGAATTCCAAGTAAAAGTTCCAGTTATTTTCATAATTCCTGCTGTGGACATTCCTTTATTACCTGCCATTTCTGGGTTGGTTGTCGGCAGGGCCTTATCCCGAAACAACCACATCCTGGCGTCACCACTAATCAGGGGTTAATAACACCTTACCCCTGTCACGATGCCGGCTGGCAGGAGGTGGATCCTCTGTGCCAGAGAGGGATTGGCGTGGACCGTGCTAGTGGACCGGTTCTAAGTCACTACTGGTTTTCACCAGAGCCCGCCGCAAAGCGGGATGGTCTTGCTGCGGCGGTAGTGACCAGGTCGTATCCACTAGCAACGGCTCAACCTCTCTGGCTGCTGAAGATAGACGCGGTACAAGGGAGTAGACAGAAGCAAGGTCGGACGTAGCAGAAGGTCGGGGGCAGGCGGCAAGGTTCGTAGTCAGGGTGGATAGCAGAAATTCTGGTACACAGGCTTAGGACACACAAAACGCTTTCACTGGCACAAGGCAACAAGATCCGGCAAGGGAGTGCATGGGAGGAGGTCAGATATAGTCAGGGACCAGGTGGAAGCCAATTAAGCTAATTGGGCCAGGCACCAATCATTGGTGCACTGGCCCTTTAAGTCTCAGGGAGCTGGCGCGCGCGCGCCCTAGAGAGCGGAGCCGCGCGCGCCAGCACATGACAGCAGGGGACGGGAACGGGTAAGTGACCTGGGATGCGATTCGCGAGCGGGCGCGTCCCGCTGTGCGAATCGCATCCCCGACGGCCATGACAGTGCAGCGCTCCCGGTCAGCGGGACCAACCGGGGCGCTGCGGAGAGAGAGACGCCGTACGCGCTCCGGGGAGGAGCGGGGACCCGGAGCGCTAGGCGTAACAGTACCCCCCCCCCTTAGGTCTCCCCTTCTCTTTGTCCGGTAACTGCCCCCCCCGGGATGAGGACACCGGGAAAGGATGGAGGGATTCCTCAACGGCAGGCAGTACAGCAGGAGTGGGAATGGGGAGGGAGGGCAGAGGGCGAGGCCTGGCACGGGGCAGTGTGACACCAGGACGAGGGCCACGAGGAGGCACCGAGGCTTGACTGACTGGACTGGGAGGGGGGGAGAGGCACTTCTTAAGGCGGGCAGAGTCCATAACGACCTTAGGGAGACCGGATACAGGAGGAACCACAGGGTCACGGCAGGGAGCACTGGGAACCGGTTTAAGGCAGTCCCTGAAGCAAGAGGCACCCCAGCTCTTGATCTCCCCTGAGGACCAATCCAGGGTTGGGGAATGGTGTTGAAGCCAGGGTAGTCCAAGGAGAATTTCAGAAGTGCAATTGGAGAGGACCAAAAACTCAATTTTCTCATGATGAGGTCCGATGCACATTAGGAGGGGCTCCGTGCGGAAACGCACGGTGCAATCCAACCTGGCTCCGTTGACCGCGGAAATGTGGAGTGGCTTGACAAGACGGGTCACCGGGATGCAGAATTTATTCACCAAGGACTCCCGAATAAAATTCCCAGAGGCACCAGAGTCCAGGCAGGCCACGGCTGAGAGGGAAGAGCTGGCTGAAGAAGAAATCCGTACAGGCACCGTGAGACGTGGAGAAGCCGACTTAGCATCAAGAGACGCCACACCCACGAGAGCTGGGTGCGAGCGTGCGTTTCCCAGACGTGGAGGACGGATAGGGCAATCCACCAAAAAATGTTCGGTACTGGCACAGTACAGACAAAGATTCTCTTCCTTACGGCGATTCCTCTCTTCCAGGGTCAGGCGAGACCGATCCACTTGCATGGCCTCCTCGGCGGGAGGCCTAGGCGCAGATTGCAATGGAGACTGTGGGAGAGGTGTCCAGAGATCTAAGTCTTTTTCCTGGCGGAGCTCTTGATGCCTCTCAGAAAAACGCATGTCAATGCGAGTGGCTAGATGAATGAGTTCATGCAGATTAGCAGGAGTATCTCGTGCGGCCAGAACATCTTTAATGTTGCTGGATAGGCCTTTTTTAAAGGTCGCGCAGAGGGCCTCATTATTCCAGGAAAGTTCAGAAGCAAGAGTACGGAATTGTATGGCGTACTCGCCAACGGAAGAATTACCCTGGACCAGGTTCAGCAGGGCAGTCTCAGCAGAAGAGGCTCGGGCAGGTTCCTCAAAGACACTTCGAATTTCCGAGAAGAAGGAGTGTACAGAGGCAGTGACGGGGTCATTGCGGTCCCAGAGCGGTGTGGCCCATGACAGGGCTTTTCCAGACAGAAGGCTGACTACGAAAGCCACCTTAGACCTTTCAGTAGGAAACTGGTCCGACATCATCTCCAAGTGCAGGGAACATTGCGAAAGAAAGCCACGGCAAAACTTAGAGTCCCCATTAAATTTGTCCGGCAAGGACAGGCGGAGGCTAGGAGTGGCCACTCGCTGCGGAAGGGGTGCAGGAGCTGGCGGAGGAGATGATTGCTGCTGAAGTTGCGACTGAAGTTGCTGCACAATGGTGAATACTTCCGACAGCTGGTGGGTTAGATGGGCGATCTGTCGGGATTGCTGGGCGACCACCGTGGTGATATCAGAGATATAAGGCAGAGGGACGTCAGCGGGATCCATGGCAGGATCTACTGTCACGATGCCGGCTGGCAGGAGGTGGATCCTCTGTGCCAGAGAGGGATTGGCGTGGACCTTGCTAGTGGACCGGTTCTAAGTCACTACTGGTTTTCACCAGAGCCCGCCGCAAAGCGGGATGGTCTTGCTGCGGTGGTAGTGACCAGGTCGTATCCACTAGCAACGGCTCAACCTCTCTGGCTGCTGAAGATAGACGCGGTACAAGGGAGTAGACAGAAGCAAGGTCGGACGTAGCAGAAGGTCGGGGGCAGGCGGCAAGGTTCGTAGTCAGGGTGGATAGCAGAAGTTCTGGTACACAGGCTTAGGACACACAAAACGCTTTCACTGGCACAAGGCAACAAGATCCGGCAAGGGAGTGCATGGGAGGAGGTCAGATATAGTCAGGGACCAGGTGGAAGCCAATTAAGCTAATTGGGCCAGGCACCAATCATTGGTGCACTGGCCCTTTAAGTCTCAGGGAGCTGGCGCGCGCGCGCCCTAGAGAGCGGAGCCGCGCGTGCCAGCACATGACAGCAGGGGACGGGAACAGGTAAGTGACCTGGGATGCGATTCGCGAGCGGGCGCGTCCCGCTGTGCGAATCGCATCCCCGACGGCCATGACAGTGCAGCGCTCCCAGTCAGCGGGACCGACCGGGGCGCTGCGGAGAGAGAGACGCCGTACGCGCTCCGGGGAGGAGCGGGGACCCGGAGCGCTAGGCGTAACAACCCCACAGGGTTAATACCACCAGACCCTGCTACACTATTGCCACAGCCCAGCAACTTTGGGGCTCTTTTTTATCCCCAGTCTGGCTCTGGACTCAAAGGTTATGGGAAACATTATAACATATAGATGTGCACCAGAGTCACCTTAAATATTGTCAGTGCATTAGGAGACTTTGCTCCTCTATATAGACAAAATATGTATAACCCAACAAAGTTAGTGGAAATACTTCTAGAACAATTGTATACTGCAAGTTTTGGACAATGAAAGCTCCCAATATACAAATAAAAGGACATGATGGTGTGCTGCCTAAACTCCCATTGAGTATACACAGTATGTATTAACACAGCTATCCGTTTTGTCGTATAGTTCAATTTTTCAGGATCCAAAAGTGTAGCATACTGCCCTTTTTGATCCTGCAAATAAACTGCTTACATACTAAAAGTGGCACAAAAACTTAGTATAAACAGGTCTAAGATAACTTACCAACCTAATTTACTTTGGGCACTGTCCTAGTCATCCTGGCCCTCTCTCTATTGCTCTAGTACAGATATGTGGAATGTCTAAGGGCTTGTTCACATAGGCATAAACTCTGTCAAAACTAACTTAAAAACTATGTCAAAAACTGCATCAAAAATCATTTTCTTCTTCTCAATTCAAAAGGGAATGTTCAATTTCACTGAATAAAAGGAAAAAATATCATATTTTTTATTGCAGTTCTGCATGGAAGCTCCCATGCAAATGAATAAGAGCTTTAAAGCGTTATTGTAATTTAAACATATCATGCAGGCGTCAGGCTCCATAGACTTAGAATTTTCTGACGTAGTCCAGTGGCCCGGCTGGGTACAGGGCCCTGTGCTTCTGGGGATCCAGGACACTTGTCCCAGATCCCCAGCAGACAGCGCTGCCTTCTCCTGTGAGTTGCATCTGCAACTAACACATAGGAGATGTGACCTCCGCCTCCATGCAGCGCAGGCACTGATTACGTCACTTATCGGCGCCTGCACTGTGTAGGAAGGAAGACGTGGGCCCTTGCTGCGCTCTGGAGAAGATCGCTGCATGGGATATCAGGTGAGCATAATTTTTTTTTTATCTGGGAAGGGGGGGGGGGCAGGACTCTGCTGCCTGCAAATACTGGGGGCGGGGGACTCTAACTCTGCTGTATACACCTTCTGGGGGGGACTCTAATTCTCTGCTGCCTACACCTACGGGGGGGGGGGACTCTTACTCTGCTGTCTACTCCTTTGGGGGGGATTCTAACTGTGGGGGGAAATCTGCTGCCTACACCTAATGTGAGGGAACTCTGCTGCCTACACCTACTATGGGGGACTATCTACTATATTCCTGCCTAGCTGATATGGGAACAGACTACCAAACTAATAGGAGGGCTACCTACTAACTACATAGGGGGTTTTCATAGTGCCCCTCCCGATACTAGACTGTGGATCCACCACTGGGTGGAGGGGGTCCTGCTACCTACTTGACTAATTCCCTGGGTACTTAACTTTGTACCTGGATGCCTAAATACTTACCTACATACCTGGTTACCTAACTACCTACCTACATACCTGGCTGCCTAACTACATAGCTAGCAACCTACTTACCTACCTGGCTAGTCACCTACCTACATATCTGGCTTCCTGATCTACCTACCTAGTTAACTATTTACCTGGCTACCTACCTACCCGCCCTTTTACTGTGCAGGACACCAAGGAGGGCATTATTGCAGTTTGTGGGCTTATAGATGGAAAGATACAAATCTAGGGGGGGGGGCTCTAACTCTGCTGTATACACCTACTGTGGGGGGGGGGGGACTCTAACTCTGCTATATACACCTACTGGGGGACTAACTCTGCTGCCTACACCTATGGGGATGATTGGGGGACTCTAACTCTGCTGTCTACACCTATGGGGGGGGACTAACGCTGCTGCCTACACCTAGTGCCTACACCAACTTGGGGGGGGGGACTCTACTGCCTACACCTACAGTGGGGGGGAATTCTGATGCCTATGCCTACTTTGGGGGATCCTGCTGTCTACACCTACTGTGGGGGGACCCTGCTGCCCACACCTACAGTGCGTGGACTCTGCTGCCTACACCTACTGTGGGGGGATCCTGCTGCCTACATCTACTGTGGGGGGACCAGGCTGCCTACACCTACTGTGGGGGGACCCTGCTGCCTACACCTACTGTGGGGAACTCTGCTGCCTACTCCCACTGTGGGGGAACTCTGCTGTCTACACATAATGTTAGGGAAACTCTGCTGCCTACACCTAATGTGAGGCAAACTCTGCTGCCTACACCTAATGTGAGGGAACTCTGCTGCCTAAACCCACTTTGGGGGACTATCTACTAAGTTCCTGGCTAGCTAATATGGGAAAAAACTACCAAACTAATAGGAGAGCTACCTACTAAGTACAAAGGGGGTTTTCATAGTGCCCCTCCCGATACTAGACTGCGGATCCGCCACTGGTTGGGGGGGGTGGTTGCTGGCTACCTACTTGACTAACTCCCTGGCTACCTAACTTTTTACCTGGATAACTAACTACTTACCTACATACCTGGCTGCCTAACTACCTACCTACATATCTTGCTACCTACATACCTGGCTACCTAACTATGTACATACCTTGCCTTCATACATGGCTGCCTAACTACCTAGCTAGCAACCTACCTACCTACCTAGTCCACTACCTACATATCTGGCTTCCTGATCTACCTACCTAGTTAACTATTTACCTGGCTACCTACCTACCCGCCCTTTTACTGTCGAAAAATGTCTAACATGTTTGTCCTGCAGATGGAAAGAGGACGCTGCCAATTAGAAAAGATGTAATTGTGAGTCCCAAAATGTAACTGTAATCCTTTATATGGTATACACATCCTGTGTAAAGCTGGTATCTACCGCCATATGGTCCTGTATATAATCACTTATATTGTACACAGATCTCTGTACAACTGATATCTACCACCATATGGTCCTGTATATTATCACTTATATTGTATACAGATCCTGTGTAGTATACTGGTCTGTGTATAGTGGTTTTATTCAGTACAGTATGGCGGTATTATCCAGTTATTGTGTGGTGGTATATATTTACTCCTTGTATACTGGTATTATTGGTCATGGAAAGTTATTTTACCTACCTTAAAGTGTTTCTTATATATATAACATTTTGTTTATTTTGTGTGTAGGGGTGGTGGAGGGATTTGGGTAGAATAGGGGCAGAAGTGTGACCAGCAGCAGAGCATTGCAGGGGGCCCTTACTTTTTTTGGTCCGGGGGGCCCTAAGTGTTGTCAGTCTGCTCCTGTCAACAAGTATGTGCCTGTTAATACTTCTGACGTGTCTTACATCAGCATGCTTTTACTTAAGAACAACGCCCCGTCTTAGTAAATTCCCCCAAAAGTGTCATGCTCCCCCTCCTTTTTTTTTTGCCTAGTATAACTCTTAAAAAAGTAGTGAGAATCAATGGAGGTGCAACTGCTCGGCCACTGCTCCATTCACTTGCAATGGAGATATTGGAGTTTAACTCTCATAGCTGGTCCGTTTACTCAGAGAACAATAGGGTGGCGAGCACCACAATACTGCACTCATCTTCTGTTCCACTATGCCAGCCGTGATCAGAGTAAGGAAGGGTGGCAAAGCCAGCACCAACACCTGGGGGACTGGGGCAGATTTAAGGCCTTCTAGGCTTGGGGGGCTCACGGTGAGCGGGAGAATAAGCTCTTTGTCAGGGTGGTAGAGGTGTAGACTGAAGGTCAACATTGACTCTGTCACCCAGTGTCATGGCTCGGGTATATAGCTCCGACCCTTCATGTGTCATCCCCCTGCCCTTGGTAATGCAAAGTATAACCATTTTAAAAGTATTAAATAAATACAAGGCTTTTGTTACAGGCATTCTTATAGTGATGTGGCTGCAAAAACAGCCACTGGATAGTGATAACCAGGGTCACAATTATTAAGGGGGAGCTACGGTCTGTTATATTACCTGCTTATAATTTATGTGTTTGTCACCAGGAAGCTGCGACTCTGTTGCACTATGTATTGTGTGCCATGGGATGCTGGAAGATGACCGGATGTTCTTCTTTTAAGATTAAATTCAATTTTAAAAAACCAAACACATTAGAAAACACTCCCCCACAGCCCTTGTAAACCATTTTATTTGAAAAAAAAAATCTTGGTCATCGACTTTGTCCTCGAATCCAGTGTAATCCACCACATACAGTGGGGCAAAAAAGCATTTAGTCAGTCGCCAATTGTGCAAGTTCTTCCACTTAAAAAGATGACAGAGGCCTGTAATTTTCATCATAGGTATACCTCAACTATGAGACATAATCAGAAAAAAATCCATAAAATCACATTGTCTGATTTTTTAAGAATTTATTTGCAAATTATGGTGGAAAATAAGTATTTGGTCAATAACAAAAGTTAATATCAATACTTTGCTATATAACCTTTGTTGGCAATGACAGAGGTCAAACGTTTTCTGTAAGTCTTCACAAGGTTTTCACACACTGTTGCTGTTTTTTTGGCCCATTCCTCCATGCAGATCTCCTCTAGAGCAGTGATGTTTTGGGGCTGTCGCTGAGCAACATGGACTTTTAGCTCCCTCCAAAGGTTTTCTATGGGGTTGAGATCTGGAGACTGGCTAGGCAACTCCAGGACCTTGAAATGCTTCTTACGAAGCCACTCCTTCGTTGCCTAGGCGGTGTGTTTGGGATCATTGTCATGCTGAAAGACCCAGCCATGTTTCATCTTCAATGCCCTTGCTGATGGAAGGAGGTTTTCACACAAAATCTCACAATACATGGCCCCATTCATTCTTTCTTTTACACGAATCAGTCATCCTGGTCCCTTGACAGAAAAACAGCCCCAAAGCATGATGTTTACACCCCCATGCTTCACGGTAAGTATGGTTTTCTTTGGATGCAACTCCGCATAGAGTTTTTACCAAAAAGTTCTACTTTGGCTTCATCTGACCATATGACATTCTCCCAATCCTATTCTGGATCATCCAAATGCTCTCTAGCAAACTTCAAACGGGTCCGGACATGAACTGGCTTAAGCAGGGAGACACATCTGGCACTGCATGATTTGAGTCCCTGGCAGCGTAGTGCGTTACTGATGGTAGCCTTTGTTACTTTGGTCTCAGCTCTCTGCAGGTCATTCACTAGGCCCCCCCCCCCCCCCCCCGTGTGGTTCTGGGATTTTTGCTCACCGTTCTTGTGATAATTTTGACAACACGGGGTGAGATCTTGTGTGGAGCCCCAGATCAACGGAGATTATCAGTGGTCTTGTTTGTCTTCCCTTTTCTAATAATTGCTCCCACAGTTTCTTCACACCAAGCTTTCTTCACACCAGATTTCTTCACACCAAGCTGCTTACGTATTGCAGATTCAGTCTTCCCAGCCTGTTGCAGGTCTACAATTTTGTTTCTGGTGTCCTTTGACAGCTCTTTGGTCTTGGCCATAGTATTGTTTGGAGTGTGACTGTTTGAGGTTGTGGACAGGTGTCTTTTATACTGATAACAAGTTCAAACAGGTGCCATTAATACAGGTAACGAGTGGAGGACAGAGGAGACTCTTAAAGAAGAAGTTACAGGTCTGTAAGAGCCAGATATCTTGCTTGTTTGTAGGTGACCAAATACTTATTTTCCACCATAATTAGCAAATAAATTCTTTAAAAATCAGGCAGTGTTTTTATGGTTTTTTTTTCTCATTATGTCTGTCATAGTTGAGGTATACCTATGATGAAAATTACAGGCCTCTCTCATCTTTTTAAGTGGGAGAACTTGCCAAATTGGTGGCTGACTAAATACTTTTTTGCCCCACTGTATAGATCACTGGGTTCCAATCCAGACGTATATCAAATGACGTCCAATAGTAGGTAAGTCCTTGAATCCAATCAACCTGATTCCATATTTACTCCCGATCTCCTTGGCAACAAGTAAGTGTCCACTTCTCTCCAGACCATAATAATATAATATTGAGAAATAAGTTAAAAATACAGGCAGGGCTGGCGTTATGGGGGGGGGGGGGGGACAGGGCACATGCCCAGGGCCTCATCCTCCAGGGGGCCCCCTCTGATCGCTACACTGTTTGTGGGTCGGGGCAGGAGAGTACTTACTACGGCAGCTGCCTGAAGTTATATAGGACTGAGCCAGGATTCTGCTACTGCCACCTCAGAAACACTTGCCATGGGCTCCTTTAACACCCCCCCCCCCCAGTTCCTCTTCACAATGGATCAGTCCTCCATCCACTTCCTGCTGTTGTGGTGTAATATTACACAGCTCAGCAGTCAGATCGAGGAGGATGGAGGGAGTCAGCATCAGCATAAAGCTCACAGTCCTGCCCCTGCCATAAAAATCAGGCTGCTTATTTATCTCCTCCCCCTCTGTTTTTTTATATGTATGTGTATCTTTAATTCCCCTTCCTCTACTACCTCAAAATACCTTCCCTTTTATACCTCTTTGGCATAAGGACGCCTCATCTCCAGTCAGTCTTTGCTAACAGCCTGCTTCCTGGGGCTGGAAAGAGATGTAGACATTGGGTGCTTCCGCACATGTGTATTTTCTGCTGCAGATCTGCTTTAGCAGATTTTGCTGCCCATTGAAGTCAATGGGCAGCAAAATCTGCAGCACCAAATCTGCAGCAAAAATATGCACTTGTGAATGCACCCATTATGTTACAGAACCGTTCAGCCAATCACTGACGGAGGCTAGGGTGCAAGGTTTTATTGTTTTACTAGTCATGCTGGGCATATTAGTAGAAATAAATATTTCACTGAATATATCTAACATTATGCATGGAGCGATGCTCCTGCACACCATGTGGCACAGTATCAAGTAAACTGCCTGGCACAGGTATTACGCAGAGCCATCTCATTTTTCATCTTGAGCACCAGTTCAGTATGTATTTGTCTTTACAGGTATTATGCTCATGTCTAATAATTAGGATGTGTACAGTGCCAACCAGGTGCTGTGGTGGCTGTGGGCACTGTGCAGGAACATCTCTTCATGCCCAATGTCAGATCAGGCAGAAGAGAGCTGCTGCACAATCACTTTAAAGGGGTACTCAGCCCCTAGACATCTTATCCCCTATCCAAAGGAGAGGGGATAAGATGTCTGATGACGGGGGTCCCGCCGCTGGGGACCCTTGCGATCTTTGCTGCGATACGCCAGTCATCAGGTGCACGGAACAAACTTTGGTCTCTACTGGATAACTGGTGATGCGGGGCAGAGGCTCATCACGTCACACCCCACTCGTGACGTCACAGCCATGCCCCCTCAATGCAAGCCTATGGGAGGGGGCGAAAAAAAAAGTATCCCTCTTGTTGCTGTCCAGCGCTGCCACTGTTCCAGAGTCCCTAGCAGTAGTAGTGTTCCAGTGATGTCCCCATATGATGCACGGGAGGGATGCAGCCAATCAATGACCTCAGCAGTCATCAATACTTGTTATACATGGCCGCTAAGTCAAGTTTTTGGCTTCAGGGGTCACATGCATGCTTTGTTTCTATGAGCAAGACAAGACAGTTTGGGTTTTAAGCAGATTGATAAGTCTGGGCCAATATTGTGTGTGTAGGGAAATATATGTCTTGTGGCTTGTGTCCCTGATCTTTTAAGATATTAGCTTTACCCTTGTACAATATTTCAACATTTGGGGGCCCCACATTTAGTTTTGCCCTGAATACAGGCCATATATCCTTAGTTAAAATTAAGGAAGGTAGAAGAATCCAAAATCCCCTATATCATAAATCATGCATACACATGGTGTGCATAAGGTAAGTAACACCTTACAGGCTACATGATCATGATTATAAGTATGATTACTTAATTAATATAAACAAAAATGGATGAGAGATGTGTCTGTAAATGAATAGAAATGTATGAAAAAGATAGGAGCAAATATGAGGAAACATGAAAAGAGAGTGTGAATTAATGTGCAAGAGTGAATGTGTATGATAATACGTGAAGGGGTGTGTGTAAGTGTGACAAGTATGTGTGTGTAAGCTTATGTGAAAGTGACTACTACATGCGTGTTATGACAAAAATGAGGAAATGTTCGCTTGTGAAAAGAAAAAGAAAAGAAGTGAACACAGCAAAAGTGAAAATGCCAGTAGGGGAGAGAGAATGTACAAGCATAAAAATAGAAGACCTTCCAATAAAAGAGTGTGTGAACGTGCAAACATGTGCAATATGTAATAATAATACAATGTTATATATAGAATTAATATATCCATACAGTAACCTAATTAGCAAAAAAATCCTAGTCATAATATAGAAAGGGGGAATCCATTCCAATTAACCATGTCCCATATATTATGTACCGTATATACAAGACATAGAGGATCCCCAATGAGAATAAAACTAAATCCATCCTTAGCCTGTTAAAAGGCAAAAAATAAATAATAATAATATGACATGGCACAGAGGACAAACACTCACCTGTTTAGTAAATAATACTGTGCATCTTCAAATCCAAGAGAATGTGCTGAGGGCAAGATAGGGCAATTCGGAGCACAAGGCAGTTATCTGGGCTAAAATGATAAGATGTCAAATCATATAACATAGATCCCAACCAATTGAATCCACACCCATAAACCACAAAATTACCAGACAATGACTCGTCTTATTGTTGGAAAAAATTACTCACTCAAGAATCCAATAAATAGAAGTTCCTCATTGAGGCCAGCCGGCCTAACGGTATTTAGGTTGTAGATCCATTTGGATTCCATTCGTAAGAGCCTTTTAGTTAAAGAGACGCCCCTTATAATATCACCCTGTACCCGTTCCAGGCCCACAACGGTCAAGCCTGCAGAATGTCCAGCATCATGATTAAGAAAGTGAAGAGCTACAGGAGTAAGCTTTTTATACTGCCTCGACTCACGTGCAGCCAGTGTAATATTCAATAAATGTTTCTGGATCCTTTTTCGAAGTTGCTTTCCAGTTTGGCAAAGAGAAAAAAAGCTCACACTGAAAATATAATGCACACCATAATATCTAATGCAATAGCTTTATTACAAATTACAATACAGTCGAGTTACAAGTTTAAAACCATTAAAAAGGCTCTCTGAAGAGCCACAACACAGCCTCAGAGCAGGGCCATGACCTCCTGCTCTGAGTAAATGACCCCGTCCTACTGGTAATCAAATGACAATCAGTGTCGACTCCATGTGGCTATATACATGCAGGTGCATACATAGACAGAGCAAGCACTCCTATGATAACAATGTAGACCTATATCACAACAATAATGCAACAATACTATACTGGAGCAATGCTGTCTTATACAATACCACAATAGCACAGCTACAATCCACAGAGATAAACGACACAGGTGCTACAACAGAGGACGGGGTCAAAGAACCCCACGCGTTCCATCGCAAGCGACTTCCTCAGGGCTGTCCAGTTTGGCCCACATATATATGTTGACAAGAACAGATCAGGGCATAAATCACATTCATGGTTTTACAATTAATATAGGCACCAATACAGTAGTCTTTGCCATCCTTCTGATTCTTGAAGACGAGTGGGTTTCATAGAGTGACAAATGCTGCAGTCTCCACACGGAAAGGAACCCTGTAATTTGAGCCTAGTGGTGCGTTTGACCGGCAGTCATTGAAAGTGACTCCTAGTCAAGACATCCTTTGAATTTGGTGCTTTCTTCAAGACCAAAACTGGTTTCTGTGGAATCATGGCTGTAATACGGGCATCCAATTGAAGGATATTCCAATGTTGTTCCAATGGAGTCCTCATTCTGCTCCATTAGTTGTTATATGTGGACACAAATCGGAGGGTATCATCCTGTGATTTCTTCACAGGCAAAAGAAGTTGATTCCTATCTGCCATCTTCTGAAATGCCTCCGAGACAATTCTCTTGGGGTAGCCACGATCACAAAATCTCTGGGTCAGGTCCCGCAATTTTTGCATACTCTTGAAAATTGTCAAGTCGGAATGCCATGTCTTGTATGGAAGGGATGAAATGAAGAAAAATGTAACAGATTATTCATAGCTGTCTCTTTGCTGTATAGATTTGTCTCCACCTGATTGTCCACAATTTTGAGCATCAAGTCCAGAAAAAAATACTGTGGAAGATAAAATGGTGTACGTTAGTAAGATATTGAGATCATTACAGTTGTGGGAGGAGATGAACTCAATACACTCCTCCCTCGACCGGTCCAGAAAAAAATGACATCATCTATATAACGAAACCAATGAATAACAGAAGAAACAAACTTGGATGGGTACACCTGTGCCCACTCCCACCAAACTAAAAATAGGTTGTCATAGGAGAGGGCCAAGAAATCTGCAAATAATATTTGGAATCAATATGACTAAGTACAAATTACAAAAGCTCCATAATGAATCCACCCATGTTGGAATCAATGTGGTCCACCTGATCAATGAAAAATTTGGTAGCGGCAATGCCAGCCCGGTGAGCATGTGACGACCAATACATCCTCCGGTAAACTCAAATCTCGCAAAGTTTGAATTTGAAATAAGGAGTCTTGGATGTATGAAGGAAGTGTGATCACCAATGGTTGGAGAGAGAAATGAATTTTTGTGCATGCCTTTTCGCACATATTGCCAATGCCCAATATAATTGACCACCAATAAGTGTGTAGAAGAAAAGGTAAGTGATATGCTCACGTTTTATTGTTGTGCAATAACCGAGGCACAACGCTCAATGAACAGTAGGAAGATCGCACGTAATGCTATCAAGCTGCTGCAGGCTTCCCACGCCAGAATGGCGTGTAGCAGATCAGGAACAAACACTAACATTTTTGGGAAGTAATCCCGCGCTGCCGAGCCTCCAAAGATAGAACAGGACTGCTGGTGATGAGTTGCAGATTTATTCAAACACACACAATGCGTTTCAAGGCCGAGATGGTCTTTTCATCAGGTGTGCAACACATATAAAATTGCCAGTATATATAGGAAAAGGGAAGTGCAATGCAAAACAGGACCGGAAATGACAAAAGAAAATGGGAGTACACCTCACAGGGAATTTCACAATACAGGTACATTTAAAAAAAAAAAAAAAAACATTTGCAGTATAATATAAAGAATAAAAAATACAATTAAAAGTAAATTCATGTCAATGCAGTAAATAGTTATCTTACAGTTCTCTTGATCATCTCATTAAGCCCTTCTGGATTCAATGTACTAATTTTTAAAAATCCAGAATGACTCTCGGTTTATCAATTGCTGGAAACGGTTAGAGCAATCCTCTACAATAGAATCTATCACACACAGAGAGAGCCCATTCATATCGCCGCCATGTACTGTAGTTACATGCAGCGATAAGCTATGAAGCATAAATTTATTATTAATATTATACCGGTGTTTATTAATTCTTGCACGCAATGTTTGTATAGTGCGGCCAACATATTGGATACCGCATTTACATGTTATTAAATAAATAAAGTAGGAAGATGAACAATCAGCATATGCTTTTAATATGAAATTCTCACCGGTAGATTTAGATACAAAATTACCTGTTCCACCTTTAGGTATTTAAGAGCAACAAAGGCATCTTGGATTTTTGCAACAAAGGCATCTTGGATTTTTACATGCAAAAGTACCTACGCTAATAGAATTTTTACCAGAACAACTGAATAATTTTAGTTCCAGATTTATTTATTTTTATGTGGTTAGGTGGTTTCGCAGAGTTTTTGCATGCCGAAATGTTAAGACTGTTTTTTTTTGTAATATTGATTTTAAGATAGGATCAGAAAGTAAAATGGGCCAGTGCTTGGACAGGATTTTGCAGATATTACCAGTGCAGGAGATAAAATTTGTAATAAAATTGAATTTTCTATCTAAAATGCCTTTTTTTATTTCTGCATTCATCAGTATAAAAAAAAAAAAAAAAACATTTTATTGATCCTAAAAAAACTAAAAGAATATTAATACTGATGAAAGCAGAAATAAAAAAATATTAATATTATACCGGTGTATAAGTGTATAAGGCAGTGTATAAGTGTGTGCAGTGTATAAGGCAGCTTTCTCTAGGATGAGTTAAATCCCTGTGAAATCCAGACAGCTTGCAGCCTTTTCAGAAAAGGAGCATGTCTAGACAAAGACAGGAAATACAAGGTACTTAATTATTATTTATATGCAAAATGATTTCTACTTGGTCATTTTATGAACCTATTTCTTGTGCATCTGTTCCAAATAGAGGCGGCCATGACGCTATTATAGTTCTAATAAAACAAAAGACAGACAGCGCTCCATCGTGTGAAACCGTTGTTGCACACAGAATTTAGTAAAGGTGGATATTGCTCTTACCCTAAAGGGTTACACTCCACCAAGTGCAACAATGGATCAAAACGTAGAATATGAATAAGGTGTCAGGCAGCCACTCCTCGTCTCGTCAAAATGTATCGATAAATAGATAAAAACTCCAGGATCAAGGATTAAAAAAAGGAGAAGATATCCATCAAAGATAAGCTTACAGACCTTGAAGATAGATCTAGACGTTGTAATATAAGGATGGTGGGGTTTCCTGAAGGGGTGGAGGGGGGGGGGGGGGGGACTCTGCTATCCAGTTTCTCAGTATATGGCTGAAGGATGTGATAGGTGAGGGGCACCTTACCCCAATGTTTGGGATTGAACGAGCCCATCGGGTTCCAAGGCGGATACCTCCTCCAGGGGGCCCCCCTAGGACAATCCTAATTAAGTTATATACCTCCCAGTATAGGGACACGACCCTTAGGAGGGCAAGAGAGATGAGGGACCTACAGTATAATGGGCAGAATATTTTTGTATATCCGGATTTCTCCTGGGAGACCCAGAGGAAAAGGGCATCATTCCGGGAGATAAAAAGGCGATTAAAGAATTCGGGGGTCCCCTTTTCCCTTTTGTTTCCAACGAGACTCCGGGTAGAGCATAAGGGAAACGTAATAATATTTGGAACCTCACAGGAAGTCTCGGATTGGATGGATAAAGAAGGCATGTAGTATAGGATATTATGGCGGCACCAGGGGTTAGAAGTATTAGTTGAGTAATAATCCTGCGTCTGAGGGGGGGTGGGGGGGGGGAGTTTGCGGGGTGTCACTAGGATTGAAATGCATTGTAGATATACGGTGCATTATTGGGAGGGAGGAAGGGGGGGTGGATGGGGGGAGGGGGGGAGGGGGAAGGGGGAGGGACGAGGCAGGGGGGGAGGGGGGTAGAGAGGGGGGGAGGGGGAGCGAGATTTCTTTTTCTTTTTTATTTATTTTTTTTTCTCTCTCTTAGATTAATATGTCCGCTTTTAAGATGTTAGCCTGGAATGTGCGAGGTATGTCGGATAGAGTTAAAAAGTGTGCAATTTTTGATTATGTTCGGGGGTACCTTCCTGCTATCATATGCTTAGTTGAGACCCATAGGTCAAGAGATGAGCAGATATTACCAAGAAGGTGGGCTAAGGAAGAATACCACTCCAGATTTTCTTCGTACTCGGCGGGAGTCTCGGTATATGTTCATAGGAAGGTGCCTCTCGAAATAAATGACTCAAAAATAGATAGGTATGGTCGATACGTATTTCTTTATGGAATGTGGGAAAGTAGGGCTGTTATCTTGGCCTTTAGAGTGGATGTTCTGAGGGATCTCGTGAGCTATAGCGAAAGGAAGACATATGCGGCATTATGGATAGTGGGGATATGAATAACGTAATGGACCCTAGTATGGACAGATACAAATTAGGTAGGAACGTAGGAGGGAGTGAAACAGCATTGGCGAGGTACTGTGGAGAGATGAATTGGGTTGATGGGTGGCGGAAATTAAACCCAGGAGTAAGACAGTAATCATGCTTTAGTACCTCATATAACACTGCTTCCCGAATTGATCTCTGTCTCTGTGATAAGAATGCGATGATCTGGACCAGTAGAATGCAGTATAAAGCCAAAACCCTGTCGGACCACTGTCCAGTGGTGGTGGAAATTGGTGGTAAGGCAATGGATGGGAAAAGGCTGGGCTTTCGGCTTAACCCCCACTGGATAGAACTAGTGGGAGACAAGGACTGGTTTAGACAGGAAATGGAAGCATTCTGGGAGATTAACTATAATTCTGCGAGTCCTCAGATAGTATGGGATGCCATGAAGGCATTCTTGAGGGGCCTATATATAGGGCGAATTAATAAAAAGAAAAAGGAATTTGCCCAGGAGGAATCAATGCTGAATAGTAAAGTGGTAACGTTAGAAACTGGGATAGACGAAGACAGTGGGGGTGAACGGCTGCTAGAACTGAAGGCAGCCCAAGAGGATTACAAAGAATATCTACTTAAAAAGGCACAAAACAAACTATTCTTTAGTGGGCAATTTAACTTCTTTGAGAAAGGGAAACCAAATAAGACATTGTCTAGACTACTTAAAAATCAAGGTGAGGAAGGTGGTATTGTCGCTTTGAGGAGGGAGGATGGTAGTATAACTACAGAGAGAGAAGAAATAGCTCAAATGGTTAGCTCCTTTTTCTCCAATCTCTATATAAGTAGCAATATTAATAGGGCTGAAGTAGTGGAATTTCTGAGAGGAATTAATATTCCAAGTTTAACAGAGGATGCTAGGGATGCTTTGGACGATCCAATTTCCCTCCAGGAATTGGAGGACGCACTGGCATCAATTCAGGGGAATACTTCCCCTGGGTCTGATGGTATTCCATTTCAGATATATAGGATTTACTCAACCCTGCCGCTTCCAAAACTGCTGGGTATCATTAATGAATCCTGGAGGGGGGGCGCTCTCCCTAAATCAATGTGTGAGGCTAATATCAGGCTTATTAGGAAAAAAGATAAAGATCCTTTGGATTTGGGCTCATATTGCCCTATCTCCTTGCTCAATACGGATATAAAGATAATAGCGAAGGTATTGGCAAGGAGACTAGATACAGTGGTGGAGGTAGTGGTGGGGAGAGACCAGGGGGGATTCAGGGCAGGAAGAACGGTCCACGACAATATCCACCAGGTATATGAGGCAATCCAGAGTGGATCCCGGGGCCCCCGCTCCATTCTGTCATTGGATGCTACTAAAGCCTTTGACAGGGTGGAGTGGGGATACCTTTGGGAAGTTTTGAAGAGGGTGGGGGTGGGCCCGAGATTTCTGAGTTATATTCAGTTATTGTATACTAATCCGGAGGCGAGTGTAGTGGTGGATGGAATTCCCTCCTACCCATTTAAACTTAGTAGAGGAACAAGACAGGGTTGCCCCCTCTCACCCTCTTTATTTTTAATTTATATTGAACCCCTAGCGGCTTGGATAAGAGATAATCATTTCTATGAGGGATTTGGAGTAAACGGAGAAGCAAATAAGATCTTGTTATTCGCAGATGATATCCTCCTTTTTGTAACTAATCCACAAGAAAAAATACACCGGATTATGAAATTGTTCGATATGTTTGCCCCTTTATCCGGGCTGGAAATAAATTGGAGTAAATCTACTATGCTCCCCTTAGATGAAGACATGGGGGAGATGGTGGGAAGATTATCCGTGTTAAAAAAAGCGAATGTTTCCCTTATTTGGGAGTAAAAATAGCAGCCATTAACGATAGATTTGTGACTAATAATTTACGCCCCTTATTAAATAGTCTAGGGAAGAGAGTAGAAGTATGGATTAAAATGCCTTTCTCGATGTCAGAAAGGATGGCGATAGTAAAGATGGTGGCCCTTCCACAGATCCTGTTTTTCCTTAGTGCCTCGCCAATGTGGATTGGCAAGGGTTGGTTCCGGAAGATAGAAGTAATACTGGGTAGATTGCTGTGGGGAAGAAAAAGGGTCCGTTTGAAGTACAGATATTGTATGGCCCCCGGAGATAGGGGGGGACTGGATATGCCCAACTTTTCTGTTTACTATTTGGCTGCGCAGTTGGTACGAATTGTGAACTGGAGGAATTCTAGATATCTGGAGAAGATTGTAGCAGATAAGGAGAAGGAGAACATATATGAAGTGTTGGAATTGGATGAGTATGATGAGAAGGGTTTAGATAACACGCTGTTATTGCACAAATTTAAAAAAGTATGGGCAAGATTAAAAGAAGAATTACATATAGAATATAGTTTTGGGTTCACACCTTTATGGACTAATAATAAATTTAAAGAATTGGTTGATTGTGAGTCAACTTTTTGGGATAGTAAGGGTATAAAACGACTGGAACAAATATTCGATAACGGACAACTTTTTTAATTTGATCACATAAAAAGGGGGTATGATATTAATGATAATGACTGGCTGTATTATTGGTAGGTTAGCCATGCAGTCCATAACACGATAGACAAGGAGGTATATGTAACACAGAAACACAATTTTATAGAAGCACTAATTCAAATAGAGCACTTTAAAAAAAAAAGGAATTTCAATTTTGTATAAGAAATTAAATAAGGTTATTGGAATAAGGGGGATTGATAGAATTAAAGAAAAATGGTCTCGGACAGTGGTTACTGTGTCTGAAGATGATTGGGACATTATGGCCCAAAATATAAGTAAGGTTTCCCGTAATATGGAACATAAAATTACACAATTTAAGATACTACACAGGACCCACTACTCCGCGCTTCACTTATATAGGATGGGGGTGAAGACTACGTCACAATGTGTTAAATGTGGTTTAGATGAAGCGGATTATCTACATAGTTTCTGGTCATGTGAGAAGATATCGGTTTTCTGGGAATCTGTAATAAAAGAGGTAGAAACCAGAATTCCTCTGAAGATACCTCGTACGATAGAGTTTATACTGCTAGGAGTTTTTGGTAATATGGGAAAATACGAGTGTCTGTTACATCGGACTCTGTTCTTTGATAGATTGATCATACTAAGGAATTGGATATCCCCTAAAGAACTGCAGATAGAGGAATGGAAGGAGGGGCTAAAAACCATGAAAGACAAGGAGTTTAGATGGACAAGGAGCAAGCGGGGTCAAAGAGAATGTAGAAAGATTTGGAATATATCGTAGATTTGAATTAAAATTCGGTTTGTTTTTTTTTGGTTTTTTTTTCCCGCTTCTCCTCTCTCTCTCTCTTTCTCTCTCGGGGCCAGAAGGTGGGGTGGGGTGGGGGGGGGGGGGGGGGGTACTAATAATGAATATGTATACTTTTTTCGGATACAGACTAGTATAAGTATGGCTATATGGCCTTTTCTTCTTGACTGGTGTTGTTATGTACATTCGAATCGTATACTGTATTTTTGTAAATTTTATATTTAAAAGAAATAAAAAATATTTATAAAAAAAAAAAAAAATAAATAAAAAAGATTAAAACTACAGGGTGTGGACAGGATACACGGGCGCTCAACAACCAGGTAGCATTATAAAAAGTATTTATTTTCCCATAATGCAGCGCATTTCACAGCACAGCTGCTTCATCAGGCATGCCTGATGAAGCAGCTGTGCTGTGAAACGCGATGCATTATGGGAAAAGTAATACATTTTATCCTGCTACCTGGTTGTTGAGCACCTGTGTATCCTGTCCACACCCTGGAGTTTTTATCTATTTATCGCTATTATAGTTCTAGAAAGAATGCACTTTGTGTAGTAAACTTTGCAAATGTAAAAAATTTCATTTTTTGGCACAAAATCTAAGTTTTTCTTATGTATTTGCACCATATAGAGGTGGCTGAATTAGAGTAATATAAAGCCTGCACTTTGTGCACAAAGCATTGCAAATGTAAAATGGAAGAGGGAAGGGGGGGGGGGGGGAAAGAGAGAAGCAAACACCCCCAGCTTCTAGAAGTTCAACAGCATTGAGTCCAGTATGAGTAGAATGAAAAAATATTTTACATATAGAAACACACATATTATTATGCATAATAGGTCAAAGGGCACATTTGTACACTTACTTGAGCATGTATGTACATTTTCTTCCAAATGACAGTAAAGCTTAAAGCGCTAAGCTCCGGCGCTAAGACATCTTATCCCCTATCCAAAGGAGGGGACCCCCGTGATCTTCCACGTTGCACCCCGCTAGAATCAGCCCCCGGAGCGTGCTCGCTCCATGTCTGATTACTAGCGATCTAAGGGACGGAGCATAGTGACGTCACAGCTCCGCCCCAGTGTGACGTCACGGCTCCGCCCCCTCATTGCAAGCCTATGGAGGGGGCGTGACAGCTGAAAAAAACGAAAAAAAAAACGAAAAAAAAACTCTGGTCCTTAAGGGGTTAAGCTCCTCAGATAGGCTAAGTTTCTACTTGTTTTATTTTTACATTTTTTTTAAATGCCAAGAAAAACGCCAATTCTGCTGCATGGCGTTTTTTCAGCCAAAAAACGCTGCGGCCAGATGTTAGCTGTAAATCAATGAGAAATCGCAAAATTCTTATTCCACTTGGCGTTTGTTTAATCCTTTTGGTGTTTTTTTCACTCTTTTTTGGCATTTTCCAGCTCCTTGGCGATTTTCCAAAATCGCAGCATGTTGAGCCACTGGCGATTTTTTTGTCAAAATCTTAGCGTTTTTCTCCCATAGAAATCTATGGGAGTGAAAAAACGTCAAGAAAAACGATATGTGGGTTTTAACTGTGGCGTTTTTGCAGGAGGTTTTTATTCTTTTTTGGACTTTAGCGATCTAAAAAAGTGATGGAGATACCTTTTTTAATAAAATTTCGTAGGGTACCATTAAACAAAATAATAAAGATACAGTAGTGAAGGAAAAAATTGTATCTAACGAAATTTATATTTTTTATAAAATTTTTATTAATTTTTAAAACAGGGATCAATATATGTGGGCGGGTGGGGACCTAAAAATGTAGCCGACAATAATAAAAATGTAGTGTGTGTGCGTTTTTCACTTTTTTTCTTTATTTTTTACATTTTTTTAGGTAGTACTACTACTCCCAGCATGGAACACACTGTTCCATGATGGGAGTAGTAGTACCTGTACTAATTCACAGATCGCCCATTGCGACCCTCCTGTATAATGTATCTATGTGGCTGGCCACTCTTCTATGGTCCCCTGCACTGCCGTATATATGCACCTATTCATATTTCCCGCAGAGAGCTCTGATTGGCCAGAAGGTTCCAGCCAATGACAGCTCTCTGTGGGAAATAGGAATCTGTGTATATATACGGCAGTGCAGGGGATTATAGGAGAGCGGCTGCATCCATACATTATACAGGAGGATCACAGCGGGTGTCAGGAGTGACATCCACTGTGATCTTTCCTTAACTGCAAGTACTACTACTCCCAACATGGAGCACACTCTGCTCAATGCTGGGAGCTGTAGTACCTGCATTAATAGACAGATCGCAACAGGTGTCAGAAGTTACACTCGCTGCGATCTGTCTATTATTGCAGGTACTACAGCTCCCATCATGGAGCAGAGTGTGCTCCATGTTGGGAGTAGTAGTACCTGCAGGTAAGAACAGATCACAGCGGGTGTCACTGCTGACATCCGCTGCGATCGTCCTGTCTATAGCAGAGATGCAGAGCGGCTGTATACAGCACTCGCATCTCTGCACTATACTCCGGCCGGCCACTCACTCATTCATATTTCCCTCAGAGCTGTGATTGGCTGCAACCATCCGGCCAATCACCACTCTGGGCAGAAAATATGAATGAGTGATGTTCTATTCACATTACTGGCCAGAGTACAGAGCAGAGATTTGAGCGCTGTATAGAGCCGCTCCACATCTCTGCTATATTACGGACGATTGCATCGGGTGTCACGACTGACACCCGGAGCATATGTCTGTATGACAGTCTGTTCCATGCTGGGAGTAGTAGTACTACCTAAAAAAAAAATTTAATTTCGTAAAATTTTTTTTTTATTTGGTACCCAATCAATTTTGTAGAAACTTCGTAGAAAATGAAGTAGAAGCTTAGCCATACCATGGCTGCTACTGCCCACTGCAAGTGCAACTATCTATCACAGCAGAACTATCACAGTTATTATGCACGCTCGGCTTCTGGCTCTCAACAATATTTGGACCTACTACTGTTAGGGATGGATTAATGTGCGGCCTTAATCTGTGAGTGACTACCGCTATACTAATTTCCGACATAAGAAAATTCACACCAGGCCAGGTTGGCATGGGTTCTCTCCTCGCTACCCCAGGGAGTTCTGTTTATTACAGGAAGTAAATTTGGTTTTTACAAACTGAGAAAAAGGGGAGGGTGAAAGGTAAAATTATGCATCGTTCTATATGCTGATTGGTCATTTGAGAGTGGCGTAGCATAAATCATTATCTTGCAAGTCCTCTTAGCTTAAGATTTCAGCATCTTTCCACAAAATCCAATGTTTAGACGTCTTGTATCCATAGTCTCCATCTCAAGGCTCCAGTCTTAGCTACAGGCAAAGCGATAAGATGAAATGTTCTGCATTTAGCATTCTGATGTATCTGGGTTAAAGGGTAAGGGAACAGATATTTTTCCAGCAGCAATGGCATTTTAATATTAATATATATATATTAGTCATTAGAAACATAAGGGTCATCCCTATCACTACTAAGTGCTGTTAGGTGACTGTAATCAACATTTATTAATGTGTTTTTTTAGTCTTTTTAAATATGCAACACAAAGCGTTGGGAAGGTTTCAATTTTATTGCTTTTTTTCAGAGCACCATGTGATTTTACATTTTTTTTTTCATAGTTCATAAACATTAAAAACTTACTATACAGAGATTGTCCAATATTTGCCATATGCCATGACTTTTACTAATAAAAAACAAAACAAAAACAAGACAAGAAATACATTTTGCTCCTGCAATGACACATCATTAGTTGTGTAGGGCTGGATTCATACACATTTTAGGCCTTTTTTTAAATCAATATTTTTTTGTATGTCCAAAACATAAAAAAGGTGCAAATCTTTCCATTAAAGTATTTCTCTGTGTCGGTTCCACTCCTGGATTTGGTAAAACTACAGTCCAAGACACTATAGGCCTCATTTACTAAGCTGAAACCAACCGGTTATTGTCTGGTTATTTTGGCGCAGAGTGTCTGAGACATGTCTGCGCCAGTTTGCGACAGTGTGAAAAATCCAACAAACCCGACATTGCACAGTGAAAAGCCGAAAAGGGGCATGGTCTGTCGCAAAGGGGGCGTGGTCGGTCCGAAAAGGGGCGTGGTTTCACAACCCGACCTATTTACTATTGAATTCACAGAAAATCTTGTGGGTAAATGGCTGGAAATATCGACCTAGAAAAAGCTGGTCAGAAAATGTTCCCGACTTTTCCCAGTAGTAAATAGAGAGGAATCCTGAAAGTCTGAAACAACTTTTCCCACTAGTAAAAACCCGAAACTCTTAGTAAATGAGGCCCTATGAGTGTGAATCCAGCCTAACTTTAAAATGATCCAGCACCTCATTTTAAACATTTTGGTATCAGTACTCACATCTGGGTTGGAGGCTCACGCAGTGTTATGTTCCCATCAACATGACAGACACCTCAGCAGAATCTGCAGCAGATTTGCTCTGGGCCCAGTGAAGTCAATGGGTAGCAACATAATCCACAAGCAGAATTTCCGCTGTGGAAAACCTGCAGCGGATTATGTATGCGTGAACATACCATAAAGGGTCTGAATACTTATGTCAATGCAATATTTTAGCTTTTTTCTTTTCAATAAAATAGCATAGATTTCTAACATTTTGTTTTTACTTTGTCATAGGGTACTGAGTACAGAATGATTGGGATAAACTTGAACATTCATTATTTTAGTGCAAGGCTGCAACATAATTTATATTGTATCGTTTTATTATTTTGAATCCATTTCCAGGCTGAGGATGTAAAAAAAACTGCTATAAAACCTGCAGTATTTAAAAAAAAAAAAAAAAAAATGCTGTGTATAAAATCCTTCTTAACCCCTACAGGACCCATGTGGTAACGGTACGTCCCGACACCCTGGGTCTTAAGGACCAGGGACGTACATTTACGTCATGGGCAGTTCTGGTCCCCGCCGGGCGGGGATCTGAGTGGGATGCCTGCTGAAATCATTCAGCAGGCATCCCGTGCAAATGCCCAGGGGGGTCATCAGACCCCCCATGTCGGCGATCGCGGCAAATCGCAAGTGAATTCACACTTGCGATTTGCGCGATTCCGGGTCATTACGGGTCTATAGTGACCCGGAATGTAAGGGGGATTGCTGGTGTCTAAGACACCCACGATCCCCCTGAAGCGATGGGTGTGAGGTGGCAGGGGTGCCACCCCTCCTATCCCTGCTAATGGTGGTCTAGACGCGACCACCAATAGCAGATTGGGGGCGGGGGGTTTACTTTCGTTTTCCCCATCCTGCCCTCCCACAATAGGCGGGCCAGGACGGGGAAACGACGGGGACCGGCGCCGAAGTTCCACTTACCGATCCGGGCGGGCGACGGAGGCTGCGGGCGACGGAGATCGGCGGGCAGCGATGACGTGCGGCTGGATCCGACGGAAGTCGGTGAGTTGCCTAGCAACATCTGGAGGGTACAGTTTGAGACCATTATACAGTGGTACAACTCCCAGCATGCCCAGACAGCTGTTTGGGCATGCTGGAATATGTAGTTTTGCAACAGCTGGAGTGCTACAGTTCGAGACCACTATATAGTGGTCCCTAAACTGTAGCCCTCCAGATCTTGATAAAAATCCAACTCCTAGCATGCCCAAACAACTGTTTGCTGTCAGGGCATGCTGGGAATTGTAGTTTTGCAACAGCTGGAGGACCACAGTTTGGAGATCACTTTGCAGTGTTCTCTAAAACTGTAGCCCTCCAGATGTTGCAAAACTGCAAATCCCAGCATGTCCAAACAGCAATCAGCTGTCTCGGCATGCTGGGAGTTGTACTTGCCTACCTCCAGCTATTGCATAACTACATCTCCCAGCATGCCCTTCGGCGATCAGTACATGCTGGGAGTTGTAGTTTTGCAACAGCTGGAGGCACACTGGTTAGAAAATACTGAGTTAGGTAACAGAACCTAACTGAAGGTTTTCCAACCAGTGTGTCTCCAGCTGTTGCAAAAGTACAACTCCCAGCATGCACGGTCTGTCAGTACATGCTGGGAGTTGTAGTTTTGAAACAGCTGGAGGTTTGCACCCCCCCCCCCCCACCGCCCCCCGGGTGAACGTACAGGGTAGGTTTACAGTAAGTTTCCTGCTTCAAGTTTGGGCTGCGGTAAATTTTTCGCCGCAGCTCAAACTCCTAGCGAGAAACTCACCGCAACACGTCAGTGCGAATGTACCCTAAAAACACTACACTACACTAACACATATTAAAGAGTAAAACACTACATATACACATACCCCTTACACTGCCCCCCCCCCCCCCCCCCCCCCAAAAAATAAAAATGAAAAACATATTGTATGGCAGGGTTTCCAAAACGGAGCCTCCAGCTGTTGCAAAATAACAACTCCCAGCATTTCCAGACAGCCACTGACTGACCCGGCATGCTGGGAATTTAGCAACCGCTGGAGGCACCCTGTTTGGGAATCACTGGCGTAGAATACCCCTATGTCCACCCCTATGCAATCCCTAATTTAGTCCTCAAATGCGCATGGAAGCTCTCTCACTTCGGATCCCTGTCGTATTTCAAGGAAAGAGTTTAGGGCCACATATGGGGTATCTCCATACTCGGGAGAAATTGCACTACAAATTTTGGGGGGCTTTTTCTCCTTTTGCCCCTTATGAAAAGGAAAAGTTGGGGCTACACCAGCTTGTTAGTGTAAAAAAAGTAAAAAAATGTACACTAACATGCTGGTGTTGCCCTTTACTTTTTATCTTCACAAGCGTTAAAAGGAAAAAAAGACCCCCAAAATTTGTTACGCAATTTCTCCTGAGTACAGAAATATGTGGGCGTAAAATGCTCTGCGGGCGCACAACAAGGCTCAGGAGTGAGAGTGCACTATGTACATTTGAGGCCTAAATTGGTGCTTTGCACAGGGGTGGCTGATTTTAGAGCGGTTCTGACATAAACGCAAAAAAATAAATACCCACATGTGATCCCATTTTGGAAACGACACCCCTCACGTAATGTAATAAGGGGTACAGTGAGCATTTACGCCCCACAGGTGTCTGACAGATTTCGGAACTGTGGTCCGTGAAAATGAAAAACATTTTTTTCATTTGCACAGCCCACTGTTCCAAAGATCTGTCAAACGCCAGTGGGGTGTAAATACTCACTGCATCCCTTATTAAATTCTGTGAGGGGTGTAGTTTCCAAAATAGGGTCACATGTGGAGGGTCCACTGTTCTGGCACCACGGGGGGGGGGGGGGCTTTGTAAACGCACATGGCCCCTGACTTCCATTCCAAACAATTTTTTTCCCAAAAGCTCAATGGCGCTCCTTCTCTTCTGAGCATTGTAGTGCGCCAGCAGAGCACTTGACGTCCACACATGGGGTATTTCCATACTCAGAAGAGATGGGGTTACAAATTTTGGGGGGTATTTTCTGCTATTAACCCTTGCAAAAGTGTGAAATTTGGGGGGAAACACATTTTAGTGAAAAAAATAATTTTTTTTACATATGCAAAAGTCGTGAAACACCTGTGGGGTATTAAGGCTCACTTAATTCCTTGTTACGTTCCTCAAGGGGTCTAGTTTCCAAAATGGTATGCCATGTGTTTTTTTTTTTTTGCTGTTCTGGCACCAAAGGGGCTTCCTAAATGCAACATGCCCCCCAAAAACCATTTCAGAAAAACGTACTCTCCAAAATCCCCTTGTCGCTCCTTCGCTTCTGAGCCCTCTACTGCGCCAGCCGAACAATTTACACAGACATATGAGGTATGTGCTTACTCGAGAGAAATTGGGCTACAAACATAAGAATACATTTTCTCCTTTTACCCCTTGTAAAAATTCAAAAATTGGGTCTACAAGAACATGCCAGTGTAAAAAATTAAGATTGTGAATTTTCTCCTTCACTTTGCTGCTATTCCTGTGAAACACCTAAAGGGTTAAAACGCTGACTGAATGTCATTTTGAATACTTTGGGCGGTGCAGTTTTTATAATGGGGTCATTTGTGGGGTATTTCTAATACGAAGACCCTTCAAATCCACTTCAAACCTGAACTGGTCCCTGAAAAATAGCGAGTTTGAAAATTTTGTGAAAAATTGGAAAATTGCTGCTGAACTTTGAAGCCCTCTGGTGTCTTCCAAAAGTAAAAACACGTCAATTTTATTATGCAAACATAAAGTAGACATATTGTATATGTAAATCAAATTTTTTTTAATTTGGAATATCCATTTTCCTTACAAGCAGAGAGCTTCAAAGTTAGAAAAATGCAAAAATTTTTAATTTTCCATCAAATTTGGGGATTTTTTACCAAGAAAGGATGCAAGTTACCACAAAATTTTACCACTGTGTTAAAGTAGAATATGTAACGAAAAAACAGTCTTGGAATCAGAATGATAACTAAAAGCATTCCAGAGTTATTAATGTTTAAAGTGACAGTGGTCAGATGTTCAAAAAACGCTCTGGTCCTAAGGTGTAAAATGGCCTGGTGCTTAAGGGGTTAAAGGGGTACTCCGCTGGGAAAATGTTTTTTTTTTTTTTTTTTTTTTAAATCAACTGGTGCCAGAAAGTTAAACAGATTTGTAAATTACTTCTATTTCAAAATCTTAATCCTTTCAGTAATTATCAGATGCTGTATGCTCCACAGGAAGTGCTTTTCTTTTTGAATTTCCTTTCTGTCTGACCACAGTGCTCTTTGCTGACACCTCTGTCCATGTCAGGAACTGTCCAGAGCAGGAGAGGTTTGCTATGGAGATTTTCTCCTGCTCTGGACAGTTCCTGACATGGACAGACAGAAAGAAAATTCAAAAAGAACAGAACTTCCTGTGGAGCCTACAGCAGCTAATAAAGTACTGGAAGATTTTTATAAGATTTTTTATTTTTATAGTAAAGTAATTCACAAATCTGTATAACTTTCTGGTATCACTTGATTTAAAAGAAAATGTTTTCCAGTGGAGTACCCCTTTAAGGGTAGGGTCACACATGCCATATTTTGCTGCGTATTTTCCTACCAATGAAGTCAATTGGTAGCAAAATATGCAGCTGATTTCGATACCCATTGACTTCAATAGTAGGAAAATACGAATAAGCAAATATGTAGCAAAAAGAGGCACATCAAGTCTTTTTTTCTACACTATATAATTTTATGTCAGATCAATTTGTGATCTGTTTTCAACAATGCAAGTTTAAGCTCATGCAAGGTAAAAATCTTTGAGTCCTAATTTAATATTTGCCACAATGGAAATGTGTGGCCACCAACAGCTAATTTAGTCATAATTGAGGGGATTGAAAGGAGTTTCTGCTACTGGACCCATGATGAGCAGCAGATTGACTGCAGGTCTGCATTTGTCCTTTTTAGGATGACCCCTTATAGGATGACGTTGGTCACTAAATATAATCATGTATTTTACAGACATTATAACAGAGTTTAAAGGGGTACTCCGGCGCTTAGACATCTTATCCCCTATCCAAAGGATAGGGGATAAGATGCCTGATTGCGGGGGTCCTGCTGCTGGGACCCCCGTGATCTTGCACGCAGCACCCCAGTTAAAATCAGTCCCTGGAGCATGTTCGCTCCGGGTCTGATTACCAGCGACCCCGTGTGACGTCACGCGCCGCCCCTCAATGAAAGCCTATGGGAGGGGGCGTGACAGCTATCCCTTTAAAGTATACTGTGCTTTTGGATACCCTCCTGTTTATGATAAAATTTTATACATTTCGGTTCTTTCTTATAGTTTACAATAAGTTACATGAAAAGAAAATTATGGCTTAAAACAATGAGCTAGATGAACCAGTTCTAACATCACAAGTAAAAGTAATCCTCAAAGGTTTGAAAAAGGTTTTTTAGGGCTTCTTTACACATACTATTTTTTCAGTGTTTTTAAAAGCTTGTAAAAAAACACCTCAAATTTCTAGTGTTTATCGTTTGGATGGCATTTTATAAACATGCATTTCATTTTGTCCTACATTGGAACCTGTGGCAAAACCACTATACCCAGACCATGGCAAAACCACTATACCCAGACCATGCTGCTTTAAAAAAAAATAAAAAAAAATCGCAACTGCGCTCAGACATGGAACAAAAACAAAAAATATTTTTGTAATTTTCAATATTTGACTAAACTAACACAACATTATTTTACCTAAAACACACAAATCCAGCTCAATGTTGGTTGCACACACCGCATTATTCGGAAAAACATTGAAGTTGGATTGATAGACATTCAGATCCCTGTATCATGGAAGGACTGGGAGATGAGGGCAAGTGATGAGGCATGCCAGGCTCTGACACTTGAGCAGCTGGGCTCCACCTCCTTGATACTTGGCTGAGCACTATAATGGTGACTTTATAAGTTTGGTAACCACCATGTGCTCCAGAAAAGGTGTCGTTTTCTTCTAAAACTGTATGTTCTAGGAATGGATGTACCAAAAGTCTGCCTCTGCCTAAGGGTATGTTCACACGAGTAGATCCCAAACACGAATTACGATACGGATCCGCCACTGAAGGACCGCTGCATGCTGCCTTTACAGGTGCCTTTTCAGAGCGGCAATACACCGCTACAAGCAGACACACTGCATGCGCAGTATACTCGCACATCGCAGCAGCTGTCGGCCTAGCTCATTGAGCAGGGGGAGCGGCCGCGATATGTGTGAGTACACCACGCATGCGCAGCGACTCGCACATCACTACAGTGAGTCTGCTTGTAGCAGCGTATTGCCGCTCAGAGCTAAAGCGGCGGATCCACAGCGTAATACGCGCTGGGGATACGCTCGTGTAAACGTACCCTTAGACTGTATTTCAGGTTTAACAGCAGCTTGTTTTGTGCGCAGTAGGCCCATCAGAGGCTGCTTATTGAGAAAAGAAAAAAAAAAGACAGCATGGATCCTGATGCTGCGCACTTCCCCTGGTTTATAACTAGTGATCGCAGGAATGAGACGCAGTGAGATAAAAACTTTCACTTGTCTGAGCAACATGTCAAAAATTTTTTTTTTTTTATGATAGTTACCTTTAATTTCTCTACAGCTTGTTCCAAATTATTATGCAAATACTATTTAAGTCTCACAAAGATTAAATATTTTATTTTTCAGTTTAACACATGGATGGCATTGTCTCAGGGCTCTTTTGATCACTGAAAACAATCTCGGACACCTGTGATAATTAGATTGGCAGGTTATGGCGGTTCCACGGTATATAACAGTATTTCTATTCCTTCCTTCCTCCCCCCCCCCCCCCCACCCCAAAATTAACTATCAGCCCAGCACTGCGCTGTCCCCATCGGGGTAAATACTCACATATCACCCGCAAGCGCTGCCCTCCTCGTCCTCCTGCTTGTTGCGGCCACCGGCGCTGACACTCTATAGCTGTACGTTATCCCTATGCCCGGGCTGCAAAAGGTAAACAAAATGAACTTTAACGCACGTTCCTACATCGGCCTTAAGCTGGGGACGGGAACATCGGAGAGCCCACTGTCACGTAAGAAGCCGGCTTCTTACATGACAGTGTGCTCAAACCCTCACCGGCCGAGGCGGAACATCACTGCGGCCGGTGATAGGCTGACGGCTGTCCCACGTTCCATTCCCGACGGGGAAGGTGAGTTAAAGTTGATTTTGTTTACCATTTGCAGCCCGGGCATAGGGATACCGCACAGCTATAGAGTGTCAGTGCTGGCGGCCACAACAAACAGGACGAGTAAGGCAGGGCTTGCGGGTGATATGTGGGTATTTACCCTGATGGGGACAGCGAAGCGTTGATAATTAATTAGGGGGGGGGGGGGGGAGAACAGCGCTCGTGGGTCACATATGATTAGTTCCCCGATGGGGACAGTGCAGCGCAGGGCTGATAATTAATTCATTCCCGAGGGGGAGGGGCCAAACCGGTATTGCGGTATGGGGAAAAATTCATATAAAGCCGGGCAAAAATTTCGGTATTCGGTATGAACCGGTATACCGCCTCATGCCGCAAAGAATACTTCTGCATCAATGGCTGCCATGGGGTTAAAAGGAGAGAAAGTCATGGTGTGGCCTCCATCCTCCCCTGACCTCAATCCTATTGAGAAACTTTGGAGCATCCTCCAGCAAAAGATCTATGAGGGTGGGAGGCAGTTTACATCAAACAGCAGCTCTGGGAGGCTATTCTGACATCTTGCAAACAAATTCAAGAAGAAACTGTCCAAAATGTTCGATGTATGGAAGACTTGTGAAGCTGCTATCAAATAAGGGGTCCTATGTTAAAATGTAACATGACCTATTAAAATGTTTAAAAAGTAAAAATGTAGTTAAAAGTTGGACTGAAATATCTTTTGATTTCAGTAAATATGCTGCAAACACAACAAATGACAATTTCCAGTTCTTTACAACCTATAAAGTGTTTTGAAACTTACTGTGCATAATAATTTGGAACAGTGCATTGTAAGTTTTTTATGTTTAAAAGAACAATTATGGACATTTATCAACGGGTTTAGTCAGGTTTTCTTTACTATAATTGTCGCAACTGCGACTACGCGATTTTTCGTGCGACATTTTGACTGGAAAGCGAGAAAAGCAAGTTTTCCAAAAATTAACTACGTAGTAATAATTTTAAAATGGACTACGGGTAGTCAGGTATTTATTAACTGCGACAGTCGCAACTGCGCAAAAAAAAGTCGCAACAGGATTAAAAATTGACTAAATTTACTCCAGCTCAAACATGGAGCAGAAAAAGCTACTACTAAAGTAAAAAAGGAAAAATTGCTTACGTGAAAAAAAATTATCAACAGGCTGAAACCAGTTGATAAATAAGTCACACATAAGCAAAAAAAAAGTAAAGAAAAAATTACTAAAAAAAAGAATACATAAGCAAATATTGATAAATGTCCCTCAATACTGTTATCATTAGGAGGTTTGTTCAATAAAATTTGAATTGTACTCTTAATAGTTGATAACATAAGAATTATGCTGACTGTTATTTACATCAATAATTTAGGTAAATGAGAAAAATATAATTTGCATAATAATTTGGAACAGGGTGTACTTGTACAGGTTTCCCCACAGATAACACCTGAGAGCTGGAAGGGTCAAACAGCAAAAACTGCTTACTGTCAAAGACCTCTCCAACATGAAGGGACGGTACAATGTGGAGAATTACTTTAAAAGCACATCTTTCACCTGAACTAACCTTTGTAACGTAGCCCCATAGGCACATATTCATTATTGTACTAACATGCCTTTATTTTATTAACAGCCCGGTTTGTGCAGTATGCTCATGCACAAGTACTGTGGTTTCACCTGTTTAACCCTTGTCAGTCAGTCCACTTGTCACAGTCACTAGAGTGCTCTGTGCACTCCAGGAACAGCGTCCAAACCCAACCCAAGGTCAAAACTTCACCAGAAACCACAGTACTGATACACAAGCACAGAGTAGCCGAGTAGCCCTGTGTTAGTCTAAGACCAGTCCCATTTGGGTGTGAGTCGTGTCGGATTGGCTCTGCTCCCTACCTGCTGGCTCCACCTCCAGGACAATGATAATGGATTTACAAAGTCCTTTTTTTCTTCGTTTCAGCCACCACAATCTATATATATAAAACTCAACGTGTGTATGTATGTATGTATGTGTGTATGTTCCAGCATCACGTCCAAACGGCTAAAGATATTAACATGAAACTTGGCACACATGTTACTTATATGTCAACAACGAACATAGGATAGGTGATTTAACCCTTACTCACCCCCATTTGCAGGGGCGGGGTTTATGTTTAAAGTCCTATACAAGTCAATGGGAAATATATATTACTGCATAACTTCCAAACAGTTGGAGATATTTCGATAATACTTGGTCACATGTTACTGATATGTCCACTTAAAATATAGGATAGTTAATTTAACCCTTAACTACCCCCATTTGTGAGGGTTGGGGGTTTTGTTTAAAGTCCCATGCAAATCAATGGGAAATGTATGTTCCCACATAACTTCCGTACAGCTGGAGATATTTCAATAACTGGTCACATATTACAGGTCGGAATATGAGGACGGGATGAGAGGTCAAGATAGGAGGTCAAGAAAGGAGGACAGGATGGTCGGGATAGGAGGTCGAGTTAGGAGGTCGGGATATGAGGACGGGATAGGAGGTTGGGATAGGAGGACGGGATAGGAGGACGGGATAGGAGGACCGGGATAGGAGGACCGGGATAGGAGGACCGGGATAGGAGGACCGGGATAGGAGGACCGGGATAGGAGGACCGGGATAGGAGGACCGTGATAGGAGGACCGCGATAGGAGGACCGCGATAGGAGGACCGCGATAGGAGGACGCGATAGGAGGACGCGATAGGAGGACGCGATAGGAGGACGCGATAGGAGGACGCGATAGGAGGACGGGATAGGAGGACGGGATAGGAGGTCGCGATAGAAGGTCGTGATATGAGGATGGGAAAGGAGGACAGGAAAGGAGGTCGGGGAAAGGAGGTCGGGGAAAGGAGGTCGGGATAGGAGGTCGGGATCGGAGGACGGGATCGGAGGACGGGATCGGAGGACGGGATCGGAGGACGGGATCGGAGGACGGGATAGGAGGACGGGATAGGAGGACGGGATAGGAGGACGGGATATGAAGTCAAAAGCTTCCTCCTTTGTTTATTTTCCTCCCCAACAAGGATTAGGAAGGAAAAACCGGGCAACGCCGGGTACTCAGCTAGTTTAAAATAAAAGTATGTCAGGACATAGCACAGTAAGGTGGAATATATGCTTATGGGGCTACATTATAAGGGTCAGTTGACAGATGCACTTTAACTAATCTTAATGTATAAATATAGTGCCTTACTGACATTGAATAACAAACTTAATAGAATATTTTTAACTGAATAGGGTAATCTGAGTAATCTGTGATGATATAAACAGGAAGAACAAACTGCTTAACATACATAGACCTGAGATGAAGGTATAAATAAAGTTATTTCCCTTTTGTTCAATAGGGTCTATCCTTTCTGTTAGTTTTATATTGCACACAGTACAGTAAAGTTATAATAATACATCTTCAGGACTGTTGTGATTCCAGGTTCTTGGATTTTTGAAACCATTAGATGCCTAAAAAGTATCTGCATCATTTGTTTCCTGCAGGTCCCTGATGATTTGTGAAATGCTGGTGCTATAATAATGGAAAAGTCTTTGGCACACATGCTCACATCAACATGTACGCAGTCAGGGAATTCAGGCCAAGTGTCATGTTTGGTAACCCAGTGCCGGACTATTTTCACTGAATGTTAGTTTTAAGGACTCCCAGAACAAATAAATGTGCCCTATAAAAGCACTTTATACTGTATGGGAGGTCTGATATTGTCCATCTCCAAAACATCCAGAATAACATCCAGAATATTTAGTCAGTTTGTTTCCTTAAAGTGAGGCTTAAATGGAACAAGAGGTTTAGGAAACACAACCTTTCTTCGTAGAGTATAAGTTGGCTGTGGCATTTGTTTAATGGTCTTGCCATATTTCATGTACTCCAAATCACTGACATCTTTGTTGACTTTTGTCAAAATGGACAAAATATCTTCTCCTCTGTAGAGAAATACATAGCACATTATTCTCTAGTCATAAAAACAGTCAATGAAAGCATTCAATAACCTTTTCACAGTACTACTGTGAAAAGTAAGAGTTCTTATTGACTATTAAAGGAATGAAAAGTAAGAGGTTTACTGACTATTAGAGTGTACCTGTCGTTAACAAAAACTTTCGATATAATGTAGATAATACTATTATATGTATATTTGTAATATACATGATTAAAACTATTTTTATATTTTTGGGTGAAAACATGCTGTCCCTGCAGCTATTGCCTGTGTGTCTCTATGAGGAGACCAAATAAAGGAAGTGAGGGCAGGACAAGCAGGGTTCTGTGCAGGCTCCTGGCTTGTCAATTATCCTGATGTGTGAGCCAGGGGCGACAGAGGCACAAAGCCTCACTGCACAGAGCCCTGCTTGTCCTCACTTCACAGAACCCTGCTTGTCCTCAGTGCACAGAGCCCTGCTTGTCCTCACTGCACATAGCCCTGCTTGTCCTCACTTCACAGAGCCCTGCTTGTCCTCACTGCACATAGCCCTGCTTGTCCTCACTGCACAGAACCCTGCTTGTCCTCACTTCACAGAACCCTGCTTGTCCTCAGTGCACAGAGCCCTGCTTGTCCTCAGAGCACAGAGCCCTGCTTGTCCTCAGTGTACAGAGCCCCGCTTGTCCTCAGTGTACAGAGCCCCGCTTGTCCTCAGTGTACAGAGCCCCGCTTGTCCTCAGTGTACAGAGCCCCGCTTGTCCTCAGTGTACCGAGCCCTGCTTGTCCTCAGTGTACGCGGCCCTACTTGTCCACCCACACTTCCTATATTTGGACTTCTCACAGAGACAGAAAATGCCTGTAGGGACAAAAATATACACATATTTTAACCAATGTATTTTAGAATTATACATATAATGGTATCATCTACATTATATAAAAGTTTTTTGTTAACGACAGGTACACTTTAAAGGGATGAACCAATTACACTGTTAACTATTTAAAACCAGATACTAATTAATAAATATTCTTTTTTTCTTTTTAACTTGGTTGTAATTGCGTAGAATTTCGGTGTTTAGACCCCGACCAATGTCTAAGTATCAACCAGAGAATCGTGCATAGTTTTTGTTAATGACAGAGACACTTTAACCCAATATGGACTTTGGTTTTTCCATTTTTGTTTTGTTTTTTCTCCTTAACATAACACCATAACACTTTTTTTTTTTTTAGTTTATCTTTTCTAAAGAGCCATGTGAGGACTTGTATTTGTGGGAGCAATAGTATTTTGTAATGATACTTTTTATTTTACCATAAAATATACTGTGAAACTGAGAAAAAAATATTTACAATCTGGAATAGAAAAAATAAAACAGCAGTGTTGATAATTTACGGTTTTGTTTGTTTTTCTACAATTCCCTTTGTGGTAAAACATGGTTCATTTATTTAACACATCAGTATGATTAAAACAATACCCAATTAATATAGGTACTGTTGTATTTTACTACTTCAAAAAATATTTATATATAATGCATTAAATTGTCCTATTTTGACCCCTATAACTTTTTTTAATTTTTCTGTCTACAGAGCTATGTGGGGTACTCTTTTTTGTGCTGTAATCTATAGTTTTGGCAATACTATTTAGGGGTAGATGTGACTTTTTGACCACTTTTTATCCCAATTTTCTGGGATGTGCCTGCAATTCTGGCATTTGTTTTTTGTTTATGCCGTTCACCATGCAGTATCAATAACTGTATGTTGTATATGGTTCAGACATTTCTGCACATGTTTATTTTTTGTTTACATTTTTTGTTTACATTTTTGTTTAAAAAATGTTGTAAAAACGTAAACAGTTTTTAGTCTCTATATGAGACTTATTGATCGTTGCAATACTACTGTATTGTATTAATCCATTTACTCAGCAATCTACTATTACAACTTGCCTATAGCAGCCTGTAGCAGTAGATCTATCATGCAACCACGGATGCCTAGGAAAGGCCTTGGACTGCAATGACAGCTGCATCTGAAGGGTTAAACAGCTGGCATTGGAACTTGTGCTAGCTATAGACAGAAGCTGAAAGCTGATGCGTTCACCCCTGGTAAACAACAGTGCAAACTCAATCACACTGATGTCTGCGTCCAAAACAACGCAATGTCACAGACCAAAATCCTGCTCCTATTGAATAGAATGGGAGCAGGGGAAGCTTGCTCTTTTCAGTGCTTAAGCTCCCAGAGAAGTCAAGGAAAGCTTCAGGGCTGCCCACATTCACAGCCCCTCCCCCTATGTATTGCAGCACTTTACATGCCCGTTTTGTGCCTGTGTAAACCCATTCTTAGATAGTGTATGCTCATGTGTGGGGAGGAGGGTGGCACATGTCCAACCACTGCTGTATTCTGATGGGAGACTCCCATTTCAAGATCACATAGAGTCCCAGGAATAAATGTTAATGGTCTGAAAACCCCTTTATGTACAAAACAGGCTGCATCCTTCGGGAGTTAAAGGGGTACTTCGGTGGAAAACGTTATTTTTTTAAATGAATTCATCCTAGAGGACTGTAATATACATCTTTTACAGAGACAGTTTAGACTCATTGTGCACTATATACATGCAAAGTGCCGGACTATTGGAATTCTGAATTATCGGATATTATCTATATAACAGCATTTTTTACATCATTTAGGCAGCAATTCATTTACCATTAGGGCCCAATGGTTAAATGTTTACAAAATTAGTGCAAATTATTTTAAATAAGAGTTTTTATCTTATTAGATTTTATTTTGTTTGATTTATTGTTTAAATTTATGGTCTAAGTTGTAAAATAAATGTTATCATTTCTTGAAACATATGGTTTCCATTTATTGTTGTGTACCATCTAGTATGGTGAGATCCTTAAGGTGTGGTTAATATATTTTCATAGCTTTTAGAATTTTGGGTCGGTGGGGATCGATCTTTTGGCCACATATACCTCGGATACTCGGTTGTGAGATGCACACATATTTTCTAGATTTGTAAATTATTAGGTGCTGAATACTACAGAGGAAATTATTTTCTTTTTGGAACACATAGCTCTCTGCTGAATCACGAGCATAGTGCTCTCTGCTGACATCTCTGTCCATTTTAAGAACTGTCTAGAGTATGAGAAAACCCCCATAGCAAACATATGCTGCTCTGGACAGTTCCTAAAATAGACAGAGATGTCAGCAGAGAGCACTGTGCTCGTGATGTCAGCAGAGAGAGCTCTGTGTTCCAAAAAGAAAAGAATTTCCTCTGTAGTATTCAGCAGCTAATAAGTACTGGAAGGATTAAGATTTTTTTTTAACAGAAGTAATTTACAAATCTGTTTAACTTTCTGGCACCAGTTGATTAAAAAAAAAAAAAAAAAAGTTTTCCACCAGAGTACCCCTTTAAACTTACTAGACAATTTTAATAATTTGTCTTAAAAATTGTTTTTAAAGGGTATCTCAGATGCTTTTTTTTGAAAAATGACTGCACTGTGTACTTTATTTTCCTAATTTTGGAATATTTTTTCTTATAGCTCTGAGTTGTTACATTCATCTGTTATTGTTACTAGTAATGTATGACTAAGGGCCCTTTTACACAGGCAGACGAGAGGCAAACAATAAGCACCAATCTCTCTGATCAGCGCTTGTTTGCTGTACATTTACAAGGTTCAATCAACCATGTGGCCTATTAAATTTATCACTGTCAGCTACACGACTACTGTTTACACAGGAAGATGTGCAGCCTATAGGGAGAAATTATATGGCTGCACTAAAGATGTGACAGATGAGCATTTGCTTCTTCATCAGCTGATCGCTGGTTCTTTTACAATGACTATTGAGAACACCCGATAATCAGGCCATGTAATAGGGCCTTAAATCGCCAAATGTGAGTTACCAGTTGAGGGTGGCCTACACTTTCTGAGACTAATTATGGCTGACAGTGGCAGACAGCATGGGGACCGCCCTCAACTAGCAACACTCAATTGGCAATTTTCTAGTAACATTAACAGAGGAACCATATAATACAGAGCTTAAAAATAAAAAAAATTTAAAAGATGCTCAGGAACTGTTATTTCATGGGGAATACAAGTATTTACTAAAATAGGCTGTTCAGAAAAGGTTCTCCTTAGGGCAAGCAGGCAATATGCATTAACTAAAAGCTAGTACATATGGGTCCCCTAACTAATGCGATTGGGTAAAGTGATTCTATGTAGACTAAAAGGGGCTATTCGGACACAACCCAAAATATTTTAACTCTACTAATGATACTCTAAAGTATGTATAGCTTGATTGACTCATAAATGATTATGTATACACAAACACATTCTTGTTTTTATAAACTTGCTTACCTCGGGACCATTTGTGCCAAATTTTCACATAGAGCTTGGATGTACCATGACCCTTTTCGGATATCACGAAATGAGTAGTAGCCATCCACTGTTGACATTCCAATTAAAATATCTGCATCATCAGGTATTGTTCTTCTATCTCTCTTCTCGTCAACAGAAGAAATTGCATCTGCTTCAATAGCATGTGCACCTTGAAAACTTTTTCCTTGACACGCCTGTATAAAGAACAACTTTGGTTTTTCAGCCAATGTTGAGCAATTTGTGGAAGAGAAATATGATGTCACTTCACTTAAAAGTATAATTTCACTGTCAGACCCATAGACTGCTTGTGATTTTCCATGAGTCAAAATACAGCAAACAAAGCAGTCTCTCTCCGTATGATCCCTGTTCTGGAACTCTTTCAAGCATTCATGGATTTGCAGTGTTGACATGTCTTTGCGAATCTCCACTTCCAGACCCAGCCATGTAAACACATTATTTAGGAACTCTGTGAGATTGAAAAAGTTTACAAGATAAATAACTCTGACATATTTTATAGAGAATCTTTTGATTTATCTAGAAAAAAAAAAAAGAATTATTTACAATGGGACAACCCCTTTAATGTATTTTGTCACTTGAATCACACTGCATATGATAGAATACAGAAGGGGGCATGTACAGTAGTGGAACATGATGAGGTTGCTCCATCAGTAGTAGGTGTCATATGTAACATCCAGCTGATGTTCTGATGCAATGGCCAGAGCTAAATCCAGTCCTGGCAGTTTAACCAATTAGATGGCACATTCAATAGCAACCATTGCGCCTATACGGTGCGAAGGAAGAAGACTTTCTCTTTAAGTACACTGGTACTCCTGTGATGAAATTCCTGGGTGCTGGGTGGTTGCCATGACATCCAGAGATCTGGCAAAGGGTCTGCCATGGCTGCGAGCCTATTAGGACCTACGTAAGGCAGGGCCTAACAGGCTAGCTGTCAAAGACATAATACACTGCAATGCAAAAATATTTCAGTGTAGTATGGAAGAGACCAAATAATTGCATGTCCAATAGTGGGACAAAATAAATAAATAAATACACAAAAATGCCGGTTTCCATATGCAATTTCATATAGTGCAACTTTTTCAGTCCAATAATTCTCTTTGTCCCTGCCCAGTACTTATTACCAGGTATTATGCTTCTTCTAATCTAGATCACCTAGGAATACTATATGGACCATTTTTTATACCCTAGATCATCAGTTGCAAATATGCTTACATCTGTATTTTGGATACACTAAAGCAATAAAAACTATTGGTATTTAAAAAATTGTGTAAAAACATGAAATTAAAATGATATGTCTCACCTGCATCTTTTTCAGTCCCTCGTCTTGGATCACTCTTCATAAATTCAGAATTATTAATAACCAAGCAGTAGCCTCTGTGTTTCCGATTCATTGGATACACCTGTAGGATATCAAGCTTTAAAAAAAAAAAAAAAAGGTGGAGGCATCATGTTAAACTGGCTACTAAGCGGCTGCACTGTGAAATATCTGTGCACAGAAACGATAAAGCTGTATAAAAGAATTGGGAACATCATTACAACTACAAATATTTATTGAATTTAGTGTTACATGGGAATGATTATAAAATGGTAATGATCTACTGCTCTCTCCAGATTTGTGTTTAGCCCTGCTGAAACCTTACATCAGAAAAGGACAAATGCTGGATTTTACACACAGTGTAAACATTATGCTGAGGAACAGACCTAAAATCGATAATGAAATAAACAATAAGATCTATGTATCTGCATGTTTGGTGCTAATTCCGTAACCAAAATATCTCAACCAGTGGGGGAGATTTATCAAAACCTGTCCAGAGGAAACGTTTCTGAGTTGCCCATAGCAACCAATCAGATTGCTTCTTTCATTTTTCAGGGCCTTTTCAAAAATGAAAGAAGCGATCTGATTGGTTGCTATGGGCAACTCAGCAACTTTTCCTCTGGACAGGTTTTGATAACTCTCCCCCTGCTCTGGATATAATATATATCTCAACCTTTCAAATAAAGTATCTGCTGATTTACTCTTTTATACTTGTGATCTAAGTTTTTAAAGGGTATTCCCATCTGGACATTTACAGCACATCCACAAGATGTACCATAAATGTCCAATAGATGCAGGTCCCACCTCTGAGGACAGCACTTAAGGAGTTTCTACCCCCCCCCCCCCCCTCTCCCATCAGAAAATAGCTGAGCAGGCTGTTTTACATGTGTGTATAGCTCCTATTGACATTAAGTAGCTACCTATTGTTAAAATCAAGTTTTTATGTTAAAAATGTTCTGATGATTTTTTTAAATGTAAGGCAAATATTGCATTGTCTATGTTTCATTGTTTTAGAGAGCATATCCACTTGGTTATGTACGTAAAGTTTAATTTGTTAACTGTTCATGTGACATATATGTGCCTTTTTTTTTTTTAAACTGCATTTTTTATTAAAGAATTTTCATAAAGACAAAATCAAGCAAAAACATAACATTCGCAAACAGGAACCAAAGTCCATAGCAGGCATATCAGGAGCGAAAAACAAGCCAAAAAAAGGCCAGGGTACACAAGCATTTGCAATATAATTACAACAGTAGCCCCCGACTCCAGAGCATATATGAAAGCTATAACAAATATAAAAATGACGTAACAAAGAATTCTTACGAGCGGACCCATAAAGGTCATAAAACAAAAAGGGAGAAGGCAAAGGAACACAAACAAGGAGGACACACAAACTAACACCACTGAACACAGCCACAAGAGGGAAATAGAGAAAGGAGAAAGGAAAAGAGAAGAAAGGAAAAGGCATGAAGAGAGAAGATGACCACGGTTCCCTGACCGAGAGAAAGGAAGAGACAGAGTTATTCAAGGAGGCCGTCAGGTATTCCAGAGAACGGATCTCCCTTATACGAGACAGCAGTTCAGACTCAGAGGGAGGGAGAGTCCTCTTCCAGTTTTTAGCTATAAGAGTTTTAGCCGATAAGATAATGTGCATGCCAAGTTTAAAAAGCTTGGATGGGACAGCTGTAGGGAGAAAACCATAGGATCCAAAAGGGATCGAAACTCCCAGGACAGTAGACAGCAAGCCAAGCACAGCCTTCCAGAATCTCTTAAAGGAGTACTCCGGCGCGCACTTTTTACCTTTTATCCCGTCCGGGCTGCAAAATAAAAGAAAACACACTTTCTCTTACCTGCCAACGAGCCCCCGGAGCTCCGGTACACTCCAGTACAGGTGTTCAGTCCCCGGGCTGTATTCTTCTTACTTCCTGTTAGCCCGGCAAGTCACACGGAGCTTCCGCCTATCACCGGCCGCAGCGATGTCCCGCTGCGGCCGGTGATAGGCTGAAGCTCCGTGTGACGTGCCGGGGTAACAGGAAGTAAGAAGAATACAGCCCGGGGACCGAACACCTGTACCGGAGTGTACCGGAGCTCCGGGGGCTCGTTGGCAGGTAAGAGAAAGTGTGTTTTCTTTAATTTTGCAGCCCGGACGGGATAAAAGGAAAAAAGTGCGCGCCGGAGTACTCCTTTAATAAGAGGACAGGACCAGAAGATATGAAACAACGTGCCCATGCCCACCCCGCAACGCCAACACTGAGGAGGGATGTCGGGATTCAACCTATTGAGTGATTCCGGAGTATGGTACCATCCCATAACCAGTTTGTATTGAGCCTCCTTATAGGCAGTACACATAGAGACCTTAAAGACCCTTTCCCATATCACCTTCCACTGAGGGAGGGTGATAACAGTACTAAGCGCTTCCTCCCATCGGTTCATATATCGATGGGACACCAGAGCGCCCTCAGAAGGTTGAAGAAGCAGGGAATAGATATCGGAGAGGAGACCCCTCGTCTGAGACCCACCACGACATAGTCTCTCAAAGCCAGTGGATAAGGAGACTACAAGGGATCTCAGTGTAGTGGACATGAAATGCTGCAATTGTAGATAGTGAAAGCACTCAGACGAGGGGAGACCCCAACGAGATTGTAGTTGATCAAATGGCAAGAGAGTACGCGAGAGGGGATATGTGGCTTTTTTATGTACCTATCTGTGCCTCACTGTGCCACTTTCATGCTAAAGGATAAACTTTCAGGCTAAGTTTATATCACGCATGGGCTGGTTTAGTTTCTAACAGACTTCAGCATCAGATAATGGCATAGAATATATGAAACCGAGGCAAAAACTTGCCCTAGACAAAACCATGCTAATTTTAACAAAGCAAGAACATAGTGAGCAAGGTGCAAGCAATTATTCCTTTTTAGTGCATTAATCCACTCATTTAGAAGGGCAAGATGACCAAGAGTTAAACGACCACACATAATTCATAACCAGAGTAACGTTATTATATATAATTCATACATGGGTCAAACCATTACATATTATTCATAATACTTACCCTGCAAATCACACTGTAGCTCCAGTTGAATGTTTTCCCAGTCCCCCAATTTCTTCTTTCTGATTCCTAGACAATGTGGAAGCAGGACTTGCCTGCTCAGCCAATCGCTATCCAAGATGAAACACCACTGTGGCTAGTCATTTGCTGAGCAGGCAGGTCTTGCTCCCACATTGTCTAGGAATCAGACAGAAGAGGCAAGCATAGGGGAACTGTAAGGAGACACAGTGGGAGTTGTGGGGGACCAGGGGTAGGAAAGTAGGATTTTTTTTCCCAACAGTCCCATCAATCATTTTATAACACCATAATACCCCTTTTAATCTCAGGTTCCCTTTTATAGCTACATGCTACATCAGACTAACCTCTTGTTTTGGCTGTTCATTCAGATTAAGATCAGAAATGCATATTTCAGTATTTTCAGTCATAAGATCTGAAAAATAAATAATTGGATGGTAAAGCTTGAACAAAACCAACCCCACATTTAATTCAAACACATATAACGAATTTGCAGTTAAATCCTCTTTGTCAGGTTATGTCAGAAACCAAGCCTTGATAACTTTGAGGTGTGCGATCTTGCGATCTTGTTCAAATGGCCAATGACTTTTCTCCTAGGATTTCCACTTGATTGAAACCACCTTGCCGTCAACACACTGCAGGTTTCCAGTACCAGGGAAAGCAAAGCAGCAGCTTCGAACAATCAACATGCTTGACTGTAGGCAGGTTCTTCTTGACGGCATATGCTATATTCTCTCTTCATTAGGCATACTGCTAATCCATAGGCCCGTAGGTGTGAATTTGGCCATAAAGACCATAAGAGTTTAGTATGCTTTAGGAACAAAATTTTGCGGCCCGGGCAGGTGATTTCATCCGGCATTTAGCCCTGCTTCCAGTCTTCCGGCAAGCAGCGCTAAATGCCGGAAGAATTCAGAAGCACACACTGCTACTGTACCTATATCTCCATGTTGCGGCCTATAACGAGCCTTCCTGGAGGGATGCGCGTGATTGGTGATGTCATCGCAGCGCAGGACGCCGTGATGCTGACGTCCTGCGCGGCGCATGTGATGTGGTCACCTAACGTACGCATCCCTGCAAAGAAGGCTCATTTTAGGCTGCAGCAGGGAGATGTAAGTACTGCAGCTGTGAAAATTAACTTGCCTAATTACTTGCCTAATAAGGGAGGACCTGCTTATCACCAGGGGCTAACCTATCATCTTCGGGGGCATAATTGTTTAAATAGGAGACCTACCTGCCGGGGATAATATCTATCTAGGGGCCTGTACACCTATTGGGAACCCCTACCTGATCATCAGGTAGAGCTCCCCAGTAGGTAGACAGGCCCCCAGATAGATATTACTCCCATCAGTGATGGGGATCGTATCTATCTGGGGCCTCTATACCTACTTGGGAGCCCTACCGGATGGGGTAATATCTATATGGGGGCCTGTGTACCTACTGGGGAGCCCTACCTGATGGGGGTTATATCTATCTGGGGGCCTGTCTGGGGGCATTATATGAGAGGGAAGCATGATGGGGGCATTATATGTGAGGGGCTCATGATGGGGGCATTATATGTGAGGGGCGCATGATGGGGCATTATATGTGAGGGGCGCATGATGGGGGCATTATATGTGAGGGGCGCATGATGGGGGCATTATATGTGAGGGGCGCATGATGGGGGCATTATATGTGAGGGGCGCATAATGGGGACATTATATATGAGGGGCGCATGATGGGGCATTATATGTGAGGGGCACATGATGGGGCATTATATGTGAGGGGCGCATGATGGGGGCATTATATATGAGGGGCGCATGATGGGGCATTCTATGTGAGGGGCGCATGATGGGGCATTATATATGAGGGGCGCATTATGGGGCATTATATGTGAGGGGCGCATGATGGGGGCATTATATGTGAGGGGCGCATGATTGAGGCATTATATGTGAAAGGCGCATGCGGTCCAGCCACACCCAGCCTCTACCTCCGGTGGCACCCAGATAATTTGAGTTTGAGACCCCTGCTCTAAACCTCTGTGTCTGTTGTCACCAAATCTTGCTGCAGGTCTTTTGCAGTCACTTGAGGGATTTTGACCACATGGCTCCTTAACTCAGGAATCTGGTAGCAGTCGATGACAGCTTCTTCTTTCTGCCATCTCTAGGTAATGTAGCCAGTGTTCCTTTAACTTTGATCTTGTGCACTATGCTTCCTTTATCTCTAGAACCATTAATTGCTGCGTTTTTCTATACTTTGCCTCGTTTGTGCAGGACAATGATCTCAAGTACACTTGATACAACTAATGAAGTTCCTAATGCTTGAGATAACACCTGATTTGCAAATGTATGCTCTTACAGTATAAGGGATTATATTTAAGAGTTTTGATCATTGTTAGACTGCAGTAGTATCCCTTCCACGACAGATGACATACATGTAGGTCATGTGCGTGAATAAGAACCATAGATGGCAGGTGCCGGCTCTTATCAGTAGCCAGCATTTACTGTTAATGACCAGAAGAAGTTGTGCACTTCTTTTCAGTCTGACATTAGTGCTCTCTGCTGCCACCTCTGTCCGTATCAGGAACTGTTCGCAGAAGGAGAGGTTTGTTATGGGGATTTGCTTATGCTCTGGACAGTTCCTGACACAAACCTAGGTGGCAGCAGAGAGTACTGTGGTCAGACTGGAAGTACTGGAAGCGTAATGGGGTACTCCACTGGAAAACATTTTTTTTTAATCAACTGTGACAGAAAGTTAAAAAGATTTGTAAATTACTTCTATAAAAAAAATTCCAATCCTTCCAGTACTTATCAGCCGCTGAAAACTACAGAAGAAGTTATTTTCAAAATTCCTTTCTGTCTGACCACAGTGCTCTCTGCTGACACCTCTGTCCATGTCAGGAACTGTCCCAAGCAGTAGAGGTTTGCTATGGGGATTTGCTCCTACTCTGGACAGTTCCTAAAATGGAGAGAGGTGTCAGCAGAGAGCAATGTGGTCAAACAGAAAGGAAATTCAAAAATAAAAGAACTTCCTGTGGAGCATACAGCAGCTGATAAGTACTGAGATTTTTTAATAGAAGTAATTTACAAATCTGTTTAACTTTGTGGCACCAATTGATTAAAAAAAAAAAAAAAAAAAAGGTTTCCAATGGAGTAACCCTTTAAGATTTATAAAATAGAAGTAATTTACAAATCTGTATAACTTTCTGGCACCAGTTGATTTGAAAAAAAAAATCCTCTGGAGTACCCCTTTAAAGTATATTTTTTCTGTTTTGTGGCAATATAAGTGGTGTCATTAAAAGGTAAAACTAGTCCCATTATAAAAAAAAAAAAAAAAAACATCATATGGCCCTGTAGATGGAAAATTGAAAGTGTTATGGTTTTAAAAAGGCGAGAAAGTTAAAATGCACAAATAAAATTTGGCTGTGTAACCAAGGGGTTAGAGCAATGTTTTCCAAACAGTGTGTCTCCAGCTGTTGTAAAACTACGACTCCCAGCATGGATATCCAGGCATGCCGGGAGTTGTAGTTTTTCAACAGCTGAAGACACTATTTGGAAAACACTGGGTTAGTGGGTGTTTACACATTCAGGTTTTTAAATGCAATTATTAGCCCCTCAAAAAGTATCTGCCACCAAATAAATTTTTCTAAACTAACGCAGGCTTTGTTCCCTAAATACTCCAAACACCCCTTCCATCCTTAAAAAAATGTCAGAGCTTTACAAATCCCTGTATCTTACCTTTATTCTTGCTCGCATAGTGCAATCATCCAGCAGGAGAAAGCAGGTGTTTCACTTAAGCCTGCTGGGGGACCACTTCAACCCAATACTTATTTTATTACAAAATCTACGGCAACCCCCCCCCCCCCCCCCCCCCAAATAAAAAAAATATATATATATATATTATTTGTGGGGTGAAATAAAAAAGAACAAGTGCCATTTAGTACATTTTCTGGGCTTCCATTTTTAAACAGTGCACTTTTCGGTAAAAATTACACCTTATCTAGGTCCATACGGTTACAAGGTAACTACATGCACCAAAATTAGTATGCTGAAAATCCTCCTCATCTGACCCCCTATAACTTTTTTTGTACTTTTCCGTTCTTTTTTTTTGCACCGTGATCTGTAGTTTTCATTGAAGATTTCATTTTTGTTTTGATGGGACTATTCGATCACCTTTTATTCATTTTCTTATGGCATATGAAGTGACCAAAAATGTGCAATTTTGGACTTTGGTATTTTTTTTACATGTACGCCATTGACCGTGCAATGTACGCCATTGACCTGTACGTCCTTTGTCCTTAACCTCATGTCATAGTGGGTTGGTCCCGGTGGCTAATGAAGGCCAGGACCCTGGGCTAATAGCTTGCGGCACTAATCGTTGTGCCGCACGCTATTGACCCTTTATACGTGTTGATCGACGCATCTAAAATTGAAAAAATTGCATCCAGGCAGCTCAGTCGGGCTGATCGGGACCATAGCAGTGAAATCACGATGTCCCGATCAGCTGGGACACGAGCGGAGGGTCCGTTACCTGCCTCTGGCATGTCCGATCGGTGATTGACTTCTCCATGCCTGAGATCTAGGCAGGAGAAGTCAAGCCCCGATAACAATGATCATCCGCATATAGGGCTCTGCCAATGATCAGTGTTAGGAATCATAATATAGCCACTAGAGGGGGCTATAACATAGCAAAAAAAAAAGTTGGAAAAAAAAGTTACTAATGATGAATTAACCCCTTCCCTAATAAAAGTAAGAATCACCCCCCTTTTCCCATAAAAAAAAAAAAAAAAAATGTTTAAATAAAAATAAACATGTGCAGAAATGTCCAAACTATAAAAATATATCGTTAATTAAACCACACGGTCAATGGCATACAAGCAAAGAAATTCCAAAGTCCAAAATAGCGTATTTTTGGTCACTTTTTATGGCACAAAAAATGAATAAAAGGTGATCAAAAAGTCCAATCAAAACAAAAATGATAAAACATACAGATACAGATCATGGAACAAAAAATGAGTCCTCATACCGGCCCGTACACGGAAAAATAAAAAAGTTATAGGGGTCAGAAGATGACAATTTTAAATGTATACATTTTCCTGCATGTAGTTATGATTTTTTCCAGAAGTACGACAAAATCAAACCTATATAAGTAGGGTATCATTTTAACCGTATGGACCTACAGAATAATGATAAGGTGTCATTTTTACCAAAAGATGCACTACGTAGAAATGGAAGCCCCCAAAATTTACAAAGTTGCATTTTTTCATCAATTTTGTCGCACAATGAATTTTTTTTTTTTGGCATGGATTTTTTGGTAAAATGACTAATGTCACTGCAAAGTAGAATTGGCATTTGGGCTGTTTACATTGTTTCTGGTTGATTGTTTTTGCAAACATTTGTATGTTTGTAAATTTAGCACATGAACTTAATTTACTGTTAAGGGTTAAATAATGGTTGTAGTATAGTTAATGGTTGTAGTACGAGTTTGTAAGACCTATCAACCTGATGACACAGTGTGAATAACAGCTATTGGTGGTGGCCATAACTCCTTTAAGGCCTCATTTATAATACTTCTGTAATTGTAAGTATTGGCAACTTATACAGTAGCATACCCACTAATTTTGTTGGGCTAATCATAGTCTTCTAGAGACTACATTTCCCAAATACTGTATATACTTTTTTGCAGGACTTAACTATCCGTAAAAAAAAAATGTATAAGCTTGTGAAATAGACTAAACAAAGTCACTAGTAGACTACTTTTGGTCTATTAAAGTCAATATGCCTGTTGCAAAGGTGCTTCTTTCTTTTTCTCGGTATCCTGACATATATTGTTGACATACATGTTGTCATGTGAATGGGGCCTTAGATCTTCATTTGTTTTCTTACAGCTTTACTGCAAGGATTTATTTAACATTTTAAAAGCCAAAGATGTTCCGAATAGCTCAGCAGACTATTTTAGTTAATGACAATTAGGCCAGCTTCAAACTATGGAATCTTCAGCCAGATGAAATCTGGACAGGGATTTGGAGTCTGCGCAGAGCACTGAATTAGTCGGCGCTAGGACCACACAGACATTGCCGTCCCCATAGACGGCAATGTCTGCGGAGCAGAGATCCGCCAGAATATTGAACACGTTCAATGTTCTGGCGTAATTTTTCGGGGGGAAAGACCGCCCCGTAAACTCTGCAGTGTGCACTGTGCAGCAGAATTCCATTGCTAGCACTGGAATTTCCAAGTGGAATTTTTAAATGGAATTCAACTTGGAAATTCTGTAGTGTGAACCCGGCCTTAGTCACAAATAATCTTTATATTTATACACTACAATGGATGAAACACTTGTTATGCACATATTAATGTGTAATGTGAAAATACAGCAAAATATAGAACTTGCTGAGGAAATGTGAAGTCAGTAATAAATAAATTACCTTTTTCTTTGACTGTCTCGGTCACATGCTGAAAATATTCTCTAATACTCTCCTCTTCTTTGTCTGAAATAAAAATACTCTTGTAAATATGCTACAAATGCAACCAATAGCTAAAATTACATTCTGCTCATACAACAGTTGGGAACTATGTCAGATGTATGGACCTGTAAAAAAAACAACAAAAAAAAACTGACTTTAACATCTTATTATAATCACATATGGGACAGCTACCGAAAAATGGGAACTTGGCATATGTCAAGTTGTTGTTGAAGTCCAAAGAAGGACCCTTTGTTTCCTTTGTCCTACTGTCCAATCTCTCTTATCAATGTGGACATTAAAAAAGCATATAAAATGTTGGCCGACAGACACAGTGAGTTCCTACCGGGCCTCCTTGATTCCTCTCAGGTTGGGCTTGTTCATAACAGTCAGCGGTCAACTGGCTCGGGATGGTGCTGGACTATTTTGGATACAGAGTTCATTTTGAACCTTCCTCAATGGTTTATATGCACCTCCGAAGGCGAGAATACATCTTGCTGCCTGTCTTCCCCTTTTGCTCTGAATCAGGGTACTAGGCCAGGGTACCCACTGTCACCTCTCCTCTTTGACCTGGCATTGGCGCATCACCTAGAGCATTCTCCTGTTTTTGAGGGGATCCAGGTGCATGATCAGGAAGTGAAACTCATGCTATTTGCGGATGATGTACTTATATTCTTTGCATTCCCTGCTAAACATTTGCAAGGCCTGCTCTAGGCAATTGCGTTCTTCAGCTCTTTCTCAGGTTATCAAGTAAATGTATCAAAAAATCAGGTCTTGAAATTATGCATTTGGAAACTACATAGTTTCTGGGAGTCCGTGGGGTTTAAAAGGAGTACTCTGGTGGGAAAAAATGTTTTCAAATAAACTAGTACCAGAAAGTTATACAGATTTGTATATTTCTCCTATTTAAATTCCTTTAAAAGTATTCTATTTATTTTCTATTTAAAATGTAATCCTTCCAGTACTTATCAGCTGCTGTATACTACAGAGAAAAGTTGTGTAGTTCTTTGCAGTTTGACCACAGTGCTCTCCGTTGACACCATTGTTGGTTTCAGGAACTGTCCAGAGCGATAGAGGTTTGTTATGGGGATTTGCTTCTACTCTGGACAGTACCTGACACAGACAGAGAGCAGACTGGAAAGAACTACAGATTTTAAAATAGAAGCGATTTACAAATCTGTTTACATTTCTGGGACCAGTTGATTGAAAACCCCTTTAATTTTGCAATGAGTAATCCTTTAATTTTGCAGTAATGAAGATAAATATTACTTAACAGGGTGTTAAAATTGGCAGAGGTACCCATTATTTATGCAAACTGATTTTTACCTAACTACCTGATAAGATCATAGATTAGTTGATAGAGTGCCACCTAGTCAAAATGAATGGCTTTTCGAAACTTCTTTACCCTGTCTACACTATCCTTGTCCTGGACACATCCCTGTCCTGTCCTGGACAAAAACCCAACATATTTACTAAGGTTTCCACTGAAATTGTGGTGGATTTGAGCTGAGGAAAACCCCACAGTTCAGAGCATATGGAGGGGTAAAGGACCTAGAACTGCTCTTCAGAGGCTAAAGCTCACAAAAGTTGCAGGTTGGGTGAATTTTCCTTTATTAGCATTGAGACAGTGTGTCGTGTCTCCTCTGCCACATCTTGGACTGGATACACCAATCTTGCTTTCATTCCAACTATGACTTGGAAGCAGGATTGGTGGCTCTATGGAATCTTCTTTCCTGTCTCCATACCCCTATTTAAGTTCTGCCACCCTAATTATGTCAATCTCATATTATTAGAGACACAATGTTGGCGTGGAAGAAGGTGAGGAAGGCCTTTTCTTATTGTCATCCAGAGTTTTAGCAAGGCAGAGATAATAGTTGCTTTAGGGATTGTAGGGAGAAGGGGATTGCCAGGGCGGAACCCCTGTTTCATGCCACTAATACAAGTTGACTCACTCCAGGGGAAATTTGTAATAAATACTTGTCCACTCACAATTTTCTTCAAATTGGACAAGTGCTCTCATTCTGTAAAAATAAATTGGCGAACCTAAGCTAAGAAATCCTGCCTCATAGTTTTAAAGGGTAACTCTCATTAAAACTAATTTTTGCTATTGCACTCCTTATGGTAAATAAAAAAAAATTCTAATATACTTTGCATAAAATAAATGAAGTTTTCTATGTTTTATTTGTGCTTAAAAAAAGATCAAGAGCACATTTTCCCCCCCATCTCATCCACAGACTTTTGACCAAAGTCCAAACACAGAAAGTCCAGCCTGGAGTGCTGAGGGGGGGGGGTCCAGCCTCATCCAATCATAGCTCCTCTCACACTTAACTGCCATATGCTGTTGGTTGGACACCCCCCCCCCCCCCCCCCCCCCTCAGCCCTCAAGGCTGCACGTCCTGTGCTTGGGTTTTGGTCCAAAGTCTGTGTATGAGATGGGGGGGGGGGGGGGGAATGTGCTCTTGAGCTTTTTTTAAGCACAAATAAAACAAAGAAAACTTCATTTTTTTAAACAAAGTATATTAGAAATATTTACCATAAGAAGTGCAATAGCAAAAAAATTTTTAATGAGAGTGCCCATTTAAGGATTTCTGGGAACTTCCCAGCATAGGGTGTTCTTTTCAACTATCTACAAGATATTTAACGATTACTTCCTGTAAATACAGAAAGAACACATTTTTAATAAATGTGGCACTAAGGTTCCTAGAGATAATTTGAGGACAGAAATTCTAGATGGTTAGAGCAAGGATCAGTACTCCATAGTCTGTAAGACCTAGCGTGAGACCTTCTTTAAACTAATGCACAATCCCTATTTTGGATTTAAATGGGCGCTGTCAATTAAATAAATTGCTGTTATGTCACTCCATAGCAAAAGTTAGGACTATTTGTAATATGGTTCTATTACAAAAACTGCTTAGTTATGTAAAAAAAATAAAAACTTTATATCACTACCACTATGGGTCGTTAATACTATAACACACTAACCTGTCACTTGTTTTCAGCAGTTTGGGTAACGGCGGTTCAGCATAGCCGATACCCAGTATGATCATGCAGCTCTGTGCTTGATTCGCTCCTGGAAGGCTAATCTGCATAATAAGAGCAAGAGCACAGAAACTAAGGCTATGTTCACATGGCAGAATTTCTGCTATACTGCTCAAAAAAGCAGACTGATGATTTTTCGCTGTTTTGCAGAATTTGAGCAGATTTCCAGCGGAATTTCTGTGGTTTCAAAACACAAATTCTGCTCAAGTTCAGAGTCCCATGAACTTGAATGGGGATCTGAACTGAATTCCCAAAGATTTGAAGACATGTCTTATAATTTTGTAGGATTTTCGCAGTAGCTGAAATTCTGCTGTGTGAATGGAACAGTGGAATCCACATTAAAGATAATGGTCCTGATTTACTATTGTAAACCTGACATGTTTTGTCGGGTTGTGCACCAGAAATTCTGTCTGCGCCAGAAATGGGAGAAAATGGGTGTGGCCTCCGGGAAAGGGGAGTGGCTACAGAAAAGGGTGTGGTCCCCACATTTTCACAAAAAAACTACATATTTACTAAGGTTTCTACAGAAAATGTGGTGGATTTGAGCTGATGAAAACCCCACAGCTCTGAGCATGTGTGAAAAAAACAAAATGTAGGGAAGAGTGCAAAATGTAGGAAAACCTTAGTAAATACCGTGAAAAAATTGTAGGGGCTTAAAACGCGAGCAAATTTTTTCGGTCGTGTGAACATAGCCTAAGTGCGGCGCCAACAGTGAGGACTGGCAGCAGCATGTGTGTGTATACAACAATGCCTTGTTAGAGTAATAACAAGGCTGATTGATGGCTCCGCTCTGGTCTGGAAAGTGAAGGTATGTTTACACAGCGAAATGTCAGTGCGGAATTCTGCAAGAATATTCCGCACACACATATTATTAAAGCAGAGTCCAAATGATTTCAATGGGATTCTGCTGCACCTTTCACATGGTGGAATTCTCTGTTCTGGCGTCCACAAAAAGAATAGACTTGTCTATTCTTTTTGCATATTTTGCTTGGAAATTCATTGCCATATATGAGATGGTGCATTTCTGAACGGTCCTAGCTCCCGCCGGATTCTTCGAATATGCGGAATGTCTGCATGTGTTTTCTAGTTTTTTTTTTTAATACCATATGAAAGGTACGCTTTAATTTGACAGCTTTCGAAATTCCGCCAGAAGAATTGAATGAGACCGTTCTTTTGGCTGCATAATTTCAGTGTTGGAATGTCCAAGGCTGTGTGCACTATGTAGCAAAATTCCATTGTCAGCAATGGGATTCAGCTTCCCCTGAATTTCCAGCCGATATAAATGGAATTCTGATTGCAAATTCTGAAATATGAACCTTATCTCTTGTAGAGGCATCTGGACTCATGTCTGTCCCTGCTCTCATTCATGTGGTTCCGTTGGTGGCAAAGAGCGTTCTTTTGGCAGATTAGTTTAAACTGAATACACCAGAGCTTGATCGAGTTGTGACGGAAGGCTATTGACAGGCTACATGCAGAATTACAGAAAGAGACTACTGCGAAAAACTGTTTTCTGCGCATGGAAACAGTTCCTGATTAACCCACTAAACACCTGATCAACTACAATCTATTGTTTTTCTATTCCGTCATACCACCTGGTATCTGAGAGTTGAGTGACTCACCGGGCCCTGAGATTGTGGTCTTGATTTGGTGACATGGGTGGAATTCATGAATAGTTGCATGTAGTAAAAGGGTTTTCTCATCTGTTTTTTGGCCTTTGCTTTTGCGGTAATGCACTGTAGTTATATAAAGTAACACAGGCTTTAATAACTTTGGCGCATTTTCAGACTCACCTGAGAAAGCTCTGCGGTAACATCTGATTTTGTCTGTGTATGAAAGATTTTCTAAGTGTGGTAGCTGTTTGCTTGAATTGCATCTTTTCAAACAGGAATGCGCCCAGTAATTGTGACATTTGGCAAAAGTCGCATATCATAAATCCCCTGCCACTGCACAAATCAGCCTAGGAAATCCTCTATGATACGAGATTGTAAAAAGTCTTCCAAATGAAATGTCACGCAAAAACCTACTGTGACAAAATTATGCCACAAACACCTGCAAGAAAACCTTTCCAAATCCTTTACACACAACGTATACACAGCGTAGTTCACGCTGCGCAAAATCCGTTGTACAGCGGGAAATATGCTGCGTATTGTTTTGGCAATAGGTGAGTTATCATGTTAGGGTCCCATCTGATATGAGGCCACCTCCCAGTGGTGGATGGGGGGACACATTTTGATCAAAAAGTGCGCTAAGAGCCGTTGCTGTTGCAACTTCCTTTTTTGTACATTTTGTATTTGCCATAGCAGCGGGCACCTGTGTATTAGGTTGTTGTGCTGGCTATTTTTCCTTTTGTTTTTACTTTGTAAGTCGGGGGGGGTGATGCACCCTCTTTAGCCGTGCACCCCACCCCTCTCAGACTGGAGGTGGTTTAGTCAATGGTTGATACAACATGTCACACAGTCAGAGGCTATATGCACAGCAGAGGTGAGTTATCATGTTAGGGTCCCATCCGATATGAGGCCACCTCCGCGTGGTGGATGGGGGGACACATTTTGATCAAAAAGTGTGCTGAGAGCCTCCATTTTTTGGTCTAGAGTGCTGTTGCAACTTCCTTTTTTGTACATTTTGTTTTAGCAATAGCTGTAGTAGCCGAAATGTCACAAACATGGAAGCTCCACGCTTCCATGTTCAGAACACCGCGGTGCTGGGCCGGAGATCGCTGGGGGTCCCAGCGTCCGGAAGCCCGGCGATCAGACATCTTATCCCTATCTTAATGTTTAGGGACAGAATACCCCTTTAATGGTACTGTTCCTGAACCTTTGTTTCATCCCTCTGTGTAGGGAGCTTTTGTTATTTGCTCACATTGAAAATGAAGAATTATAAAAAAAGAAATGTATGTTAATAAAGCAACAAAAATGAACAGTTTGAGCACAGCCAAAAGAAAAGACTGAGACTTCTCCTCATCTTGGCGCTACATATACTAGCATCATAGAGGTAGTTTTCGCACTGGGTGTTTTTGTTGCATTTTAAGGGCAGCATATTTGAAGATGCAGATGCGCTGCCACCAGTCAAAGAGTGACTGCAGAGTGAACTCCCTGCTACGGCCGCGTAGTTCTGTGTGCCAGCTCCTGACAAAACGCTGCAGATGTGCTGCGAGCCTACCCTTAACATGATTTTTTTTTTTGATTGGTGAACTCCCATGTCTGTTAATGAGTATACCAATAATAAAAAATAAAAAAAACACGTAAAAAAAAAAGTAACAAAAACACACATCGTGAATACAGCCTTAAAGAAATCATTAATAAGACTCACCTTCGGTTGAAACTTCTGTTACCTGTATGAAAAGAAAACATGTATAAAATGTTTAAGCAGAGACCATCAAGGTATTTGGTATATTAGCTGAATGAGATCAGACAACAGAGGTAGGAAGCTCCATAGAAAGAACAGAAAAATGTGTCTCACTGCCATTGGAGGTTTTATAAAGAAATGCCTAATATCTTTACGAGATCATGAGATCCCAGGAAAAAAAAAGTCTAAGGGCTTGTTCACACAGGCGGATCCACAGCATATTTTATGCTGCAGATCCACCAACAATGGACCCTACAGTGTTGCCTCCATCTGTGCCTGCCCATAGCACTACTACAAGCAGACACACTGCGATATGCGAGTCGCCATGCGCATTCGCAGTATACTCGCACACATCGCGACTGCTCTCGGCCTAGCCCAGGAAGCAGGGGGAGCAGTCGCGGCTTTAACATCACAGCAGTGTGTCTGCTCATAGTGGCGGATTGCCGCTCTGAGCAGGCACATCTGGAGGCAGCACTATAGGGTCTGTCGGCGGATATGTAGCGTAAAATACCCTGTGGATCTGCCCATGTGAACGAGCCCTAAGGGTACGATCTAGAGATCGACCGATATTGAATTTTTAGAGCCGATACCGATAACCTGTGAACTTTCAGGCTGATAGCTGATAACTTATACCGATATTCTGTGCATTTTAATTACCAACGCCACTGCTGTCCTGATTCCAACCCCGCCACTTTGCACAATGGAAATGGAGAAGCTGCTGAGTGAGTTCACCCCCAAGCCGCCCCTCCGCAGCCCTGCCCCGGCCCAGTACTCTGCTGCCCTGCGGCCAGAGCTTGCTGTACTCGGACACCGGAGGAGTGCTGTCCCCGGTCACCAGCCTGGCCTTCACCATGAACAGACTCACCGGCATGGGGAAATAATTATAATTACCTGTTCCCGGGGTCCGCGCTACTTCTGGCTCCTGCGGTATCCTACGCTGTTGCTGTGTGTTACGCAATGACGAGTAACATCCTCAACGCGACGTCACAGTCAGTGGCCCGGCGCACAGTGACAGCTCAGGATGCCGCCAGAGCCAGAAGCAGCGCGGACCCCGGGAACAGGTAATTATAAAACCGGGGATGGGGGAGGCAATGGGGAAGCGGCAGCGGCGGTCTCTGGCCAGAGGGGAGGCAATCGGGCAGCGGCGGTGGTTGGACTCAGGACAGGTAGGGGGAGAGAAGCGGGTGGCGGCGGTCTCTGGCTAGAGGGGAGGCAATCGGGCAGCGGCGGTGGTTGGACTCAGGACAGGCAGGGGGAGAGAAGCAAGTGGCAGTGGCGGTCTCTGGCCCCGCAAAAGCCGCTGCAGTTCACTGATTTAAAGCGCCCGCATTAACGGCATTATCGGCAAGGTAATTGCCAATACCTTAGAAAATCATGAATATCAGCCAATAATATTTGCCAAACCGAAAAGCGGTCGATCCTTAGTACGATCACACGGGCGGCTTACCTGTGGAAATTCTGCAGAAAATACGCAGCTGATTTTGCTACCATTGACTTCAATGGGTCAGCAGAAAATCCGCAATAGAGGCAAATTAGCAAATTTTCCTTAGGACCCATTGACGTCAATAGTAGCAAAATCCGCTGCATATTTTCCACAGCAAATACACTGTGGAAATTCTGCAAGTAATCCGCCTGTGTAAACGTACCCCATGTCAACCACCATGAGGTGTCACTTTAGAAAAAGCAGGTCCTATTGACTTCAATGGGAGAAGGAGCACATGGTGAGAAGCAGCACTTCATTTCCAAGAGGTTATGCTCTGAAGCTCCCATTGGAATTAATGGCAACTTCTCTCACACGCGCAGACAGCAACTCTGAGAAAGCACCTCACAAGGGTGTGGAACTGTATGAATGCACCCTTAAAGAAGCATTCAGTTTTTTGTTTTTTTTGCTTACATGGTCTAGCATAGGCTGTTATTACAGAATAATGTAGAGCTTCTTGTATATGCATTTTTGTTACCTCTCTTTGCTAATGTGGCAGGCAAGGGACAGGCTCCATTTTGGTTTACAAATGCATAATGATGCGAGTTCTGTATTGCAGTCCTCTGGCTTTGGCTTCGACATTTGATTTTTGCACCTGAAAATTCCTCTACCTACTAGTGCTGGATGTCACCCAGAAGAACTCATTAGATTCATAAGTGGGTTGGTGTTAGTTCACACTATGCAGTTTTGATGTGTTTTCTTACTCAGAGTGCATTTCATAGAGAAATATTGCCATGAGGAGAAAGGGATTTAACCTATACAGTGTATAGCTACTATATATATTGATCCCTTAGCAGATGGAGTTGGGAGGGGTAGGGAAGGGTCTGGGAGCTAGTAGGAGGGGTCAGGTAGGCGATGATATCATTCTGAAGTCAACAGTAAGTCAGAGTCTGATAATCTGTTGTAACCATTAGGTAATGGGAGGTTTAAAGAGTCAGGAATGTGATCACATGACCAAATAAACATATAGATAAAATGGCGTTGTAGAACTAGTGATGGCGAGTGTGCATGATACAGGAAAAAAAACACCTTGGATTGCTTCTTTAATGTATGGTCATGTATGGTCAAAAAGATTTCGGTAGTGTTTTTTTTTTATTATTTAATACAGTTCCTCAAATCTTGGATTTTAATGGGCTGTCACTTTTACTGTTCTATAGAGATTTAGCATTCTATCATAACAGGCAGGATAATAATAAAAGGTAACATAAAATCCACTAGATAAAGATTGCATTTGGCACTCCTATATCTTTAAAATGGCTTATACACCTGGTTAGCTAGAAAGTAGAAACAATGGCACTCACTCATCTGTAGAAATCCTCATTTCTTTACTTCAATTGTGCAAAAACAAACATGGAGGAGGCAGGGGTGGACTGACACATCATGGGGCACCCGGGCAATACAATATCATGGCTGTAGGCAGCACAGCAGTGAGTACGGGGCTTCCAAAGCAGCTCTGGAGGTGACTGCAGTATAAGGCAGCAGAATAGTAAGTCCAGCTCTGGAGGTCATTAGATATGATGCAAGAGCAGAATAGTAAGTGCAGCTCTGGATGTGACTGTAGGATAATGCATTGGAGCTGCAGCTCTGGAAGTGACTGTGGGATAAGGCATGGTGTAATAGGAGAATAATAGCTGCAGCTCTGGAGGTGACTGTAGGATAAAGCATGGTGAAAATGCAGAATAGGAAGTGCAGCTCTGGAGGTGGTAGGAGGATAACACATGGTGTAACAGCAGAATAGTGAGTGCAGTTCTGGAGGTGGCAGGATGATAACATGGTGTAACTGCAGTATAAGGAGTGCAGCTTTGAAGGTGACAGGAGTATTAGACATGGTGTAACAGCAGAATAGGGAGTGCAGCTTTGGAGGTGACTGAAGTATAAGACATGGTGTAAAAAAGCATAATAGTGAAACCACACACTTTACTTCATGCTGTCTTCTTCCTCTGTGCAGTATGGCCTAAGGACCTGCAGGTCATGTGACCCAGGTCCTTAAAGGGGTACTCCACTGGAAAACATTTTATTTTTAAATCAACTGGTGCCAGAAAGTTAAACAGATTTGTAAATTACTTCTATTTAAAAATCTTAATCCTTCCAGTACTTATCAGCTGCTATATGCTTCCCAGGAAGTTATTTTCTTTTTGAATTTCTTTTCTGTCTAAACACAATGCTCTCTGCTGACACCTCTGTCCAGAGTACAAGCAAATCCCCATAGCAAACCTATCCTTCTCTGGAAAGTTCCTAAAATGGACAGAGGTGTCAGCAGAGAACACTGTGGTCAGACAGAAAGGACATTCAAAAAGAAAAGAACTTCCTGTGGAGTATACAGCAGCTGATAAGTACTAGAAGGATTAAGATTTTTAAATAGAAGTAATTTACAAATATGTTTAACTTTCTGGCACCAGTTGATTGTTTTTTTTTTTTTTTCCAGTGGACTACCCCTTTGAGCATTTCCTACACAGATCGTGAAGGGGAGTTCCTGCACTCAAGTAAGATAATGCCCCCTCCCTCCCATCCTATCTGCCCCCAGGCCATGTCACTACTTGCTACTGTTGCATTAGCTGTTAGAAAATCAGGAAGCATGCAGGCTGGAGGTCTGTATATATCCAGCTTGTATACTCCCTGATCTTATGAAGCAGCAAGTACTGCAGTGGGCGGGCCCGAATGCCCGACCTGTCAGTCCACCCCTGGCAGGAGGACAAACAAAAAGACAGCAGTAACTATACCAGGCAGGTACAGCCATTTGATGCAAGAAACAGCTGTAGCCAATTGGTATTGCGTTTGTTTTTGCACAACTGAAATAAAGTAATGAAGATTTCTACAGATCGGTGTTTGTTTCTACTTTATGGAATATCTATTATAAAGCTGGAGGCAGATAGTAAAGAATTCAGCACTGTCAATACTGAGATTGGCACAAGTCATCTCCTCACCCTCTCTCACATGCACAAGTCATAGAGCATGCACATAACAATGCTTCATAGACATCACAGAGTCATTTTTAGGGATCAGCTGTAAAGCATGCCTCTGAACTGCTGTTAACAGAGCAGATCAGCAGGTTAAACAAGATAGCTGCCCCTATAATCATCATGTACAAATCAGAAAATAAAAACAGAAGAATATGTTCTACTAGCTGATTTTAATAAGAACAAAAAAATTAAATGGGTTGTCCCAGCAGCTCAAAAGTTTTTTACGCTTGCTCCTTGGTGGCTTTCTTATAGAGAGCGTGCAGATACAGTCCGATACTTTTCTTCTCACCTGAAAGGGTGGGCTGCGTAGTCAGGGCTGGGACTATATTGTGATTGCTGCATGCGTCAAAACTAGATCTGTATGTGGTGGCTGATGGCTGCACAATGTTGCTGCAACATAGTGCAGCTATTGTCCAAGGTTTTGCATGGTAGTAAGCTGGTAGGTAGTGACTATACAATAAACTTTTAATTGTTGGGACAATCCCTTTAAATACTGCATCAAGGTTTTGCTATGATAGCAAACAGAAATACAATAGAATAGAAAACAAATATAATGTACCTCTTTGGAAAGTGGGGTCTTGTCATAAAACGTATCTTCAGGGGACAAGAATTGAGGTCCTGCAGTTTGTATTTCTTTGATGAAAAAAAAAAAAAAAAGAAACACAAAAGACATGTTGAAAACATACAATGCAGAGCAGAGAGTATTCCGATTCAAATCTGGACTGACACTATACATAAAGCAAAGCGAGAGTATTAATAAAAGGTTTCTAAAAAAAAAAATTTACTATAATACTGTAAAAATTGTATACTGCAAATGATATTTCTAATTGCTGCAAACTGTGAACTATATGAGGTGACAAGAAAAGTTTTTTAAGTCTGGTCCTTATCTCCATGTTGTCCTTTATTTTTGTTTTTTTTTGTGATTAGATCCCTTCTGTCTACCTTACTGACCCTTTCCATGGCCTCAGACAGAGTGGTTTCTGTGTAGCCTCTCCCAGCTAATCTTGTTCTAAATGACTCTGCCTCCTCCTTGAACACCCCTTCATTTGAGCAATTCCATTTCAATCTACAAAGTTCGACAAAGGGAATGACGTGTCGTGGATGACATGAAGTGGGCAACAAGATGGAATTAGTTGTCGTTTCTTTTCTAAATGGTCTAAAACCAAATTTCGCCTCTTCTGATAACAGAAGAATAACCAGAAAATGTATAATTTTCATTATAATTTGCCATAAAACGCTAATTGAAATTATTACAATGTATGTATTCTAGAAAAGAATTAAATTGTTGCCTTGTACCCCTCCAAATATTAAATAATATGATTAAGTCATCAATGAAACGTCCCACCCACTGTATGCATTCAAAAAAGGATTACTTGGTGAAAAGACAAAATGAACCTCCCAAAAAAATCATAAAAATATTTGCAAAAAAAGGTGAGTACTCAGTCCCCATTGATTCTCCCCTGGCCTAAAGGAAATATTCTCCATCAAGTAAAAATAAAATGTGTTTCAACAAAAATTCAGTTGCAATCATAAGAAATTCCTTCAGGCAAGGGGACTGCAATTGTCCAAATAAAAAGAAATAGCATTCAACCCCTCCTCCCATGGAATAGAGGGATAAAAGGCAAAGAAGTCCAAGTCACCCTTGCAAAATCAGTATTCCACTGTAGATTTTCCAACATGGAAATCACATGGCTAGTGTCCCTTATGTATGTTGGGGTAATTCTGGTAATAGGTTGTAGATAGAAATCAACCCACTCCCCTAGCAGTCCTAGCAGATCTTGAAGAGGGAATGAAAGATAGGTACCACCGGGCTGTCCACATGAAGATAATTTTCTAATTTTTCATTTAAAGGCACCCATCATCACACCCTCCCTCAATATCCTTTTCATTTTAGCCTGACACCATTTAGTAGGATCCCCATCTAAATGTTTATAAATCTCAGAGTTTTTCAACATTTCAAGGTTCAATTTACGGTTTAGTCCAAAATCTAGAACAGCTATATTCCCTCCTTTGTCTGCATTTCTCAAAGTAATATGAGGGTTATCACACAATTGTTAGCTTTATTTAGATTCCCCAACATTTCATTACAATCAGTGCTCTCATGTAACTTTATTAGGTCTTGCCCTACCAACTCCTGGAATCTATCCAGGGCCTCCACACATAGAGCCACAGGATAGAATCCAGGGTTGGAATAACGGACCTCCTGACCATTGACATCATTAAAACCAACAGACTCCTTTTGTGAACTCCACAGTAATAACAAACTATTTTAATCCACAAAGTCCTTACAATGAGGTGAACCTGTATTCCCAACATGTTCTTCATTATGTGTTACTGTTTCTTCTTCCATTGCTAAAAAATGTTTATGTAGCGTTAAGTCCCCTGCACATTTATTAAAGTCCAGTATAGTTTTGTACAAGTGAAAATGGCATGATGGTACAAAATGTAACCCTTTACTTAGCAGAGAGATCTGAGAGTCTGACAGTATACGTTGACTATTGACTTCAACGGGAGAAGAAGAACCTGGCGAGAAGTAGCACTTCATTTTCAAGAGGTTACGCTCTGAAGCTCCCATTTGAATTAATGGCAACTTATCCAACCTGTGTTGACGGCAGCTTGGAGAAAGCACTTCACAAGGGTGTGGACCTGTATGAATGTACCCTTAAAAAAGCATTTAGGTCTCCCTTAAAATCGACAGTTGGAATGTCCAGGGACTTAATTCTAAGTTTAAAAGGGCTCTTTGTCTGGACTTTGTCAAGCGACATTCTCTGCATGTGACCTGTCTTCAGAAAACACATCTTACAGGACAGGTTTTGGCTCTGAAGCGGGCATGGGTGGCAAGGAGCTATCTTTCTTCCTATTCTTCTTTTGCTAGGGGGTGTCATACCTTGTCTCCGGGAGAAAAAATGGGGGGAGCTCTTCTTTTCTTATCGGCAAACTTTTTCATGCGAGATGAAGCCTGTAAAAGAGAATTTTGGGTCTCTTTCCATATGGTGGAAAGATCACGAGTCACTTCATCCACAGCGGGCAGACCAGAGGGCAAGGGAGTAGGGAGGGGGGGAACAGGGTGACGGCCGTACACCACGAAAAATGGGGATTTAGAAGAAGATTCAGAGACTCTGAAGTTGTACGAGAATTCGGCCCATGGTAGAAGATCTGCCCAGTCATCCTGGCGGGAGGAAACAAAATGCCGTAAATAGTCACCCAGGACCTGGTTAATTCTTTCTACTTGCCCATTGGATTGAGGATGATAAGCAGAAGAGAAGTTTAATTTAATCTTGAGTTGTTTACAGAGGGCCCTCCAGAATTTTGACACGAATTGGACGCCTCTATCCGAGACGATCTGCGTGGGCAAACCGTGAAGACGAAAAATGTGTACAAAAAATTGTTTTGCCAACTGAGGCACTGAAGGAAGACCAGGAAGAGGAATAAAATGTGCCATCTTGGAAAATCGATCAACGACCACCCAAACAACAGTGTTGCCACGGGATGGGGGTAAGTCTGTAATAAAGTCCATACCAATCAGAGACCAAGGCTGTTCGGGGACAGGCAGAGGATGAAGGAGACCAGCAGGCTTCTGGCGAGGAGTCTTATCCCGGGCACAGACAGTACAGGCCCGCACAAAATCAACAACATCCGTCTCCAGAGTCGGCCACCAATAGAAGCGAGAGATGAGTTGCAAAGACTTTTTGATGCCCGCATGGCCAGCGAGGTGGAAGGAGTGACCCCATTTGAGAATCCCGAGACGTTGGCGTGGAGAAACGAAGGTCTTCCCTGGAGGAGTTTGCCTGATGGAGGCTGGAGAAGTGGAGATCAGACAGTCAGGAGGAATGATGTGTTGCGGAGAGACCTCTACTTTCGAAGCATCCGAGGAACGAGAGAGAGCATCGGCCCTAATGTTCTTGTCGGCAGGGCGAAAATGAATTTCAAAGTTAAAACGGGCAAAGAACAAAGACCACCTGGCCTGGCGAGGATTCAGCCGTTGGGCAGACTGGAGATAGGATAGATTCTTGTGGTCGGTGTAAATGATAACTGGAAATTTTGATCCCTCCAGCAGATGCCTCCATTCCTCAAGTGCCAATTTAATGGCCAGTAGTTCTCGATCCCCGATGGAGTAGTTCCTCTCCGCCGGAGAGAAGGTCCTAGAAAAAAAACCACAAGTAACAGCATGCCCGGAAGAATTTTTTTGTAGAAGGACCGCTCCAGCTCCCACAGAGAAGGCATCAACCTCCAATAGGAAGGGTTTAGATGGGTCAGGTCTGGAGAGCACGGGAGCAGAAGAAAAGGCAGACTTGAGCCATTTAAATGCGTCTTCCGCTTGAGGAGACCAGGACTTAGGATTGGCATTCTTCTTGGTTAAAGCCACGATAGGAGCCACAATAGTGGAAAAATGTGGAATAAATTGTCTGTAATAATTGGCGAACCCCAAAAAACGTTGGATAGCACGGAGTCCGGAGGGGCGTGGCCAATCTAAGACGGCAGAGAGTTTATCTGGGTCCATTTGTAGTCCCTGGCCAGAGACCAAGTATCCTAGGAAAGGAAGAGATTGACATTCAAACAGACATTTCTCCATTTTGGCATAAAGTTGATTGTCTCGAAGTCTCTGAAGAACCATGCGGATATGCTGGCGATGTTCTTCTAAGTTGGCAGAAAAAATCAGAATATCGTCCAGATACACAACAACACAGGAATATAAGAGATCACGAAAAATTTCATTAACAAAGTCTTGGAAGACGGCAGGGGCGTTGCACAGGCCAAAGGGCATGACCAGATACTCAAAGTGTCCATCTCTAGTGTTAAATGCCGTTTTCCATTCGTCCCCCTCCCTAATGCGGATGAGATTATAAGCACCTCTTAAGTCCAGTTTGGTAAAGATGTGGGCACCTTGAAGACGATCAAAGAGTTCTGAGATAAGAGGTAGGGGGTAGCGGTTCTTTACCGTGATTTTATTAAGTCCGCGGTAATCAATGCAAGGACGTAGGGAGCCATCTTTTTTGGACACAAAGAAAAATCCAGCTCCGGCAGGAGAGGAGGATTTGCGGATAAACCCCTTTTTAAAATTTTCCTGGATGTATTCAGACATAGCAAGAGTCTCTGGGGCGGACAGAGGATAAATTCTGCCCCGGGGTGGAGTAGTGCCCGGGAGGAGGTCAATAGGACAGTCATAAGGCCTGTGAGGAGGTAAAGTCTCAGCTTGTTTTTTGCAAAATACGTCTGCATAGTCCATATAAGCCTTAGGGAGACCGGTTACAGGGGGACCCACAGGGTCACGGCAGGGAGTTCTGGAAACCGGTTTAAGACAGTCCTTGAAACAAGAAGTACCCCAGCTCTTGATCTCTCCTGTGGACCAATCAAGGGTTGGGGAATGGCGTTGAAGCCACGGTAGTCCAAGGAGAATTTCGGAAGTGCAATTGGAGAGGACCAAAAACTCAATTTTTTCGTGATGAGGTCCGATGCACATTAGGAGGGGTTCCGTGCGGTAACGCACGGCACAGTCCAATCTTTCATTGTTAACACAATTGATGTAGAGGGGTCTGGCGAGACTGGTCACTGGGATGTTGAACCTGTTGATGAGAGAGGCCAAAATAAAATTTCCTGCAGATCCGGAATCCATGAAGGCCTTAGTGGAGAAGGAGAAGGTAGAGGCAGATATCCGCACAGGCACAGTAAGGCGTGGAGAAGCAGAGTTAACTTCAAGAACTGTCTCACCTTTGTGCGGAGTCAGCGTACGTCTTTCCAGGCGGGGAGGACGGATAGGACAATCCTTCAGGAAGTGTTCGGTACCGGCACAGTACAGGCAAAGATTCTCCATGCGGCGTCGTGTCCTCTCTTGAGGTGTCAAGCGAGACCGGTCAACTTGCATAGCCTCCACGGCGGGTGGCACAGGAACGGATTGCAGAGGACCAGAGGAGAGAGGAGCAGAGGAGAAAAAACGCCTCATTATTCCAGGATAATTCGGAAGCAAGAGTACGGAATTGGATGGCGTACTCGCCAACGGAAGAATTACCCTGGACCAGGTTCAGCAGGGCAGTCTCAGCAGAAGAGGCTCGGGCAGGTTCCTCAAAGACACTTCGAATTTCCGAGAAGAAGGAGTGTACAGAGGCAGTGACGGGGTCATTGCGGTCCCAGAGCGGTGTGGCCCATGACAGAGCTTTCCCAGACAGAAGGCTGACTACGAAAGCCACCTTAGACCTTTCAGTAGGAAACTGGTCCGACATCATCTCCAAGTGCAGGGAACATTGCGAAAGAAAGCCACGGCAAAACTTAGAGTCCCCATCAAATTTATCCGGCAAGGATAGTCGTAGGCCGGAAGCGGCCACTCGCTGCGGAGGAGGTGCAGGAGCTGGCGGAGGAGATGATTGCTGGAGCTGTGGTAGTAGCTGCTGTAGCATCACGGTCAGTTGAGACAGCTGATGGCCTTGTTGCGCTATCTGTTGCGACTGCTGGGCGACCACCGTGGTGAGGTCGGCGACAACTGGCAGTGGAACTTCAGCGGGATCCATGGCCGGATCTACTGTCACGATTCGGCTGGCAGGAGGTGGATCCTCTGTGCCAGAAAGGGATTGGCGTGGACCGTGCTAGTGGACCGGTTCTAAGTTACTACTGGTATTCACCAGAGCCCGCCGCAAGGCGGGATGGTCTTGCAGCGGCGGTAGTAACCAGGTCGTATCCACTAGCAACGGCTCAACCTCTCTGACTGCTGAAGATAGGCGCGGTACAAGGGAGTAGACAAGAGCAAGGTCGGACGTAGCAGAAGGTCGGGGCAGGCAGCAAGGATCGTAGTCAGGGGCAACGGCAGGAGGTCTGGAACACAGGCTAGGAACACACTAGGAAACGCTTTCACTGGCACAATGGCAACAAGATCCGGCGAGGGAGTGCAGGGGAAGTGAGGTATACATAAAGAGTGCACAGGTGAACACACTAATTAGAACAACTGCGCCAATCAGTGGCGCAGTGGCCCTTTAAATCGCAGAGACCCGGCGCGCGCGCGCCCTAGGGAGCGAGGCCGCGCGCGCCGGGACAGGACCGACGGAGAGCGAGTCAGGTACGGGAGCCGGGGTGCGCATCGCGAACGGGCGCCACCCGCATCGCGAATCGCATCCCGGCTGGAGGCGGTATCGCAGCGCACCCGGTCAGTGGATCTGACCGGGGCGCTGCAGTAGCGAGGATGTGGCGAGCGCTCCGGGGAGGAGCGGGGACCCGGAGCGCTCGGCGTAACACTAATAATCTCCACCAGCATCGATCGCTACACTTTCCAATAGCAGACCTCCGAAGGATACATTGTATCCTTACATACAGGTCCTGTGCACATCTTCCTCGCAGCACGGACAGCAGAAGAAAAAGTTTGGTCTTTTATTCTGAGTTCGTGCATTCCTCCCCGCTCCCTGAACCTCCTGCTTCCTTTCAATATTTCGGCACTTGTCACTGCCGATTGGGCCAAATAAACACAATACATGTAATAAAGAGACACTAGTCCTCTATACTTTTATGTTAAACACATCCTGAAAATGTGTTTTTTTATTATTTATCAATTCTTAATTCACCATATTGCATTTACTAAGGTGTATAACATCACATGTGTGGGCGTACCTCCCGCAATTTGGTGGGCTTTTTAACCATTTATAAACCCTGCTTTTAGAATGTATGTCATGAAGCCTGTATCTGCATTGATAAAGGGACGTTTTGGGTGCCGAAACGCATTTGTATTTATGGCAATAAAAGAGAGACTTTCATACTTAACCCTCTGCATCTGCCTGAACTTCATCCCAAGTGGAAGTGCCTTGGAAACTGGTTGTTTTGATCCCTGGGAGATCCATATCCTGTATTCCTATCAGCCAGGAGATACAGGTCACGGAAGGCTGCGCCACTACTCCAGGAGACCGATCCTATTCTGCTTAACCTCTATCTGGGGCCCTTCTGGACTCTATGAGGGAGGCTTTAATTGTAGTCCTTCTTACACCAGGTAAAGATCCGACTTTACCGGAATCTTATCACCCCATATCACAAAATTCTAAATTACGGCAAAGATCCTGGCAAACAGACATAGGGGAGTTATTTCTTTGGTCGTTCATCCTGACCAGACTGGCTTTATGCCAGGTAGGGCAACTGATATTAATGTTAAGAGGCTTCAGCTTAATATCTCCGCAGCGGAGGAGGACATTTCTCCAATATCAAGTAGTCACTCTTAATATTTAGGCTTTCGACTCTGAAGTGGCACTATATTTGGTGTTTATTGTGTTTCCTCTGGTTCAGACCTAAATTTAGAGCTTGGGTTTGCCTGCTTTATGATAGACCCAGGGCCCGCATTCACATACCTGAATCTTGATGTGTCTGATTCTTTTCCTTTGGGTAGGGGTACAAGGCAGGGCTGCCCCCTATCCCCCTTCCTGTATGCCTTGGCTGTGAAGCCGCTGGCGGCGGCCATCCGCGCCTCCCTGTCCATTCATGGGTTACGTAGGGGGTCCCTAGTAGAGAAGGTTTCTATGTATGCCGATGATACCCTAGTTTACTTGGCAGATGTGGAGGGCTCCTTAACTGCATTGTTTGATCTACTAACGGTTTGGGACCCTTTCAGGCCTGTGGGTCAATTGGAATTGGTAGTCATCCTTGGTTCCTCTCTCTGGGGGTGTAGTTCTGCCGCCTACTCTCTCTTATGGTCTTCAGGTGGTGTCTCGGTTTAGGTATCTGGGAGTGGAGGAGTCTGCCTCTTTGAATACGTTCTTGTCTTTGAATCTGGAGCCTCTCCTGACTGGTACTGCAGACCGGCTACAGTCCTGGTCCTGTTTACCCCTATCTTTAGCGGGTAGAGTGAATATTATTAAGATGATTTACCTCCACAAATTTTTGTATACATTTCATTTATCACCAGTTATTCCTCAAACAGTTTTGCCTTAATTTGAACGGTATTCTGAGATCTTTCTACTGGCAGGGCAAGCCTCCGAAATTGTGTCAGGCTCTACTCCAGGCACCAAAACAGCGGGGTGGCTTAGCAGCTCCGAATATGCATAATTATTTTCTAGCCTCTCAGCTGGTGTATACAGCCTGGTGGATCGACCTGGATCTTTCCAATGTGACTACAGCTCTGGCTGGCATCCTCATGTGTTTGTATGAGACTAATGCATTATACAGGTACACCACTTCATCTTCTTTGTTGGCTCCTATTAATGCGGTGGCAGCGGTTAGGTCGGTGGATTCTCCTAGAGCACCCCTGTGGAATAATGCCCATTTGGCTGACCTGCAGGATTTGGAGGTGGCTGGGTTTTGGAGTGCCCATGGGTTCAAGTTTGCTATGCACTTGTTTGAGGAGAGCCATCTGTTCCCTTAATTTGCCAATATGCGGGACCGATTTAATATCCCTCGGAGTGCCCACTTCTGGTACCTCCAGTTGAGACATGCGTTCCAGGCACAATTTGGCTCCCTGGACATGGCCCCAGCTTTTTCCAGGGTGGAGTTGCTCCTGGGTACCACCGACCTCCCCAAGCCGCTTACCCAGGCATATGCTTTACTTCAATCGGAGGGTCCAGATCCGTTTGCCTTAGCCTATTCGAAATGGGTGGAAGATGTTCCTGCTCTTTCAGAGGAGCAATGGAAAGAGGTTGAATTGATGTACTATGCCACGGTTGTTAGTGCTAGATGCAATTCCTGGTGGACCATCTTGAATTTCCATTTGTTTTGTCCCCTGAGGTCTGTCTGTTGGGGCTGATTAATGGTTTGGAGTCAGGCTCTTATAGATGCATAGATGTGCGTGTAAGGTCATTATTATGGCTTGGAAGGACATCACAACCCCCCCCCCCCCCCCCATCTCATCACGCTGGATTAACCTGATTAACAAGTATGTTCCGTTATATCACCTCCTATATATTAGTCGTAAGTGCCCTAAAAAACTTAATACGGTTTGGATGCCTTGGTTGATGTTGGAGGCATCGACTGAGCGGGTGGGATCCCAGTCTTAGTTTAGGTCTCTATCTTGGTTCTTTTCTGGAAGGGAGGAGGGATTTTCGTGTGTGTGTGGTTGTGTGTCTCTTGCTTGTTGGGTGGTTGTACTCCAGAGGTAACACAATTGGCCCTGTTTCTGCATTACGCTATAGCTGTGTTTGGAGATTTTGCTGACTATGTTTACCTTTGTATGGCTGTGCAAATACTGTTTTATTGCTTGGGCGCACTTGATGTGCCCACCTGGAGTGTGGTTGTTTTGTATTATCTTAACCCCTTAAGGACCACAGGTTTTTTCATTTTTGCACTTTCGTATTTTCCACCTCACCTTCTAAAAATCAGAACGCTTTCAATTTGCCACCTACAGACCCATATGAGGGCTTGCTTTGTACGCCACCAATTGTATTTTGTAATGACATCAAGCATTTCACCACAAAATCTGTGGTGAAACAAAAAAAAAACCTTTGTGGGGCAAAATTGAAGAAAAATGCCATTTTGTTAATTTTGGGGGTTTCCGATTCCACACAGTGCACTTTCCGGTAAAAATGACACCTTATTCTGTAGGTCGATACGATTAAAAGGATACCCAACTTATATAGGTTTTATTTTGTTTTACTTATTTAAAAAAAAGTATAACTATTTGTACAAAAATGTGTATGTTTAAAAATGTCTTCTACTGACCTCTATAACTTTTTTATTTTTTCCGTAAAGGGGCTGTATGAGGGCTAATTTTTTGCGCCGTGATCTGAAGTTTTTATCGGTACCATTTTTGTTTTGATGGGACTTTTTGATTGTATACCCTAAAAATTTTTATAAAAAGCAAAGTGACCAAAAATACACAATTTTGGACTTTAACAACTCTCTTACGTGTACGCCATTGACCGTGCGGTTTAATTAATGCTATATTTGTGTAGTTTGGACATTTATGCACGCGACTGTACCACATATGTTTATGTTTTTGGTTTTTTTAATGGGAAAAAGGGGGGGGGGGGGCTTGATTCAAACTTTTATTAGGGAAGAGGTTTATTAACTTTTATTAACTTTTTTACACTGTTTTAGTCCCTATAGCATTGATCAGTGTTATCTGTGCTCGATTGCTACAGCCTTCAGAGCCTGGCTGGAGCATAGAGGCACAGATTGGACAGCGAGGAGGCAGGTAAGGGCCCTCCCGCCGTCCTCTCACGGGAAACCGTGATTTCACTGCAGCCGTCCCGAATAGCCCGCTGAGCTAGCCGGGATGTGTTTTCTGCCGTTTTAGATGCCGCAATAAACTTTGATTGTGGCAAGTAAAGGGTTAATACCGAACATCAGCCCAATAGGCGATGTCCGGTATTAGCAATGAACGTAAATTTTAAAATTTTTAAAAATAAATCCTTTTTTTTTTTTTTTGCTTATATGGTGTAGGTTATTATTACAGAATAATGTAGAGATTCTTGTATAAGACTTTTTGTTACCTCTTTTTGCTAATGTGGCAGGAAAGGGATAGACTCAATTTTGGTTTACAAATGCACAATGATGTGAGTTCTGTATTGCAGTCCTCTGGCTGGTACATTGAAAATTAGTCCATAGTAGTGCATCCCTTGGGATAACTAAATGGACAGTCACGTGGCCAACCACAACAGTGTGTGAGCCACCACAGATAGTAATGTAACACACCAGACACTACATGTACCCCATGATATCCAGTTAACAGTAAGGGTAGAGTCACATACAGTGCAACCGCAGTGTATGTGACGCTGCGGATTCCCTGCCAGCAGTCAAAGAGCGACTGCAGAGTGAGCTCCCTGCAGCTCTGTGTGTCCATTCAAATCGGCGGATTTCAGTGCCGGCCGCAGCAGGCAGCTCGCTCTGTGACTACCCATTGATTCTACCCACTGAAGTCAATGAGTAGAAAAATCAACTGGAGAAAATACGTAGTAAAATAAGGTTCATGTGACCCTACCCTTAGGGTATATGCACATGGGGAAAAAAACCTTGCCCTGCTGCATTGCAGATCTCTGGTGGGGTTTGTCATGAAATTCCCATGAGAGCTTTCAAGTGGAAGGATATGGAAAAGTCACATGCAACTTCTTTTTCTTTGCAATACAATGTCTCACATAGAATTTTTACAGTTAGTATAACTCTGTGAATGCATGCACAGACTAATATGTGGGTTCCACCAATCTGCTATGCAGACGGGCTACTGTACTGGTATATGAAACGTATTATAGTTCTTATTCTATTAATAAATACAATGAAAAAATATAAACCTGACAATCCCTTAAATGTTTTCAGTTACATTTAACCTTTTGGATTTATACATAATGTAAGCTAAAATATTTTCTCTTTCTTTTTTAGGGGTTTTGTTATGGTCCTAGGACAGAACCATCATAATTTGGATACTATACAGACAAAAATGGACAAAAACTATATGCACTTTATTCAACCAAAAAAATGTATGCTGTAAAACTGTCATTTTGTTCCTCTATACATAATGGTGCAAATTTGTATGCTGTGTGTGTGTAATATCCAATCTAAAATAACCAATACATTTTATTGTAAATCAAAGTAAAGGAAGCAACGCACTCACCGGAAAGTCCATGCATAAAAACGTGAAGGGTAGTGAACACGGCCATACTGAGCAGTTGGCTAAGACACTGGAGACCAGCATCTTAGCCAACTGCTCGTTATGGCCATGTTCACTACCCTTCACGTTTTTATGGAATAAGAAAATCTGCATGGACTTTCCGGTGAGTGTGGTGCTTCCTTTACTTAGATTTATGCTCAGTGTTGTGTGCTTTCTCCGGATCCGGATGAACTGAGCTTTTTTTTTTTTTTTGCCCCAATTGGAAGAGAAAAAATTCTCTATGCCTCCATGGGAAATAAAAGGCATAATAGGTAGGAATAGATAAATAGAAATGACCCATAGACAAGCATAGGTGCCATTTTATGGCTTCCAACAACGTGAACAGGGCCACATAAAAATAAGCAATGCCATCAGTATTCTCGGCTGCACATTCACCATTATACTGGGAGATGTGCTGGTGATGAACAATCATTTCTGAACCTTCTTAATAACTACAGTTAGCCAATTAAAAAGCTGATTGCTGGGCCTATTACAAAGGGCCGATAAATGTCCCCATATAATAGGGGTTTTAGCCTTTAAACTGGTCATTCAAGTGTGAGATAACCTGATGATTTTGGCAGAACCAGCTAACCAACATATGTGTATAGTGGCCTCCCAACTCTTCCCTTAGGGTAGATATCGGAGAAAACAATAGTTGGGCAGTTGAATCTTTAAGGAAACTTATCAGTTATGTTAGGCTGCCCTTACTGAGGACAGAATAACATAGGGACATACATGTTTCCAAAGGGATGTCTATTATGACTATATGTGGTGCAGATTTGGAGAATATGTACCCACAAGCAAGTAGCACACAGCCAGAAAAGAGTCATCGATGTTGCTGCACTGCCTATCTACCAATGATCGCCAGTTAACTCTCTTTCACTGTGCATAGGGAGAAACCTGTCATTTCCTTTTTGTCACAGGGAAAATAACACTACATCTATCCATAGGTGACAGGCTTTCTGTCAGATGTGCACGTTACCTTGCATGTCCAAAAACTTTTACATAAAGTTAACTGATCTTGTGTAATATAGCTGCCCCAATACTCACATACAGAAAGAAATAAAACATGCACAATCAAATATAATAAATATAAAACAGTATACAAAAAATAGAAACAGCATTAGTCAGTAAAACAATCTAGGTAATACAATCTCTTTAATCAATATATCAAAGGGACCCTTGTGCCCACCTCTTGTCTTCTTGTAGTCATCTATTATCTTTAGAAGTTCCAGTGAAACAACGCCTAGGACTTTTTCCAGGACGTCCAATTTAGTCTCAGACAATTGGTCATTTTTTTCTAGATAACACAAAATATCAAGGAATTTCTGCAAAGAGATTAAGTGATAAAATGAAGTTATGGTATAAAAAGTAAAGAAATAATTACTCAATATGCTCTAAACATCAACAGTAAAAAGTCAAACAAATAACTATTAACCCCTTAAGGAAACAGACCATTTTCATTTTTCCTCATCGCTTTTTAAGAGGCCCGACCAATTTTACTGTCTAATGACACCTTTCAATTTTTCATAAAATATATGGAGAAACCTAAAAATTTTTTTTAAAAAAAGTCTTGGATCCAGCACTTGGATAAAAGAACTTCAAACGTTTATTGCAACAAATAAAAAAAATCTAATCACTGTTTTTGTATATATCGCTGCTGTAATAAACTTTCTTTTATCCAAGCGCTGTATCCAAGACTCTTTTCTCTTTGTTAGGGTCTATACACACGGCAGAATTTCCGCTCATCCCCCCAATTCCGATTCCACTTGTGTGGATTTTGTGCTGAATTGGTGCGGAATCCAAGCGGAAATTCTGCAGAAGTGTGAAAGGGAGTGTGGACTCTCATAGAAGTGTACAGTGGTCCCTCAACATATGATATTAATTGTTCCAGGAGAACCATCATATGTTGAAACCATCATATGTCGAGTACATATGTCTATGTAAAAATAGTAATTGGTTCTGGGGCCTCGGAACCATTGTATGTTGAATACATATCTCTATGGGAAACTGCTAATTGGTTCTGGGATGACCATTGTATGTGGAGTGTATGGGGAGTGTTTAACAAACCAGGGTGCCGCCAGCTGTTGCACAACTACAACTCCCAGCATGCATGTACAGCCATTGACTGTCTGGGCATGCTGGGAGTTATAGTTTTGCAACAGCTGGAGGCACACTGATAGGGAAACATTGATGTATGGGGTGTATAGTGTGTCTATGTATTGTATGTGATGTGTGACATCACATGTTCTTTAAATACCTTCAGGGGGGGACAGAATGTCCTCCATTACGATCCTGCCGACTACAGCTCTATAGGAAAGGAAGGGGAGCAGCTCATTGGATGCCTGCAGCAAGATGCTGCAGCTATTGGCTATGGCTGCTCTGGGGGGGCAGGGCTTACACGGAGCTCACAGTGGAAGCCTCCGTGAGCTAGCAGGACAGCATGTGAGTAACAGGAGGCAGAACGGGGCACACGGGGCACATTATACAACTATCTGTCATTTGCTGAAGTTGTCAGCGCTGTCAGATAGCTGTTTGTACGATGGACCCGACACACAGCAGCATCATATGTCGAGGCTGCCTTCAACATACGATGGGCTCTGAGAGGCCATCATATGTTAAAATGATCATATGTCGGGGCCATCATAAGTCGAGGGATCACTGTATTGGGCTTTCATTTGAGGAGGAATTCCTCAAGCGGAATTCTGCTTGAGAAAATTCTGCCGTGTGAATTGACCCTTACTGTAGAAATTAAACTGTGAGCAGAGCACAGGTGAGCTGGATAAGACATGTTCTCTTTATTCTGTAGTTCAATGCGATAAAAATGTCATATATTTCTAATATAGTCTTATTATTGTACTACTCTAACAAAAAGAGTATGCTTAAAATTGTCCTCTTTTTTTAATTACGTTTTTATTTTTCGATATACAGGGCTTAATGAGGGCAAATTTTTTGCGCCGCATCCTGTAGTTTTTATCAGTGCCATTTTGGCTTTGATGGAACTTTTTAATTACTTTTTATTCATTTTTTCTGATATATGATGTGACCAAAAATCAGCAATTTTGGCATTTTTGGACATTTATGCCGTTCATGGTGCTGGATCATAAAAATATTTTAATAGTTCGGCCAATAATGCACACTGTGCTACCAAATATGTTTATTGTTATTGTTATAATTTTTTTGTAAAATAGGAAAAGAAGGGTGCTCTTTTTTAGGGGTTTTAATATAATTTTAAAAACAGTTTACTTTAATTTTTTACACCCATAGGGAGCTTTTATATACATTCATTAGATTGCATTCACTGTGCAATGCTATGCCTATTTCCTTATCTTCCATCCCAGAGGATAGAGGATAAGCGCATGAAGTATACTGCATATGTACTGTCCTTACGAACTGCTGAAGATAGTCGGAGCAGCCAAACATATTCTATCTCTGATGGAATTCTATCAAGTCCCTGGATGCCATGAAAAACAACACACACCACTGTATTTACATTTTTGCATTTGCACATTTTTATCACTTTGGGTACTTAAAGGGGTATTCTGAGTTTGTATTATTTGTAGTTTAAGGCTTTTTCTTTTCGTTTTTATTTTTTATTTATTAATTTTTTTTAAATGTGCCCATATTGGTGGATAATAAAAAAAAAAAAAAAGACACAATATTTATTTATTTTTTAATGCTAAACCAGCACCAGGTCCTCAAGTATCATGATTGGTGGAAGTCCCAAGGATGCACATCTTAGCGATATACCATCACTTTATGAGATGTGGAAAACCCCTTTAACTAACTGGGTACTGGTAGTATGTATCTATAGCACTTAGAGCTGGGCGGTATGACCAAAAATGTTTATCACGGTATTTTTGTAACTTATGGCGGATCCACGGTATATAACGGTATTTCTCCCCCCCTCCACCATCCGGCCGGTGATAGGTTGAGCGCACTGTCATGTAAGAAGCCGGCTTCTTACATGACAGTGCGCTCAACCTTTCACAGGCCGAGGCGGAACATCGATGCGGCCGGTGATAGGCTGACGGCTCTCCGACGTTCCTGTCCCCAGGAAGCAGGTGAGGCCGGCACCAAAGGTAAGTTAAAGTTCATTTTGTTAATCTTTTGCAGCCCGGTCATAGGGGTACAGCGTACAGAACAGCGTTCCAGGGCCTGCGTCCCGCAACAAACAGGAGTGCGTGGAGGGCAGCACTTGCAGGTGACATGTGATTAGTTCCCCGATGGGGACAGTGCCGGGCTGGGCTGATAATTAATTGGGGGGGGGGAAGCAGAACAGTGCTCGCGGGTCACATATGATTAGTTCCCCCGATGTGGGGACAACGCAGCGCTGGGTTTATAATTCATTCATTCCCGAGGGGGAGGGGCCCAACCGGTATTGCGGTAGGGGAAAAATTCATATTGTGCAGGACAAAAATTTCGGTATTCGGTATGAAATGGTACACCGCCCAGCACTAATAGCACTCACTCCAGTAATGTATGTGCACTTGCGCTTTTCTTTTATTTGTGGTGTTTCACTTATTATATGAATTTCACTTGGTCCTGAAGTATGTATTTTGCATCACAACATCTAATGTAATGATTACTTGTGCATGGGATAGCTGTATCTTTTTCACTTTTTCCACTGGCTCTCCATCATGTCTAAATAGCTTTCCCTGGCATTTAATAAACATGAGATCTATGAAATAAAAAGGTTATCCATCTTATAGGCCATCATTATTAGACTGAGCTATTTAAAGGGGCTGTGGCGTTCATGCAAGCACTGCAGCTTTTTCAATATTTACTTTGGTTCATACTTGAATTAGCTGTATTATCTGCTGGAAAATTTAGGGGACAGCCAAGAAGACCACAATTGCTGACAAGTGTTTTCATCCAGCTAACCTAAACTTGTGTGACACAGGTTTTGTACTGGCGTTTTTTGGAAAACTGTCACTGCAGTTTTGGAGCCAAAGTCAGAACTGTATTCGGAAGGAATGGGAGATATAAAGGATCTCTGAATCTAATTCTGACTTTTGCTCAAAAACTTCATTGGCAGTTTTCCAAAAAATGACAGGAAAAACCCTGTGTGGAAACCTTGCCTAAGGCCTTGTTTACCTAGCAGCTGTACTACCATGAAAGAAATAGGTGCTGCCTGATGTAGAACATTATTATTACTCTAATAATAAGTCACAGGGTAAAACAAGTGAAGTGTGGAGGATGTAAATCTACTGTTCCCCCTACTGTTATAATGTTTTGTCTTTGTTTTTGTGACAAAATTCGATAAAAAACTATTGAACGTAAATCTACTGTTCCCTGCATGGCCAGAATACTGCCACACACTGTGCTCCTGATATAATACTGCCACACACTGTAACCCTAAATATAATATTGCCAAACACTGTACCAAATAAATGAGGTATCTGTGCCCCCTCAATGAATAATGCCACAGCGCCCCCTAATTAAATCTGCAACTATGCCAATGTACTGTGCCACTATGCCCCCATGTACTGTGCCACTATGCTCCCAAGCACTCTGCCTCTATGCCCCAATGAACTGTGCCACTATACCCCCATGAAGTGTGCCACTATGCTACCATGTACTGTGCCACTATACCCCCATGTACTGTGCCACTATGCCTCCATGTACTCTGCCACTATGCCCCCATGTACTGTGCCACTATACCCCCATGTACTGTGCCACTATGCCTCCATGTACTCTGCCACTATGCCCCCATGTACTGTGCTACTATGCCCCCATGTACTGTGCCACTATGCTACCATATACTGTGCCACTATGCCCCCAAGTACTGTGCCACAATGCTCCCATGTACTGTGCCACTATGCCCCAACATGTACTGTTACTCTGGCTCTCGTCCCAGGTCCTGGTGCTGCTCCACTCATCTGGCCTATTTTAGTAAGGACTGAGCAGACGATGCAGGCAGCATTGATCGCTTCATCTGCATCACAAAAGAAGGGAACAGAGTCTTCCTGCTGCTCCGGGCCGCAGCTTTTTTTAAAGACACCAATACAAATTAATGAGGGGAGAGTCGGTGGGCTGTCGAGATGACTGACAGCCTCGGTCCAGTTCTGGATCACGGTCTGCCAGTTGAGTGCCGCTGCCCTATGTAAACTATTATGGCATCTAATTTCACAGTTACTGTTAGGATTAGATAAAACTTTTGAACAAAAGAATATAATTTAACTTGGCAGCCAAGGGCAGCCTAAGGATTCAACTTGTATTGTGAGTTAGTGGAATTTTTACCATGGTTTTTTGGCTTAAATGTTTAAATATGCAATAACAGCCAAGTCAAAACCAGGACTGGTAAACACAGCAAAATGCTCTACCAAAAGCTCTTGTAAAATTACCACCTTGTTTTCTGAATACTTCTTTGGAACATCTAGGAGGAATATTATACTTTTCAGGTCTTCAGAGGTGATGTCTTCATAAAGTTCAAAAAGCATTTGCCTGTATTGGTAAATCCAAGAACACATAATATTATTAACAAAATGTACTATATGGTACATGAATAGCAAGGCGATGACATAACATGGCAGAATTACTACAATGATAATACGGGAATAACAGCTAAGATTTGTTCAAGGTCTGTCTATACCTGCAACCTTTGTTTAATGTTATGCTGGATAAACTAAAATAAAATAAAAAAGCTGTAAACATATTATTTAGTCCTTCTTTGTCCATTCATGGGTTCTCAGCTCTCCCTCAAACTATTTATGCATACTTCTCTAATACTGCACCATAACATTTTGAAGTTTGGTAAAGCTGGTTGGCATCCTCTGTGGAATTAAAGCTATAACCAAGGGGACAGACAATGACTTATATTTACTTGTGATTTATTATTTTGATTTAGGGGAATGCTCTTTAACCCCTTATGGACACAGCTCATTTTGACCTTGAAGACAGGAAATTTCATTTTTGCGTTTTTGTTTTTTACTTCCTCTTCTTCTAAGAGCCATAACTATTATTTTTCCACCACAGAACCATATGATGGCTTGTTTTTTGGCGACCAAATGTATTTTGTAATGATTTCATTTATTTTACAATATGGTGTATGGTGCAACCCAAAAATATTATTTGTGGGCGAAAAGCTATAAGAAAACCACAATTTTGCAACCTTTGGGGGGGGGGGGTTGGTTTTACACAGTCCATTGAGTAAAATGACATGTTCTCTTTATTCTGTAGGTCAGTATGATTAAAACGATACCCAATTTATATAGCTTTTTTTTTTTTATTGAACTACTTTAAAAGAAAAAAAAATTTAACTTTTATTTATTTATTTTTTTTTATTTTTTTTTTTACAAAATATGTCTGTCTTTTTCTGATCCTTATAACTTTTTTATTTTTCCGTATACAGGGATGTATGACAGCTCATTGTTTTAAAGGGGTACTACGCCCGAGGACATCTTATCCCCTATCCAAAGGATAGGGGATAAGATGTCAGATGGTGGGGGTCCCGCCGCTGGGGACCCCAGGTTCTCGGCTGCAGCACCCCGCTGTCATTAATGCACAGAGCAAAGTCGCTCTGTGCGTAATGACGGGCAATACAGGGGCCGGAGCACCGTGACATCACGGCCCGCCCCCTCAATACAAGGGGCCGGAGCAAGTCTATGGGAGGGGGCGTGGCAGCTGTCACGCCCCCTCCCATAGACTTGCATTAAGGGGGCGGGCCGTGGCATCACAAGGGGCGGAGCTGTGACGTCACAATGCTCCGGCCCCTGTATCGCCCGTCATTACGCACAGAGCGAGTTTGTTCTGTGCAGTAATGACAGTGGGATGCTGCAGCTGAGATCCTTTGGATAGGGGATAAGATGTCTAGGGGCGGAGTACCCCTTTAACTGTAGTTATCAGTTCCAATTTTGTTTTAATGGAACATTCTGATCACTTTAATACATTTTTTTCTGATATATGATGCGATTACAAATCAGTATTTTTGGTGTTTGGTATTTTTGTACTGAGCAGGATCCTAAACTTTATATTTTAATAGTTCAGACAATAAAGCATGCGGAAATACCAAATATGTTTATTACTTACCTTTTTATATAATTTTTGAAACCTTTTTTTTATTTTCCACCATCATTGGTGCTGAGTGTTCGGCTACTTATCGTAGCCGACAGTCACTGCGATGAAGCGAGTGCAGTTTCTGCTCTTCAAAGTCACTTAATGTAGCAGGCATACATTTACACCCTGGTACATTAAGTCCCGGACGTCAAGAGGCGTAATTTTAAACCAAGCATTTGTCCAGATGAATGATTTGCCAAAATCTACACACAGAGCAGTTTTATTTTTGCATTTTCGTTTTTTTTCCTCCTCCCCTTCTAAAAATCATAACTCTTTTATATTTTCATCCACAGACTAGTATGAGGGCTTGTTTTTTGCATGACCAGTTGTCCTTTGTAATGACAACACAACAATACTTTTTGTGTGGGTAAATTAAAAAGTAAACCGCAATTTTGCAAATTTTGGAAGGTTTTGTTTTCATGCCATACAATTTACGGTAAAAATGACATGTATTTTTTATTCTGTGGGTCCATAGGATTAAAATGAAACCCATGATTACATACTTCTCTATAAAAAAAAACGCAAACTTTTTAACCAAATTAGTACGTTAAAAATCCCTCTATTTTGACGAAGCGGCGGTATGAGGACTCATTTTTTGCACCGTGATCTGTACATTTTATTGATACCACATTTGTGTATATAAAACTTCTATACATTTTTTTATTAAATTTTTTTTAAATAGAATGTGACAAAAAAGCAGCAACTTTTGACTTTTTTTTTTTTACGTTCACGCTGTTCACCGTACAGGATCATTAACATTATATTTTAATAGTTCGTACATTTATGGACGTGGCGATACCAAATATGTTTATAAATTTTATATATTATTTTTCACTTTTTGGGGGTAAAATGGGAAAAAGGGACATTTGACATTTTTATTGGGGGAGGGGACTATTTATAGCAATCAGTTTATTGCTAATACTGTTAAAGGAGAAGGCCCATGTAGAAAAAGTATTGTGTTTTAAATGCAGAAGCAAAAGTTATATCACTTTGTAAATCACTGACTTTACCCATCTTGTAAGTAAAACCTGTTTTTCTAGCTTCTTTGTTCAGAGAGGAAGTTCAGCAGCTCCCTGTTCTGATGACTTGCGACCCCCCCCATTGAGCTGCATTATGCTGGGGGCCGTGATGTCACAATTTCCCATAGTTCTGCAGCTTAGCCAGCTCTGTGCACGGCAAGGGAACCTCCCATGTGCAGCTTCAGCCAATCATAGAAGCCCCAGTGAGCTGAGCAAGCGTCTTCGTCTCCTCAGCAGGGAAGCATCTGACAGCCAGCTCAGTGTTTATAAGAGCAAGAACGATGTCCCAATGTCCCAAGAAGAAGCAGAGGGGGAGGGGGAGATCCCTACTTTCCCCTGCACTGATCACAATCTGACAGCAGGTCAGTCTGAAAGAACGATGTCCTGAGAATAGAAGCAGGGAGAGGGGAAACACTGAGCCTGCTGTTAGGAAAGTGATCAGTGTCTAGGTCAGTGTATCCCAACCAGGGTGCCTTCAGCTGTTGCAAAACCAAAACTCCCAGGCATGCTGGGAGTTGTAGTTTCACAACAGCTGGAGGCACCCTGGTTAGGAAGCACTGGTCTAGGCTGGGCTACTTCTATGATGAACTGAAAGGCATTATGGGAGACAGGAAGTCAGGGACCTCCATGGACCAGGAAGTACCGATCTTTCAGAGGGGATTACGGGAGAAGGGAGAGGGTGAGATACATGAGGAGCAGATTGTCAGAATGGTGAGCTGATGCACTTTCACATGATATAAAAAAAATTGTGACTTGGTCCATGATACTTCTTCTTTAAGTGCTATGCACAGGACATAGCACTGATCAGTGTTATCAACAATCTTCTGCTCTGGTCTGCTCAATCTCAGACCAGAGCAGAAGAAGCGGGGAAGGCGGCGAAGACAGGTGAAGGGACCTCCGTCCGCCATGTCAGCTGATCTGATCCTCGCGGCCGTGCAGCGGGTGATCAGATCAGCATAAAATGTAGCCGCGCTGCAGCAGATGCCGTGATCTGTATTGTATCACGGCTTCTGAGGGGTTAATAACAGACATCCACACGATCGCGGATGTCTGCCATTACCGGCAGGTCCATGACTGCTATCAGCTGCTATAACTGAGCAATTTTTCCTCTAGACAGGTTATAATAAATCTCCCCTAGATTTACATATTGGGGAGGGGGGGACTCATCGGAACACCTACAGCATGATGAGTAAAGATTGCCATCGGAACTTCACTCACCTGCTCCCTGGGGCGACTCCTGCGATCTTCTCCTCTGGTCTGCTTTCTGGCAAACGAGAGGAGAAGATTGCGGCTATTACTGATCAGTGCTATGCCTACGCATAGCAGTGAACAGCATTAGCAATTGAGTGATTGATATAAATAGTTCCCTATGGGGACATAAAAAATTTAAAGTTTTTAAAATAAAAAATAAAAAAAGTTAAAAAAATAAATGTGAATAAGCCCCTCCCCGACTAGAAATGCCCCCCCTTTCCCATTTAAAAAAAAAAGTATATAATTAATGAATAAATAAAAAAACAAACGGCGCGTGCATAAATCCCATAGAGATACATGGAGGGGGCGTGTCGGCTGCGGCTTCCTGCGGGGTCGGAGAGCCGCTTCCAGCAGACTGCAGGGGCCCCATTCACGAGATTGCGAGGGGTCCAAGTGCTGTACTAGGGGATAGGCTAGGGGATAATTTTGGATAAGGGATTAGTTATTTTTCGCAGCACTACTCCTTTAAGTCATGTTTTTGGGTGAATAAAAGGACTAACTAACTTTCGCTGCCAATCTAAAGTGTTCTTGTTTGCATTCCGTGCGGAGTCCGCAGAAAGAATGGACATTTACATTCTCTCTGCAGACATGGAAAACAGAATCTCCGTGCCGGAAACATCTGGCACAGAAATTACCCTGTGTGCACAGTGCAGCAGAATCCCGTTGAATTCCACTGCAGTAGAATCTCCGTGCCGAATTCCAATGCGGAATCCGGCACAGATATTCCGACAAGTGAACATGGCCAAAGGGTATATCCACACGTGAATATTTTTTGCTGCAGATTTGAAGTGAATGGGTAGCAAAATCTCCTTGAGCAAATCTACAGCAGATCTGCAGCAAAAATACGTATGTGTGAACGCACCTTTAGGGTTTGTTCACAGGAGCGGATATACTTTCAAACTCGAAGCGTGTTTCCTGAATCTCTTAGGCAAATTTTCGGCAGTAGAATCTCCGCTGCGGAAAATCTTCCACATACCCCATTGAAGTCAAATGTGGAAATCCGTGGGAAAAAAATCAGCTGCAGACAGCTTGAGGAGAGCCCACCCCCTCACACTCGCAGTGGGAAACACACTACGAGTTTGAAAGTAAATCCTCTCATGTGAATGAGCCCTTAGGGTGCATTTACACAAGCGCATTTTTCCTGCTGTGAGTTTGAAAGGGGGGATGGACTCTCTGCAGCAAGAATCTCATCTGCAGAAAATCGTTTGCATACGCCACTGAAGTCAATAGGGTCATCGGTGGATTTTCAACAGAAGAAATCCGTGGGTGAAATCTGCTGCGGACAGTCTGCGGAGAGCCCGCCTCTATTCAATCTTACAGCGGGAAACCCGCTGCGAGTCTGCAAACAAATCCGCCCATATGAACACATCATTAGGGTAGGGTCACATGCCATATTTTGCTGCAGTTATGGACAATTCAATAAAACAAGAATAACTTACCTATACGAAGACACATTCCTCTTCTTTTTTAATGTCTCTTGCACAATCCACTTATTGGTGCCCAGGATTCTTAGTAAACTGTGTTGGCCTATAATATAAAGCAGTTCAGCCAGGAGATCATACTTGTCTTCTTCAAGTAGACTCTGCTTCTGGAGCTCTCTAAAAAGATCTAGACTTGATTTTATTGCTAATAGTCTCTTGTTGGAAATTAAATCCACACAAAGAAATTTCAAAGACTCCAAATCCTCTTGGGCAAGTTGAGAATCAATAGAAAAAAGTTGTCTGTTAAAATCCATTGTCCAGAATATTGTGGGCACTCAATGTGCCTGCTCTTCCTAAAACAGAATAAAAAATAAATGAAAATAAAACAAAGAAATTATTTTTTATTGTGCTTCAATGGGCTATACAGTGTATGCTCTCACTCTCCATCATATGTCCCAGCTATATATGCATCTGTCAGGTAATAGTCACATTCTCACATTATCTGCCTTTGACTATGTTCATGGACAACTCAACAGTCTGCAGCATTCTTTCCACAACCAGCACCCTGGCTCCTAATGGGCACACTGACTTACAAATGGCTCTGTCAGCTTTCATCAATGTGTCCAATAATGTTTTTTAAAGGACCTCCCTGTGGATAGGCCATCAAAGTTAAACACCCATGTAGGGAGTTTCCTCTTCTGGTCAGGCATGCTCAGTGCTGCACTGGCCTATCAGAAGCTTCTAGAAGTAAATCATTCACTGCAATAAATATGTATGAGTGAGTCTGGCTGAATATTCATTGGCCAGGATGAGGTAAATATACATTATGTCCTGCTACAGCTTCTATATTACAGGCTGTAACATTAAAATCACTAGGCAGGAGGAGAGGGGGAAGGGTATTATTCACTAGAATAACATATGTTGTGTGTGGAGAGAAGAGATAACTTTACCATTATGATGAGGATTCATTTTTTTCTCTATGGATGACTCTCATTATGAAGCACAAAAATGAGCATCTGCACGAATGACTGCTGGAAAATGAAGTTCAAAGCAAATCATGTGACAGTCAGAAGCTCCACCCACCACATAGATTTTCATATAAAAAGGGAGAGCATAAAAAAGAAGACAGAGACAAGTGAATAAGATCATGACATATTTTTTAGAGACAGATATTTAATATCATTCAACCTAACAAAATATTAAGTTTGCTGTGGAAAGTGGATAATGGTAAAACCCCTTTCCACTGTATTCCCCTTCATGAGGGCACCATGATGGAGGATGCTTCCTCGTCACTGTAGGGAGAGGAAACAGAGAGGTTTAAAAGGGTCCATCCCGTCCCTACCAGGGATAAGGCAAAGATGTGCATGGCTTAGATTGTGGGAACTGGTTGATGGCCTGCTCTGGCCTGTACTCTTATCTAAAGAGAGTTCCCTGTCCTGGGTTAAAATGTCCCTGAACCAGTTTGGCAGCTCGAGGGCTCTGCAGGTGTCTGAGCAGCTGCAGGGCTCTCAGGACATCAGAGTGTCTCGCACCTTGCTTCCTGAGCTGGGGGAATCAAGTGGGAGTATGTGCCAGCCATGCTGGCATACATAACATAGCGCCATTGTGTATGGCATAATGAAGGTATGACGCATATTGCAGAAGTACCAGTGCATATCGGTGGAGCCAGTGGAGGGTCGGCACATATTAAGCAAGCATAGGTGCAGAAGGCCATTCTTGAGGCAGTGCTGTGACATGGGGACCCTTCACATGGAACACTATACTAGTCTGTTTGCCTCCACATACACTAAGACTACAAGGCACCATGAATGTTGACCATGTCTACCCTGCAGAAGCCCTGAAGACGTCTGTAGCAGCAAGTATGGTGGTTTTCCACCCATTTCCCTTCTTAGGCTGGGTTCACACCACATTTTGTTAAATACGGTTCCCATATACGGCTGGGAAGAGGAGGCGGGGCTTAATCGCGGCGCCCGCACTCAGCCGTATTCGGGAACCGTATTTAATGTATGTCTATGAGCCCACCGGAGTGAACCGCAGCCTCCGGTCGGGTTCGTTTTCGGCCGTATGCGGTTTCCCGACCGTAGGCAAAACGCGGTCGACCACGTTTTTGCCTGCGGTCGGGAAACCGCATATGGCCGAAAACGAAGCCGACCGGAGGCTGCGGTTCACTCCGGTCGGCTCATAGACATACATAAAATACGGTTCACGAATACGGCTGAGTGCGGGCGCCATGATTAAGCCCTGCCCCCCTCCTCCCAGCCGTGTACAGGAACCGTATTTAACAAAACGTGGTGTGAACCCAGCCTTACCACTGTTTACCTATTGGATCTTTCTCTGTCCCACATTTTAGGGGGTCAAGGAGCCTCTGAGGAGGGGGGAAGGAGATAGGAGGGAGCCCAAGGAGTTGTGCTGTATGTTTCTACTTAGCAAGCTTAGGTGCCAAATCTGTAATGCCTGTGTGGGGACCATAGTTAATGAGGAGAGGTCTGCTATGATGCAAGACATAAGGTCCATGATTAGGGAGGAGATTTGCTTTTCTATGGCTGGTAAATAGATATAGAATTCCCCAAGGGAAAAAGGTGCTTCTAAAACTTAACCTTTACTGGTTCTGTAAAATATACACCAAAATAATGTGGATACCAAAAAAAGTATTAAAAGAAAACTATAAATAAAGTAATCACAACACAGTCCACCTAGGGATAACTGCTGCCACTGACCCACATTCAGCGGTCCCAGATTAAACAGTAGGGGTCATTCATATACTCAATAAGACTTATAGTCAATGGACTTACTACCATAAATCATCACTAAAATAAATACATGATACTCAATCCTAACACAATAGAGAACAATACACATGATTCCCGAACCCGACGCGTTTCTTCAGGCGTATAAATAATACTCATAAAACACCTGCTTCCTCAGGGGAAACAAAAGGGACCTATGTGAGTGATATAGAATTAGGTTAATGCATTAGAGCCTGTACATCAGAAAATTTGTGTAATGATGGACCCCTCATTCCATCAAGATAATAATCATGTGGGCAGCGCCGTTATATCTGCTCCCCATAAGTCTGCACATATCCTCAGTGGATCATGGCGAGTATCCATTGGACATGACCCCAGAGAAAGAGCCTGAGTGATGGCGCTACAAGTAATGATTCAGATGCAGATGCTCTTTCTCAGTGGCAGCGCTCTTTCTCTGGGGTCATGTCCAATGGATACTCGCCATGATCCACTGAGGATTTGTCACCTCCCACTGCAAAGCCAGGCTTTTAGCACTTGCAGAGGGAGGTGACAGCTTGCCGCAGCTCACATCTCATTCATTTAAGGCGCAGCCCGCAAGTCATTCATTTAAAGCGCGGCCCGCAAGTCATTCATTTAAAGCGCGGCCCGCAAGTCATTCATTTAAAGCGCGGCCCGCAAGTCATTCATTTAAAGCGCGGCCCGCAAGTCATTCATTTAAAGTGCGGCCTGCATTTCATTCATTTAAAGCGCGGACCGCATCTCATTTATTTAAAGCGCCGCCGGCCACATTTCATTAATTTGGACCAGAGTTTGACAAGATCAAAGAGGAGGCTGCTGATACGGAAATATGGATTTCTACTTGATAAAATCCCTAAGAAATTTCAGTTCTTTTTTGGCAACAAACACTCCCTTCCAGTTTTGCTGGAAAGGGAAAAATGGGATGTTGGAGCTACCCCAAAGGGGGTTAAAGGGAGGAATTTTATTATCAACTTAAATGAGAACTCTCATTAAACAAAAATTTTAGCTATTGTACTCCTTATGGTTAATACAAAATCTAATACAAAATGTACTTTGTTTAAAAAAAATTAAGGACCAAGCCCATTTTCACCTTAAGGGCCAGAGCGTTTTTTGCACATCTGACCACTGTCACTTTAAGCATTAATAACTTGGGGATGCTTTTACTAATTAATTTGATAGTTTTTTCGTGACATATTCCACTTTAACATAGCGGTAAAATTTCATCGATACTTGCATCCTTTCTTGGTGAAAAATTCCCAAATTTCATGAAAAATTTGAAAATTTTGCAATTTTCGAACTTTGAAGCTCTCTGCTTGTAAGGAAAATAGGCATTCCAAATAAATGATATTTTGATTCACATATACAATATGTCTACTTTATGCTTGCATCATAAAGTTGACAATTTTTACTTTTGGAAGACATCAGAGGGCTTCAAAGTATAGCAGCAATTTTCTAATTTTTCACAAAATTTTCTAAATCTGAATTTTTCAGGGACCAGTTCAGTTTTGACGTGGATTTGAAGGGCCTTCATAATAGAAATACCCCATAAAGGACCCCAATATAAAAACTGCACCCCTCAACGTATTCAAAATGACAATCAGTAAATGTGTTAACCCTTTAGGTATTTCCCAGGAATAACAGCAAAGTGAAGGAGAAAATTCAAAATCTGCATTTTTTACATTCGTATGTTCTTGTAGACCCAGTTTTTGAATCTTTATAAGGGGTAAAAGTAGAGAAATCCCCCCAAAATGTGTAACCCAATTTCTCTCGAGTAAGGAAATACATCATATGTGTATGTCAAGTGTTCGGCGGGCACAGTAGAGGGCTCAGAAGGGAAGGAGCGACTATGGGATTTTGGAGAGTGAATTTTTCTGAAATGGTTTTTGGGGGGCATGTCGCATTTAGGAAGCCCCTATGGTGCCAGAACAGCAAAAAAAAAAAACTCACATGGCATACTATTTTGGAAACTACACCCCTCAAGGAGCGTAACAAGTCCAGTGAGCCTTAACACCCCAAAGGTGTTTGACGACTTTTCGTTAAAGTCGGATGTGTAAATGAAATTTTTTTTTTTCACTGAAATGCAGTTCTTTTCCCCAAACGTACCATTTTTACAAGAGGTAATAGGAGACAATGGCCCCCAAAATTTGTAACCCCGTTTCTTCTGTGTATGGAAATACCCCATATGTGGATGTAAAGTGCTCTGTGGGCGAACTACAATGCTTAGAAGAGAAGGAGCGCCATTGGGATTTTGGAGAGAGAATTTGTTTGGAATGAAGGTCGGGGGTCATGTGCTTTACAAAGCCCCCCGTGGTGCCAGAACAGTGGACCCCCCCACATGTGACCCTATTTCCGAAACAACACCCTTCTAGGAATGTAATAAGGGGTGCAGTGAGCATTTACACCCCACTGGCCTTTAACAGATCTTTGGAACAGTGGGCTGTGCAAATGAAAAATTAGATTTTTCATTTTTGCGTACAACTGTTCAAAAAATCTGTCAGACACCTGTGGGGCGTAAATGCTCACTGTACCCCTTATTACATTACGTGAGGGGTGTAGTTTTCAAAATGGGGTCACATGTGGGTGTTTTTTTTTTGTGTTTATGTCAGAACCGCTGTAACGATCAGCCACCCCTGTGCAAATCACCTGAAATGTACATGGCACTCTCACTCCTGAGCCTTGTCGTTTGCCCGCAGTGCATTTTATGTCCACATATGGGGTATTTCCATACTCTGGAGAAATTGCATTACACATTTTTTTTTTTCCTTTTACCTCTTGTGAAAATGAAAAGTATGGGGCAACCCCAGCATGTTAGTGTAAAAAATGTAAAAACATTTTTACAATGACAGCTGGTATAGACCCCAACTTCACCTTTTCATAAGGGGTTAAAGGAGAAAAAGCCCCCCAAAATGTGTTAGGCAATTTCTCCCGAGTACGGAAATACCCCATATGTGGCCCTAAACTGTTGCATTGAAATACGACAGGGCTCCGAAGTGAGAGAGCGCCATGCGCATTTGAGGACTAAATAAGGGATTTGCATAAGGACGGAACCAGATGCAAGAATTATACTTGCCTCCGATACCAAAAATACCCTATGGCAGGGTTTTCCAAACAGGGTGCCTCCAGCTGTTGCAAAACTTCCAGCATGCCTGGAAAGTCAATCGCTGTCCGGCAATACTGCGAGCTGGATTCTCCGTTTTGGAAACAGTGTCATACGAGAAATTTTTTATTCTTATTTGGGGGGGGGGGGTGAAGGGGGGCTGTGTAGGGGTATGTGTATATGTAGTGTTTTACTTTTTATTTTGTGTAATGTAGTATAGTGTAGTGTTTTTAGGGTACACTCACATGGCCGGGGTCTACAGCGAGCTTTCCGCTGAGAGTTTGAGCTGCGGCGGAAAACTTGCTGCATCTCAAACTTGTTTCATGAAGTTCGCTGTAGACCCCCGCCTGTGTGAATGTACCCTGTACATTCATATTGGGGGGGGTGTCAAACCTCCAGCTGTTGCAAAACTACCACAACCAGCATGCCCTTTGGCTGTCCGTGCATGCTGGGGGTTGAAGTTATGCAACAGCTGAAGGCACACTGGTTGCAAAACACAGTTTGTTACTTAATTCAGTGTTTCGCAACCAGTGTGCTTCCAGCTGTTGCAGAACTACAACTCCCTGCATGGGAGCAGTGAACTGGGAGGATTATAAAATTTAACAAGATCATGAGAGGTACTCTTTAAACTACAGTGACCCCCGGCTCCTGTAAAGAAATGACAGGAATCCGGTGAGGGAAGACTCCTTTAATTTGAGAACCAGTGGGCCAGAGTGACCTTAAAATCTTGGGTTCTACAGGTAGTAAATCAAGGGTTAAAGAGGCCGAAGGAAGTGCATCATTACGCACAAAACGGTTATAGCCTCTGAGCGCCTTGACTCGGTCTGTCCTCGCCATCCCGCAACTCCCAAGTTTGAAATTAATTAACAAAAGGCATCTACTTCGGTTAGTGCCTTTTTTTTCTACATTTTCCACTATATTATTAGCACCAAGATCTTGTGGATATGTGGCCTGTGTATGCACCAGCTCTGATGTTTAGAATGACAGCATATAGAGGGAGATTTATCAAAACCTATGTAAAGGAAAAGTCGACCAGTTGTCCATAGCAACCAATCAGATAGTTTTTCATTTTTTGGAGGCCTTGTTCAAAATGAAAGAAGTGATATGACTGGTTGCTATGGGCAACTGGTCGACTTTTCCTCTGGACAGGTTTTGATAGCTAAATTCACTAGAAGCTGAACACTTCGGATACAAATTTTTATTTGCGATCTTCAGAACAGAGCCCCAACTCTCCCTGCTGAATGAAGTGGTGGGTCAGCACAAGTTCCATTTATTGTCTATGGGAGTGTCAGAGATACCAGAGTACACTTGGGCACGTGACGACCCACCAATCTATTCAGTGGGGGGAGGGGGGAGACATGACCCATTCTGAAGATTGCAGGGGGTCCCCAGAGATCCCCACAATCCACTTATCCACTGACATTTTTAGACTAATCTAAGTTTAGAACAACTATTCATTTTTGGTTACCTTTTTGTACATTTAGGTCATGTGCTCTCTAAACACAGTCATACCCTCAACATAGTCATGCAGCAAATTAGGTCAGAATTCTGGCACATATAGATAGTACTCTGCTATCTTTGGCAGTCCAATAGACAGCAAATGGAGCATTAGTGACCACCACTATTTCTTTAGGGTTTAATCTAATTGTATTGATTTTTTCTTTACAAGAAATAAAGTACATTAATACATAACTATGCTTCACATTGTCTACAATGTTACCATTTCTCCTCATGTACCATATTCTTAATGGCTTCCTTCCCACTGCCGTTGCGACACAGCAGTGTGACGTCTGTCGGGGAACCTGTGGAGAATAGTGGAAGGAAAAATACATCATGTAACGTTTTTTCCTCCCCCTACTCCTGTCAAAAAACAACAGCGCCCAACAAACCCCATAATAGTAAATGGGATCTGTCGGGACCCGTTGTGCACAACATCAGTGTGAAAGGGGCCTTAATATACACTGCTCAAAAAAATAAAGGGAACACTTAAACAACACAATGTTACTCCAAGTCCATCACACTTCTGTGAAATCACACTGTCCACTCAGGAAGCAACACTGATTGTTCCATTTGCACAACAGCATGTGAAATTGATTGTCAGACAACAGGTGGAAATTATAGGCAATTAGCAAGACACCCCCAATAAAGGAGAGGTTCTGCAGGTGGTGACCACAGACCACTTCTCAGTTCCTATGCTTCCTGACTGATGTTTTGGTCACTTTTGAATGCTGGCGGTGCTTTCACTCTAGTGGTAACATGAGACAGAGTCTACAACCCACACAAGTGGCTCAGGTAGTGCAGCTTATCCAGGATGGCACATCAATGTGAGCTGTGGCAAGAAGGTTTGCTGTGTCTGTCAGCGTAGTGTCCAGAGCCAGGAGGCACTACCAGGAGACAGGCCAGTACATCAGGAGACGTGGAGGAGGCCAACAACCCAGCAGCAGGACCCCTACCTCCGCCTTTGTGCAAGGAGGAGCAGGAGGAACACTGCCGGAGTCCTCCAGCAGGCCACAAATGTGCATGTGTCCACTCAAACGGTCAGAAACAGACTCCATGATGGTGGTATGAGGGCCCGATGTCCAGAGGTGGGGGTTGTGCTTACAGCCCAACACCGTGCAGGACGTTTGGCATTTGCCAGAGAACACCAAGATTGGCAAATTCACCACTGGCGCCCTGTACTCTTCACAGATGAAAGAAGGTTCACACTGAGAACGTGACAGAGTCTGGAGATGCCGTGGAGAACGTTCTGCTGCCTGCAACATCCTCCAGCATGACCGGTTTGGTGGTGGGTCAGTAATGGTGTGGGGTGGCATTTCTTTGGGGGGCTGCACAGCCATCCATATGCTTGCCAGAGGTAGCCTGTCTACCATTAGGTACCGAGATGAGATCCTCAAACCCCTTTAGAGACCATATGCTGGTGCCGTTGGCCCTGGGTTCCTCCTAATGCAAGACAATGCTAGACCTCATGTGCCTGGAGTGTGTCAGCAGTTTCCACAAGGGAGGGCATTGATGCTGTGGACTGGCCCGCCGTTCCCCAGTCCTAAATGCGATTGAGCACGTCTGGGACATCATGTCTCGCTCCATCCACCAACGCAACGCTGTACCACAGACTGTCCAGGAGTTGGCAGATGCTTTAGTCCAGGTCTGGGAGGATATCCCTCAGGAAACCATCCGCCACCTCATCAGTAGCATGCCCAGGCGTTGTAGGGAGGTCATAAGGGCATGTGGAGGCCACACACACTACTGAGCCTCATTTTGACTTGTTTTAAGGACATTACATCAAAGTTGGATCAGCCTGTAGTGTGGTTTTCCATTTTGATTTTGAGTGTGACTCCATATCCAGACCTCCATGGGTTGATAAAGTTGCCATTGATGATTTTTGTGTGATTTTGTTGTCAGCACATTCAACAATGTAAAGACGAAAGTATTTCATACGATTAGTTCATTCATTCAGATTTAGGATGTTTTATCTTAGTGTTCCCTTTATTTTTTTGAGCAGTGTATAATAGAAAAGAAACAACAGCAAAGTGAAAAAAAACTATTAATAAGTAAAATAACATAAAATAAAAGAGAAACAAGGAAAAAAAGAAGAAAAATAATTCCTGTAGGAGACTCAAGATCCCTGTCCTTGAAATCACAGGGAGGTCCCAAATAGTTCCAGAGAGTGGTTGGACCCCCACAATTATGTACTATTCTGTGGATAGGGGATAAGTGCTAGAGGTTGAACAACCCCTTGAATGGAACAAGTCTGGCTATTACTGGGGACGCTCTGGCTGGTACAGTTTATTGGTTCTCTTTGGATGGTGCTATTCTTGGGGACACATTGGCTGGCGCTATTCCTGAGAACACCCTGCCTGGAACTATTCTTGGGGACACTCTGGCTGGTACTTTTACTTTGGAAACTGTGACTGGCACTATTCCTGGGGACACTCTAGCTGGCACTATTCCTGAGGATACTCTGGCTGGCACTATCCCTGAGGACACTCTGGCTGGCACTATTCCTGAGGACACTCTAGCTGGCACTATTCCTGAGGACACTCTAGCTGGCACTATTCCTGAGGACACTCTAGCTGGCACTATTCCTGAGGACACTCTGGATGGCACTATTCCTGAGGACACTCTGGCTGGCACTATTCCTGAGGACACTCTAGCAGGCACTATTCCTGAGGACACTCTAGCTGGCACTATTCCTGAGGACACTCTAGCTGGCACTATTCCTGAGGACACTCTAGCTGGCACTATTCCTGAGGACACTCTGGCTGGCACTATTGCTGAGAACAATCTGGCTGGCACTATTCCTGAGGACACTCTAGCTGGCACTATTCCTGAGGACACTCTAGCTGGCACTATTCCTTGGGACACTCTACTGGTACTATTTTCGGGGATACTACTTCTGTGGACACTCTGACTGGGCTGGCACTGTTTATGGGTTCTCCCTGGATGGCACGGATATTCTTGTTGGCACTATTCATGACCCAGCCTGGTTCTGACAGTAGTGGGATCAGAACCCGACGTGACGGCTGTCACCTAGAGGAGTGCGCTGTTAGTGTACAGACAAGTCCCGGCACTGCACTTCCGTATCACCAGGCACTCGCTCACTCACTTACCTAGCAGTCAATAAAGGCAAAACTGCTCAGAAACTCTCGGCCCAGTGACGCCCTGGCACCTACACCTCTCCGTCGGCCATTCTCCTGCTATTCCTGCTGCATGGTAAAGTGGGGAAAGTCCGGAGCAGCAGAGGCCTGAGTCCGAGCTGTCCCGCCTGTCACTTCCTACATCTGATAAACCGAAACCAGAAGCTGAGAGGCTGAGGAGGAGGAGAGGGGGAGGAGAAGGGGGATGTCACTCAAAACTTTATCCAGAGCACTCCCATCATCCCTGAGAGGAGAGGCGTTGTAATCAGCTATTACATGCACAGAAAGGTGAACTCAGAAGGCGCTTTAGAACCTCTTGAAATCCCTATGTACTGCAGCAGAACCTCTTGAAATCCCTATGTACTGCAGCAGAACCTCTTGAAATCCCTATGTACTGCAGCAGAACCTCTTGTAATTCCTATGTACTGCAGCAGAACCTCTTGTAATCCCTATGTACTGCAGCAGAACCTCTTGTAATTCCTATGTACTGCAGCAGAACCTCTTGTAATTCCTATGTACTGCAGCAGAACCTATTGTAATTCCTATGTACTGCAGCAGAACCTCTTGTAATTCATATGTACTGCAGCAGAACCTCTTGTAATTCCAATGCGCTTTGCTACTTTAACCCTTTCAGGACCAGGCCATTTAAAAAAAAAATTTTGAGGATTAGTTTTTTCCTCACCTTTTAATAGACATAACTCTTACAAATGTACAGTGAAAAAAACAAGAAGTTATTTGTAGGGCAAAATTGAAAAAACAAACACATTTGTAAATTTTGGGGGCTTCCGTTTCTACGCAGTTCACCTTTTGGCAAAAATCACACATTATCTTTATTCTGTAGGTCCATACGATTAACATGATACCCAATTTATATAGGTTTTGTTTTATTTTACTACTTTTAAAAAATTCTAACTTTTTGTACGGAAATTAGTGTACTTAAAATGTCTTAAATTATGTCAATTTCTGACCCCTATAACTTTTTTTTTTCTGTGTATGGGGATGTGTGGGGGTCATTTTATGCACCGTGATCTGTAGTTTTTATCGGTACAATTTTTGTTTTGATGGGACTTTTTGATCACTGTTTATACATTTTCTTAGGGTATACAAAGTAACCAAAAATACACAATTCTGGACTTTGGTATTTTTGTACATATACGCTAGAGATGAGCGAACTTACAGTAAATTCGATTCGTCACGAACTTCTCGGCTCGGCAGTTGATGACTTTTCCTACATAAATTAGTTCAGCTTTCAGGTGCACCGGTGGGCTGGAAAAGGTGGATACAGTCCTAGGAGACTCTTTCCTAGGAATCTATCCACCTTTTCCAGCCCACCGGAGCACCTGAAGGCTGAACTAATTTATGCAGGAAAAGTCATCAACTGTCGAGCCGAGAAGTTCATGACGAATCGAATTTACTGTAAGTTCGCTCATCTCTAGTATACGCCATTGACCGTGCGGTTAAAGTAATGTTACATTTATATAGTTTGGACATTTACCACATATGTTTATTTTTGTTTACATTTTTTTAACCCCTTAAGGACGGCTACCTTTTGATCTTGTTCTGCTATTTGTATTAAGATTGGAGAATTTTGCGCTTTTTTGTTGTTTTGTATGGCGTTAATCGTGTGAAATAATTTACATTATAGCTTTATATTACACGTCATAACGGATGTGGCAATACCTAGTATGTATATGATTTGTAGAAATAAAAATGTAACTAGTGCTCAAGATCTGAATACATGGCAAATATTTTATTAAGATATTAAAAGGCTATATTTGTAAACATTACACAATGCTCCCCCCAGCAGGGCCCTTGCTGGTAGGAGGCAATCAGTAGACAACAAATAGATAATAAATAGGCAACAATTAGATAAGATAAGATAAATGGTATAAAATCCTGAATAATAAAAAAGCTGAATAATAAAAATAGTGAACCGGTTTAAATGTCCATCCCAATATTGCCTGCAACGTTCCCTGATTGAGGTAGTAGTTTAACAATAGCAAGTCTGTATAATAAGTCTATGAAGAGCGTAGGTGGTACAGCGTACCGCTCACCCAATTGGCGTTCTCCTGGTTCATGCAGCCGGGTATGCGATGTGCAGATTATCGGTGCAGACCTAATTGTATCAGCGCGGATCTCCTGGTTCTTGCAGCCGTACAAGCGATGTTACAGTCACCGGTGCAGACCTAGTGTCAGAAGTGTGGGGCTGCTCAGAGAGCGATATGATGATAATAAGCTGGTGATGTCGCTCCTCTCCTGTGATCGTGCGCGCCTCCTGGTTCTTGCACTCACTAGTAGCGTGCAGACCTGAATGTATGCAGAGATAGTGCCCGTAGGGATATTGGAGATGCCAGTTACGTTGGTGGAGATCACGGTGGTTTGTGGTAGCAGTGGAAAAAAATATATATATATACATTTTTTGTCCTCGTAGCAGAGAAGTGCAGGACCAGGGATTTAAATGGTATATAGCATAAGCTTGGTATGCTGATACTTAGACGCATTTCGGTCCCTCCTAAAATCAGTAAACAGCTTTTCGGTCTCTCCTTAGGTACCTTCCTCAGTAAAATCAGCAAGCAGTATGGCCCGACACATTCTATGGGGTTCTATTTATACCCGGAGACTGAAATCATTAGCACAGAAAATAAATGGAATGGAACACACATGAAATGGGTGGTAAATAAAATAAATAAAAAAATAATAAATGGAGTGTGTTCCATTCCATTTATTTTCTGTGCTTTTGTGCTCCAGGTGGAAACCCTAATGATTTCAGTCTCCAGGTATAAATAGAACCCCATAGAATGTGTCAGGCCATACTGCTTGCTGATTTTACTGAGGAAGGTCCCTAAGGAGAGACCGAAATGCATCCGAAAGTATCAGCATACCAAGCTTATGCTATATACCATTTAAATCCCTGATCCTGCACTTCTCTGCTACGAGGACAAAAATGTCATATATTTATTTATTTAAAAAAAAAAATTCTCTTCACTGCTACCACAAACCACCGTGATCTCCAACTACGTAACTGGCATCTCCAATATCCCTACGGGCACTATCTCTGCATACATTCAGGTCTGCACACTACTAGTGAGTGCAAGAACCAGGAGGTGCGCACGATCACAGGAGAGGAGCGACATCACCAGCTTATTATCATCATATCGCTCTGTGTGCAGCCCCACACTTCTGACACTAGGTCTGCACCGGTGACTGTAACATCGCTTGTCCGGCTGCAAGAACCAGGAGATCCACGCTGATACAACTAGGTCGGCACCGATAATCTGCACATCGCATATCCGGCTGCATGAACCAGGAGAACGCCAATTGGGTGAGCGGTACGCTGTACCACCTACGTTCTTCATAGACTTATAATACAGACTTGCTATCGTTGCAGGCAATATTGGGATGGGCAATTAAACCGGTTCACTATTTTTATCATTTAGCTTTTTTATTATTCAGCATTTTATTCCATTTATCTTATCTATTTGTATATATTGATTGCCTCCTACCAGCAAGGGCCCTGCTGGGGGAAGCATTGTGTAATGTTGACAAATATATCCTTTTAATATCTTAATAAAATATTTGCCATGTATTCAGATCTTGAGCACTAGTTACATTTGTTATTTCTATTTATTATTTTATAGACTCCTGTGGTTGGTGTTTTACTAGTTGCCCGTTCTACACACTGTTGTTTTAGTATAATAGAGCTATCCCATTCTATTTTTTCCTTTCTGTATATAATTTGTGTTATTGTTTTTTTTTTATGATAATACATGGCTTTTATTGGGAAATGGGCATTTATTTTTTTTACTCTTCATACTTTTATTGAAGGACCTTTTATTATTTAACTTTTCACTTTTTACAGATTATACTATGCTGAAATACATTTGTACTGCAGCACAGTATAACCTGATGAGCTGTACACACTACAGCCTGTGTGATCCAGTCTATGGCTGGATCTCACAGGCTTCCGTAGCTGGAAGACAGGAGGCCACCAGCTGGCCTCCTGTTGCCATAGCAACTAACGGCGGCCCGCGATCGTATCACGGCGCCGCTGTTGGTAAACAGAGGGAGCACCCTCCCCCTGCCAACACCATAGATGCCGTGATCAGGTCACGGCATCTATGGGGTTAATGCTGCCGGGACCGGCACGATTGCGTCCCTGGCAGCTGCGGCGGGATCCTGGCTGTGACTGACAGCCGGGTCATACTGCAGATTTCCTGAGCTGCGTGCAGCAAAGCAGGAGAAAGCAGGACGTATGCATACGTCCCAGCACACGAATGTGTCGGATGCTGGGACTTATGCATACATCCTGTAGCAGGAAGGGGTTAATGGGAAAAGGGAGGTGATTCAAACTTTTATTAGGGAAGAGGTTAATTCACATTTATTGGCCTTTTTTTTACACTTTTTTCAGTCCCCATAGGGGATTATTACATGTGATCCTTGGATTGCATACACTGCTTAATTTTAGACACTCTTACTTTAGACGCCACAATCAACTTTGATCGACATTAGACACTGGTCCTGGCGGCAGATAGCTGTCGGGAACGACCCGCTATGATGCGTGCTCAGCTAAGAGGTTAATGTAGCAAAGGTGATTGTGATCTACTACATTAATGTAGCAGAGGTGATTGCGTACTGCTACATTAATATAGCAGAGGCGATTGCACTCTGCTGCATTAATGTAGAAGAGATGAGTACACTCTACTACGTTTATGTAGAAGAGGTAAATGTGCCCTGCTACGTTAATGTAGAAGAGGTGAACACACTCTACTATGTTAATGTAGAAAAAAGAGCTACACCATTTACTTTAAGTAATTAAACCAAGATTTATTTCCACATTTAAGAAGAAGCAACTGAAAAACATCTAGATGTGTTACGTGTCGACCCTGCGTTAGGACCCATACTCCCTGGTTTTGCTTATCATGCACAGGTAGGTTAGTGTTAGGTCCTGTGCCACTTGAGAAACCTTGGCGTTGGTGTGCGGGCTCAGGTATGTCCTTAACCCCTTAAGGACCAGGCCATTTTACACCTTAAGGACCGGAGCGTTTTTTGCAATTCTGACCACTGTCACTTTAAACGTTAATGCTTTTAATGGAATGCTGGAATGCTTTTAATTATCATTCTGATTCCGAGATTGTTTTTTCGTGACATATTCTACTTTAACTTAGTGGTAAAATTTTATAGTAACTTGCATCCTTTCTTGGTGAAAAATCCCAAAATTTGATGAAAAAAATGAAAATTTTGCATTTTTCTAACTTTGAAGCTCTCTGCTTGTAAGGAAAATGGATATTCAAAATATATTTTTTTGGGGTTCACATATACAATATGTCTACTTTATGTTTGCATCATAAAATTTATGAGTTTTAACTTTTGGAAGACACCAGAGGGCTTCAAAGTTCAGCAGCAATTTTCCGATTTTTCACAAAATTTTCAAACTCGCTATTTTTCAGGGACCAGTTCAGGTTTGAAGTGGATTTGAAGGGTCTTCATATTAGAAATACCCCATAAAAGACCCCATTATAAAAACTACACCCCCCAAAGTATTCAAAATGACATTCAATACGTGTTTTAACCCTTTAGGTGTTTCACAGGAATAGCAGCAAAGTGAAGGAGAAAATTCAAAATCTTCATTTTTTACACTCGCATGTTCTTGTAGACCCAATTTTTGAATTTTTGCAAGGGGTAAAAAGGAGAAAATTTTTACTTGTATTTGAAACCCAATTTCTCTCGAGTAAGGACATACCTCATATGTCTATGTTAATTGTTCAGCGGGCGCAGTAGAGGGCTCAGAAGGGAAGGAGCGACAAATGGTTTTTGGGGGGCATGCCGCATTTAGGAAGCCCCTATGGTGCCAGGACAGCAAAAAAAAACACATGGCATACCATTTTGGAAACTAGACCCCTCAGGGAACGTAACAAGGGGTAAAGTGAACCTTAATACCCTACAGGTGATTCACGACTTTTGCATATGTAAAAAAAAAAAAAATTTTTTTTTACCTAAAATGCTTGTTTTCCCAAAAATTTTACATTTTTAAAAAGGGTAATAGCAGAAAATACCCCCCAAAATTTGTTAGGCAATTTCTCCCGAGTACGTCGATACCCCATATGTGACCCTAAACTGTTGCCTTGAAATACGACAGGGCTCCAAAGTGAGAGCGCCATGCGCATTTGAGGCCTAAATTAGGGACTTGCATAGGGGTGGACATAGGGGTATTCTACGCCAGTGATTCCCAAACAGGGTGCCTCCAGCTGTTGTAAAACTCCCAGCATACCTAGACAGTCAACGGCTATCTGGCATTACTGGGAGTAGTTGTTTTGCAACAGCTGGAGGCTCCGTTTTGGAAACAGTGGCGTACCAGACGTTTTTCATTTTTATTGGGGAGGGGAGGGGGGCTGTGTAGGGGTATGTGTATATGTAGTGTTTTTTACTTTTTATTTTATTTTTTGTTAGTGTAGTGTAGTGTTTTTAGGGTACAGTCGCACGGGCGGGGGGTTCACAGTAGTTTCTCGCTGGCAGTTTGAGCTGCGGCACCTCAAACTTGCAGCCCGATACTTACTGTAATTCTCCGCCCATGTGAGTGTACCCTGTACATTCACATTGGGGGGGGGGGGGGGGGGGGGACATCCAGCTGTTGCAAAACTACAACTCCCAGCATGTACGGTCTATCAGTGCATGCTGGGAGTTATAGTTTTGCAACAGCTGGAGGCACACTGGTTGTGAAACACCGAGTTTTGAAACAAACTCAGTGTTTTGCAACCAGTGTGCCTTCAGCTGTTGCAAAAGCTACAACCCCCAGCATGTACGGACAGCGGAAGGGCATGCTGGGTCTTGTAGTTATGCAACAGCTGGAGGCATACTACTTTGGCTGGGGATGCTGGGGATTGTAGTTATGCAACAGCTGGAGACACACTGGTTTGCTACTTAACTCAGTGTGCCTTCAGCTGTTGCAAAACTACAACTCTCAGCAGTCACCGACAGCCAACGGGCATGCTGGGAGTTGCAGTTATGCAACCACCAGATGCACCACTACAACTCCCAGCATGCACTTTAGCTGATTGTGCAAGCTGGGAGTTGTAGTTACACAACAGCTGAAGGTACACTTTTCCATAGAAAGAATGTGCCTCCAGCTGTTGCAAAACTACAAGTCCCAGCATGCCCATAAGGGAATGCTGGGAGTTGTGGTGGTCTGCCTCCTGCTGTTGCATAACTACAGCTCCCAGCATGCCCTTTTTGCATGCTGGGAGCTGTTGCTAAGCAACAGCAGGAGGCTGTCACTCACCTCCAACGATCCTCGCCGCACAGGTCAGTCCCTCGTCGTCTCCTCCGCCGCCGCTGCTCCTGGGGCCCCGATCCCAACAGGGGCGCCGGGGATCGGGGTCCCCAGCACCCGGGGTGCACGTCCCGCACCCGCTCACGTCCTCCGGAAGAGGGGCGGAGCGGGTTGCGGGAGTGACACACGCAGCAGGCGCCCTGATTGGTCGGCCGACGAATCAGGGCGATCGTGATGTGGCACCAGTGCCACCTCACCCCTGCTGGCTCTGGCTGTTCAGAGACGGCCCCGATCAGCCAATAATTCCGGGTCACCGGGTCACTGGAGACCCGATTGACCCGGAATCCGCCGCAGATCGCTGGACTGAATTGTCCAGCGATCTGCGGCCATCGCCGACATGGGGGGTCATCATGACCCCCCTGGACGATATGCCCCGATGCCTGCTGAACGATTTCAGCAGGCATCGGGCACCGGCTCCGCTCCAGATGGTTGCGGGGGGCCGGTAAAACACATGACGTTCTCATACGTCATGTGTCCTTAAGGACTCGGAAATGGAGACGTATGAGAACGTCATGTGTCCTTAAGGGGTTAATATAAGGATAAACTGGCGAATGTCTCAATTTTAACATCAGTTTTGAGGGTTAGCCAATGTCATTGATTACATCTACCAGAGTAGTGCACCTAAATTCTTGTATTGTATTAAAGAGACGAGTGCTCTCTGCTTTGTTAAAGGGGTACTCCACTGAAAACATCTTATCGCCTATCCAAAGGATAGGGGATAAGATGTTAGATTGCGGGGGTCCCGCCGCTGGGATTCCCCGCAATCTCCAGGCAGGCAGCAGTGGTGTCCAAAACACAGAAGCTTGCAGCTTCTGCATTTGTGACATCATGCCACGCCCCCTCAATTCATGTCTATGGGAGGGGATGTGATGGCTAGTACATAGCCATCTTGCCTCCTCCCATAGATGTAAATAGAGGGGGCGTGGTGGCTGGCATCGCCAGTCATCAGGCACAGAGCGGAGTTCGCTCTGTGCACCGAATGAGAGGGGTGCCGCAGCAGAGATCGCGGGAGTCCCCAGCAGCGGGACCCCTGCGATCTAACATCTTATCCCCTATCCTTTGGATAAGATTTTTTCAGCGAAGTAGCCCTTTAATATAGCAGAGGCAAGTTTGCTCTGCAAAGTTAACCCCTTTAGGACATACGCTGTCGGTGCATGGTGCTGCTAAGATTAACATTGTGCACAACAACGTACACTTACGGCACGGCGTCCCGGGATCATCACATCTCCGGATGCGGTGATCAGGCAGGGATGGCTGCTGTTATCTAACAGCAGCCACCCCAGCATATCGCCCAGGGTAGTCCTGAGATTCCCCCTTTGTTGGCTATCGCTATTCGCCGGACAATTCTGAGCAGCGCATCACGGCTTTTCAGGGCCAATCGGGTCTTTGGTCACCCGACAGCCTGGTAAATAAGGGTGAAAGGTGCTGCCAATCACCCTGAAGAATAGAAGTGAGGTGGCAGTGGTGTGACCCAGAGGGGGCTCTTCTACTAGGCGGCTGCCTAAGGCCTTGCGCTGGAGGGTGGCCTCACAGCTGCTTAATTCTCCTTCCTCCCACCTAATGGCCACTCTGCAGCCCCAGTATAGAATTAGGAGACCGCTGTTTAATCTGCTCCCAGGGGCGGATTAATGGTCAGCCTGAGCATTAAAGGGGGCTTGCTTCTGTCAGCATTTTTCATTTTTTCATGTGGGCCCTTTAAAATCTGCGCTGGGGCTGCCCCACCACAGACCTCGACATCTGCCCACCGCTGGGAAAAAGACTTCCCATGCCCACTGCTGGAGCCACCCATTAGAGTAAGTACCTGTCTGGAAGGGGGAGGGGGGTTAGTGGGAGATAAATAGGCACTATCTCATTGTTTCTCAGCCAGGGGGCTGCGTACAGTTGCAAAACTACACCTCCCAGCATGCCTTTGTTAATGTGGGCATGATGGGGGTTGTAATTTTGCAACAGCTGGAGGTACCCTGGTTGGGAAACAGTGATCTATCAATCTACCTCATATATATCTAGCCTGTTACCCCAAAAACAAAACATACCCATAAAATAAGCCGTAGCAGAATTTCTAAGCATTGGCATAATATAAGCCATACCCCAAAAATAAGACAGTGGTAGGTGTGGCCAAGCGTACCGTCGCGGAGCGGTAAAGAAGACAGGCAGCCCTTCTCATCTGCCCCATCGTGCCGGCAGCCCCATCAACAAGGTCAGCTCCCCCTGTCAGGCCCTGTCCCTCTGTTCGTGCTGCAAGCCGCGGTATAGAGGGAGACAGAAAGTGAAAGTAAAAGGAACCTCAGTGAAGTGTGGAACAGAAAATTCTGCTTTGTGGGTCCTCAGGGGGAAGAATAAAGCTGTGGCTGACATTTTACTCAGCACTGTGGGCCTCTCTTACCCAGCACCAGTCTGTGAGTCTCCATATTGTTGTAACATACTTAATAAAAATAAGACATCCCCTGAAAATAAGCCATAGTGTGTCTTCTTGAGGAAAAATAAATATAAGATAGTGTGTTATTTTCGGGTAAACATGGCATCATTCTCATATCCGTCTATTTTATATCTATCTCATATCTATCTATCTCGCTTCCAGCCCTAACCCCCCCCTTCCCCCCCCAACAGTGGCCTTGTTCACTTAGATGCCCTTTAAAATCAGCACAGGGGCTGCAACTACAGGAGTAGCTACTATCTACTGGGGACAGTGGGGGAGATTTATCAATTTATCAAAACCTGTGCAGAGGAAGAGTGGTGCAGTTGCCCATAGCAACCAATCAGATTGCTTCTTTCATTTTCCACAGGCCTCTAAAGAGGCCTGTGGAAAATGAAAGAAGCAATCTGATTAGTTGCTATGGGCAACTACACCACTCTTCCTCTGCACAGGTTTTGATAAATCTCCCCCAGTGTCTACTGGGGGAATTTCCTATTGGAGGCATGACCTAACTGGGGGCATGACCTACCAACTCGAGGCATTACCTACCTTGGGAACACTATCTACTTGGGGCATTACCTACCCAGAGGGTATTGTCTACTGGGGGCATTGCCTATTTTTTTATCTTTATTTATCATTTTATATTTATTTCCTTTAAAAACAAACAAAACATAAAACTGCATACTGCGTATGTTAGTACGTATCTCTATAATATACAATATTGCACAAAGAAATTTATTCATAGCCATGTAAAATAAGTCTTCATAGCAGCCAATATTGCATATACCCAGAGATATGTGGCCAACATATTGAAGGTTGCAGCTACATTGGAATAAATAGATGGCATAACATACTACAGTTGTAAGGTCCGTTAATCATCAACTTTTCATGGGTTAAATAGACATGAAGGTCATGTCACAACATTGGCATCTACTCTTACCACTTTAGTAACCTCTCCACAATTACAGGAGTTATGTTTCTGCACCATTTTAATGGATCTTTAGCAGCTTGGGCCAAGGTTGCGGAGATTAAATCTGAATTTAAATACATGGGGCATTAGGCCCAACATCTTTTAATATGGGATCATATCTAATCAGAGGCCAATGTTTGGTTAACATCTGTTTAACTGTGGCACAATTGTGAAGGTTTGCTGTTTCAAGGTGAGAGTTCTCTTTTATGCACCAGCCAGAATGGATTTGAGGTAACTCTTGGCTAGAATATGACCATGCAGGATTTTTGAGTGGTCAGTAAAATCAGCATTTTATGTACAGTTTTTCCAAATACAAAAGGTATTAAACCATTTCGGATAACGTAAGCTATGCTAATCTAAGAAACTATTTATATCAAACACTTTTGTGTAATAAGTATGTGTAATAATCTCCCTGAGACTTGTTTTATAATATGTACTAAGCCAAACGAAAAGTAAACAATCAAAAAATCACCTAAAAAAAAAAAAAAAAATTGGGGGATTGTGCGATGAAGAGAGACTCGGAACACCCCATAAAAAAATTGGGGTAACTGGGGACGAATAAAGTACCCATAGCACATCCCCTGATGTGCCTAAAAAATCCCCCTTCATCATGCTAAAGAATATATTGTAATCCATCTAGTAAGAATCTTGTTTATGTATCTCCCAACAGATAATCAGAATGTAAATAATGTTGGATCACAGATAACCACAATTCCTTATCAATGCACAAACCTCAAGTGTCAAAAATGAAAACTGAGGTGGAGATGAGAGGGAACTTGGATAAAATATTTCTGTAAAAAAAAAAAAAAAGAAACAAAGAAAAAAAAAAAAAGTTCGGCACTCAGTGGGATTTTTCGTGCACCTTAGGTAGGTAATAGGTAAAATTGTTAAAAATGATCTTTCTTTTATATTTTAAAGATATTTTATATCTAAAAACTTTTTAGGGCAAAGATACAGGACTAGAGGTGAACCCTTTGATAATACATCAATTTCATTCTCACAAAGGGTATAAGATGACAGGTTAAACAGTTTCACATTTTGTTCTTTTTGTGGTTCGTATCGAGTATGAAATGGTCTTTTTCTCCCTCTTCCCCCTCTGCAACCCTGATATCTAGTAGGCTTTTGTTTTTGTTTTTTTTGTGGGGGGGGGCATAGGTGACAAGAAGTAGTGTGATTTTGTTCGATTCAAAGGGGTGCTCTGCTGGAAACAGATTTTTAAATTACTTCTATTTAAAAATCTTAATCCTTCCAGTACTTATCAGCTGCTGTATGCTCCAGATTTTTTTTTTATTTTTTTAATTTCCTTTCTGTCTGACCTCAGTGCTCTCTGCTGACAACTCTGTTCATGTCAGGAACTGTCCAGAGCAGGATAGGTTTGGTATTGGAATTTGCTTCTACTCTGGACAGTTCCTTAAATGAGGCTTCAGCAACATACTTGACATTCTACATGAGTTCTTGACAATCACTTCAGCAAAAGCAAAACTGAGAAAGGATTGATGTTACTAATAGGAATTTTCTTAGTTATAAAAGGTGCGATCCAACATCTATTCTGTGTAGAAAATTTTATTCAAAGTTTGTACTGTAGGCTTTATTTTGTATCCGCAATACCATTTTTCTAGCATAAAAATCTTTATATTCCTCAGGTAATTCATCAAGGGTTTTTAATGACCGGTCCAAAATCTGCACTGCTCTTGAGGCTGCAGTGGGGTCCTTGTTCCCGTAGGTATCTGTTTTATCATAGTATTCTGATGGGAGATGCTTCCAAAAGACATTTACTCCTACTCCAAACTCCTCAGCAACTGTATTGTGAAACCAGAGGGCTAAAAGAAATAAGAAATGGGGTTATTTACACAGATGTTGTAAGCCAACCTTACTAATAAAGTAACAAAGGAGAGAAAAGTGTGACAAATTAACGTCATAAAGGGAACTATAGATATTACATAAAATATAAAAGCAATGCATTGAGTCAACCAGAACCATCCTGAGTCCATGGTATTCATGAGCCCAACCTATCCTTGCCACCCTATGGCTGAATGACTGTGGCCTCTCGAAAATCATTTGTATTAAGGGCTACAGAGAACATTTAGATAAAACTCTTTCTTATTCAATAGGCTATTATTAATGCACAAAGCATCTCTTAATATAATACGACTATATTAAGGTTATTCTAAAAACTACTTGCTCTATCAAGTGAAGAACTCCAAACATTTACTCCACAGTGAGTGATAACCCCCTAAAGTTACAGTAAAATTATCATTATTGCAGGGGCTTCTCTCCTGCCGGCTCTGTTCTGCTTTTTCTTAGCAGTTGCATAGACATATATTGATTATTTTGTGCCAACCATGTGACGTGAGGACACGAGTGTGGGAGGGGTTTTTATGTAATGATCTTGAGGAGATGGGTCATGGCAGTGAGACCCCAGAGATCCAACACTGACAACACATAGGGATTTCCCCTACTAGCCCCGTGACATGTTTATCCCGTAATGCCATGTGAAGTCTTTTATCTGTTAGACCAGTGGTCCCCAAACTGTGGCCCTCCAGATGTTGCAAAACTACAATTCCCAGCATGCCTGGACAGCCGTTGGCTGTCCAGGCATGCTGGGAGTTGTAGTTTTGCAACATCTGGAGGGCCACAGTTTGGGGACCACTGTGTTAGACAAAGTAAAACTATTAACCTGGGATAAACAGCACATCTCCAGCATGTAAGGTACATTCATATCTTCTAGCTTGTGCAAAAAGAGGATATTTGACCAAATCTGGAGTATCTACATCCAACACCTCAGATTTGTCTCCTGGAAAGAAAAGACATGTTTTATTAGTTGTGAGATTGATGTCAGGAAAATTCTCATGTCAGCTCCTGAGATCACAAAGTCTCTAACCAACTTACAAATGAGATCATCACAAAAACGGCAACATTATTTTATCAGCTGATGAGTCAAGAACAAAATGTCAGCCTCCACTGGCAGAGACAGACTTTACAAAATATCTGCTCACCAACTATCTTTGTTACTTCTTGATAGAGATGAAAGCATCTCACTAACACTGATTTGTGGCAGGATTACAGCTCAGGATCAGAAACAAAAACTCAAGAACTCAAAATCCAATGTATTAAAGGGGTACTCCGCCCCTAGACATCTTATCCCCAATCCAAAGAATAGGGAATAAGATGTCTGATCGGGACCCCCGCGTTCTCAATAGCGGCACCCCGCTGTCATCACAGCAAAGAGGAAAATCTCTGTACGTGATGACGGGGCGATACAGGGGCCGGAGCACCGTGACGTCACGGCTCCGGCTCCTTGTGCCGTCACGTCCCACCCCCTCAATACAAGTCTATTGGAGGGGGCGTGGTGGTCCTCACATCCCCTCCCATAGACTTACATTAAGAGGGCAGGGCTTGACGTCAGGAGGTGCTCTGGCCCCTGTATCACCCCATCACCACACACAGATTTTCCTCTGCTGTGAAGACAGTGGGGTGCCGCTATTGAGAACGCGGGGTACCCCAGCAGGGTGCCGCTATTGAGAACCCGGGGGTCCCCCTTCAAGCACAAAACCCATATGGGTGCCCACAGCATTTTGGTTATTTCCAAAATGCCGATACAATTGAATTCCAACTGACCTGGGATGACTTATGGTATGTCACTCAACACTGATGTACAGAGGAGGAAAAGGTGGAAGTTATGATATTGAGTCACTGTAACATTGCATCATAAAATTCAAGACTATACAGCAATATTACAAAATAATAAATCTGATTGGAGTGTCACAGAAACCAGCAGTTAGCCAAGAGTCCCTGATATGTTCTGGAGCGCAAAGAAACCAGTACATTTCTAGCAGACCTGTCAGCAGAATAAACATGGGTATAACTAAGCACATGGCTAGATAGGAATATGTCCTCTTAATCACTGTATGGCAGAGGAAAGAGGATAAGACGTGCAGCGGAGGAAGAGGAGGCCTGCGGAAGGAGGAGGATGAGACATGCAGCAGAACTGCTGGCAGGCAGTAATAAAGAACACCTCTGCAAAGATACACCTGCAGGGGATGGGGCTAAGCAAACTTTGTCTGTAAGTGTTTTAAAAACCGTGTGCCTCCATTTGTTGCAAACTACAAATCCCAGCATGACCAGATATTAAAGAATGTTTGTGCATGCTGGGATTTGTACTTTTGCAACAGCTGGAAGCCCACCGTTTTTAAAACAAGGCTCTAACAGAGTTCGCCTCTCCTCTTTGGTTGAACCTGACGGCCATGTGTACTTACTATGTATCTGTTTACATACATGTACTAGAACAATGTAATAAATCCAATAATACTCAGTGTTCTCTACCTGATAAATATAAATATGGTGCATCCCGTGGACTGTATAAGACCACTCGTTTTGTTCCTGTCACCTGAATCAACACGTTATCCATGACCTAAAAGTAGAAAAATATTCGACTCAGATCTGAGAACAAAGGATGAGTAGTAACATAATATCCTGAAAAGAGTGCAATGAAAGCCAAAATATTTGTTAAAGAAAGACATTATCTGACCCTAGCTTTCCTCATTTTTGTGTGTTTAATAGCCTGGCTGACCTGTCTCCAATACTATCCTACCTTTAAAGAGGTTTTCCCATCCTGCAAAGTTATCCCCTATCCACAGGATAGGGATAAGTATCTGATTGCGGGGACCCCCATGATCTTAAGAACAGGGATCTAAGTCTCCCATTAGAATGGAGTAGCAAGTTGAACATGCATGCCCTTACTCCATTCTCTCACTATGGGATCTGTGGAAACAGCTAAAAGGGGTATTCCGGGTATTACGATTTTTTTTTACTTGACTATGCTACAGGGGCTGTAAAGTTAGCATAGTTCATAATATAGTGCCTGTACCTGTGTTTAATGGTGGACTCACAATTCTTCTGTAATTTTTGCCCCTACATTCCCAGGTTGCAATGCGCCCGACATTACATCACTAGTCAGGTGTTCAAAGGGAGCCAGTCTGCTTCAATGGGTGGAGTGATGGCTGGGTGGGATATCATTCTACAAGAACAGCTGGAGGCACCCTGGTCAGAAAACACTGGTCTATTGCATTGAAGGCGGCACAGGTGTTTTACAATGGGTAGAAGAAAAATGACCTCACACTTACAAACAAGGAATTACTAAGGAACTACTAAGCCAAAACTAGAAGAGGATTCAGCAGAAAGGTGAAGTATAAATCCTATTCCTTTTCAATCAACTTCTGGCCTTGGCTCAAAAAATGCCGTGTGCGACACCACCTTTAATGTATCAAGTTATACTGGACCCTACTGGGATATAACTACCAATTTGGCAGATGGTATGAAAGAGAAACAATGCAAATGTATACAATTGTTAAATACATGTTTCGTGTAGCCCATAGAACAATCTTTATATAATGTACATTACAGTGAATGTTTTTTTCCCCCCATAATATCAGCAACTACAGATTAAATATCATTTAAAATATTATCATCTTGTTCTATGAGTAAAAAAAAGTACTGGAGCTCTGGATCAACTTAACATAGCTAAGACCTCTGTAGAGGGACATAGAAACAAAGTAATGAGCAAAGGTAGATGGTGTTAAGCATGGTGCCCCCATCTAAGGTGACTGATGTTAACGCAATAGCTAAGGCGTACCTGTCATTAGCAGGTAAAGTAATGTATAATGCAGGTAATTATATAATGTAGATAACAACAATAAATGAACATTTGTAATATACATTGGTTAAAAAATGTGTGTATGTTTAGGTAATAACTGGGTACTGTCTTGTCACTGCTGCATAAGTCTCTCTCCATAGACTTTCATAGGACATGTTATTAGATTTAAAAACTGTTGCTTTTTAGACCTATTTTACTGACTTTTTTGTTTTTGTTTAGTTTTTCTCATTTTACTCTGTTTAGACCCAGCCTAAGAAGTAGGGCAATCATATTCATTGTCACTTTTGAACTGCCTTCCCAGAAAGTTATGGTTAAGCAGCATGACATTTTGTCAGTATGTATACTGAATGATAGCTTTGACATAAACATTAAAACTGAGAACGAGAAGCTAATTCAAAGGCTACAACCAATATGAATATGAATATCCCTATAAATAAATGTGTTCCAAGTTGATAACTTCAGTTGAGTCCTACACTGCTCACTTTTCAATCAACATGCTCATACTTCTACAGTTATATCATACATCATAGTGCGTCCAGAGCTGTAGTCCAGGCGAGCTAATCCGGAACACACTGGAGAAGAATTGGTCTTTCTCAAAAAATTCTGGAACCTGAATGTCTTCTGCCAACTCTGGAAATTGCTTACTGATGTCTGCAACATCCTGCATGTAAAAAACAAAGTAGTAACAAAACCAAATCTTAAGCCACTATTACTTTGTTATATGTGTATAGGCACTTTGAGTTATTGACCAAATAAGCTACTAGGCCCAACTTCCACAAATACATAATATACATCATATGTTGGGGTGAGTTGCAAGGCAATGGTCAGTCACCCCGGGTGTCAGTAGACACTTTTGTCTATTGTGTATGGGGGCTGTAACCACAGATTCACAACACCAAAAATGTGTAACTAGAACTTCCTTATTTTCAAATCTAAACAAATCCTAATGAGGTGCCAAAACACTACATTTTGTCTTTAGGGTAGGAGCTCCATTCTTTTTGTCACAGAGCTCCAAATCCCTAGCCTCACATAGCTCTAATAGTACAGTGTCTTATTTATGCCATATCCATAGAATACGCTTTAGTATATGCTGTTTGAGCAAAGGTGGAGCCATATCCAGTAAGGTGCTGTTTAAAGCACAAGGACATGATAATGTGACAAGCATGTGGTTAGAACTACAAAACATCTACCACTGCATGTGAACATGCGTTTACCACCTTCATCCACTCACTAACAGATCAAAACTGCCTCATCTGTATAGAAATTGAAAGTCAATACAAAAAAAATCTCTGATTTCTCTGGTGTAAGAGCAGAACAAGTATATTTGAACACTATACAAACCTAACAAGGGCGTGTAATAGCATTGTTCTTCACTTATATAAAGCTTATTTTACCTTCCGAGGGTCTTCACCCAAGGATCTGAGATAATATTTTTCTTCCTAATCGAAAAAAAACGGGGAAATGTTAAGAGAGCGCAAGATTAATAAAATCTTCCTGTAATAGACACATACATTGCATCTATGAAGAATTCAGGCCAAGGATGTTTTGCCCTCAATACTAAGCATCATGTTTTGAGAAAACCAGGCAAATGCTCATGGTGGCAGTATCATGCTGTGGGGGTGTTTTTTGTTTGTTTTAGTGGCTGGGATAGGGAGACTGGTCAAGTCTTGGGTAAAGCTGAATGGAGCAAAGTACAGAGATATTCTTAATTTAATCCGAATCCAGATTGCTCATAGGCATGACCTGAACTACACAACCAAGACAACACGGGAGTGGCTTAGGGACAACTCTGTGAATGTCCTTGAGTGGCCCAGCCAGAGCTCTGACTTGAACCCAATTGAACATCTCCGGAGAGACTGAAAATGGCATCCACCGATGGTCCCCATCCAACCTGACAGAGCTTCTTAGGATCTACAGAGAATAATGGCAGAAAAAAAACAAATTCAGGTGTGCAAACCTTGTGGCTTGTCACTGCCAAAGGTGCTTCAACTAAGTACTACGGAAGGGGTCTGCATACTTATGTCACTGCATGTCATTTAGTTTTTCCTTCAATAAAATAACAAAAATTTCTAACATTGTAGCCCTGATTTATGAAAATTTGTGAGATAAAAACTGGAAAGATTTTGCCCACAGCAACATCATAGCTCAGCTGTTATAATGAGCTCTGGTAAAGTGAAAGCTGAGCTCTAATTGGTCGCTGTGGGAAAAATCTCTTCAGTTTTTATCTCACACATTTTGTTTTTATAGTCTTATTATAGAGTGTTGAGTGCAGATTGATTATGAAAAACTTTTTTTTTTTTAAGGCTAAGTTTCCACTTTTTTCTGGCAGTTTTTGGAATACTGCCACTGCAGTTTTTGAGCCAAAGTCAGAAGTGGATCCATAAGGGAGAAGAAGTATAAGTCCTTCCTTTATATTTCCTATTCCTTTTGAATGCACTTCTGGCTTTGGCTCAAAAACTGCAGTGGCAGTATTCCAAAAACTGCCAGAAAAAAAATACCAATTGGCGTCCAAAGATTTTCCAAATCCATTGTAACTAACAACAACCACACAGGTTATAGGGGAGTTGTTACAAAATCAATGCCAGTAAAAGGTATAACATTTATCAGATTATGTCAATATAGAACTTTAACCCATTAAGGACCACAGGTTTTCTCATTTTTGCACTTTCGTTTTTCCTACCTCACCTTCTAAAAAATCATAAGGCTTTCAATGTTTCCACCCACAGAACCATATGAGGGCTTGTTTTTCACGCCACCAATTTAACTTTAAAAAAAAAATTTTTTTAAAGGTTTCATTTTACAACTTTTATGTTACAACAACACATTATATAAATAAAATAACACACAACTGGAGATAGAACCCCAAACACCTCAAAAAAGGGAAATAAGTGAACCTCAGCACATCTCCATTACAGCAAGCAGACGGGGAGATCCACCCCCAGCTGACACTAAACAGAAACAAGACATAGACTATACACACTCACTCAAACATTCCCGGAGGATCCCCAACTTCCTGAAGTATCTTTCCAGGCCATAATAAGAACTTTCCGAGCACAAAACAAAAGGAATCGAATAAGTAGGCGCCTATGGGAGCCCGAGGCTAAGTCATCAATAACTTCCAGCAGACAGACAACCAGGGAAAACACATAGGGGAATTCCAAGTGATCCGACAGATACTGTAGCACCACCCTCCAGAAGGGTTCCACACAGGGACAGCTCCACATAGCATGTAGAAGAGTACCCACATCCGCCTGACATCAAAAACACACATCCGAAGTAGAGACACTTATACGAGATAGTCTAACCGGAGTATAATATAACCGAAGGATGAGTCTCACCTAAATAAGCAAATCTCTAGCGCTAACCACCGTAGGATAATAGGACTTGACAACTTCCTTCCATTGCTCCCCCGTTAAACCCGGCAGACCCACTGCCCACTTCCAAAAGGCCAACTCAAATGGGTCAAGCTCCGCCGATTGCAGCAATGCATAAGCCTGAGTCAAAGGTTTAGAAAGTTCGGCGGTTCCCTGCAGCATTTCCACTTCAGAAGAGGCAGTTTAGAGTGGTTTCTCGGGCCTCCTATGTCCACCAACAGCAGAATAGAAGTACAGTAGAAAGTCAGTAGATGCCCCGTATAGAAGCTGTACTGTAGGGTCACGGAGATTGCGCAATAGATGCACGGCAGATGAACAGTGGAAGCACATATATATATATTTTTTTATTTACATTGTTTTTTGTTTATTTAAATGAGAAAAAAGGGGGGGGGGTGATTCAAGCTGCGGTGGTCCCTATCAGCCCGACTGAGCTGCCGCCACCGACCTGATATGACATGGGGTCACCGCGTGACGCCGCGTTATATCACGGGAGCCATCGCAGGACATAAATATACGTCCTGCGTTGTTAAGGAGTTCAAAAACAAAAAATGCTATTTTGTAAAATTTGGGGGCTTCCGATCCTATGCAGTGCACTTTCCGGTAAGAATGACACCTTATCTTTATTCAGTAGGTCCATACGACTAAAATGATACCCAATTTATATAGGTTTCATTTTGTTTTATTTCTTTTAAAAAATTATAACTTTTTGTACGAAACCTCTATAACCCCAATACCTTTTTATTTCCGTATACAGGGATGTGTGAGGGCTCATTTTTTGCGCTATGATCTGTAGTTTTTATTGGTACCATTTTTGTTTTGATGTGACTTTTTGATCGCTTTTCATATTTTTTTGAGGGTATACAAAGTGACCTAAAATACGCAATTCTGTATTTTTGTATTTTTTTTTACATATACACCAATGACCACGCAATTTAATTAACCTTATATTTTTATAGTTCGGACAATTAAGCATGCGGCGTATAACTTTTATTAGGGAAGGGGTTAAATCACATTTATTAACAATTTTATTTTAAATTTTTTTACACTATTTTTAAAGTCCCCATAGGGGACTATTACATGCAATCCTTAGATTGCATACACTGAATAATGCTATGCCATAGCATTAAATTGATGAGTGTTATTTGTGCTCGACTGCTCCAGCCTGCCATGGCTGACTGGAGCTTCAGAGCACAGATCGGCAAACAGCTGTCCACTGCGATTTCACAGGAGCGGTCCGAACAGCCAGCTGAGTTAGCAGTTTTAGACACCGCAATCAACTTGGATCGTGGCGTCTAAAGGATTAATACCAGACATCAGCCCGATCGGCCATGTTCGGCATTAGACTAGCGTCCCGGTTGCTAATAGCAACCAGGACCCACCGAGTATTAAGCGCACTCAGCTACCAAACAACAGATTACCAAAATTGTACGTCCATTAGGGTTAACACTGTTACAAAGGTGTGAAGGAAATGATACATGACATAACTTTATTTGTATGTTAGTAGAATAAAACAGAGAAAATTGCATTTTAATGCTGCATTCAACAGTCAAAGAGGCGTTGCCTGGGGTCTGCAGTGTCCTGAGGCTGCAACGACTATCCACTCTGATGCCTACCCCACTCCCTGTGTGTGTGATTGTGGATTGCAGCACGTGCACAGTGAGTATGCCAGGGTGAGAATCAGCCTCACTGACTCACCATGCATGCACTGCATGGGTACCGAGACTTGTGTATCTATCAAATAGAGTGGGTGGGGCATCAGAGTGCAGAGGAATTGAAGCACAAAGGCATTGTGAACCCTGGGCCACGCCTCTTTGACACTTGAATGCAGCTTTGCAATACGATTTCACTTGATTAAAGCCACTGACATATAAAGTAAAGGTTTGAGAGAGGAAGGGTCTTCTTTTAATAACTGGTACTAGGGGACTTATGGGAAGGCAAAGGAAATTATTTGTTTTGTAGATGGGTTACAGTGATCGAGTCACCTAAAGAGTAAAAAAAAATGGACGAAACAGGATCAGAATATGGCGGCGTTCTTCCAGACAAGCTGACATATCTGCCCACAGGTCGTGTCTGGTATTGCCTATAAACTACATTGAAGTGTGTGAAACTGAGCTTTTATACCACACACACCCTATGGACAGATTTGGCACTGTTTGTGGACGTCAGGAGCCATTTGTTTCTAATGATGGACTTTCTAAGGTCTAAGCAGATAATGGGATAAAGATGGGATACTCAGTTTTTTGGTAGCTCATGGCAGCACCCCTGGAGAGGACCTCCTACCGCAGGACAGGAAACCTGAGAATATGAAAATAGGACATGCCTTTCCACACCTCGGTTCATAGGAAAGTACTCTGACAGGAGGCCCTAACATTGGTATTATATTTGATTATGAATTGTATAAATATTATACAGTCATGGCCTTAAATGTTGGCACCCCTGAATTTTTTCAAGAAAATGAAGTATTTTTCACAGAAAAGGATTACAGTAACACATGTTTTGCTATACACATGTTTATTCCCTTTGTGTGCATTGGAACTAAACAAAAATAGGGAGGAAAAAAAGCAAATTGGACATAATGTCACACCAAACTCCAAAAATGGTCTGGACAAAATTATTGGAACCCTTTCAAAATTGTGGAAAAATAAGATTGCTTCAAGCATGTGATGCTTCTTTAAACTCACCTGGGGCAAGTAACAGGTGTGGGCAATATAAAAAGCCCACCTGAAAGCAGATAAAAAGGAGAGAAGTTCACTTAGTCTTTGCATTGTGTGTCTGTGTGTGCCACACTAATGCTTAGTGTGGCACACACAGACAACATAAATAGGAGAAGAGAACTGTCTGAGGACTTGAGAGCCAAAATTGTGGAAAAATATCAACAATCTCAAAGTTACAAGTCCATCTCCAGAGATCTAGATTTGCCTTTGTCCACAGTGTGCAACACTATCAAGAAGTTTGCAACCCATGGCACTGTAGCTCATCTCCCTGGGCTTGGACGGAAGAGAAAAATTGATGAAAGGTGTCAACTCAGGATAGTCTGGATGGTGGATAAGCAGCCCCAAACAAGTTCCAAAGATATTCAAGCTGTCCTGCAGGATCAGGGTGCATCATTGTTAGTGCGAACTATCCGTCAACATTTAAATGAAATGAAACGCTATGGCACGAGACCCAGGAGGACCCCACTGCTGACACAGAGACATGAAAAAGCAAGACTACATTTTGCCAAAATGAACTTGAGTAAGCGAAAATCCTTCTGGGAAAACATTTTGTGAACAGATGAGACCAAGATAGAGCTTTTTGGTAAAGCATATTATTCTACTGTTTACCCGAAAAGGAATGAGGCCTACAAAATAAAGAACACAGTACCTACAGTGAAATATGGTGGAGGTTGAATGATGTTTTGGGGTTGTTTTGCTGCCTCTGGCACTAGGTGCCTTGAATGTGTGCAAGGCATCATGAAATCTGAGGATTCCCAACGGATTTTGGGTTGCACTGTACAGCCCAGTGTTAGAAAGCTGGGTTTGCGTCCAAGATTTTGGGTCTTACAGCAGGACAATGACCCCAAACATACATCAAAAAGCACCCAGAAATGGATGGCAACAAAGTGCTGGAGAGTTCTGAAGTGGCCAGCAATGAGTCCAGATCTAAATCCCATTGAACACCTGTGGAGCGATCTTAAAAGGGGTACTCCAGTGGAAAACTTTTTTTTTTTTAACCAACTGGTACCAGAAAGTTAAACAGATTTGTAAATGACTTTACCTTGTAAATCTTTACCCTTCCAGTACTTTTTAACAGCTGTATGCTACAGAGTAAATTATTTTCTTTTTTAATTTCTTTTTTGTCTTGTCCACAGTGCTCTCTGCTGACACCTCTGTCTGTGACATGAACTGCCCAGAGCAGCATAGGTTTGCTATGGGGATTTTCTCCTGCTCTGGACAGCTCCTGATATGGGCATCATGTGTCAGCAGAGAGCACTGTGGACAAGACAAAAAAAGAAATTAAAAAAGAAAAGATTTTTTTTATAGAAGTCATTTACAAAGTGACTGATTTCAGTTATTTTTTCCAAAGGGTGTGCAACCAAATATTAAGTTAAGGGTGCCAATAATTTTGTCCAACCCATATTTGGAGTTTGGTGTGACATTATGTCCAATTTGCTTTTTTTCCCCCTTTTTTTGGTTTAGTTCCAATACACACAAAGGGAATAAACATGTGTATAGCAAAACATGTGTTACTGCAATCCTTTTCTGTGAGAAATACTTCATTTTCTTGAAAAATGTCAGGGGTGCCAACATTTATGGCCAGGACTGTATATACTTTTTTTTTTTTTTAAGTGAGGGGTGCTGTCATGAGCTGCTGGAAAACAGATTACCAGTAAGTAATCCATCATTACTCCTCCGCTCATGACAGCACCCCTGGAGACTAGACTAGTAGTTAAATTAGGAAGGGACAATAGCCTGCAACACTTTGTGGCCAAAAGACATATCTGAAGTGGGGTTTAATTGCAATCTGTAATGTCTTAAGAAGGTATGGCAAGAAGACCATGTGGCGGCCTTACATATTTGTTCAAGAGAAACTTCTGCCTTCTCCGCCCAAGACGTTGCAACGGCTCTAGTTGAGTGAGCAGAAAAATATAAAGGAGGGGTCTGATTTCTACAAACATAGGCCATGGAGATGCAGGCTTTAATCCATTCTTTGAGGCAGATCTACCTTTGTTTAGACCTGAAAATTTAACTAGGAGATTTTCTGACAGGCGAAAGTCCTTAGTAGAGTACAGATATTTCAAAAGGCAATGTCTAACATCTGGGTTATCAAAGGTTTGTTCTTTATTATTTTTAAGATAAGTGCAAAAGGATGGTAATATTATTTCTAGATCTTTATGAAATTCTGTTACTACTTTTGGCAGAAAAAAGGGTAAAGTTTTCAGAATATCTCTATCGTCTAGAATTTTAGTATACGGAGGAAAAGCTGAAAGAGCTCGGTCCTCCCCCACCCTTCTAGCCGTAGTTATAGCTATAAGAAAGCACATCTTAAAAGAATGTTAATAGGGAGAGTATCTAAGGGTACAAAGGGTGCACCTGAGAGGCCTCTAGGACTAAATTTAGATCCCAGGGAGGAGCTGTTATCTTTGTAGCTGGATTTAACCTCAAAGCACCCATGATGAACCTTTTAACTGAAAGGATCTTCTGCCAGTTTACAATTGAAACAAGAACTAAGAGCCAAGATTTGTACCTTTAGGCTTTTGGGACTTAGGTGTCAAGTGGAGATGAGAGGACTATGGATGATGAACCGGACCTTGTGAAGAAGGCAAGGTTGAGAAATAGATATTGTCCTTAAAGGGGTACTCCGGTGGAAAACTTTTTTCTTATTTATTTATTTTTTTTATTAAATCAACTGGTGCCAGAAAGTTAAACAGATTTGTAAATTACTTCTATTAAAAAATCTTAATCTTTCCAGTGCTTATTAGATGCTGAATACTAAAGAGGAAATTATTTTCTTTTTGGAACACAGTGCTCTCTGCTGACAGCCTGACCACAGTGCTCTCTGCTGACATCATGACCACAGATCACATGAAACTAGAGTGTTTATTGGGGTTAAACAGGAACCCCTTCCCCTTGCTAGGAACTTACATTTTTTTGTTATCCTGAGGTCTAGGATTCTGCCTCCTAGCCTGTCTTCTGCCCCGAAAGGAATAAGAGGCTTTAGATTGGAGCAGAAAACCCTTCTTTTTTATCAGAAGCTTTTTCTAAAATGTCACCCAGCAAGAGATGGTCACCCAGCAAGAGATAGAGCATAATCTACTCTTGGACGTTGAATCCCCTTTCCATGTTCTCCTTGCAGAGATAGAAAGAGCAGTAGCCTGGGGGCCAGGAAACTCAGGCTTCCTACCGGACGACAGGAAACCTGAACCGAGGTGTGGAGAACGTGTCCTATTGTTATATCCTCAGGTATCCTGTCCTGCGGTAGGAGGTCCTCTCCAGGGGTGCTGTCATGAGCGAAGGGGTAAAAATGATGTTCATAGGTTAAATGTAATAATGGAAAAGAATACGAATCTGAATTGACAGTGTTGTTCCTGTGAATTACCTCTGAGATAAAGAACTCTTTGTGTTTGTTCTCAGCTGCTCTATGTACAAATACATCAAATGGAAGAGACCTGAAATAGAGCAGTCATGTTAACAGCAAAACTACAGATAAAACTATAAAAAGAAACTGTCAGTCCATCACCTGTAGATGAAATTCTTCTGAATAAAATCCATCTGCGGCTCCTCAGACACATGGATCTTTACCTCTCGCCCTCCACCCTTCTTGCTCATGTAATCCACGGTCCATTTTGTTTTACAAGATCCCAAATTCAAGTTTTTTAATACAACTGGCTTTCTCTAAAAGAAAGAAAAAGTAGACAATTTTTTCTTGAATTCGTGACTTCATTGTAAACGTTATTATATTGTCATCTATCAGGGAATTTACTGAGACCAGCGTTTTACACAACAGTCTTAAAGGGGTACTCCGGTGAAAACCTTTTTTCTTTTAAATCAACTGGTGCCATAAAGTTAAACAGATTTGTAAATTACTTCTATTAAAAAATCTTAATCCTTCCTGTACTTATTAGCTGCTGAATACTACAGAGGAGATTCTGATGACATCATGACCACAGTGCTCTCTGCTGACATCACTGTCCATTTTAGCTAATAAATGGTTAAGGCACAGTGGCTCAGTGGTTAGCACTGTTACCTTGCAGCAACTGGGGTTGTGGGTTCAAATCCCACTAAGGACAACATCTACAAATAGGAGTGAGCGCTATATAAATAAAGAGTTATTATTATTATAATAATAATGTCAGCAGAGAGCACTGTGGTCGTGATGTCAGCAGAGAGCACAGTGTTCCAAAAATAAAAGTATTTCCTCTGTAGTATTCAGCAGCTAATAAGTACAGGAAGGATTAAGATTTTTTAATAGAAGTAATTTACAAATCTGTTTACGTTTCTGGGACCAGTTCATTTAAAAGAAAAAAGGTTTTCACCGGAGTACCCCTTTAAAGTGTACCTGTCACATCACAGAAAAATAGGGGGGCATTTATCAATTTTGCCTGTTGACAGTTTCTTTTTACCCCTTTTTTTTTTTCACTTTGGTTTTCGTGGACATGGATGAAATTTATCATTTGGTGCACGTTGTTAGCAATTTTGGCTGAAATGTTGAAATCAGCTGTTCACAGCGCCTTTTACACAGAACTTACCACCACAGAGAACGCGTATTTAACCCTGTTGAGCAGCCATTTCGGAGTCCCTCCTGCAGTATATCAGCAAGCGACATGAGTTATTTTCTTTTGTGGGGTTTATAGCCACCATGTCAAATGGATTTTATTTTCAACTTGAGTATTTATTTTTTTTTGTTACTTTAGTGCAGTGGTCTTCACCCTGCGGACCTCCAGATGTTGCAAAACTACAATTCCCAGCATGCTCGGACAGCCGTTGGCTCTCCGGGCATGCTGGGAGTTGTAGTTTTGCAACATCTGGAGGTCCGCAGGTTGGAGACCACTGCTTTAGGGTTTACCTTTCCTGAACCTGTGCGGCCATGTCCAATGCTGGCTCAACGGAGGGTGAAGGTCCCTCAGAGACAACTATGTCGCAGGATAGTATTGAGCAGCCCTGGAGGTGTATTTTAATACCTTTACATTTTCTGACATTGGTAAGTGTGTTTTCCATGTGCAAAATTTCTTGGCGGGTATTTGCGCCAAAAAAACCCCCAAAAAACGGGATTTGCATCAAATTTGCGCCAAAGATCGATTGGCGCAAATGATGAATCACTGACTAAAGTTGAAATCACACACAGGACCGTGTGATTTTGAGAAAGTTGTAAAAATGACGGTGGAGAAGATGCGCCAAACTTAGGCGCAAAAAGACACTGCGCCAAAGTATTGCGCCAAAGTTACGTGAAAAAAAAACCCACATAAATCCTTTGATAAATACCCCCCGTAATGCTTATATATGTTACTCACTAGGTAGGGCAGATGCATTACATGAGTTTAGCTTCTGTATTTGGTTTACAAATCTTTTGGCACTGTGTGGGTGAACCCAATTACAATGAGGTATCACTTACCCAGATCTGCGGTCCGATTCTAGACATACCTGTTGTATTAGCCGGTATTGCTAATCTGGAAATGGCTTTGCGCATCTCTGTCTCTATTCACTCTGCATTAATATGCCCGCCCACCTCACACTGGCAAAGGGGTGCCATGGATATTCATGAGGTGGGCAGGCATATCAGGGCAGAGGAGAAGGAGGCAGGGAAGCTGGGTACCTGTCATTTTCAGATTAGCAATGCCAGCTAATACAACAGGTATCTCTGGAACTGAACTATGGATCGGGGTTAGTGATATCTCATTATAATCAGGTTCACCTGCACTATAACCCCTTGGAATTATAGTACAGTGCTCCCTCAACTTACAATGGCCTCAACATACAATAGTTTCAACATACAATGATCTTTTCTGGACCATTGTAAGTTGAAACCAGACTCCACATACAATGTACGGACAGTTTAGATCTGCTTAACCTGTCAATGGCTGGAAGATCTGACCAATCAGAATGGACATTCACTGGTAAAACACCTGTATTACTGAAGCGTATGCACTGACTGGTGTCTGGTAGCGCCCCCTACAGTACAGGGAGGTATTACATGTTCTGTACACTTTACCTGTACCAGAGTTAGCTGCTCCTTTGGACACCAGATGTGGTTGGCTCCATGTTCCTTTTTTAGGACATTGTGTGTACTGTACAGGACCCTGAAGAAGCTCCTGTCCTCTACATAGACCAGTGTTTCCCAACTAGGGTGCGTCCAGCTGTTGCAAAACTACAACTCCCAGAATGCCCGGACAGCATGCTGGGAGTTGTAGTTTTGCAACAGCTGGAGGCTCCCAGCTTGGGAAACACTGACAACAGTGATTACAGCTCCCAGCAGATCTTTCTTACTTTTATATGAAAGGATTTGCTTTATCTATATTAGTTTTCTACTTATTTTTCTTTAATCCTCACTTTTTCCTATTTTTGGATGACATTTTGGTGTCTTTAGAACCAATTACCAGGTTTCCATAGAGTTGTGGTCTCAACATACAATGGTTTCAACATACAATGGTCGTCCTGGAACCAATTAATATTGTAACTTGATGGACCACTGTATTGGGTTGTGTGTGAACCAGCTGTCAGTTTTCCTTTAAAGGACATTAATTGTACTAAACAAGCATTTGTTTGACGCCATGGAAATGCATTTTTAGGTGGCAGCTATTCGGATAAATGACTTTCCATATAATACGGTTCATAGAAGGGGGGTCCCAAATAGTTAGCTTATGAGACAACCCGTTAAAGTAAAAAATATAAATGACTGTATGACTGCTTGTCGTCTGAAGAAGATAGGTAAAACAGGAGATCCCTTTCTTCTCTACTCTTCTCTTATACATTTGCACTATAAACACTTACCGCACTGTAAATTTCCTGTAGAAAACGGTGTTTGTCTACATCAGAGTATTCAGGCACAGGGATTCTTGTGTGTCTAAACTCCATACCAGCAGCACAGGTCAGATTATTCCAGCATGTTAGTAATGTCTGTAAGGAAAAATCAACACTTTACGGGGGGTTTTTTTCTGCATAAAGAGCAAAATGCGGCAGAATTTGGGCATAAAAATGGAGTGCACTATATTTAAAGAGAAACTGTCACCAAAATTGACCCCTGAAACTATGCCCAGTATGTGAAAGCTGCTAAGTAGTGTGATGCAGCCATAACTTTGTCTGCAACAGTCGGACAGGCAGGGCCAGAAATGCTCTAGGGCCACCATGTCTCTCTCTTTTAACCTCTTAACGACCACGGATGTAAATGTACGTCCTGGTTTGGCGGTACTTCCCGCACCAGGACATACATCTACGTCCTGTGTATGACCGCGAGCATCTGAGCGGTGCTCGCGTCATACACGGCAGGTTCCAGCTGCTATCAGCAGCCGGAGACCCGCCGATAATGGCCGACATCCGCGATCGCGCAGATGTCCGCCATTAACCCTGCCGATGCCGTGATCTGTACAATGCACAGAATAAAATAGATGATCGGATCGCCCGCAGCGCTGCCGCGGCGAACTGATCATCTGTAATGGCGGACGGAGGTCCCCTCACCTGGCTCCAGCCGTCTCCTGCTCTGGTCTGAGATCGAGCAGACCAGAGAAGAAGATAGTCGATAATACTGATCAGTGCTATGTCCTATGCATAGCACTGAACAGTATTAGCAATCAAAGGATTGCTATAGATAGTCCCCTGTGGGGACATAAAAAGTGTAAAAAAAATAATAATAATTGAAAAATGTAAAAATGAAAGTAAAAAAAAAAGGGAAAAATCCCCTCCCCGAATAAAAATAGTCAGTTTTTCCCCATTTTACCCCCAAAACGCGTAATTTTTTTAATAAACATATTTGGTATCGCCGTGTGCGTAAATGTCCGAACTATCAAAATATAATGCTAATGATCCCGTACGGTGAACAGCGTAAATGTAAAAAATTTGGAAAAATTAAAAAGTTATAGGTGGTCAAAATAGGGCGATTTTAGATTACTGATTTTGTACAAAAAGTTTTCAATTTTTTTTTAAGTGGTACAAAAAAATAAAAGTATCTAGCCATGGGTATCATTTTAATTGTATTAACCCACAGAATAAAGAACACATGATTTTAACCGTAAATTGTACAGTGTGAAAACGAAACCCTCCAAAATGTGCAAAATTGTGGTTTTCATTTAAATTTCCTCCCTAAAAACATATTTTTTTGGGTTTGTGGTACATTTTACCGTAAAATCAGAGGTTTCATTACAAAGTACAATTCGTCACACAAAAAACAAGCCCTTATATGGGTCTGTAGATGGAAATATGAAAGAGTTACGGATTTTTGAAGGCGAGGAGGAAAAAACGAAAATGCAAAAATAAAATTGGCCTAGTCCTTTAAGGGGTTCTCCGGGGCTTAAGCATCTTATCCCCTATCCAAAGTGTGACGTCACTCTCCGCCCCTCAATGCAAGCCTACGGGAGGGGGCGTGATAGCTATCACGCCCCCTCCCGTAGGCTTGCATTGCGGGGCGGAGTGTACACGCTCCGGGGACTGATTACAAACGGGGTGCCGCGTGCATGATCCCGGGGGTCCCCAGCGGCGGGACTCCCGCGATCAGGCATCTTATCCCTATCCTTTGGATAGGGGATAAGATATTTAAGCACCGGAGAACCCCTTTAAGGTGAAAATGGGCTTGGTCCTTAAGGGGTTAACCCGTTCAGGACATTGGGGGTACAAGTACACCTTGTGTCCTGGTACTTAAGGACAAAGGCATACCTATAGGCCCTGAATCCTTAAGCGCATTTGAAGTGAGTGAAGGAGCTGCGCTTGCCCCAGAGCGGTGAGCGTCAGTAGCCAGACACTCAATGTTAATGACTGGCAGCGGCAATACAGCTGATGAAGGTTTTTTAAGCTTTTATAAGCCGTGATCAATGCTGATCACTGCATCTAAATTGAAAATGATAGTTGTCGGTAGCTCAGTGGAGCTCACAGAACCCCTGCAATGTGGGGGGTTCCGTAAGTTAAAATGGCGGAGGAGGGTGACCTTACCTGCCGCTGATCCACTGATGTAGCTTAGTTTAGGCAGGCTATATCAGGGAATAGACGATCCTACTGTGTAATGCTATACCAAAAGTTATATGGGTTAGAAAAGGTCAATTTTATGCATACCAATTTTGTAAAAAAAACAAAAAAAATAAATTGCCATTTTTTTAAAGCGTACCTGTCAGATCCCAGAAAAAATAAGAATTATTATATTACTCAGTACCTAATTCTGACCATGTACATCTAATCTTCATGTCTCTATCACGTATATTTATTATAAAAATCCCTATTTTCGTTAGTTTACAGTGTTATAAATCCTCTCAGGGGAAAGGGGCGTGTCCCTCCCTTGTGGTGGTGGGAGGTGATTGGTGTGTGAGCTCATGCAGCCTTGTCCATGAGTCATCTCTTGTCCATGACGCATGGACAAACTGATGCTGCTGGAGGACTGGTTAGTGTTCCAGTAGGTAAGGTAACCCTAGTAGTGGGAATTTCAGGAACCGTTTTTTTTATTAAATATTTTGAACAACCATATTACAAAAGGTCTAATAAAAAGGTCTTTAACCATAAAATGCACTGCATAAAAACCAAACTGCCAAAATCAGCAAAATTGCTATTTTCTTACAAATTTCCACTCACAAATAATTTTTTGGTTTTGTGGTACATTTTATGGTAAAATGAAAGATTTTATTACAAAGTACAATTATTCACGTAAAACACAAGCCCTCATGGGTTTGTAGGTGGAAAAATAAAAGAGTTATGGATTTTAAAAGGGAAGAAGTAAAAAATAATAATAATTCTGGTAACATTTGCTCTTCAATTACTACCTCAACAATTTATAAAAATTTAAATAAAAAGAGATTTGGATAATTATTTATTATTTGACAATTATTTATTAAAGTGAATTATATTTTAGTACAAGTCTGTTCAAAAAAGGAATACACCAGAGAATCTGTCAGCGGTATTTGGTGCAGAGTAGACACTGGGGGGAATATTCAAAGACTTGAGTTTTTAGGGCTCTTTATATTGCACCGCAAGGAGTGTTAACTGCGCCTCATTTTCAGAAGAGTGTTTGATCTTTTGAAAATTTGGGGCAAATAGCACAAAAAGCAAATAATTTAACACCAAGTATACTTGGTATCAGCTGCGATACTTTGTGTGCCAGAAAGTGGTGCTAAACCTTTAAAAATAGGGTGATCATAGCCCAAAAATCCTAACCACGCCATTTTTTATTAAACTAGCTAACATGGTGCTAAATATCTGAATATGTGGGCTAATAGTGTGCGCCACATTTTAAGCAAATGTGGTGCAGCTAAAGCAAAAAAAAGTGGTGATAAATTCTTTGAATATCCCCCCCGCCCTCCCCACTGTTGGATAGCTGTTAGACAGTGTTTTCCAACCAGGGTGCCTCCAGCTGTTGTAAAACCACATCTCCTAGCATGCCTAGTTGTGGTGAGCTTGGGGGATGTAGGATGAACAGGGGTGTTGCAGAGTAGTGTTGCAGGGTATAGCATTAACCCTTGATTGTCGTGACACCAGGGTGCGGACTTCCTCAATGTATATGTCCTACCGCCACCCGTCCCAGGAACAATAGGGAGGAATAAAGGATTGTCCACAGCAGAAGTTGTAGTAAACTAGAAATAACTTTACTGCAGATTTTATGCAGATGATGATAACAAACAGTCTTTTACAAGAGGACCAGGATTTAGGCTCCGCACAGGTTGGCTGGGACTTTGAGCCAAGGCAAGTGCTCTCTATCACCCAAAGTGCATGAAAAAGTGCAAATGTGTCGGACTAAAAAACGTGCACAAAGGATGCGGTCTATCGCTAAGCTCTTCTCCAACAGGAGAGAGGACCCCCCAAAAACTTACACTTCACCTCCAGGCCAAAAGGCACCTGCAAGGATCCAGGTTCGATGCCCCTTTTTGCCGAAGCTACTAAGGGGCCGAAAATGCACCTGGCTTCAACCTAGGCGTTAGCCAAGGTATCAGCCAAGGAGCCGTATACTGACGCCATCTTGACCGAAGCCAAGATGCCCAGGGGTTGCAGGGAGGTGAGGAACCTAATGGCCACACGCACCTCCCCTAGACCCCCAGGAGGGACACCCAGAAGGGCTACCGCATCCTGCCAAACCTGTGAACAAAGAAAAACACGAAACGTGGCAGTGACATACAAAAAAAATTATAAATAAGTGAATGAAGTGCAGATATACTGCCCGGACATCCAGCCGGATCTATAAAAATTTCCCTGATCCTAGCCAGAAGGCGGGGATACAAAGGGTGAGTGCCAAAGGTGAAGAGTAATGGTGCAGTGAGTTTCGGCACCTCAGGGTCACCACTCCCGAGGCACAGAAGTACCTCGACTCTACACACCTCTACCTCATGGCAAGACCCGGAGGAAACTGGTCACATCAGGACAGCCGTCGAACTGATTCCTCAGAACCAGCCCCGGAACGCCCTGGTACACCTGCTCCCCCCATCCTACATCAATGGCCAAAGACTAAACCACTAATAAGAACAGATACTAAACTTGATCTTAGCCAAAAGGCCGAGAAGCGATGTTCCACTGATTTGATGTTCCACTGAATTTAGGGGTATGTTTAGGTTAGGTTTAGTCACGTAGGATTGGAGTCGGATTAACTCACGGTTTAGAAAGCAGCTGAAGTGGAAGGCTTCAGGCCTAGCATGTCTTGTAGCTGATAACAGATCTGCTCAGTTTAGTAGTCCAGAACTAAGAGAGAGATTATTGGATGAAGTGCCCTTATATACAGAATCAAAGCTTATTGGTCCCCAAACCTGTCGGTCCTAAACCAAGGCATTATGGTTACATCACATGACCTAGTACCATGACCCAAAGGTCCTTAAACCTAGCATAACACAATTCACTAGAAATCACGTGACCAAAGGTACTGTACATCAATTACATTATCATAAAATATATTAAATATATACATGTCTAAATGGCAGTATGAGGCGACTAGGGGTTAACCCACACGGAAAGCCCTACCAGCATGGAGGAACTCTCACTGTGGGGACTTGCGACAAAGGTACGGGACCAAGTCCAGTACCGGGACACCACATAGCCAAGTGTCAAAAAGGCAGGGCCAAGCTGCTCAGCCTGGCCCTGCCTCTTTGACACTTGGCTATTTGTTGTTCAGTCTCTATTCATTTAGGGTATGTTCACACTACAGTGTGTGAACGGAATCTCCGCTCGCTGAATTCAGCGAGCGGAGATTCAGACTGGCAGCCGGCGGTGGTAGGACTGCGCAGCACTGCGCCGTCACCATTGACGGCTATGCAGTGCTCGAGGACTTCCGCGCAAAGAATAAACATGTTCTTTCTTTGTGCAGAACAATTTCAGCGGCAGAATTGTCAGCCGCATAAATTCCGCAGTGTGGACGGGTCTCGCGGAGACCCCTTCACACTAATGTTAGGTTCATTCCGCGGGGAATTCCGTAGTGTGAACATACCCTTAGAGGGGGTCTGGTTTGTGCTCTGTATGGGGTCATATGTACCCTTTGTATGTCAAGCGTAGTAAGTTGGCAGTGTGTTCTCAATAAATAGTTGGGGCATAAGGTGAAAATGTTTGTTTGTTTTTGTGCCACTTTCATAATCCTTACCAGAGTCTACTGGATCAATCTTCTTACATGTTGGTTTGCTTTTGGGCCCCATCATGCACTGGTGAGGCTACATAGAACCTGATAAGTAGAGGGGTAGGTGCTCTCGAAATGCATTGTCCATTTATTTGATACGTTTCTCTGAGTGGATCCTTAGCCTGGTGTGAGTGGGGTCTAGGGGATTCCCATTTTGGGAAAATAGAAACCAGGCCAGGAGCCAAGGAAGCCAGGAGTCTGGGTGATCAGGTGCAGAGAACAGACGGAGCCAGGACAGGGTGCAGTCACACCCCTCAAAACGTTTATACCAATGCTCTAGGGCAGTGTTTCCCAACCAGGGTGCCTCCAGCTGTTGCAAAACTACAACTCCCAGCATGCGCGGACAGCCGCTGGGAGTTGTAGTTTTGCAACAGCTGGAGGCACCCTGGTTGGGAAACACTGCTCAAGGGGGCAACAGTCAGGTAGAAATACTGTCCAGTTCCTCTAATCAGTGACTGGATAAGGGGATTGAGGTAGACAGAATTCCTACACTACACCGATCCCCAATATGTGACAAAACTACAACTCCCAGCATGCCTTGACAGTGTATCTAAAGAGTGACAGAGCTGTGATCCCCTTAGTGTTCACACCATAGAGATATGCGATCACCACACCACGGAGCCGCACCACAATCGCATCCCTCTCCTACCTTTAATTCACACTTTGAGTCTCGGGCCGCGTGCCTACAACACACTGACAGCACGGATGGGAGAAATCTCGCGAGAACACAGCAATCACGTGACTTAGCTTCCAGTCTCCTTGGTTACTTCAGGTCACATATATGCAATATGTATTAATCAAGTGGTTTGGGGCGCGCGCCATAGGCCCGGCGAGGTGACCTAAAAAAAACGCGTGACCCCTGTTTAGCCTCAGTCACACAGCTGTACTATGGTCGCAAGTCCTGCAATGGCTCTAGAGCTAAGGACCTGAACTGGAAGCATCGTATTGTTCCGTGATGCTGTGAGGACGAGATATAGACATGAGACTGTGGTCCCTAGGTTATTACTAACATCCATGCACTGACGGCGAGCGGCGGTGTGGGGCCACGTGATTGCCTGATAACACGTGACTCCTCTCACCACCGGGCCTGTGCGCGATGTGAATGGTTTCCGGGGGACAATTATCCGGGTGCACGATGTTGCGCTCGGTGTTCCGGTTGTCTCGGGTCTGTGTCAGGTCACCGAGATGTCCGCTGTCACATGTTCCTCTTCTGCGGGCCCCCATCGTCCAACAGCCCCCCGGTGTCCTGACCGTGACGCGGGGCTACAGCAATGAGAGCCCGGGATCCAAGCGGGTGGTAGTTGTCGGTGTTCCGAATCCCATCATCTGGTTTCGAACTAGAATCTACTTCTTTCTTATCAGAACCTACCTGGACCGGGAGTTCAGCATAGAAGAATTTACTGACGGGGCCAAGCAAGTGAGGAGGGGCGGCTGGGGGACCACTATCCATGATAATACAGGGGGGGAACCGGGCAATACTATCCATAACACAGGGGGGAACCGGGCACTACTATCCATAACACAGGGGGAACCGGGGACCACTATCCATAATACAGGGGGGAACCGGGCACTACTATCCATAACACAGGGGGGAACGGGCACTACTATCCATAACACAGGGGGGAACCGGGGACCACTATCCATAATACAGGGGGGAACCGGGCACTACTATCCATAACACAGGGGGGAACCGGGCACTACTATCCATAACACAGGGGGAACCGGGGACCATTATCCATAATACAGGGGGGAACCGGGCACTACTATCCATAACACAGGGGGGAACCGGGCACTACTATCCATAACACAGGGGGGAACCGGGCACTACTATCCATAACACAGGGGGAACCGGGGACCACTATCCATAATACAGGGGGGAACCGGGCACTACTATCCATAACACAGGGGGGAACGGGCACTACTATCCATAACACAGGGGGGAACCGGGGACCACTATCCATAATACAGGGGGGAACCGGGCACTACTATCCATAACACAGGGGGGAACCGGGCACTACTATCCATAACACAGGGGGAACCGGGGACCACTATCCATAATACAGGGGGGAACCGGGCACTACTATCCATAACACAGGGGGGAACCGGGCACTACTATCCATAACACAGGGGGGAACCGGGCACTACTATCCATAACACAGGGGGGAACCGGGCACTACTATCCATAACACAGGGGGGAACCGGGCACTACTATCCATAACACAGGGGGGAACCAGGCACCACTATCCATAACACAGGGGGGAACCGGGCACCACTATCCATAACACAGGGGGAACCGGGGACCACTATCCATAATACAGGGGGGAACCGGGCACTACTATCCATAACACAGGGGGGAACCGGGCACTACTATCCATAACACAGGGGGGAACCGGGCACTACTATCCATAACACAGGGGGGAACCGGGCACTACTATCCATAACACAGGGGGGAACCGGGCACTACTATCCATAACACAGGGGGGAACCGGGCACTACTATCCATAACACAGGGGGGAACCGGGCACTACTATCCATAACACAGGGGGGAATCGGGCACTACTATCCATGATAATACAGGGGGAGAACCGGGCATTACTATCCATAACACAGGGGGGAACCGGGCACTACTATCCATAACACAGGGGGGAACCGGGCACTACTATCCATAACACAGGGGGGAACCGGGCACTACTATCCATAACACAGGGGGAATCGGGCACTACTATCCATAACACAGGGGGGAACCGGGCACTACTATCCATAACACAGGGGGGAACCGGGCACTACTATCCATAACACAGGGGGGAACCGGGCACTACTATCCATAACACAGGGGGAATCGGCGACCACTATCCATGATAATACAGGGGGAGAACCGGGCATTACTATCCATAACACAGGGGGGAACCGGGCACTACTATCCATAACACAGGGGGGAACCGGGCACTACTATCCATAATACAGGGGGAATCGGGGACCACTATCCATGATAATACAGGGGGAACCGGGGACCACTATCCATGATAATACAGGGGGGGAACCGGGCACTACTATCCATAACACAGGGGGGAACCGGGCACTACTATCCATAACACAGGGGGGAACCGGGCACTACTATCCATAACACAGGGGGGAACCGGGCACTACTATCCATAACACAGGGGGGAACCGGGCACTACTATCCATAACACAGGGGGAACCGGGCACTACTATCCATAACACAGGGGGGAACCGGGCACTACTATCCATAACACAGGGGGGAACCGGGCACTACTATCCATAACACAGGGGGGAACCGGGCACTACTATCCATAACACAGGGGGGAACCGGGCACTACTATCCATAACACAGGGGGAACCGGCGACCACTATCCATGATAATACAGGGGGAACCGGGCACTACTATCCATAACACAGGGGGGAACCGGGCACTACTATCCATAACACGGGGGGGAACCGGGCACTACTATCCATAACACAGGGGGAACCCGCGACCACTATCCATGATAATACAGGGGGGGAACCGGGCACTACTATCCATAACACAGGGGGCAACCGGGCACTACTATCCATAACACAGGGGGGAACTGGGCACTACTATCCATAACACAGGGGGAACCGGCGACCACTATCCATGATAATACAGGGGGGGAACCGGGCACTACTATCCATAACACAGGGGGGAACCGGGCACTACTATCCATAACACAGGGGGGAACCGGGCACTACTATCCATAACACAGGGGGGAACCGGGCACTACTATCCATAACACAGGGGGGAACCGGGCACTACTATCCATAACACAGGGGGGAACCGGGCACTACTATCCATAACACAGGGGGAACCGGGGACCACTATCCATAATACAGGGGGGAACCGGGCACTACTATCCATAACACAGGGGGGAACCGGGCACTACTATCCATAACACAGGGGGGAACCGGGCACTACTATCCATAACACAGGGGGGAACCGGGCACTACTATCCATAACACAGGGGGGAACCGGGCACTACTATCCATAACACATGGGGGAACCGGGCACTACTATCCATAACACGGGGGAACCGGGCACTACTATCCATAACACAGGGGGGAACCGGGCACTACTATCCATAACACAGGGGGGAACCGGGCACTACTATCCATAACACAGGGGGAATCGGCGACCACTATCCATGATAATACAGGGGGAGAACCGGGCACTACTATCCATAACACAGGGGGGAACCGGGCACTACTATCCATAACACAGGGGGGAACCGGGCACTACTATCCATAATACAGGGGGAATCGGGGACCACTATCCATGATAATACAGGGGGAACCGGGGACCACTATCCATAACACAGGGGGGAACCGGGCACTACTATCCATAACACAGGGGGGAACCGGGCACTACTATCCATAACACAGGGGGGAACCGGGCACTACTATCCATAACACAGGGGGAACCGGCGACCACTATCCATGATAATACAGGGGGGGAACCGGGCACTACTATCCATAACACAGGGGGCAACCGGGCACTACTATCCATAACACAGGGGGGAACCGGGCACTACTATCCATAACACAGGGGGAACCGGCGACCACTATCCATGATAATACAGGGGGGGAACCGGGCACTACTATCCATAACACAGGGGGGAACCGGGCACTACTATCCATAACACAGGGGGGAACCGGGCACTACTATCCATAACACAGGGGGAACCGGCGACCACTATCCATGATAATACAGGGGGAACCGGGCACTACTATCCATAACACAGGGGGGAACCGGGCACTACTATCCATAACACAAGGGGGAACCGGGCACTACTATCCATAATACAGGGGGAACCGGGCACCACTATCCATGATAATACAGGGGGGAACCGGGCACCACTATCCATGATAATACAGGGGGGAACCGGGCACCACTATCCATGATAATACAGGGGGGAACCGGGTACCACTATCCATGATAATACAGGGGGGAACCGGGAACCACTATCCATGATAATACAGGGGGGAACCGGGAACCACTATCCATGATAATACAGGGGGGAACCGGGGACCCTGTCCATGATAATACAGGGGGGAACCGGGGACCCTGTCCATGATAATACAGGGGGGAACCGGGGACCCTGTCCATGATAATACAGGGGGGAACCGGGAACCCTGTCCATGATAATACAGGGGGGGGGGACCGGGAACCCTGTCCATGATAATACAGGGGGGAACCGGGGACCCTGTCCATGATAATACAGGGGGGAACCGGGGGCCCTGTCCATGATAATACAGAGGGGAACCGGGGACCCTGTCCATGATAATACAGAGGGGAACCGGGGACCCTGTCCATGATAATACAGAGGGGAACCCTGTCCATGATAATACAGGGGGGAACTGGGAACCCTGTCCATGATAATACAGGGGGGAACCGGGAACCCTGTCCATGATAATACAGAGGGGAACACTATCCATGATAATACACGGGGAACCGGGAACCCTGTCCATGATAATACAGGGGGAACCTGGGACCCTGTCCATGATAATACAGGGAGGAACTGGGAACCCTGTCCATGATAATACAGGGGGGAACTGGAAACCCTGTCCATGATAATACAGGGGGAACCGGGAACCCTTCCATGATAATACAGGGGGGAACCTGGGACCCTGTCCGTGATAATACAGGGGGGAATCGGGGACCCTGTCCATGATAATACAGGGGGGAACCTGGGACCCTGTCCGTGATAATACAGGGGGGAATCGGGGACCCTGTCCATGATAATACAGGGGGGAATCGGGGACCCTGTCCGTGATAATACAGGGGAACCGAGGACCCTGTCCATGACAATACAGTGGGGAACTGGAGACCCTGTCCATGATAATACAGGGGGGAACCCTGTCCATGGTAATACACGGGGAACCAGGAACCCTGTCCATGATAATACAGGGGGAACCGGGAACCCTGTCCATGATAATACAGGGGGGAACCTGGGACCCTGTCCGTGATAATACAGGGGGGAATCGGGGACCCTGTTCATGATAATATAGGGGGGGAATCGGGGACCCTGTCCGTGATAATACAGGGGAACAGAGGACCCTGTCCATGACAATACAGTGGGGAACTGGAGACCCTGTCCATGATAATACAGGGGGAACCGGGAACCCTGTCCATGACAATACTGGGGGGGGGGGGGGCAACTGGGGACCCCTTGAGTTTATTGAAAGAGCTTGGGTGAACATTTAGTCATTACAAATCATATAATAAATTACAATCATACATAGCATGACAGCACAATTTCCCTAAGCTATACACTGTACCACATGCTACACTAACATTCCGCTTCATCACTCATTATCGAAGAAACAAAGTTGGAAAACAATAAATTGCAATCTGTTATCAGGGAGGGGGTGGATCACAGGGCCAAACTACTCAGCAAACATGGGGAGGTGGGGAAGTAGAGGGGCGTTAGTCGTCTTCTTCATCGATGTTTGGACTGTCCAAGATAGAATTGTCTCTAAGCAAGCTGTGAATCAGCCTGCGACAGTCCCAGACAGACATGTCCTCCTTGTTGAAGATGAGGCGGTTCCTGGCCAGCCATATAGAAGTCCTTTAAACAGTTCATAAGGCGCCAGGCCTCCTGGATGGCCTCCACTTCGTGAACCCCAGGTCAGAATACACGGGGACCCCATCCATGAGAAGGCAGGGTAGCCAGGGACCCCACACTTCAGAAGGCAGATAAGTCATTGCACCCCATACATGTTTATAATGCTGTTTTGTTTTTTTTTACTTCTAAAGATATTTTTGTCTAAACCATCAGCATAGCTTCCAAGTGTATTATGGAATATTATACAGGCAGATCACAGCCAGGTGTTTGTGAACAGCGAAGTTGCGTGAAGTACTGCATATGTTCTGTTGGAATCATTTGGTTATATGGAAATCACCAACTGGAGCCAAATGGCAAGTCCTTGTGAGGACTAATGTGTCTTTTAGTTAGAGATGTCACAATACCATTTTTTTTTTAAGATTGAGTACAAATACGAATACTTTTTTTAAGTACTCGTCGATAACAATTACCAATCCATTTTTTAAATGTCATGTGACAGTTTGCCTGCCGGTGAGGTCCCGCTGGCAGGTATCAAATGAAAGGACAACTGTAGTGAAAGACTTTTATATATTCCTGTGCCCGGGCTGCAAAAATAAACTTTAACATACCTTCCTACGTGCCCCCGTCGGTCCAGCACAGGCCTCACGGTCCAGCGGTGCTAACCTCATTCAACTTCCTGGGGACGGAGACGTCACAGAGCCGTCGGCATATCACCGGCCGCAGCGATGTCCCGCCCCGGCCGGTGATAGGCTGAGCGCACTGTTATGTAAGAAGCTCTGGCTGGCTTCTTACATGACAGTGGGCTCAGCCTATCACCGGCCGGGTCGGGACATCGATGCAGCCGGTGATATGCCGACGGCTCTGTGACGTCTCCGTCCCCAGGAAGTTGAATGAGGTTAGCACCGCTGGACTGTGAGGCCTGTGCCGGACCGACGGGGGCACGTAGGAAGGTATGTTAAAGTTTATTTTGTTTATTTTTGCAGCCTGGGCACACCAATATATAAAAGTCTTGCACTACAGTTGTCCTTTAAGTATTTTGAACATTTGCAAGAATACAGTATCAGGACAAACACTACTTAGAAGTGGTTTTCCAATATAGAACATTTATTTCTCTTTCTGTCCCATGAAATGTTATGTGCAAAATGCCACAGTGAAGCACAATAGTTCAGTTGGAGTACGCTGGCTCCATCTGTTTTCTGCAGAAGAAGAGGGTGCTGGAATAGAACATCACAAAGACCATGTGGCCACCCCTGTGTCCTTGGTTGTCCCCAAGAACAAAAGGATTGAGCAGTTGAAATCCAACATGCCCAGTCCTCATTACTCTAACCTCTACCATTGGGGGATAGTTGAGAAGCCCCTATATACATTATAGAACAGTGACTCACTTATTCAGTTGCCTCATGCAACTTGATGCATAAAAAATGATTGATAAAGAGTGAAACCATATCTTTCACCTGAGTTATTTCATCAGTTTTCCATCTGTTGCTTTATTTTGCTAGCTTAGCGATACAGTTACAAACTTGAACCATTTTAAGTGTTGTTCTGTATTTTTGTATTCCACAGGCCTTCTCCTTTGTATCCAGACTGCTGTCCCAGTGCAAATTTGATGCCTTGGAAAATCTTGTGGCCAGCGAGGTTTGTGAAGCTCCTACTTGTTGTCACTGTTTGGCTGGGGGCATGCTTAGGCCCAGATTTACTAAGATTGTTTAACCCATTAAGGACCAAGAGCATACCTGTACGCACTGGTCCGGTTACCGGGGTTTGAAGCGTGCTCACGTGCTGAGCACGCTTCATACCGGTGGGTCCCAGCAGCCAGGACCCACGGTTAATGCCAGACTTCGCCAATCGGGCTGATTCCTGGCATTAACCCTTTAGATGTCGCAATCAAAGTTAATTGTGGTGTCTAAATTTGGGTTAGCTAGATGCCGGTTAGCTCAGCAGAGTTGATCAGGACATCCACAGCGATACTGTGGGTCCTGATCAGCTGAGTGGACGGAGGGAGGGCCCTTACCTGCCACCTCGCCGACCGATCGGTGCTCTGAAGTCCCAGCCAGGCTCTGCAGGCTAGAGCAGCAGAGCACCGATAACACTGATCGATGCTGAGCCAAAGCTCAGCATTGAACAATGTATGCAATCGCAAGACTGCATGGTATAGCCCCGTATGGGGACAAAAAAAAAAAAGTTAATAAAAGTGAATTAACCCCTTCCCTAATAAGTTTAAATCACTCCCATTTTTTAATCAAATAATCAAAAATAAACAGTCATATGTGGTACTGACCCGTGCATAAAATGTCTGAGCTATTAAAATATAAGCTAAGTGGAACCGCACGGTTGATGGTGTACACATAAAAAAAACACCAAAGTCCAAAACTCCGCATTTTGGAAACTTCATATATCATAAAATAATTAATAGAAAGTGATCAAAAAGTCCCATCAAAACAAAAAAGGTACCAATAAGAATGAGCCCTTGCATAACCCTGTATGCAGAAAAATAAAAAAGTTATATGGGTCAGAAGAGCACAAGTTTAAACATACTAATGTTGGTGCATTTAGTTACAATTTATTGTATAAGTGGTTAAATAAAATAAAATCTACATAAATTCGGTATCCTTGTAACTGTATGGACCTACAGTATAAAGATAAGGTGTAATTTCTACTGAAAAATGCACTACGTAGAAACGGAACCGCCCAAAAATTACAAAATTTGAAATATTTTCCATTTCACAATTTTTTTTTTGTTTCACCATAGATAATGAAATAATTGATGTCATTACAAAGTACAATTCTGTAGGTGCAAAACTGAAAGCACTATGATTTTTTAGAAGGGGAAGTGCAAAAAAGAAAATTGGCCTCGTCCTTAAGGCCAAATTGGGCTTGGTCCTTAAAGGGGTACTCCGCCCCTAAACATCTAATCCCCTATCCAAAGTATAGAGGATAAGATGTCTGATCGCGGGGGTCCCCAGCGATCTCCCTGCTCCCCCCCTCTGTCATCTGGTGCACAGAGCGACTGGCGATGCAGGGGCCGGAGGATTGTGACGTCACCACCCCGCCCCCTCACGCCCCTTCCCATAGACTTGCATTAAGGGGGCAGGGCCATGACATCACGATCCTCTGGCCCCTGCATCGCTAGTCATCAGGAACGGAGCGAAGCTCGCTCCGTGCACCAGGGGAGTGCTGCAGGAGAGATCGTGGGAGTTCCCAGCGGCGCCCCCCCCCCCGATCAGACATCTTATTCCCTATCCTTTGGATAGGAGATAAGATGCCTAAGGGCGGAGTACCCCTTTAACCCCTTAAGGACATGCGCCGTAAATGTACGGTGCTGCATAGCGTCACTTCACACGTAAATGTACAGTGTGGCTGTGACGCGAGTGAAGGGGCTGTGCTCGCTTCATTCCCGCAATCGCGCTGATGTCTACCATTAACCCCTCACATGCCATGATCAATACAGATCACTGCATCTGCGGCAACTTTGAATGGCTGATCTAATGGCCCACAGCACTGCCGTGGGGATCAGATCAGCCAAGATGGCGGCCGGAGGTCCCCTCACCTGCCTCTGTCCGTCTCCTGGGGTCTTCTGCACTGATATGCCTTCCAGCAGACCACAGCAGAAGATCGCTGTTAATACATCAGTGCTCTGCCCTATGCATAGCACTGAACAGTATTAGCAATCTAAGGAATTTCTACAGGGACTATAAAAGTGTAAAATTAATGTAAAAAAAACAAAATAAAAATGTGAAAAAGCACCTCCCCCAATACAGTTTTAAATCACCTCTTTTCCCCATATTAATACACAAAAGCATAAAAAAAGATAAATAATAAACATATTTGGTGTCGTCGCGTGCGTAAATGTCCGAACTATAAAAATATAATGTTAATGATCCCCTATGATGAACGTATGTAATCGTAATTTAAAAAAAAGATTTTTTGTCACATGAAACTGCATAATTTTTTTAATAGAAAGCGATCAAAAAGTCCCATGTGCGCAAATGTACTAAAACAAACTACAGACCATGGCGCAAAAAAATTTGCCCGCAAACATCCCTGAATACAGAAAAATAAGAAGGTTAGAGGTGGCAAAATAGGGCAATTTTAACCTAACGACCACGGACGTAAATGTACATCCTGGTTTGTCGGTACTTCGCGCACCAGGACGTACATTTACGTCCTGTATATGACCGCGCGCATCGGAGAGGTGCTCGCGTCATACACGGCAGGTTCCGACTGCTATCAGCGATTGCGTGGATATCCGCCATTAACCCCTCAGATGCCGTGATCTGTACAGATCTTGGCATCTGCAGCACTGCGCATGATAAAATAGATGATCGGATCGCTCGTAGCGCTGTCACAGCGATCCGATTATCTGTATTGGCTGACGGAGGTCCCCTCACCTGCCTCCGTCCGTCTCCTAGCATCTTCTGCTCTGGTCTGAGATCGAGCAGACCAGAGCAGGAGATAGCCGATAATACTGATCAGTGCTATGTCCTATGCATGGCAGTGAACAGTATTAGCAATCAAATGATTGCTATAGATAGTATAAAGTGTAAAAAAAAAAAAAATGGAAAAATCCCCTCCCCCAATAAAAATGAAAATTGTCTGTTTTTCCCATTTTCCTCCCCAAAAAGCGTAATTTTTTTTTCTATAAACATATTTGGTATCGCTGCATGCGTAAATGTCCGAACTATCAAAATATGTTAATGATCCAGTACGGTGAACAGCGTAAACGTAAATTTTTTTAAAAAGTCCTAAAATGATGCTTTTTTTGTCACATTTATTCACCAAAAAATTAATTAAAAAATTCTATAAAAGTTTTATATATGCAAATGTGGTAGTGATAAAAAGTACAGATGACGGCGCAAAAAATTAGCCCTCATACCGCCCTATATATGGAAAAATTAAAGTTATAGATAGTCAAAATTGGGCAACTTTAGATGACTGATTTTGCACAAAAAGTTTTTTAGATTTTTTTTCAAGCGGTACAAAAATATAAAAGTATCCAGCCATGGGTATCATTTTAATCGTATTGACCCACAGAATAAAGAGCACGTCATTTTTACTTTAAACAAAACCCTCCAAAATGTGCAAAATTGTGGTTTTCATTTAAATTTCCTCCCTAAAAAATATTTTTTTGGGTTCGCCGTACGTTTTATGGTAAAATGAGAGGTTTCATTACAAAGTACAATTGGTCATGCAAAAAACAAGCCCTTATATGGGTCTGTAGAAATATAAAAGAGTTATGGATTTTAGAAGGCGAGGAGGAAAAAACGAAAACGCTAAAATAAAATTGGCCTGGTCCTTAAGTGAAAATGGGCTTGGTCCTTAAGGGGTTAAACTTACTGATTTTGTAAGAAAAAAAAAGTTTGAGATCTTTTAAAAGCAGTACAATAATAGTAATGTATGTAACTAAGGGTTGCATTTTACTTGTATTGACCCAGAGAATAAAGAAAATATACCTTTAAAAAAATTTACCTTAAAGTGTACAGCGTGAAAACGAAACATCCCCCCCAAATTTGCTAAATTATGACTTTTGTTTAAATTTCCTTACACAAAAAATCTTTTTTGGGGTTTACCATACATTTTAGGGTAAAATGAGTGATGTCATTATAAAGTGCAACTGGTCACGCAAAAAACAAGCCTTCGTATGGGTCTGTGAATGGAAATATAAAAGAGTTACGGATTCTAGAAAACGAGGAGGAAAAAACGAAAATGCAAAAATAAAATTGTCTGTTTCCTTAAGGTCAAAATGGGCTGTGTCCTTAAGTGGTTAGTGGGTCAATTCTTGGACAGTGTAAACTTAGGGTGCGTTCACATGGCTGTTTGCCCCCGTTCCATTTAAAAATAAAAAAACGGATAAAAAAAAATGGATAGAAACGGCTGATCAAACGGGTATCCGTTTTGAACCGTTTTTAATCCGTTTATTTTTATTTTTTTTGAAAATCAGCCACCTACAGACTCCCGCAGCCAGGACTACTACTACTCCCATCATGGAACAGACTTGTTTCCATGGTGGGAGTAGTAGTTCCTGGCTGCAGGAGTCTGTCGGCGGCTGGGGAGGTTACATTAGTGCTTGTACTACTACCCCCATTATGGAACAGACCCTGTTATAGTTATATATAGTATTATCTGGCCCCCACAGCACTTCTATATAATATGCCCCTGCAGCGCTATGTATGAATAGTATTCTATCAGCAGCATCGCGGCGGCTGGTGCGATGCTCTGTGCGTAAAATGCTTTTCACAGATAGCACTGCATTAATGACAAAAGCGCCAGCGGGGGTTACATAAATGTGCTGGCGGGGGGTATATATTGATAATTGCCCCAGCAGGGGGTATATAATTATAAATGCGCCTGCGGGGGTTACATTATAAATGCCCCGGCGGGGGTCACATATATATACTGCCGGGGTATATATTTTTGCGCTGGCGGGGTTATATCTTTATAAATGCGCTGGGGGGCTAGATATATAGTGCTATATATCTTGCCCCCCACAGTGCTTTTAATATACATTGTCCATTTAAAAAAAAAACGCAGGGAGCCCTGATTGGCTCCTCAGTACCGGGTATTCAGAGCTCCCCGCAGGGAATTAAAAAATGAAAGTAAAATACATTGGTGATCGCAGGGTTGCGGACCATGCCTCCCGCTCCCCTGCTTAATAACTTCTGATCAGATTGGGTGTCAGAAGTGAGACCCGGTGCGATCAATCCCTCAGCCCCTGTACTACTACCCCTATCATGGAACAGAGTCTGATCCATGATGGGGATAGTAGTACAAGCACTAATGTAGTCCCCCCAGCCACCGGCAGACTCCTGCAGCCGGGGAATTACTACTCCCATCATGGAACAGACTGGTTTCATTGATGAGAGTATTAGTAATCCTACAACACTATAGGAGTCTGCTGATGTCACCTCTTCTGAGCATGCTCAGATGTAATTACGGATATTTTAAACTCTGGTGCAAACGGGTGACATTAAAGGTTCATCCGTTTGCCATAGACTTCAATGTTAAAATTATGATGTCCCTGTTTTCTTTCAGTTTTTTTCACTGAAGAAAAAATACTGCATGTGCCGTTTTTTTCTTCCATGATAAAAACGGAAATGAGTGCAAAGAGGTGCACACGGATGTAAACTGATTGTAAAAAAATCGGAATGGGATTTTTTTAAAAACCGTTTTTATTCCGTTTACAGTCTGCAAAAACGGAACTGAAACGGGGATAAAAAAACGGGTACAGACGGCTGTGTGAACAAGCCCTAAGACAGTTTAAGAATGTACTAGATTTATTACAGTGTTTCAGGCTATTTGATAAATATGTTGAAGTCTTAGACTTCAAACCTATATTAGGGTGCTTTCACACCACGTTTTGTACTTGTGCTTCCCGAATACGGCTGGGCGGAGGGGCTTAATTGTGGCGCCCGCACTCAGCCGTATTCGGGAACCGTATTTAATGCATGTCTATGAGCCGACCGAAGTGAACAGCAGCTTCCGGTCAATCGCGTTTTTGCCTACGGTCGGGAAACCGCATACGGACAAAAACGCAGCCGACCGGAGGCTGTGGTTCACTCCGGTTGGCTCATAGACATGCATTAAATACGGTTCCCGAATACGGCTGAGTGCGGGCGCCGCGATTAAGCCCCGCCCCCCTCCTCCCAGCCGTATTCGGGAACCATAAGTACAAAACGTGGTGTGAAAGCACCCTTACAGTGTTGAAAAAAGCATTTTTTTCTGTGCAGAAAATGTGAAGCATATTTGCTACGTGTGAACCTACCCTAAGTGTAAAATTCTCAATTTTTGGGAATTATTCATGGCTGTTGTTCTCTGGCTTTTGAAGGCAACAGCTAGACAAAAGACTCAATATTTGTCAACTCTGACAAAAAATATATATGTTCTATACCAATAGGTACACAGTGGCGCAGCACTTCAAGATTTTCCAAAATAAACGTGATTTATAGAGCTCATGTTCAGACAGCAACATTTCAATTCTCCATTAGAATAATTATCAAGCAAACTGTATTTTGTTCTATACAAATGTTATTTACAAATATGTGTGGACCATGTTTCCGACTTCCTTTCATCACAGTTACATTACCGTGGTTGATGCCGCTGGAAGGGTACACTTAAAAGTAACCAGGATATCTTTTATGCTGCAGATCCTGAAAGACATGACGGAAAAATGCTTAGTGCTTTCTGACAACTGCAGAAAAGCTCTGGCAGCAGAGTCTGATGAGATTATGTACTCCTTTCCTGGAGATGTTGCTATTTATTATGATGATAATGGTAAGTGTGTTTTATTGAATTGCAAATGTCATCCTCTTACCATTACCCCACCATAGGTTTGCGCTGTTGGTTATACAGTCATGGCTGTAAATGTTGGCACCCCTGACATTTTTCAAGAAAATGAAGTATTTCTCACAGAAAAGGATTGCAGTAACACATGTTTTGCTATATACATGTTTATTCCCTTTGTGTGTATTTGAAAAACCAAAAAAGGGAGGGAAAAAAAGCAAATTGGACATAATGTCACACCAAACTCCAAAAATGGGCTGGACAAAATTATTGGCACCCTTTCAAAATTGTGGAAAAATAAGATTGTTTCAAGCATGTAATACTCCTTTAACCCCTTGGGGACGGAGCCCATTATGACCCTAAGGACAGGAGCATTTTTTGCAAATCTGACCACTGTCACTTTAAGCATTAATAACTCTGGGATGCTTTTACTTATAAATTTGATTCCGAGATTGTTTTTTCATGACATATTCTACTTTATGGTAGTGGTAAATTTTTGTCGATGCTTGCATCATTTCTTGGTGAAAAATTCCAAAATTTGATGAAAAATTTGAAAATTTTGCATTTTTCTAACTTTGAAGCTCTCTGCTTGTAAGGAAAATAGACATTCCAAATAAATGATATATTGATTCACATATACAATATGTCTACTTTATATTTGCATCATAAAGTTGACATGTTTTTATTTTTGGAAGACATCAGAGGGCTTCAAAGTGCAGCAGCAATTTTCCAATTTATCACAAAATTTTCAAAATCGGAATTTTTCAAGGACCATTTCAGGTTTGAAGAGCCTTCCTATTAGAAATTCCCCACAAATGACCCAATTATAAAAACTGCAACCCTCAAAGTATCCAAAATGACATTCAGTAAGTTTGTTAACCCTTTAGGTGTTTCACAGGAATAGCAGCAAAGTGAAGGAGAAAATTCAAAATCTTCATTTTTTACACTCGCATGTTCTTGTAGACCCAGTTTTTTTATTTTTACAAGTGGTAATAGGAGAAAAAGCCTCCAATAGTTTGTAACCTAATTTCTCTCGAGTAAGGAAATACCTCAAATGTGTATGTCAAGTGTTCGGCGGGCGCAGTAGAGGGCTCAGAAGGGAAGGAGCAACAATGGGATTTTGGAGAGTGAATTTTGCTGAAATGGTTTTTGGGGGGCATGTCACATTTAGGAAGCCCCTATGGTGCCAGAACAGCAGAAAACCCCACATGGCATACCATTTTGGAAACCACCCCTCAAGGCACGTAACAAGGGGTCCAGTGAGCCTTAACACCACGCAGGTGTTTGACGACTTTTCGTTAAAATCGCATGTGTAAATGAAAAAAAAAATTTTTCACTAAAGTGCAGTTTCTTCCCCAAATTTACCATTTTTACAAAGGGTAATGGGAGAGAATGCCCCCCAAAATTTGTAACCCCATCTCTTCTGAGTATGGAAATACCCCATGTTAGGACGTAAAATGCTCTGCGGGCGAAAGACAATGCTCAGAAGAGGAGGAGCGCCATTGAGCTTTTGGAAAGAGAATTCGTTTGGAATGGTAGTCAGGGGCCATGTGCATTTACAAAGCCCCCTGTGGTGCCAGAACAGTGCCCCCCCACCCCCCACATCTGACCCCATTTTGTAAACTACACCCCTCACAGAATTTAATAAGGGGTGCAGTGAGTATTTACACCCCACTGGCGTTTGACAGATCTTTGGAACAGTGGACTGTGCAAATGAAAAATTAAATTTTTCATTTTCACAGACCACTGTTCCAAAAATCTGTCGGACACATATGGGGCGTAAATGCTCACTGCACCCCTTATTACATTACACGAGGGGTGTAGTTTCCAAAATGGGGTCACATGTGTGGGGGGGGTCCATTGTTCTGGCGCTATGGGGGCTTTGTAAACTCATGTGGCCTTCAATTCCGGACACATTTTCTCTTCAAAATCCCAATGGCGCGCAGCAGAGTCTCATTGTTTTCAATGGGATTCTGCCGCTCTATTCACTTCTGAATTTCAGCAGTGGAATTTCGCAGGCAGAACAGACATCAGTCAAAAATGTAATGTAATATATTCATTCTTTGGGCGTAATTCAGCAGCAGAATCCCATTGAAGTTATTGAGACTTAGATGTAGATAAAACAGATGTGATTGTGATCATGCTTTTTTTTTTCTCTGTGGGCTTTGCACTTACCATGCAGAAGCAACATACATAAAACAAGCAAATATGAATAAAACAAAAGAAAATGTAAAAGTTACCTTGTGATATCAGGGTCTAAACATCTTGGGGGCACTTTGTTGTTTAACCCCTTCACTGCCATGTCTGTCAACGTTCTCTTGCTGGTAGTGACTGGACTGGTATGCAGATGGTCCAAAAGGGGCAGTACTTTTTTTTTCCTGACCATAATCAGAATTCCAAGCTGAATTTCCACAGAAGAATTTCCACTGCAATTCTGGAATAAAAAAAAAAATCCAAACATCTCTGAAAAGAGCAGAAGATTTAACTGAGAGCGGACTGGCTGAATTTCAGCTTTTAGTCAGTAGTGTGGATGCGGCCTTACTATTACTTATTGTAAACTTGGACTAGACGGTTTAAAAACGCACCTGCTTTATCACAGTGATACAGGCTGTTTGATAAATTTAGTGCAGCATTAGATTGTCTAGCCTAAGTTTGGAACACCTTTTCCAGTAAGCTATAGCCCCTTTTTTATTGTTGCAAATTGTGCTAAAATTCTGGTGCGTATGAATTAATACAGCCGCCAATATGTGTTTATTGTTCACTAGTATAAAAATTGATTTCCTAAGCAGTTCTGTATTTTTCTTTTGCATATAGGGAGAAAATTTGTCCGCATACTTATGCGTTTCTGGTACTTGTCGTATGCAGATATTCCTGATGAGGAGCTAGAAGGAACAAAAGTGTTTCAAGTTGTAATGGGGAATGAAAATACTAAGGACACAAAGCGTGTCCTCACTGCAAACTACGAGTAAGAAGTTTCCTTGAATTAATATGATGCATTGATCTTTTTTCCCAGTGGTTGTCCCATGAAGTCAACTCTTTTTACAGCAGAAGACTACATGGTGGCTTCTCTAACTGTTATTATCACTAGAGGAAGCCAGGAACTGTCCTAAAAATATTTGGGCAGTAAAAAAAAAAAAAAAAAAAAAGGGCCGCTGTAATTGCCCACTGGCCCCTGGTATTGCCCATACAGCACCGGTAGGTTAGTGTTGGGTCCCGTACCGCTTGAGAAACCTTGGCGTTGGTGTGTGGGCTCAGGTATGTCCTTCATATAAGGATATGCTGGCTAATGTCTCAATTTTAACATCATTTTGAGGGTTAGTCATATGTTACTGTCTACATCTACCATAGTAGTGCACCTAAATTCCTGTATTATTCTATATGTTTTTCATTGGGTGTAGGATGCCATTGTGGCACTTGTAGTCTGTTGCAGGCATCCCCCATTGTATGCATTTTATGCTGGGGATCGCCCTTAGCAACAGACCACAAGTGCAGGATCTGCTCCCCCAGGAAAATGCACAACTGCATTTGGGCTTCAGCATTTCCTGCCATTTGAAAACACGTTTTTTTTTTCTTGTTGCAGTAAAAAAAAAAAAAATAATGCTGTTTAAAGGCTGTCTGGGCATGCTGAGTATTTTTTTAAACAGCTGGAGGCGCATTGGTTAGGAAACACTGCTTTACAGGCCGGATAGGGTTTGAGCATTAGTATTGTCTATTTATTGTTCAATAGACAGCACTAGAGAACAAGCTTACTTTCTTCTGGAGAAGAGCTACTTTGCATATTATGAAGTTCAAGTGTTTTGGGGCCCTAAAATTTCTGTGGGTGCTTTATTGTTGCTTTATGCAACTCGGGACCAGTACAGAGCCAATGTAGGGTAATTTGCATAAAGCAGAATGGTGATTCAGCCAGGAGTAACCTGAGTGACTTCTCTATGTCCTTGATGGTTTTTAGTGGTATTTTTTTCAATTAAATTTCCTCACTTCTCTAGAGAGGGAAATGCAAGCTATTGGAAAAAGAGATTTCTTTAAAGCTTTGGGCTATGTCTTAGGCTGGGTTCACACTGCAGAACTTCCGAATGTAATTCCAATTAGAAATGGCACTTGGAAATGCCGGTGCAGCAGAACCTATTCCTGAGTTTCTGTCGATGAAATTCCACCATCGATAGAATGATCTCAGTTATTGTTTCAGTGGAATTCTTTCAGTGTGAACTTAACCTTACTGTGCCCTATGAGCATCCTATTTGGCATCTCTGTCATCAGCTTGTGTGGTGTATATATTGGGATGCCTTTTTAAGTTGTGGCAGACATTCAGATGTTTTACTGACCCATATTGTGCTTGTGTAAATGCGGCCTTGGCTGATCCAGTCTGTCTCACTGATGGTTTTTGTCATTTCAGGTTTCGCAGAGAATTTACCCAAGGAGTAAAACCTGACTGGATCATCACTCGCATTGAACATTCAAAATTGTTAGAGTGAACTGCACAGACTGTCAGCGTTATCCTGTCGATGTCTTTATATTTCTTTTCAGACAGAATCACAATTCTGAATATTAAAATAATCCATTCTACTTCTGCTTTTTACCAGTTAAAGAGTACCTGTCATCAAACTATTTTTTAAAACTAACTCTGATTATATTCCCTACTAACACCCCTCATGCCATTAAAATAAATTTCAGAGCTTTAAAAAGCTGTGTATCATACCTTTCCCCTTGCTCACATTGTGTGAGCTCCCAGCAGGAGAAAATGGGTGTTCCCCAGCATGCGCGATATCACTAAAGCCTGCAAAAGCTGTGCCTTACTATGCCCTGCACACATTTCCTGAGTTTGGTCTCCTGCCAGGCCAGGAGGAGACCAAACTAACTGTTTGACTTGTGGCAGGGAACAGAACAGAGCCACCTAGTGGCCGTTTTTTCAGTCACATTAAAAACATATAAAGGTTGAGAATTTTAACAGCAAGTAAATAGCAAAGTGACTTACAATTACATAAGGAATAATATATTAAAAGTTTAGTTTAATGACTTGTCATACTCATCGGTATACATCTGGCTGAGATTACTTGTCTTTAAGATTAAAGAATCAGTTGAGTGAGGAAAAAGTACTTTACACAGCAAGCAACAGCCCCTATTGTATACTAAATAAAAGAACAAATGCAGAATGAGTCAGATGATTTAGGAAGTTATGGATATTTTCATCACTGTTGCCTAGAGGGAATTGTTGTGACCTTGCAGAGTTGTGTGAAAGACACAGTAACTTATGAAGGCATGTAGACACACATGGAGGATGCAGCCATCTCTGAGGTCTCTGAGTTGTCCATGCCTTGAATAGTGAAGAAAATGGCAAACAAAGATCTGAATTTTGGCTCAAACATCTGTCGATACCATAGCTTGTAGTATAATGACAAATTGTGTATTGTTTTTTAATTCTCAAATTTTAATGGGGGCACTTATTGTTGTCTTTGGAAGGTGAGTTTTGAAGTAATTTGTTTTCTGCTTTGGTTTTGCTTATGTGCAACACATTTATTATACTATCAAGGGGGGTTGATAAATGTGGCGCACATAAACAAAAAACAATAAATCACTTCAGAACACCATTTTGTATGATTCCTTCTCTCCTCTGCCACTTTTTATACACAAAAAGTTGCAGTTGTGACTTTTTGTGCAAGTTTTAAAAAGTGCTTGCCAAAAGCAGTTTTGTAAGCTAGGTCTGACCTGGCATTGGCTTGCGACATTTTGAAGGGGTTCGCGACTTTTTTATGCCTATGTACGACTTAAGCACTTCATAAATATGCAACCACTGCAAAATGAAAACTGAAAGCTGCTTGGGTAAGGCTGTTTGCTACTTTATGCAACTTTGTGTTTTGAGGCATAAAGCCTCTATCTGATTACTATAAGATGAATATGAGGTGAAAGGAGAAGATGCACACACTGGGGTGCATTCTTGGCAGTTCCAGTGAATGTCAATGGAGTTATATAAAATGTTTTAAACCACCCATGCGGCTGTTTCTTGAATGCCTGACACACCAACCATTCCAGATGGGAGGCCCTTATTCTTGATATAGAAGGGGTATCCATAAACATTTGAGATTGGAATTATCCTTTAAAGGGGTTATCTGGCAACAAAACATATCCCCTATCTGAACGTGGTGGTCTGACAACTGCAATCTCCAGAACTGAGCCCCGTCTCTCACCTTGGGACACTGCTTGTCCCCACAAAAGGGCAATACAACACTGGCTCCCACCTTTTGGAGAAGGCATCCTCGTGTTGAACAGTAAAGGCTCGCTCATCCAATCACCAGATAAAACTAATTTATCATGCATGTGCCAAGCAGTGTGGCTGTCAATTAAGAAGATGGAGAGGGGCATTGAAAACAAGTAGTGGGAAGAACTAAGCTGGGCATTTTAGGCTCATGGAGAACACCCCCTGGGCTTTTGTGACTAATTAGCATATTTATATAAAGACATATCTTGGCGCCGGAGGACTTTACCCCCTTAAGGATGCCACCTTTTTTTACCTTAATGACCAAGCCCAATTTTTCATATCTGGCATGTGTATTTTTAAGTCGTAATACCTTTTACATGCTTTTAGTTAGCGACGGGATTCTAAGATAGTTTTTTCGTGACATATTGTACTTTATACATGGTAAATCTTTGTTTATCATGCAGCACTGTTGTGAAAAACTCCAAAATATTGTGAAAAATTGGATGGTAAAAAGTAATTTTTATTCTGTGGGTCGGTAGGATTTATATAGCTCCATTGTGTGAGCGCTTATTTTTTACAGGACAATCTGTACTTTTTATTGGTACCAATTTTACGATTCATGCTACCTTTTGATCTTATTTTATTCCACGTTTTGGACCAAAATTAGAATTTTTTTTTAGTATTTTTTTTTTTTTTTGTCATGCGTTCACCGTGCGGGTTAAATACCATCATTGTTTTATTGTACAAGTCATTACGGATGTGGCAATACCAATTATGTATAGGTATCTGCGTTTTTTTTTTTGGGGTGATAATATAGGGCTTTATTTGGAAAGAGGCATTTATGTTATTCTTTTTATACTTTTATTTAAAAACCTCCATTATAATCAATGTATTGGGATAGATTTGATGAAATGGAACCAATGCCCGAAACTATAGGGTGACCTGGGGGCTGTTTGGGATTTTTATGGATCTTTGGTATTGTTAAAAAAACAATATGCGTTTGAGTTCCTGTAATAAATTCGAATTCATGTTTGGATAGGATCCCTTGCTCTTTGGCTTTCATGCATAATGTTACCAATTCTTCGGAGTATTGTGTAGTGGAATAATTTTTTTATTTTGGTGTCCATGAGTTGTGACAAACATTCGAATACATAGGATGATGTGTCCATCACCACTATGCCGCACCCTAATGGTGACGAACAGATCCTGTTGGAGTTGTTTAATGGCTCTAATTTCTCCTGGTGTTAAATTTCCCCATGGTTGTTTTGGTATTTTTATTTCCCTTAAATCATTCTCAACAGCCTTTCTAAAAGCTATCATATCTGCGCTTATCTCCTGTCTAGGAAAAAAGAGTGATTTATTTTTCAACGCTGGGTGTTTGTAAAAAGATGAGCTAGTAGCCTGGGTGTCTATATGGTTCTTCATAAAGTATTTTTTGAGACTAAGTTTGCGAATATATTTCTCTAGCCCTATGTATACACCGAATTTGTCCAGTTGTTTGCTAGGTGCAAATTTAAGTCCTTTATTTAGTAAACTAAGTTGGTTTGGATTCAGTGGAACCAAGCTGAGATTTAAAATAGCACTTTGTGCTTCTGTTTGTTCTATGTTTTACTTAATTTTAATTTCTGTTGTACGACCTCTTCTATTACATCCTCTACGTATTCTCTTTTTCTGTTGGTGTTCTGGGTGGTGGGAGTAGTTAGAGGGGTTGGGTGTATCTGCGCTACTGTTTCCACCGTTTGGAACGTTTTGCGTGGTGCTGCTATGTGTTTGGTGGAAGGATCGGGGTGGGAGTTGTTGGTTTATTGTTTGTGGTATTTGGTAACTGTGTGTGATGGTGTTGTCTGTATTGGGATTTATAAGGAATATAGGGTCTGGGTGTCCTCCAATTGGGATATTGGTAGTGTGTTGGATGGGAACTGGATGGCTAGGGACCTGTGTTGTGTCTGGGATATGACTGATGTGTTGTGGCCATAGTGAGGTCTGTGTATCAGGGGTTGAGTGCTGTATGAGTGGTGGGTGTCTTCATGGCGTAGTCCCTTCTAAAGAATGTCTGTGGCTAGTGCCACGTATATATTAGATACAGGGACGTTGTAGGTTTGTGTTTGTGCTCTGAGGTCTATTTTTTTTATATGCCATAAATGGTTTTTTTTTTTTTTTGTTGATCTCATTTTCCACTGAATCCAATTTTTTTGCTTAAGGATTCTTGATATTTTAGGAATTCAGGTGTTTTCTCAAATTAATCTATTGTAGTGCGAAGTGTCACAATTTTCAAATCAATTTCAACCAACATTTCTTGTCGTCTCTCTACTACCAACTTGGTGGCTTCTATAGATACTTGTTAAAAAAAAAAATAAAAAAGTATTCAATTTGATGTTAAACGTCTCATTATATAGGTCACCCGCTGGAGTTTTTTTTACACAGTTAAACCCTTTGGGATATTGTAATTTCCCATTTTTGCTTTAAGTTTTTAACTAAATAATGCTCTAATTCCCTAAATGACCCAGATACTAGTTTTTGCGGAAGCGTGACGTCAGGTTTAGTGATATTGTCTGTGTTCGAAAATTCAGGGAAATTCAAAGGCATCAACATTTTGCTGTTTTTTAGCAAGGTGTGACCAAATATCCATGGTGGCTAGAAGACAGCTCTAAACCTCCCGGGTATAAAAATGGAGTAAATAACAGTAAATATGGAGAGGCTCTTGTCTAACTATTCACCAATGAAGACCCGAGCTACCCATCTGGGGCCCTCTCGTCATTCTCCTGCTAACGGTTCAGAGTTGAGACCAGCCTGGGTTACAATATTTCTTAGTATTTCTGATATCAATCCCGATTTTTATAGTATGTAGTTATTTATTTTAGATAGCATATCTTTGCTCGGAAGAAATATAGGATTATTATTATTAATTTGTATCTTTTATAGCTTTATCGTTATTACAAACCAGTATCATCCCATTTGATATCATTGTTTATAGCAGTATAGTGTACTATATATTGACACATAGCAAGTGCTGAACCAATATTTAATTCACATACAGTTGTATTTGACTACATTTTACACTATGTATATTTTGTTTTACAACACCAATGTTTTTATTGGCATCAAACCCAATAAGATCATTTTTAATCTTGTTTTACATGGTAGTCCAAATTCTTTTATCTAAACCCTGTATATAAATTTAGATATTCCCTGCAAACTGAGAATCACCTATTTTCTATTCGCCATCAGTTGTGATGTCAGCAGGGCTGTGGAGGCTGTAGATAAATGTTCCGAATACGGAGTTTTCTATACTTCCGACTCCTCTGTATTAATATGCAAATGTATTTTATACATTCCTTGAAGAAAAGAAAGGCAACATACATGTCATTGGCTGGTAAGCCAACAGTCTACTGTATTGAATAGTTTGTGTGCTGATCTGCTGCTGAAGATAGGGCTGTGGGAGGATCCAGGAAGGGGCATTTATTATAAAACATTATTTCCCTAGTAGAATCACACAGTCATGTTTAAAGGGGTACTCCGCCCCTAGACATCTGATCCCCTATCCAAAGGATCGGGCATCCCCCGGGATCGCCGCTACGACACCACGCTTTCATTATTATGCACAGAGCGAACTCGCTCTGTGCAGTAATGATAGCGCGGTGCCGCAGCAGTAATCCCGGGGGTCACCAGCAGTGGGACCCCGGCGATTTGACATCTTATCCTCGATCCTTTGGATAGGGGATAAGATGTCTAGGGGTAGAGTACCCCTTTAAGCTAACAATCGAGTTTACAAGTTTTCATAGCCTTAGCTGAATGGTAGCAGTTTTTCCAATGGTTTACAGCTTCAGTCTTGCACTATTAACCCTCCATTCCCTTCACTTATACAAGTGTCTCTAGTCCTGCAAAAAACATATTTACTTAATCCCTTATCAGTGAGAGGCTAGGTTACCCATGGGTTCCTGTAACAGCAGAACACAACACTATGGAAAGTATAAGTATTACCGCACCTAATTGTGCGTTGCGTGCCATATAGTAAAGCACATGAAAAGCATGCTTCTTCACGGTCACTTAATGTGTTCGCTTTGCGATTACGTGAGGCACTGCATGCATTGGTCTTTATTCTTAAAGTAGAGAAGTCATTAATTATAACTTTTTGTGAATTGGAACATTTAAACTTGCTTTTTTTTTTTTATTCCAATCAAAATTTAGTAGGAGTCGGAGCTGGTGCATTGTTTGCCGACTCCGACTCCAGGTACCCAAAATTTTGTCCGACTCCTCGACTCTGACTCCACAGCCCTGGATGTCCGTGATTTAGAGGAGGGATTTACACACTATATATTCTGACATGTAACTGATCCCTACATGCATTTTTATTCAGCTTCTGAGGAAAGGACCTATGGGGGGTCCTGAAATGCGTCCAGCTTATGATATACTGAGATCTGTGACCACCACTAGTACCCAATTGTGCGCTATTTTTTACTTATTGACTTTGTTACCCAAGGGATATTTGCCTGTCAATCAAGCACTGGCAGGCACACGTAACATACACGAGGACGCCGCCGTGCATGCCAGTTTCCTTTACTGCTGAAGCGCTGCAGTCCACCGAGCCGGAGCCTACTGTACCCAGCACTGCGATTATGTGAGATTGCCGAGTCTACAGCAGCGCTCGCTCCTGCAAGGAGATGCGGCACTGAGAATTAAAGACCAGCTTGGAGTAGTGGTCTCCAAACTGTAGCCCTCCAGATGTTGCAAGACTTCAACTCCAAGCATGCCCAGACTGCCCAGGCATGGTGGGAGTTGTAGTTTGGCAACATCTGAAGGGCCAGATGTTGCCGAACTACAACTCTCAGCATGCCTGGACAGTCTCAGCATGCTTTGAATTGACAGCTGGAGCTCCACAGTTTGGACACCACTGTATATGGTGCCCAAACAGTGCCCTTCCAGATGTTGCAAAACTACAACTCCCAGCATGCTGAGAGTTGTAGTTCTATAACATCTGGCCATTCAGATGTTGCAGAACTACAACTCCCAGCATGCCTGAAGAGTCTGGGCATGCTGGGAGTTGTAGTTTTGAACCTAGAAGCAGCAGTGAAGATCACTTCAATCTTCAATGCTGCATCTGGGACGTCGCTGCCTCCACTTGCCTGCCGCCTCCTGTCAGACGCCAGTCCTGGTCCTTGACCCGCGATCAAGGTAACGGCCGTCGGTCCCCGCCATCTTCCCCTGGTCTGCCCCGACATCCATGGGCGGGCAGAGCAGGGGATCTCAACTGACACCACTCGCCCCTGCCCTGCGATTCGCCAATCATTACTGATCCGCCAATCGCAGGGGATAGGAGGAGGTGGCACCCCTGTTACCTCATTTAGGATGATAGGGGCTTTCTCTGTCAGCTCTGATCATCCCTATTTTCCGAGCTATCAGGTCATCAGAGACCAGTGCGCCCTTGGTCCTTAAGGACCAGGACGCAAGGAGGTATCCATACGCCCCTGTGGTCCCCAACAGGTTAATAAACTGTTTATTGGTTAAATATCCATGACGCTGAGCCCCATATATATATTTTTTTATACTATAATTGCCTATTTTCCAGACACCATGTGTAAAGGTGTCAGTTAGGCTGCTCAGGTCTTCATTGGTGAATAGTTACACTAGAGCCTCTCCATATTTACTGTTAGTTTTCCCTTACAGTCAGTGTTTTGCTCCTACTTGAAGTCTTAGAAACTGATTGGGAATGTATGCCAAGCCAGAAATCTCTCTAGATGGCAATAACACCCTTCTGCAGACAATTTTTAAATAAAAACTCTTTTTAATCTCTTATTAGCAATCATTTGTCAAACATCCTGTGATGCAGCACACAATAAATTAATACAATTACTCAATAAAGATCACAGGCATATAGCTTTATTGAGAGAAAAAATACATAAGGAAAGAAGGACTGTCCATGATGAAATAGTCTCTGAGCAGGCTGCAGATCAGCCTACCACAGTCCTGGACATCTAATAATCAAGCGTTTCCTGGTAAACAACTTGTGGATAGGGGATAAGTTGATTTTCGCCAGAGTACTTTAAGAACTGCATCAAATTTAGTATTAACATTTGTGAGTTGCAGTTACTCTTATTATACAGTAGGTGGCATAGATATCCAGTTACTTACAGTTTGCGTCCATGTCTCCAGAAGTGCAGCTGCATGAAAATGACAAAAGTAGATAGGGAATACAGTGGTCCCTCAACATACGATGGTAATTTGTTCCAAATGAACCATCGTTAGTTGAAACCATCATATCATACGATTCGTATGTCGAGGAATCCGTGCAATGAAAAGTATAGGACGTTATACTCACCTGTCCCCGCCGCTCCGGACCGTCACCGCTGCCCTGGATGTCGCCCTCCATTGCTCGCTGTCACCGCGGCCCCAGGGTGTCCCTGCCGCTCTGGACCGTCTCTGCTGCCTGGGATCGTTGCTCTTCATTGCAGTCATCAAGTTGCTGAGCACGCCACTCCTATTGGATGACGGGACGGCGTGCACGGCGACGTGATGACAATGAAGGAGAGTGACTGAGATGCAGGGGATCCTGAAGAGAACGGTCCGGAGTGCCAGGGACAGGTGAGTTATCACTGGACCACACGGGGCACCTTAAACGGCTATCAGGTGGCAGCTGAAGCAGTCTGCGCTGCCGGATAGCTGTTTATGTGATGGCCCCGACATACAAAAGCATCGTATGTTGATGCTGCCTTCAACATGCGATGGCCTCTGAGAGGCCATCGTATGTTGAAATTATTGTATGTCGGGGTCATCGTAGGTTGGGGGGGCCACTGTATTTCCAGTATCTCATGGTCAGCTTCTTGTAGGGTTTTTTTTATAGCAAGGGTTATATCTACGTTATATTGGATCTCGGACACAAATGAAAGTTAAGTTGAATATTGTTTTTATTTTTTTATTATTTTGATATGGACTTTAATCACTGTTATCACAGAGTTCTGGCTGGTAAAGGCCAAGTAGTAAAAGTTTGATAAACACATTATAGATCAAGAAGTGCAATAACAATAAATAATATTTTACATGGTAATCAATAACATTTTAAGTTACATTTTTTTAGCAATCTGTAATCTAAAGATTTCATTAGTTTTAATTCCAACATGGTAAACTGTGTGTGCCTTTTTCTAATACCTGACTGAGTCCCGAGGACTTGGTGTGTTACTGTAACAGGAGCGCAAAGATTAAATATGTATGATACTGTAGAAGATTTCAGTTCTGTAGATATTCATCTTGTAGACTAGAGAGTAAACTGTCAGAACAATGCAATGTATGCTGATATATTGCTATTAATCTATATTATTTCATGTGTTTTGTATAGTCTTTTACTGTATAGTATGTTATAACCCATTTTGCATCAATATACAATTACAATAGTAGTTTTGTCAATAGCATCACTAGTAAACAATATCTGCAGTACTACAGTATTTGAAAACTCCTACCAACTGCTATAACCTGCGATCTCCAGAACGGAGCCCAAACTCTCCCTGTGAATGAAGCAGTTTGTCGGCACATGCTCCATGCACTGTCTATAGGAGTGCCAGTGATACATGAGAGGTGTACTCTGGTATCTCCAGCACTCCCATAGACAGTCCATGGAGCTTGTGCCAATACACTGCTATAAGCACAGGAAGAGTTTGGGCCCCCTTCTGGAGATCCCGGGGGGGTCTCAGTGGTCAGCTCCCCCGTGATAAGAAACGTATCCTGATAAGTATTAAAGCACTGGAGTACCTCTTTAGCAGAGATAAATGATAACATAAAACATTCAAACTAATAGAATAAAAAAATAAAATAAAATTATATTAAAACATAAGCAATCCATATACATCCCATAGTGCCAGGGTTGCCCCATTACATTTCAGATGACTATACATATAAATGGACTCTCTACTCTCTTAATTGCATACTGACTAGATGTATGAGGGCGCATTCATATTGCGTTATTGTCTCCATTTCACTGTTTCCATTACAGTATGGTTAATTTTGCTGAACAGAATATAAAGCCGTAGTCAGTTACGCTATTGAGTACGTCAAAAAAAGTATACTTTATGATTCTTTATTTTGATAATGTGAGTCAATAGGAAACAGATTATGCTTAATGACATACAGCAACATCTGTTTTATGTATCTTTTAATGTATATGGGTTTTCCTATAAAACACAGTGCTGCCTCATTTCTCGCCAACACCCTTAACTGTCAAAAGATTTGGATTTGTTTTTAGCACCACTGTAATGTCAGAACTTTTTCGTAATGATAGCTGAATGACAGCATTTTTCTTTGTGGGATGGGTCACATTGGGGTACATAATATTTACATTGAAAAATCTTATCTTTGGGTGGAAAAGGAAAAAAATGCATCTTTGCAGTTTTTAGTGTTATGTCTTTACAGCAGGCAGTGTCCATATATACAGAATACCCAGCATACAGGAAAAAAAAGTAGATGTTACAAGTATAAGAGATGTTGTAAGAGCAAAATAGTAAGTGCAGATCTGGAGATGACTGGAGGATAAGACAGGAAGTAACTGCAAAATAGTGACTGCAGCTCTGGATGTGTGTGTAGTATAAGATATGATATATCTACAGAATATTTAATAATAGATTGCAGCTCTAAAAGTTACTGTAGTAGAAGACATGGATATAACAGCAAAACAGTGACTGCAGCTCTTGAGGCGACTACAGTGTAAGGCGTGATATAACAGCAGAATAGTGACTACAGCTCTGGATGTGACTAGAGATATGATATGCTATATGATGTAACCATAGAATAGTGACTGCAGCTCTAAAAAGTTACTATAGTATAATACATTATGTAACAGCAAAACAGTGGCTGCAGCTCTGGAAGTGATGGAAGGAATGATGTAACAGCAGAATAGTAGCTCTTGAGGTAACTGGTGTGAATGGAGGAGACAACAGAATATAAAAGCATCTCTGGAGTTGACTGAAGTAGGCCAGGCCCGGGCTGGCCATTGTGAACACCAGGCATTTGCCCAGTGGGCTGAGCTGTCAACCTGTCCCAAACTCCAAACAGATTGGTGACTGCTCTGCCAGTCTGTGCAACTGTTCAATGTATCTCCAGGGTAGTAACGCTGGAGGTGACCTCACGCGCTGGAGTCATGGCAAGGACACTGCAACATTAAGTGCCGCAGTAGCTGTGTGCAGGCATGTCTACTAGACTCCTGACATCAAAGACATGTCTCTGCCCTGGAGGGAACAGAGGGGTTTGTAGGGGACAGAGGTGTCTGAAGGAGTTAGACAGAAGGGTTTGGAGGAGGACTTAAAGGCCTGTGGGGGATCGGAGTCTGGAGGAAGAGGGGATAGAGGAGTCTGGAGAAGGACTAAGGGGCCTCTGGGGGACAGAGGAGTCTGGAGGAGGACCAAGGGGCTACACTGCACTGCGTTAAAACACAAGTACAATTGATCATGCAAAGAACAAGTTATGGCTCTTAGAAAAAAAACTAAAACTAATTAAAATTGGCTGTGTCCTCAAAGGGTTAAGTATTTCTTACCTTACAGTATATACAACTTAAGGGTACGTTCACACAAGCGGATCCACCGCTGAAGGACCCCTACAGGGTGCCTTTAGATGTGCCTGCTCAGAGCGGCAATACGTCGCTACAAGCAAACACTGCTGCGATGTGCGAGTTGCCGCACATGCACAGTGTACTCACACACATCACGGCCACTCCCCCTGCTCCCTGAGCTAGGCCGAGAGCAGCTGCGATGTGAGAGTATACTGCGCATGCGCGTGGCGACTTGCACATCGCAGTGTGTCTGCTCCTAGCGGCGGATTGCCGCTCCGAGCAGGCACCTGTAAAGGCAGCATACAGTGGTCCTTCAGCGGTGGATCCGCTCATGTGAACGTACTCTTAATCTAGGTTCTGAATACTTCTCTGGCTCTGATTTTAAACCATCATGAACAGGGGTGTAGTAAGTGAGTATTGTTCTTGGCACTGTTCTTGTCTGGTTTGATGAGACAGTCATTGAGAGCAATTTAGAACACAGGCAATTCTATACAGCACCAATTTAGTGTATACTGTTAACCCCTTAAGGACAATGGAGGTATCAAACTTATGGGTAGTTCCCAGCACTACGACACGCACCTTAGCGGAGTACAGCATAGAATAGACCACATTAAGAGCACGTAAACATCTCTTGACATCCATGTGTTTGGCCCTCCTCTTTTGGACCTCAGCAGAAAAGTCCGGGAAAGCGTAAATGCAGCTGCCATTTACGGTAAGCTGTTCCATGTCCATGGCCTAGCAAAGTAAGATATCTCTATCCTTGAAATGAAGAATACGAATAAGCACAACACAGGGGCTCCCGGAGGTAGAGGCCTGGTGGGCACCATGTGCGCTAGTTCCACTGCAAAGAGGGGCGTCAGTGTCTCCTTTCCAAAGGTAGTGAGGAGCCAGTCTCAAAATAGTTCCCAGGGTTGCGGCCCTCCACTTTCTCGTGGACAACCACAAGGCGCACATTGTTACGCTGCATGCAATTTTCCATATCATCATATTTGTCAGCCAACGCAGTCAGATTAGTAATCACTCAATGCATATCTCTCGAGAGGAGGGACTTGATCTTCCAGATCTCCAACTCTTTCATCCACCCTCCCAATCCGTGCAGACACTTTCTGCATATAATGACGTAACAAATTAATGTTCTCATGCATACCACCAATTAAGAGCTTGATATCAGCGTTTCCCTTAGAAAAGGCCATCAGCACATCCTTTAGAGTGGGCTCAGGTTCAACAGATTTAGTGGCAAAGTCCCCCTGCAGGAAAGACCCCCACCAGCAGGTGAGGGGTTAACACCAGGTGAAACACAGCCTGCCTGGGCAGAGACCACCCCAGCATAGAAGAGGGTAACAGCAGGCACAGGAAGGGGGTGCAGGCAGGGATAAAGCCATGGTGGGGAGACTTGTAGGAGCCGTAAAGGGCGTTTTGGCACCTGGAGGGTTAACCCTGAACTGCTCCGTACTCACATGCCAGCCTACAGTGGCGGAGGGCCCGAAGCTGTGGAAGGGGCCGGTGCCTTGGCCAGCCACTCTGCCCCTGCATCACTGAAATTGCTCCAGTCATCTGCTGCCACCGGAGCGGGCTCTCTAGGCTCCGTGACCCGGGCGAAGCGCCACAGCCTTTCTACCACGCCGGCCACCTCTGCACAATATGGCGCTGGCTTGTCATGCTCCAGGACCTGCCCCCTCCCTGCGCAGTTGCTGTGCCTGCCCATATAAAGCCCCGGCACTTCAGAAGGGGTAATCCAGACGACGAGATGGGCCAGGACAGGATAGTAAGCCAGATGCCCAGGATAATAGCAGGATAATGTGCGGAGCTCCGGGATTCTGTGACCGCTCGCAAGCCGCAACAAGCCATGCCCCCTTAAAGAACAAGTATCACAAACAAAAACTTGTCTCCTAGGAGATAAGTTTTAGACTGCGGGCGGTCTGAGCACTGGGGCCCCCGCGATCTCCTGTTTGGAGCCCCGGGTCTCCAGCATAGAGAAGAAAATCACCAACAATACTGATCAGTGCTATGCCAATCAAATGATTGCTATTAGAGATGAGCGAAGTTACAATACTTCGATTCTGCAGGAACCTCGCGCCTCGGCAGTTGCTGACTTTAGCCTGCATAAATTAGTTCAGCTTTCAGGTGCTCCGGTGTGCTGGAAAAGGTGGATACAGTCCTAGGAGAAGTACTGTAACTTCGCTCATCTCTAATTACTATAAAGCGTTCCCTATGGGGATATAACATTTAAAAAAAAAAAAAGTTTCAAAAAGTTTTTTCAAAAAATGTGAAAAATCCCCTCCCCCAATAAAAAATGTAAATCGCTCCTTTTTCCCATTTCCTCCCAAAAAGCGTAAAAAGAAAAATGTATAAGCACTTGGTATCTCTGCGGGCATAAATGCCCGAATTATCAAAATATAAGGCTAATGATCCCATGCAGTGAACCGCGTAAACGTTAAAAAAAAAAAAATAATCCAAAATTGATGTTCTGGTCACATCACATTCCAAAAAAATTTAATAATGCAATCACATAGTCACATATACACAAAAGTGGTCTTAAAAAAACTACAGATCACTGCGCAAAAAATTAGTCCTCATACACCCCTGTATATGGAGAAATGAGAAAGTTATAGGTGGTCAAAATAGGGCAATTTTAAATGTTAAAAGTGTTTTATTTTATTTTTTTTAAAGTGGTACAATAATAGTAAAGTATATAATCATGGGTATCATTTTAATCGCATTGATCCACACTATATAGAAAACATCATATTTACTGTAAAGTGTACAGTGTGAAAATGAAACGCTACCAAACTATCAGTTTTCTTTTCAATTTCCTCACACAAATCAATTTTTTGGGTTTGCTGTACATTTTATGGTAAAATGAGTGATGTCCGTACAAAGTACAATAATTCACTCAATTGTGATTTTTAGAAGGCAAGGAGGAAAAAACGAAAAGCAAAAATATAATTGTCATTTTTTTTAAGACTAAAATAAGCTGTGTCCTTAAGGGGTTAAAGACAATTTAGTGCCCAGTTAGTGTTGACCAGAGTGTTATACAGTGCCTACTCAATGCCCCAAATTGCCATACTTTATCTACCTTGCCTGCATAGAACAAAAGGCTACATAGTGCCATACTGGTTTCAAATAAAAGCAAATAGTACTCAGAGTATATGTGTATGCTCCTTGCCCCCACAATGGCAGTACCTTCCTGCACTGTGTTGTTCTGGAAAATATTGTTTCTGTTTAATTTAAAAATATCTGGCTGAAGTTTGGAGTTTACATGCATTGTTCAGTGGTAATGAAGAATGCCAATAAGTTCTAGAAAGAAGGAAATATGTCCCTAATAATCAAACTGTGCAAGAGAAAAACTGGGATATATGCCCACAGCAACCAATCACAGCTCAGCTTTCATATCTTAATGCGCTCTGGTAATGTGAAAGCCGGGCTGTGATTGGTTGCTGTGGGCAATCACTGCAGTTTTTCTCTCATAGTTTGATAAATCTGGGGATATTTCTATAGTGCCACCTACTGGAGATAATGGTGGCTACATTCAATAGATGGTACTTCAGAATAAGTATTGCCTCCTGTCTGGAAGGGAGTTATTTTTCTTACTGTACTAAAGTTATGTTGCCTTCTACTGACAGGTACTAGTAAAACTTTTAATGCCTACTTGACTTATTTATACTGCATTATAATGTTTCATACAGCTTCTCAACTACTGGGACCAGAGAGGTGACATTTGGGACCTCCTAGCCCCATTTCCACAGAAGCCTGCGGTGCCATAATCTGCATTTTATTAGAAACAATGGTCTTTTTTCCACTGCATATGTTGAAGTTTCCCTTACAGACTAAGACTGCTTTACTGTAAGAAGCGGTTTAATAGTCTGTTGATGAGAATAAAATTACAGACAATGAGTGTTTTAATAGTCAATTGATGAGAATAGTATTACATAAATGCAATTTTACAGTAAAATTGCATGGTACTAACAGAGCCTTTAAAGAATTACAGTCATGTAGTACCGTTTCTCTATGTATACAGTCCGGAGTAACCCCTGATCTTTCATTACTTTGCAAAAGTAAGAATTTCATTGTGTTTTCATGTGGAACAAGGACGGTTGCTCTCATGAAAAAGAATGCTTTGATCTGTCTGGGTCTAAAGGTCTTATCACTAAAGGCCACTAGATATCATTAGCAAAGAAAATATATTTGTGAAAATGATCCATGTATTGTTGATAATATTGTGTTTTTATTTTGTTTTGTTTCTGCAGTATGTATTAGGTTGCATGCAAACAACTGATGACCTTAACATTTTTATAGTGTCTATACAAAGATTTAAAAAAATAGGTGAAAGAGATACAGAAACTAAGGAAGGTAAATCATCTTGACGATATTCACCTGGCCAGCCAGTGACAGAGGCAAAGAGGACCAACCACGCAGTCTGGAGACAGTTTGAGCCAAGAGTGGCATAAGATAAGTGGCATAAGATCCCGGAGAGACAGAAACCTTCACCCCCAGATAACGAGCCGAAGACCCTTAGGTAGAGAAGATGGAAGTGTCACAGCGAGAGCTCCGGTCCCGCACCCCGACAGTGAGCGCCTGCCGTCTCCCGCTGGGACCGCATGCGGCCAATTCCCGCGATGCGAATCGTGGCCCGTTGTTTAGCTCCTGCTGCCCGACTCTCTGCTTCCCCAAGCGCACGGCCCCGCATCCTAGGGAGCGTGCGCGGCACTTTCTCTAGATTTAAAGGGCCAGCGCACCACTAATTGGTGTCTGGTCCATCCCATATGTTATTTATGCCAACTCCTCCCGCACTTCCCTGCTGGATCTTCAGTGCCCCTAGCCTGAGATTAAAGGGGTACTCCGGTGCTTAGACATCTTATCCCTTATCCAAAGCATAGGGGATAAGATGCCTGACCGCAGGAGTCCCGCCGCTGGGGACCCCCGTGATCTTGCACGTGGCACCCCGTTTGTAATCAGTCCCCGGAGCGTGTTCGCTCCGGGTCTGATTACGGGCAATCACAAGGCGGGCGGTGTGTGACGTCACGCCTGCGTCCCTGTGTGCCGTCACGCTCCGCCCCTCAATGCAAGCCTACGGGAGGGGGCGTGATAGCTGTCACGCCCCCTCCCATAGGCTTGCATTGAGGGGCGGAGAGTGACGTCACACGGGGGCACAGGCGTGACGTCACACGCCGCCCTGCGAACACGCTCTGGTGACTGATTACAAACGGGGTGCCACGTGCAAGATTACGGGGGTCCCCAGCGGCGGGACTCCCGCGGTCTGGCATCTTATCCCCTATCCTTTGGATAGGGGATAAGATGTCTAAGCACTGGAGTACCCCTTTAAGCATTAATTTTGCCTGTTTGCCTCTTCCTGTGTATCCGGACCTTCCTGCTACGTTTTTTGACTACGCACCTTTTCCGGACATCACTGGCATCACCCTTTATCATAGGGAATTTAAGATCTGCCTATTTGCAGATGATGTACTGCTTACCCTCTCTCACCCTTCGCTTTCCCTTCCTAGCCTTTATAGGGTCCTTCATGCTTATGGGGTTGTCTCTGGCTATAAGGTCAATCTCTCCAAAACTGAGGCACTCCCCCTGAATCTTCCTTTACCTGTCTACTCTTCTGTGAGCTAATTATTCTTTAAAAAAATTTCCTTTTTATATTTATGGACAATTTAAGGCTATTTGTACAAACTGGAATGCCCTTACATTTAATTAACATATAAACACCCAGGTACTTGAATTAGGTAGTTAAAGGGGTATTCCAGTTTGTTTTTTCTTCAGCCTTTGAACTCATGATGGCAAGTTAGATTACTGTGTAATATGAGTCTATTACCTATGTGTGTCGCTTTGTCCTGTTTTCATACATTGGACCCATAACTTGAAGTGCTGTAGTGAAAGTATTTTTATTTTATGGTAGGGAGAATGATATGGCACATATGCCTATAAAGGGGAAGGAATGATGTGGCACAGGGGGGTGATAAAAAAGGGGTAAAGAAAATGGCACAGGCGAATCAAGGGAGGGGGCACAAGGAGGGGTTCAATTGGGAAGGAATGAAGTGGCATGGAGGGTATCAAGAGGGGGAATGAAGTGACAGAAGGGGGGGGGGGATAAAATGGCCCATGGGGTGATGAAGGTGGGGGTTGAAATGGCACAGGGGCTAATCAAGGGAGGGAATGAAACGGCATTAGTACTTTCCTAGAAGTAGTACTTTCCTGATGCCGGAATCATGGTGTGCATCATAGGATGCGCAACACTATACGCGCAATTAGCAGTGTGGCAAGGGATGTGTCACTAAATTACGCAAGTCTAAAAAGGGTGTCACCAACATGAAAAAATTGGAAAGCTCTGTTCTACACTATATTTTTCTTTTTTTCATACTATCTTCTTTCTTCCTTTATATTGAGACATGTGAACAAGCACTTTTTCCTATGCTTACAATAACTATTTTATAAAAGCACAGTAATCTTTTATTGTCAGCTTTTCAAGTCATAGCAACATTCATGAATGTTGGGCTTTAAAGACTTTTTAAAATCAGTTGTATGTTTTCTAAATGAACAACTCTGGGCTAGAACCTGCTGTATATTTGGTATGGTCAAACAAAGACGCCATTGAGGTTATAACAAAACAACTTTATTTTGCCATTTAGTACATTGAAGAGACAAGTGAACTGGTAGCATGCCATTAATTTTAACCACTTAAGGACCAAGGTCGTACCTGTGCGTGGCGGACTGGTATGCCTGCTGAAATCATTCAGCAGGCATCCTGTGACAATGCCCACAGGGTTCCGAGAAGACCCCCCCCCCCCCCAGATCGCCAGTGAATTCACACCGATGATTTGCGGCGATTCCAGTCATACAACCCGATGACCCGGAGTTAGGAGATGATCGGCGGTGTAGTACACACCGCCAATCACCTCCTGTAGCTAGGGGGAGGTTGCGATCCCGTCACCCCCCCAGGAGCGCTGCTATCGGTCAGACCAATAGCAGCCAGCAGAGGAGGGGTTAATGTCCCCTTCTCTCAGCACTGCTCGGCCATCGCGTAGCAGAGCTGTGAGAAAGAGCCAGGGACCCCTCCTCTGCCGAGATCTGTGCCCCTCAGGGCTGAGGAACTGTCCTCCTGTGTCCAGTAGTTCAGGGTGAGTTTTGTCTGCAGGGACAGGTAAAAGTAAAAAAAAAAAAATAAATCCACGGATTCCTGACTTTGTTGACGACTCAGGAATCCGGACTGACACGGCCGGATACACGGAAATAGACTATTTTAGTTATTAATTAAGAGACGACTGTCAATTTAATGGTGGAGCAGATGAATCTGTATGCCCAACAGTTCATAGCCCACCACCCTGATTCGCTTTTGGCTAGGCCCAATGAATGGTACGCAATCAATGCAGCCGAAATGAGGACATTTTGGGGCCTCGTGCTGCATATGGGCCTGGTAAAAAAAAAACAAGTCTCAGGCAGTACTGGAGAGGGGTGACGTCCTCTACCAGACCCCACTTTACAGTATGGTCATGGCACGGAGGCAGTTCGAGGCCATTCGGAAATGCCTCCATTACACTGATAATGGGGCATGTCCCCCCCCCCCCCCCCCCCCGAAGTGATCCCGCCTATGACCGACTTTACAAAGTGAGGCCGGTCATCAATCACTTTGGGGCCAAATTTTTAGAGGCCTATGTACCCCTCAGGGAGTTCTCTTTAGATGAGTCTCTTATCAGTTTTAAGGGGAGACTCATCTTCCGCCAGTATATTCCCTCGAAGCAGGCACGGTATGGCATGAAACTCTACAAACTTTGTGAGAGTACCTCCAGGTACACTTACAAGTTTAGAGTATATGAGGGATGAGATTCCCGTATTGAACCCCCAGAATTTCCCCCCACTCTGGGTGTTATATGGAAAATCGTTTGGAACCTTGTGCACCCATTGCTGGATAAGGGTTACTACTTTTACGTGGGCAACTTTTATACCAGTATCCCTCTGTTCACATCCCTTCCAGATCCACGTCTGCTTGTGGGACCGTGCAGAAGAACCAGAGAGGCCAACTATGCCCAAGGGTGAGTCCCATGCCCTTACCATGAAAACCTGTTGCTGGTCAGGTATAAGGATAAGAGGGATGTCCTTATGCTGACCACAATTCATGGTAATGGCAGCTCACCTGTCCCTGTGCGAGGTACCACAACAATGGTCCTCAAGCCTGGTTGTATTCTGGGCTACAATGAGTATATGGGGGGGAATTGATCTTTCTGATCAAGTCCTCAAGCCATATAACGCCATGCGCAAAACACGTGTATGGTACAGAAAAGTTGCGGTCTACATGGTACAGGTTGCCATGTACAACTCTTTTGTACTGCCAGCATGCTGGCAACACAGGGACATTCCTCCAGTTCCAAGAAGAAGTCCTAAAGGCCCTGATCTTTGGCGACCGGGAAAGAGCAGGACAGAGTTCCCAAGGAACTTAAGTTATACAGTGGGGATGAAAAGTTCAGGCACCCCAGGTAAAAATTTGTATTAATGTGCATAAAGAAGCCAAGAAAAAATCTCCAAAAGGCATCAAATTACAGATTAGACATTCTTATAATATGTCAACAAAAGTTAGATTTTATTTCCATCATTTACACTTTCAAAATAACAGAAAAAAAAAATGGCGTCTGCAAAAGTTTGGGCACCCTGCAGAGTTAATATCTTGTACTGCCCCCTTTGGCAAGTATATCAGCATGTAAACGCATTTTGTAGCCAGCCAAGAGTCTTTCAGTTCTTGTTTGAGGTATCTTTGCCCATTCTTCATTACAAAAGTCTTCCAGTTCTTTGAGATTTCTGGGCTGTCACACACTGCTCTTTTAAGGTCTATCCATAGATTTTCAATTATGTTGAGGTCATGAGATTGTGAAGGCCTTGATGTAATCCCCCGTGGATTTCGAGGTGTGTTTAGGATCATTATCGATTTGTAGAAGCCATCCTCTCTTTAACTTCAGCTTTTTCACAGATAGCATCAAGTTTGCATCCAAAATTTGCTGAAATGTCATTCAATCCATTTTTCCTTCTACTCGTGAGATGTTCCCTAAGCCACTGGCTGCAACACAATCCCAAAGCATGATTGATCCACCCCCATTCTTAACAGTTGGACAGAGGCTCTTTTCATAAAATTCTGTTCACCTTCTTCTCCAAACGTACCTTTGCTCATTCTGGCCAAAAAGTTAAATTTTAACCTCATCAGTCCACAGAACTTGTTTCCAAAATGCATCAGGCTTGTCTATATGTTTATTTGCAAAGTTCAAATGCTGATTTTTGTGGTGAGGACGTAGAAGAGGTATTATTCTGATGACTCTTCCATGAAGACCATATTTGTACAAGTATCTCCTTATAGTGGAATAGTGTACCACAACTCCAGTGTCTGCCAGATCTTTCTGGAGGGATTGTGCAGTCAAACGTGGGTTTTGAATTGTTTTCTCACAATCCTGCGAGCTGTTCTGATATTTTAGATCTTGCTTTAACTTCCACTGTTCCTGATGACTGCAATTTCTTAATTACATTCCGAACAGAGGATATTGACATCTGAAAACGTTTTGCAATCTTCTTATAGCCTTCTCCAGCTTTGTGAGCGTCAACTATTTTCAGTTTCAGATTTCTAGACAACTGCTTAGAAGAACCATGGTGCTGATTGTTGGGGCAAGGTCAGATGAGTCTGGGCATTTAAAACCTTTGTGATTGACATCACCTGGTCTTCCCAGATGATGATTGAGAACAATCCAAGACACTGGCAGGTCTCAGCTTTGCAAAGGGGGCAGTGCGTGGTATAAATTCTGCAGGGTGCCCAAACTTTTGCAGACGCCATTTTATTGTTTTCTGTTATTTTGAATGTGTAAATGATGGAAATAAAATCTAACTTTTGTTGACATATTATAAGAATGTCTAATCTGTAATTTGATGCCTTTTGGAGATTTTTCCATCTTTCCTTGGATTCTTTATGCACATTAATACAAATTTTTTTACTGGGGTGCCAAAACTTTTGATCCCCACTGTAGGTGCCAGGATCGTCCCAGGCCAACACTTTCCAGGTGAAGTCCCCACACTGGAAAGAAGGGACGATCCCAGAAAAAATGCAGTATGTGTCACAGGAGGAGGAAACGGAAGGACACCACCACTCAATATGACACTTTCCCCGATCATCCAGGCCTCTGCAATAAAGGGGTTCTCCCTTGTTTATACTGTTTTTTGTTATTATGTTTGTGTGTTATGTGTGTATAAGTATGTGATTTTTTTTATGTGTGTTGTGCTTATGTATATATGTATTTTCTTACCTTTTGTGAAGATCCGGAAGCTGGCCCCTTTTTCTTCCAGTGGCTTGCAGTGCACCTCGGCCTCCGCCATGTTGTGTTCGGTAAGTGGGATGTCGGGGGGTGTATTCTTGCTTCTGTCCTTCCTATCTTCTGACGTCCGAGGCAAATCTTTTCTTCCTGTTTGTTCCGTGGCTCAGCGACGAATCTGTGACCTCTTCCGGCGCATGCGCAGGTAGTTTGTTTGTTTTTTTAACCAATAAAGTTTTTTTGTCTAATTGACAAACTGTCTGCGCATGCGCGAGTACGCAAGTGCTACGCTAACAGTGTAGCGTACGTTAGGTCTACGCTAATAGCGTAGCTTCGCGCAAGCGCAGACAGTTTGTCAATTAGACAAAAAAAACTTTATTGGTAAAAAAAAACTAAATCTACCTGCGCATGCGCCGTAAGAGGTCGCAGATTCATCGCTGAGCCACGGAAGAAACAGGAAGAAAAGATTTGCCTCGGACGTCAGAAGATAGGAAGGACAGAAGCAAGAACACACCCCCCGACATCCCACTTACCGAACACAACATGGCGGAGGCCGAGGTGCACTGCAAGCCACTGGAAGAAAAAGGGGCCAGCTTCCGGATCTTCACAAAAGGTAAGAAAATACATATATACATAATCACAACACACATAAAAAAACACATACTTATACACACATAACACACAAACATAATAACAAAAAACTGTATAAACAAGGGAGAACCCCTTAAAGGATTGCTTCAGGGAGTATCACACTTCCATGGAGTACTACATTTTCCCTGTTCATTTTAATTTTCCATAATTTGACCCCAATGTACCAAGTCCAGACTACATTCCAAATTTTAACCCCATAAAACCACTAAATTGCCCAAAAAACTCGTTTTATTAAAAAAAAAACCATTGTAAAAACTACACCCCTCAAAGTATTCAAAATGACATTCAGTAAGTGTTTTAACCCTTTAGGTTTTTCACAGGAATAACAGCAAAGTGAAGGAAAAAATTCAAAATCTTCATTTTTTACACTCGCATGTTCTTGTAGACCCAATTTTTGAATTTTTGCAAGGGGTAAAAGGAGAAAATTTTTACTGGTATTTGTAGCCCAATTTCTCTCGAGTAAGCACATATCTCATATGTCTATGTAAATTGTTCGGCAGGCGTAGTAGAGGGCTCAGAACGGAAGGAGCAACAAGGGGATTTTGGAGAGAAAATTCTTCTGAAATGGTTTTTGGATGGCATGTCACCTTTAGGAAGCCCCTTTAGGGTGCCAAAACAGCAAAAAAAAAAAAAACCCACATGGCATACCATTTTGGTAACTAGACCCCTCGTAACAAGGAATTAAGTGAGCCTTAATACCCCACAGGTGTTTCATGACTTTTGCAAATGTTAATTTTTTTTTACAAAGGGTTAAAGCAGAAAATACCCCCCAAAATTTCAAGCCTAATTTCTCCCGATTCAGAAAACACCCCATATGGGGGTGAAAAGTGCTCTGCTGGCGCACTACAGGTAGTCACATTTGGCTTTTTGGAAGCAAATTTTGCTCTGGGGGCATGCCGCATTTAGGAAGCCCCTATGGTGCCAGGACAGCAAAAAACCACTCACATGGCCTTATATTTTGGACACTAGACCCCTCGGGCAACGTAACAAGGGGTAAAGTGAACCTTAATACCCCACAGGGGTTTCACGACTTTTGCATATGTAAAAAAAAATAATAATAATTTTTACCGAAAATGCTTGGTTTCCCAAAAATTTTACATTTTTACAAAGGGTTAAAGCAGAAAATACCCCCCAAAATTTGAAGCCCAATTTCTCCCAATTCAGAAATATGTAAAAAAAAAAAAAATTTTTTCACTAAATTGAGGGTTTCCCCACAAATTACCCCCATTTTTGCAAGGGTTAATAGTAGAAAAGACCCCCCAAAATTTGTAACCCCATCTCTTCTGAGTATGGAGGTACCCCATAAGTGGACGTCAAGTGCACTGCAGGAGCGCCATAATGCTCAGAAGAGAAGGAGTCACATTTGCAAACTTTGCTGAAATGGGGGGGACATGTTGCATTTAGGAAGCCCCTATGGTGCAAGGACAGCAAAATACCCCCCACATGGCATACCATTTAGGAAACTAGACCCCTTGAGGAATGTAACAAGGGGTAAAGTGAACCTTAATACCCCACAGGGGTTTCACGACTTTCACTAAAATGTGTTTCCCCCCCCCCCAAATTTTACATTTCTACAAGGGTTAATAGCAGAAAAGACACCCCACAATTTGTAAATACATTTCTTTGGAGTAAGGACATACCTTATTTTTTGATGATTTAGGCTTGGCGGGTGCACAGCAGGTCTTGCTTGAGTGGGAGCGTAGTCAGAGACCTTGAGCTTGATATGGAGCCAGGATGTGGGACCCCCCCTCAAGGAGCGTTAATGGGGGGAGCACTGAGCCCTAAAACAGGGGAACACTATGGGGAACAACGGGCCGTAACTGGGGTAGACAGGTGGGGTACAGAGGCCCGTAATATGGGGTACAGAGGCCAGAAAATTATAAAACATAATAAAAAAGGATATGTTCCCAGAATGATGACCCAGAGCATAGCCAAAACTAAAAAAAATATGCCCGCCCCAAAACCTATGCTCTGAATCATCATTCTGGGAATGTGATGTGTGTGGCCGTCCCTAACCTGTTGCCTCAAATACGCACCCGCTCAGGTGGAAAGAGAGCGCTACGCATTTGAGGCAACATAAAAAAGTCCCTGATGATAGTGACTCAGTGACCTATGACTCATTTTTTTTTTAAAACACCCCCAGAGGTCTTATTAGTTTTTTTTTTTTTTTTTTTTTTTAAGGTTTTTTGGGGCAATTTAGTGATTTATGGGGGTTATATTTTGGAATGTGCTATGGACTTGGCACATTGGTCAAATTATGGAAAATTCAAATAAAAAGGGAAAATTTAGGGCTCCATGGAAGTGTGATACTCCCTGAAGCAGTCTATGCAGAGGCGCGAATTATCTGGGCAAGTGTCACAATGATACCTGGTGTCCTTTGCCCCTCTGCATCCCCTTCCTGTAAAACACACTGCATCTTTTCTGGGATCGTCCCTTCTTTCCAGTGGGGGGGGCGTCCCTTCTTTCCAGTGTTGGCCTGGGACGATCCTGGCGCCTATAACTCCAGACCCTTGGGAAGTCCGGCCTGCTCTTTCCCGGTCAGCAAAGATCAGGAACCTTAGGACTTCTTCTTGGTACTGGAGGAATGTCCCTGTGTTGCCAGCGTACTGGGATAGTACAAAAGCGTTGTACATGGCAACCTGTACCAAGTAGACCGCAACTTTTTTATACCATGCCCGTGTTTTCTGCATGGCGTTATATGGCTTGAGGACTTTATCAGAGAGATCAACTCCCCCCATATACTGATTGTAGTCCAGAATACAATCGGGCTTGAGGACCGGTCCCACGGTACCTCGCACAGGGACAGGGGTGCTGCCGTTCCCATGAATAGTGGTGAGTATAAGGACATCCCTCTTATCCTTATACTTCACCAACAACAGGTTATCATGGGTGAGGGCATGGGACTCACCTTTGGGGGATAGGCGTCCGGACCAAATTTAGAGGGAGGCCTCTCTGGTTCTTCCGCAAGGTCCCACAAGCGGACGTGGATCTGGCGGGAAGGGATTTGAACAGAGGGATGCTGGTATAAAAGTTAGCCACGTACATGTGGAAACCCTTATCCAGCAATGGGTGCACAAAGTTCCAAACGAGTTTCCCGCTAACACCCAGAATGGGGGGACATTCTGGGGGTTCAATATGGGAATCCCGTCCCTCATATACTCTAAACCTGCAAGTGTACCCGGAGGTACTCTCGCAGAGTTTATAGAGCTTCACGCCATACCGCGCCCGCTTCGAGGGAATATACTGGTGGAAGATGAGTCTCCCCTTAAAACTGATGAGAGACTCATCTACCGAGAGGTCCCTGAGCGGTACGTAGGCCTCCAAAAATTTGGCCCCAAAGTGATCGATGACCGGCCTCACTTTGTAAAGCGGGTCATGGGCGGGATCACCTCGGGGCGGACATGCCGCATTATCTGCATAATGCAGGCATTTCCGAATGGCCTTGAACCGGTTCCGTGTCATCGCCATACTGTAAAGCGGGGTCTGATAGAGGACGTCCCCGCTCCAGTAATGACGAGCACTTGGTTTTTTGACCAGGCCCATATGCAGCGAGAGGCCCCAAAATGTCCTAATTTCCACTGCATCAATGGCGCGCCATTCATTGGGCCTGGCCAAAAAGGAATCTGGGTGGTGGGCAATTAACTGCTGGGCATACAAGTTCGTTTGCTCCACCATGTGATTGACCAGGCTGTCACTGAAAAAAAACTTTAAAAAGTCCAGTTCAGTGAAGCCAGCATGGTCAATCCGGATTCCTGAGTCGCCAACATACTCAGGAATCCGTGGCTGATAACCCTCTGGGGGGCTCCAAACAGGGTCACCGGAAGGGGGCTCCGGTGCACTTGTCTGGGGGGCCGGACTCCTATTACGAGTGGCATTGCCACTCGTACTAGTGTCGGCCACTGGGTCACTCTCATGGGGGGTGCGTGGCCTCGCCTGGCGGCGTCTCCGCCGCTGTACAGGGGACTCATCATCACTACTAGATGATGAGGAGGGCGAGGAAGAATACAAAAATTTAGGATCTTCCTCGTCCTCACTGACAGATTCGGAGTCGGAGGCTAAAAAAGCGTATTACTGACAGGCAGCACTGAGAAGAGCACTGTTATAGTATATGTGGGCGCTATTACTGACAGGCAGCACTGAAATCGCTGTTATAGTAAATGTGGGTGCTATTACTGATAGGCAGCACTGAGAAGATCACTGTTATAGTATATGTGGGCGCTATTATTGACAGGCAGCACTGAGAAGAGCACTGTTATAGTATATGTGGGCGCTATTACTGACAGGCAGCACTGAAATCGCTGTTATAGTAAATGTGGGTGCTATTACTGATAGGCAGCACTGAGAAGATCTCTGTTATAGTATATGTGGGCACTATTACTGACAGGCAGCACTGAGAAGATCACTGTTATAGTATATGTGGGCGCTATTACTGACAGGCAGCACTGAAATCGCTGTTATAGTAAATGTGGGCGATATTACTGACAGGCAGCACTGAGAAGATCACTGTTATAGTATATGTGGGCGATATTACTGACAGGCACTGAGAAGAGCACTGTTATAGTATATGTGGGCGATATTACTGACAGGCACTGAGAAGAGCACTGTTATAGTATATGTGGGCGCTATTACTGATAGGCAGCACTGAGAAGAGCACAGTTATAGTATATGTGGGCACTATTACTGACAGAAAAACAAAAAACATGAATACAGATCAATTACTTTATTGAGGTATAATCATTAAAAACTACAACAGTAAAGGCCAAAGGGCCTATGCAACAACATGTACATCCAATGACATAAAATTAAAGTTAAAACTGGACACACAAAGAAGAGAGACTGCACAAAAAGGGCACTACCTCAAGGAAAAAAAAACAAAAAGCTAGGGAACAAATGACAGATATAGGGATCACTCAAATGAGTTAGAACCAACCATAAATAAGGCATAGATTAAGCATAATTATATTACCTAGTGGTATAAAGGTGCAAATGAGGAGCACCACTGCCCAACGTTTCGCCACCAGTAGGCTTCTTCCGAGGCAGCCATCCCGATCACCGCCCGATGCGCGGCGACGAACGGAAACGCCAAGGACGTACAGGTACGCCCTTGGTGCTTAAGTCCCAGGACGCAAACGCTTACCTGTACGCCCTTGGGCAGTTGTTTGACTGACTTTTTCAGTATTTCATACTGAAAATGTTCTAATGAAAGCAATGGCTAAACCTATTGGTTATACATGCTTTACAACATATCAAAAGTTTTTGTATCTGTCAGTGCCCATTTAAGGGGTCAATCAGGAGCATCATTTTCCATACAAATATGTATGTTCTCATTCACTGACAGCAAGCAGAGATCTTAAAACGGATAAACATTTTATAAATACTGCTACCTCTGCACCCCTCTATAATTACGCCCTGGTACAAAGAGCTACAACCTGTAAAAGTCACCTCCGCACATGACTGTGCCTACTATCCCACAACCGCCTTCTCTGGCAGGGCTGGGCGATGTTCCAGAACACCGGGCTCCATACACCTGAGGGTCAGGTGCCGCGCATGCGCTTCATGGCTCTGCTGTGCAATATGTTGTGTATGCAGGTACGCAGTTTTTGTTCTGCCGGCGGCGCTCGGTGTTGTGCCTGTACCGTTCACCGGACTGTTCACCAGTAGGTGGACACCGGGACAGCCCCGGTTATCGCCTCGCACTGTCCAGCAGTCTAGGGAGGCGTGGCTGTGTTAGCGTCACGTGGGGCGGGGTCTGGAGAGGCCGCCTGCTGCGCGCTCCTGGGGTGACAGGTCGTGAGTGTGTGGGAACGCGGAGAGGACGGCGCCGCCCCGGGACAGGGTGACCGGACCCTGGAGATACCACAGGCTCACCGGGCAACGACGTGCACAGTAGGTGTGAGGGGTAACGGGCAGGGCAGGCTGCGGAGCGGGCCGGGCCTGTGCGCTGATGTGGAAGCTAAAGGGAGGGGAGGCTGTCATAGGGGGAGAGTCTAGGGGCAGAGGGTGGCAACAAACTGACCGAGGGGCAACTACAACCGGGCACAGTGTAAGACAGTGTTTCCCAACCAGGGCGCCTCCAGCTGTTGCAAAACTACAACTCCCAGCATGCCCGGACAGCCGAAGGCTGTCCGGGCATGCTGGAAGTTGTAGTTTTGCAACAGCTGGAGGCGCCCTGGTTGGGAAACACTGGTGTAAGGGCTAATGCCTCTAATAGCAACTCAGCCTGGCATGTACTTGTGCCCTCCACCCTGTCAACTTACTGGTCTCTCCTATGCCCAGTGCTGGATGTGGAGAGCTGTGGTGCTGACATGGCGATCCATCCCACCATGGTCAGGACATGTGTGTAGATTCCTGGTGCCCAGTCATGCCAAGCTGGTTGCCTGCTTGTCTGCACTGCTATCTGGGCACTGCCTGCTAGCCTCAGACGTAATGCATGTTCACACAGAGTAACAAGAGGCTGAACATACCCTCAGATTGTTTACCTTGGTTTTGACATTGCAGTCGGCAAGTTTTAAAGGGGTACTCCGGTGGGAAAACTTTTTTTTTTTTTTTTAAATCAACTGGTGCCAGAAAGTTAAACAGATTTGTAAATTACTTCTATTAAAAAAAATCTTAATCCTTCCAGTACTTATTAGCTGCTGAATACTACAGAGGACTTTCTTTTCTTTTTGGAACACAGTGCTCTTTGCTGACATCTCTGTTCATTTTAGGAACAGAGCAGCATATGTTTGCTATGGGGATTTTCTCCTACTCTGGACAGTTCTTAAAATGGACAGAGATGTCAGCAGAGAGCACTGTACTCAGGATGTCAGCAGAGAGCTCTGTGTTCCAAAAAGAAAAAATATTCCTCTGTAGTATTCAGCTGCTAATAAGTACTGGAAGGATTTAGATTTTTTAATAGAAGTAATTTACAAATCTGTTTAACTTTCTGGCACCAGTTGATTTAAATACATAAATAAATACCCAAACAAGGGTCAAATCTTTGTCCTGGTTTCACACAAAAATGCGTCAGTAAAGGGGCATGTCATCAATTTATTTTATGCACATTTATTTTTTATTTTTATTTTAGTGTGACTCCAATGTTGGGCTGGCGGCAGGTTATCTGTTTAAAGGAGATCTGTAGTGCAATACAACTTATCCCCTATCTGAAGGATAGGGAATAAGTTCTAGATCGCGGGGGGTCCGAGTGCTGGGATCTCCTCGACGGGGCCGAAGCAGTATGCTAGAAAGGGGGCGTTCCGTCCCCGCATGACGCGGCAGCTGACACGCCCCCTCAATGTACCCCGTAGAGATACATGGAGGGGGCGTACCTGCCGCGGCTTTCTGCTGGGGACGAAACTTCACTTCCTACAGACTGCCGCGGCCCCGTCCAGGAGATCCCGGGGGGCCCCAGCGCTCGGACCCCCCGCGATCTAGAACTTATGCCCTATCCTTTGGATAGGGGATGAATTATTTTTGTGCTGGAATACTCCTTTAAATCTGTCAGCAACTTTGTAGTGAGAGACGACAGCGATCATGATACAGATTTGACAGAGTTTCCATAAACTTGCATGGGACTTCTGCCGAATCCGTATCCTGATCGCTTTAGTCTGGGACTATTAGGTTGCTGGGAGATTTAAACAGATATCCTGCTGGACATCATTGGAGTTAGACATTAAAATCACCTGTAGGAATTCTTACTAAAATTAACAGGACATCTTTTTTTTTTATTTTTTTAGATGAGTTTGTTTGGTGTAATAGGCAATAAGCATGCCTGAGTAAACAATGATTTATTTAGCCTCATTTAGGCTCAAGCTACATGGCGCCTTTGGTCACATTGCAACATCACATCGCTTGTCAATGTAATCACGATTCAACCACAACCCCAAAGCTTTTGGGCACAGGTCCCAGTGACTTGAATTACTGGTACAGTCCCGACTGTGACCTGCTTGTGACTTTGTGATATTTGTCTTGTATTGAAGTCACACCGATATTGTACTTTGCTACCTGTATGACACATGTACTGTGTGGCCCCAGCCTAATTCTGATAGCCTCCCCCATAACATTCGTGCCCAGTTCTTACGGGTTTTTCTAGCTATACATTTTTTTTCTCCAGAACGGGGCCCGACTCTCTCTGCTGAACGCTCTGGCCCACACCTTCTACACTTTCCGCCTAGAGATTCCGAGTGCGGCCAGCGCCGACTGATTCAGGACCGCGTGGACACTGCAGTCTCCAATAGACTGCAATGTGTTACCCAAGTATTTCTGCCTGAAGAATGTGCAACGCCATTCTTCAGGCGGAAATTTTAAAAAAAAATTTCCGTTCTCAAATTCCGCTTCACACATCCCGAAGTGTGAATTTGTGAACGGAAACCCATTCACTACACTATACATTTTAGTAAGCGGAATTGCAGGCGTAAATTCCGTAGTGTGAACCTAGCCTACCTCATTTCACAGTCCTGGCCCACTCAGCCAATCACCAATCAGCCAATCATAGTTCAATGTGTTGGTCTTTGTGTTTTGGGTCATTATTCTGTTGGATGACCCATGACCTCTGATGGAGACCAAGCATCCTTATACTGGGCAGTACAATTTCACTCCAGAATGCCATGATAGTCTTGTGCTTTCATTGCACCCAGTACAGATTTAACAACACCTCGTATTCTTTGCTTAATTTTTGTGTCTGGGAACATAGAGCTGATGTGACTTGCCAAAAAGCTCCAGTTTTGTCTCATCTGACCAAAACACATTTTCCCAGTAGCCTTGTGGCTTGTCCTTCCGACAAAAGAGACTGGAGCCATGATTTTTGTCCAGGCCTTCATTTTTGTCTCAGCCATCTAGCGGAATTCCACAGGTGGAAATTCAGAAGTGTGAATGGGAGTGCGGAATCCCGTAGAATTCTATGGGCTTTAATTTGAGGCGGAATTCTACAAGCAGAAATTCTGCCGTACAAATAGACCCTTACAGAAGTCGATTGCAGTGACTGCCTCAAAAGGTTGTGCAACAAAATATTAAAGCGTGCCTGTCAGGCTCCTTTCACACTACTGTTATCACACGGTAGTGTGAATGTAGCCGAATATTGCAAAAAAAAAAAAAAAGTTATATGTTACTCAGTACCTAACCTAATATTTTTATGTGTCTTGGACCTATATATATCCCTAACAAATAGCATTTATATCTTGCTAACTTGCTTTGTCTTCTTTCCTTGTGGATGGGAACGTGTCCATCTTTCTCTCTCACTGTGGATGACTCCTCTGTTCTGAGTCTGGGAGCAGCCTAGCAGTCTGCAAATCACTGTACAGTAGTTTTTATGCATACATTTTCTATCTGTTCCTAGTAAAGCTGGATGCTAATCAACATAGCTATCACTGTATGTCATTCAGCTTTCACAGACTCCTGAATGTCTGATCAGCTTCTTTGTCATTCAGGATTCAGAGAAAGCTTTGGCTGTTCAAGCATGCTGGGAGTTGTAATTTTGCAACAGCTGGAGCTGCAGTGTTTGTAAAGCACTGTGTTAAAGCAGTGTTGCCTTTAGCTGTTGCAAAACTACAACTCCCAGCATGGCCACACACATCCTTTCTCTATTGTTTTGCAAGAGCTGGAGGCACATAGCTGGAGAATACACAGAAAACCGAGTTTTTCAAAGATTATACCCGCAGCTGTTGCAAAACTACAACTCCCATAATAGGAGTTGTCGTTTAAGAACAGCTGAAGGCTATAGTGGTGATCTCCTATACTGGATACCAGTAAACTTTATGGCTGGTATTCAGTATGCAGCAAAATACTGAGTAGTATGTCTGCATAAAGATAGATGACTCCTAGTGGCGGCTATTTCAATTTTTTTTTAGTAAAATTTTCATTTAAAAAAAAAAAAAAAGTCACCTTATCAGTAGTACTACAAGATATAAAAAAAGGTTTTCATAATGACTTTAACCCCTTAAGGACCCGGACATTTTTTACACATCTGACCACTGTCAGTTTAAGCATTAATAACTCTGGGATGCTTTTACTTTTCATTCTGATTCCGAGAGAGTTTTTTCGTGACATATTCTACTTCATGTTAGTGGTAAATTATTGTCGATACTTTCATAATTTCTTGGTGAAAAATTCCAAAATTTGATGAAAATACATTTTTTTTTTTGCATTTTTCTAACTTTGAAGCTCTCTGCTTGTAAGGAAAACAGACATTCCAAATAAATTATATATTGATTCACAAATACAATATGTCTACTTTATATTTTCATCATAAAGTTGACATGTTTTTACTTTTGGAAGACATCAGAGGGCTTCAAAGTTCCGCAGCAATTTTCCAATTTTTCACAAAATCGGAATTTTTCAGGGACCAGTTCAGTTTTGAAGTGGATTTGAAGGGCCTTCATATTAGAAATACCCCAGAAATGACTCCATTATAAAAACTGCACCCCTCAAAGTATTCAAAATAACATTCAGTAAGTGTGTTAACCCTTTAGGTATTTCAGGGGGGCTCAGAAGGGAAGAAGCAACAATGGGATTTTGGTGAAATGGTTTTTGGGGAGCATGTCGCATTTAGGAAGCCCCTATGGGGCAATAACAGCAGAACCCCCCCGTGGCATACCATTTTGGAAACTACACCCCTAAAGGCACGTAACAAGGGTCCAGTGAGCCTTAAAACTCCACAGGTGTTTGACGACTTTTCGTTAAAGTCGGATGTGTAAATGAAAAACAATTTTTTTTTTCACTAAAGTGCAGTTTTTTCCCCAAATTTACCATTTTTACAAAGGGTAATGGGAGAAAATGCCCCCCAAAATTTGTAACCCCATCTCTTCTGTGTATGGAAATACCCCATGTAAAATGCTCTGCGGGCGAACTGCAATGCTCAGAAGAGAAGGAGTCACATTTGGCTTTTGGAAAGCAAATTTTGCTGAAATGGTTTTTGGGGGGACATGTCACATTTAGGAAGCTCCTGTGGTGCCAGAACAGCAAAAAAAAAAAAAAAACACATGGCATACTATTTTGGAAACTACACCCCTTAAAGGAGTACTCCGGCGCGCACTTTTTTCCTTTTATCCCGTCCGGGCTGCAAAATAAAAGAACACACTTTCTCTTACCTGCCAACGAGCCCCCGGAGCTCCGGTAAACTCCGGTACAGGTGTTCGGTCCCCAGGCTGTATTCTTCTTACTTCCTGTTAGCCCGGTACGTCACACGGAGCTTCAGCCTATCACCGGCCGCAGCGATGTCCCTCCTCGGCCGGTGATAGGCTGAAGCTCCGTGTGACGTGCCGGGCTAACAGGAAGTAAGAAGAATACAGCCCGGGGACCGAACACCTGTACCGGAGTGTACCGGAGCTCCGGGGGCTCGTTGGCAGGTAAGAGAAAGTGTGTTTTCTTTTGCAGTCCGGACGGGATAAAAGGAAAAAAGTGCACGCCGGACTACTCCTTTATACCCTTAAGGACTCAGGGTTTTTCAGTTTTTGCACTTTTGTTTTTTCCTCCTTACCTTTTAAAAATCATAACCCTTTCAATTTTGCACCTAAAAATCCATATTATGGCTTATTTTTTGCGTGACCAATTCTACTTTGCAGTGACATTAGTCATTTTACCCAAAAATGCACGGCGAAACGGGAAAAAAAATCATTGTGCGACAAAATCGAAGAAAAAACGCCATTTTATAACTTTTGGGGGCTTCCGTTTCTACGCAGTGCATATTTCGGTAAAAATTACACCTTATCATTATTTTGTAGGTCCATACGGTTAAAATGATACCCTACTTATATAGGTTTGATTTTGTCGCACTTCTGGAAAAAATCATAACTACATGCAGGAAAATGTATACGTTTAAAAATGTCATCTTCTGACCCCTATCACTTTTTTATTTTTTCCACGTACAGGGCGGTATGAGGACCCATTTTTTGAAGCAAAAAAATTTTTTTTCATTAAAATGCTGTTTTTCCCCCAATTTTTACATTTTACAAGGGGTAATAGGAGAAAATGACCCCCAAAATTTGTAACCCCATTTCTTCTGAGTATGGAACACCCCATGTGTGGACGTCAAGTGCTCTTCTGGCGCACTACAATACTCGGAAGAGGAGGAGCGCCATTGAGCTTTTGGAAAGAGAATTTATTTGGAATGGAAGTCAGGGGCCATGTGCGTTTACAAAGCCCCTCCCCGTGGTGCCAGCACAGTGGACCCCCCCCCACATGTGACCCCATTTTTTTAAACTACACCCCTCACAGAATTTAATAAGGGGTGCAGTGAGTATTTACACCCCACTGGCTTTGACAGATCTTTGAAACAGTGGGCTGAGAAAATGAAAAATAAAATTTTTCATTTTCACGGACCACTGTTCCAAAAATCTGTCAGACACCTGTGGGGTGTAAATGCTCACTGCACCCCTTTTTACATTACATGAGGGGTTTAGTTTCCAAAATGGGATCACATGTGGGGGGGGGGGGGTCCATTGTTCTGCAACTATTGGGGCTTTGTGTAAACACGTGGCCTTCAATTACGGACAAATTTTCTCTTCAAAAGCGCCATGGTGCTCGTTCTCTTCTGAGCATTGTAGAGCACCCACAGAGCACTTTACATCCACATATGGGGTATGTTCTTATTCAGAAGAAATGGGGTTACAAAATTTGGGGGGCTTTTTTTCCTATTTCCCTTGTGAAAATGAAAACTTTAGGGTAACACCAGCCTTTTAGTGAAAACATTTTTTTTAATTTTCCCATCCAACTTTAACGAAAATTTGTCAAACACCTGTGGGGTGATAAGGCTCACTATATCCCTTGTTACATTCCGTGAGGGGTGTAGTTTCCAAAATGACACGTGGGTATTTATTTTTTTGCGTTTGTCAGAACCGCTGTCAAATCAGCCACTCCTGTGCAAATCACCAATTTAGGCCTCAAATGTACATAGTGCGCTCTCACTCCTGAGCTTTGTTGTGCGCCCGCAGAGCATTTTACACCTGGGGTATTTCCGTACTCAGGAGAAATTGCGTTACACATTTTGGTGGTCTTTTTTTTTCCTTTTACCGCTTGTGAAAATAAAGTATGGGGCCACACCAGCATGTTAGTGTAAAATATATATTTTTTTTTTACACTAACAGGCTGGTGTAGCCCCCAACTTTTCCTTTTCATAAGGGGTAAAAGGAGAAAAAGCCCCCCCCAAAATTTGTAGTACAATTTCTTCCGAGCACGGAAATACCCCATATGTGACCCTAAACTGTTTTCTTGAAATACAACAGGGCTCCGAAGTGAGAGAGCACCATGCGCATTTGAGGACTACATTAGGGATTGTATAGGGGTGAACATAGGGGTATTCTACGCCAGTGATTCCCAAACGGGGTGCCTCCAGCTGTTGCTAAACTTCCAGCATGCCTGGACAGTCACTGGCTGTCTGGAAATGCTGGGAGTTGTGGTTTTGCAGCAGCTGGAGGCTCCGTTTTGGAAACACTGCCGTACAATAGGTTTTTCATTTTTATTGGCGGGAACAGTGTAAGGGGGTGTATATGTAGTGTTTTACCCTTTATTTTGTGTAGGTGTAGTGTTTTTATGGGTACATTTGCACGGGCGGAGGATTACAATGAGTTTCCTGCTAGAAGTTTGTGCTGCAGAGAAAATTGCAGGGAAAAATTTGCCGCAGCTCATACTTGAAGCAGGAAACTCACTGTAAACCCGCCTGTCTGAATGTACCCTGTACATTCACATTGGGGGGGCGGCAAACCTCCAGCTGTTTAAATCTACAACTCCCAGCATGCACTGACAGACCGTGCATGCTGGGAGTTGTAGTTTTACAACAGCTGGAGGCACACTGGTTTGAAAACCTTGAGTTAGGTAACAGAACCTAACTGAGTGCTACATGATGGGGAGGACTAGGAAGAACGCAGGAAAGTAGGCCATCACTTGGCACCTTCTCTCATCTCTGCCTACTGACTCAGATCGTCTGTCAGAGCTGAGAGAAGGAGACATTAACCCCTCCTCTACCGGCTGCTATTGGTCGTTCGACCAGTAGCAGTGCTCCTCCCCCCAGCAACAGGATGTGATTGGCAGTGTATAGTACACCGACGATCACCTAATTACGGGTCATCGGGTCACACGTGATCGACGCAGATCGCTGGTGTGAATTCACTGGTGATTGCCGACATGGGTCGTCTTAGGACCCCCCCAGGCGTGGTCACAAGTCCCGGTCCGGTCCCCACCTCAACGAGTGGTGGGGACCGGAATTGCTATGGGCGTACAGGTACGCCCTGGGTCCTTAAAGGGGTATTCCAGGCCAAAACTTTTTTTTATATATCAACTGGCTCCGGAAAGTTAAACCGATTTGTAAATTACTTCTATTAAAAAATCTTAATCCTTCCAATAGTTATTAGCTTCTGAAGTTGAGTTTTAGTTTTCTGTCTAACTGCTGTCTGATGACTCACGTCCCGGGAGCTTTGCAGTTCCTATGGGGATATTCTCCCATCATGCACAGCTCCAGGGACGTGACATCATCATTGAGCAGTTAGACAGAAAACTTCTGAAGCTAATAACTATTGGAAGGATTAAGATTTTTTAATAGAAGTAATTTACAAATCTGTTTAACTTCCGGAGCCAGTTGATATATATATAAAAAAAAGTTTTTGCCTGGAATACCCCTTTTAACCCCTTAAGGACCGGGGCTTTTTCCGTTTTTGCATTTTCATTTTTTGGTCCTTGCCTTTAAAAAATCATAACTCTTTCAATTTTGCACCTAAAAATCCATATTATGGCTTATTTTTTGTGCCACCAATTCTACTTTGTAATGACGTCAGTAATTTTGCCCAAAAATCTACGGTGAAACGGAAAAATAAATCATTGTGCGACAAAATTGAAAAAAAAAAACGCTGTTTTGGAACTTTTGGGGGCTTCTGTTTCTACGTAATACATTTTTCGGTAAAAATGACACCTTATCTTTATTCTGTAGGTCCATACAATTAAAATGATACCCTACTTATATAGGTTTGATTTTGTCGTACTTCTGGAAAAAATCATAACTACATGCAGGAAAATTAATATGTTTAAAATTGTCAACTTCTGACCCCTATAACTTTTTCTTTTTCCATGTATGGGGCGGTATGAGGGCTCATTTTTTGCGCCGTGATCTGAAGTTTTTAACGGTACAATTTTTGCATTGATAGGACTTAATGATCATTTTTAAATGATATAAAAAGTGACCAAAAATGCACTATTTTGGACTTTGGAATTTTTTTGCGCGCACGCCATTGACCGAGCGGTTTAATTAATTATATATTTGTTATAATTCGGACATTTCCGCACGCGGTGATACCATATATGTTTATTTTTATTTACACTGTGTTTTTTTTTTTTTTTTTTATTGGAAAAGGGGGGTGATTCAAACTTTTAATAGGGGAGGAGTTAAATGATCTTTATTCACTTTTTTTTTGCAGTGTTATAGGTCCCATAGGGACTTATAACACTGCACACACTGATCTCCTATGCTGATCACTGGTTTCTCATAAGAAACCAGTGATCAACAATTCTGCCGCATGACTGCTCATGCCTGGATCTCAGTCACTGAGCAGTCATTCGGCGATCGGACAGCGAGGAGGCAGGAAGGGGCCCTCCCGCTGTCCTGTCAGCTGTTCGGGATGCCGCAATTAGCCGCGGCTATCCCGAACAGCCCGACTGAGCTAGCCGGCAACTTTCACTTTCGCTTTTAGCTGCGCGCTATTAGAGGCGGGTCCCGCCGGGCCCACCGTGATATGACGCGGTGTTACTGTGTAACCCCGCGTTATATCAGGAGAGCAGGACCAAGGACGTACCGGTACGTCCTTGGTCCTTAAGGGGTTAAGTACCAGGAAGCCGGGGCGGACCTGTACGCCCTGTGTCCTTAAGTGGTTAAAATGATACCTGATTTATATTGTTGTTTTTTTTTTTTTTTTTGTACTAAAAAATGCTGACTTTTTTGACCAAATTGGCATGCATAATATTGTCCTTTTCTGACTTTTCGTATTTTTCAGTATACAGTAATGTATGAGGGCTCATCTGTAGTTTTTATCGGTTCCATTTCTTCTTTGATGGGACTTTTTGATCACTTTTTATTTTTTTCTGATATGTGATATGATTAAAAATCTGCATTTTTGGTGTTTGGAGTCCTTAAAGCGTACACGTCAGATCCAACAAAAAATGTATTTTTAATATATCACTCAGTACCTAATCCTGACCATGTATATCCAATGTTTATGTGTCTATCACCTTTATTTATTTATTTTATTACACTTTTAATTTAGCTCACTAGTATGAATTGCTCTCGTGGCCTCACTGTGCAGGTCTCCGCCCCCTCCCTCAGTATGCTGTCTGCTCACATCTCCCCTAGCATTAGCATAACTACAACTCCCAGCTTGTCCTCGCTGACAGTAGCGGGACACAAGCTGACAGTGGGAGGATTTTTCCTCCAGCTCTGAGCCCTGCACTCACAGCTGTCAATCAAGGAAGTTTGTCCATGACATAGGTGATGATGCATGGACACAGCAGGGCTAGTATGTGTCCAAGCAGGCAGGAGGGCAGTTGTTTGACTGGCTTTTTCAGTATGAAATACTGGAAATTTTCTAATGAAAGCAATTGCAAAACCTATTGGTTATACATGCTTTACAACATATCTAAAGTTTTTGTATCTGACAGTGCCCATTTAAGGGCTTGAAGTGGAACTCCGGTGGAAAACAAAATGTTTTCAAATCAACTGGTGCCAAAAAGTTAACCAGATTTATAAATGACTTCTATTTAAAAATCTTAACCCTTCCAGTACTTATCAGCTACAGATGTACTTTTGTACAGAGAAATTTGTGAAGTTCTTTCCAGTCTGACCATAGTGCTCTCTGCTGACAGCTCTGTCCTTGTCAGGAACTGTCAAGAGCAGGAGAGTTTATTTTTTATGGGCATATGCTTCTAATCTGAACAGTTCCCGACACTGTAGTGTACAGCAGCTAATGATTAAAGGGGTATTTTGGCTTTAGACATTTTATCCCCTATCCAAAGGATAGGGGATAAGATGTCTGATCACGCGGGGGTCACTGGGATCCCCACGATCTCCCTGCAGCACCCGCATTATGTGCGCAGCTGCCTCTCCAGGCTCGGAAACCAGAGGTTTTCGGGACTGAAGACATGACGTAACGCCATGCCCCCCCCCCCCCCCCCCGTGACATCACGTTACTCCCCCTCCCTTCATGTCTGTGGGAGAGGGCGTAACGGCTCTGGAGGGGACGTGACGTCACGATGGGGGGGGGGTGACGTTACATCACGTGTCCAGTCCCGAAAACTTCCGGTCTCCGAGCCTGGAGACGCAGCTCCGCACATAATGTGGGTGCTGCAGGGAGATTGCGGTGGGTCCCAGAGGTGGGACCTCTGTGATCAGACATCTTATCACCTATCCTTTGGATAGGGGATAAAATGTCTACAGCTGGAATACCCCTTTAACCCCTTGGGGACGGAGCCCATTATAACCCTAAGGACGGGAGCATTTTTTGCAAATCTGACCACTGTCACTTTAAGCATTAATAACTCTGAGATGCTTTTACTTATAAATTTGATTCCGAGATTGTTTTTTTCGTGACATATTCTACTTTATGGTAGTGGTAATTTTTGTCGATACTTGCATAATTTCTTGGTGAAAAATTCCAAAATTTGATGAAAAATTAGAAAATTTAGCATTTTTCTAACTTTGAAGCTCTCTGCTTGTAAGGAAAATAGACATTCCAAATAAATTATATATTGATTCACAAATACAATATGTCTACTTTATATTTGCATCATAAAGTTGACATGTTTTTACTTTTGGAAGACATCAGAGGGCTTCAAAGTTCAGCAGCAATTTTCCAATTTTTCACAAAATTTTCTAAATCAGATTTTTTCAGGGACCAGTTCAGGTTTGAAGTGGATTTGAAGGGCCTTCCTATTAGAAATGCCCCACAAATTACCCAATTATAAAAACTGCACCCCTCAAAGTATCCAAAATGACATTCAGTAAGTTTGTTAACCCTTTAGGTGTTTCACAGGAATAGCAGCAAAGTGAAGGAGAAAATTCACAATCTTCATTTTTTACACTCGCATGTTCTTGTAGACCCAGTTTTTGAATTTTTACAAGTGGTAATAGGAGAAAAAACCTCCAAAAATTTGTAACCCAATATCTCTCGAGTAAGGAAATACCTCATATGTGTATGTCAAGTGTTCGGCGGGCGCAGTAGAGGGCTCAGAAGGGAAGGAGCAACAATGGGATTTTGGAGAGTGAATTTTGCTGAAATGGTTTTTGGGGGGCATGTCACATTTAGGAAGCCCCTATGGTGCCAGAACAGCAGAAAACCCCACATAGCATACCATTTTGGAAACTACACCCATCAAGGCACATAACAAGGGGTCCAGTGAGCCTTAACACCACGCAGGTGTTTGACGACTTTTCGTTAAAATCGGATGTGTAAATTAAAAAAAATATGTTTTCACTAAAGTGCAGTTTCTTCCCCAAATTTACCATTTTTACAAAGGGTTATGGGAGAGAAAGCCCCCCAAAATTTGTAACGCCATCTCTTCCGAGTATGGAAATACCCCATGTTAGGATGTAAAATGCTCTGCGAGCGTAATACAATGCTCAGAAGAGGAGGAGCGCCATTGAACTTTTGGAATAAGAATTAGTTTGGAATGGTAGTCAGGGGCCATGTGCGTTTACAAAGCCCCCTGTGGTGCCAGAACAGTGGACCCCCCCACATGTGACCCTATTTTGGAAACTACACCCCTCTCAGAATTTAATAAGGGGTGCAGTGAGTATTTACACCCCACTGGCGTTTGACAGATCTTTGGAACAGTGGACAGTGCAAATTTAAAAAAAAAAAATTCATTTTCACGGACCACTGTTCCAAAAATTTGTCAGACACATGTGGGGCGTAAATGCTCACTGTACCCCTTATTACATTACACGAGGGGTGTAGTTTCCAAAATGGGGTCACATGTGGGTATTTATGTTTTTGCGTTTGTCAGAACCACTGTAAAATCGGCCTCTCCTGTGCAAATCACCAATTTAGGCCTCAAATGTACATGGTGCGCTCTCACTCCTGAGCCTTGTTGTGCGTCCGCAGAGAGTTTTACGCCCACATATGGGGTATTTCTGTACTCAGGAGAAATTGCGTTACTAATTTTGGGGGACTTTTTTTCCTTTTACTACTTGAAATAAAAAGTATGGGGCAACACCAGCATGTTAGTGTAAAATGTTTTTTTTTACACTAACAGGCTGGTGTAACCCCCAACTTTTCCTTTTCATAAGGGGTAAAAGGAGAAAAAGCCCCCCAAAATTTGTAGTGCAATTTCTCCCGATTACGGAAATACCCCATATGTGGCCCTAAACTGTTTCCTTGAAATACGACAGGGCTCTGAAGTGAGAGAGCGCCATGCGTATTTGAGGACTAAATTAGGAATTGCATAGGGGTGGACATAGTGGTATTCTACGCCAGTGATTCCCAAACAGGGTGCCTCCAGCTGTTGCTTAACTCCTAGCATGCCTGGGCAGTCAGTGGCTGTCCAGAAATGCTGGGAGTTGTTGTTTTGCAACAGTTGGAGGCTCCGTTTTGGAAACACTGCCGTACAAAACGTTTTTCATTTTTATTGGGGAGGGACAGTGTAAGGGGGTGTATATGTAGTGTTTTACTATTTATTATGTGTTTAGTGTAGTGTTTTTAATGTACATTCGCACTGGCGTGTTACGGTGAGTTTCCCGCTAGGAGTTTGAGCTGCGGCAAAAAATTTGCCGCAGACCAAACTTGAAGCAGGAAACTTACTGTAAACCTGCCCGTGAGAATGTACCCTGTACGTTCACATGGGGGGACAAACCTCCAGCTGTTTCAAAACCACAACTCCCAGCATGCACTGACAGTGCATGCTGGGAGTTGTACTTTTGCAACAGCTGGAGGCACACTGGTTGGAAAACCTTCAGTTAGGTTCTGTTACCTAACTCAGTATTTTCCAATCAATGTGCCTCCAACTGTTGCAAAACTACAACTCCCAGCATGTACTAATCGCCGAAGGGCATGCTGGGAGATGTAGTTATGCAGCAGCTGGAGGTTACGCAACTACAACTTCCAGCATGGTGAGACAGCTGTTTGAGCATGCTGGGATTTGCAGTTTTGCAACATCTGGAGGGCTACAGTTTATAGGCCACTGCACAGTGATTTCCAAACTGTGACCCTCCAGATGTTGCAAAACTACAAATCCCAGCATGCCCAAACAGCAAAGAGCTGTTTGAGCATGCTAGGAGTTGTAGTTTTGCAAGATCTGGAGGGATACAGTTTAGAGACCACTATATAGTGGTCTCAAACTGCAGCCCTCCAGCTGTTGCAAAACTACATATTCCAGCATGCCCAAACAGCAAACAGCTGTCTGGGCATGCTGGGAGTTGTAGTTTTGCAACATCTGGAGGGCTACAGTCTCAGACTGTAGTCCTCCAGATGTTGCTAGGCAACTTACCGGCTTTCGTAGGATCCAGGGAGCCGTCTTCTCTGCCGCCCGTGCCGATCTCCGTCGCCGCCCACCGATCACCTTCGCTCCGCAGTTTTCGAACGGGTAAGTGGACCTTCGGCGTTTGGTCCCCGTCATTTTCCCCGTCCTGCCCCGCCTATTGTGGGTGGGCAGAACGGGGAAAACCCCTCCGCCCCCGATCTGCTATAGTGGTCGCGTATAGACCACCAATAGCAGGGATAGGAGGGGTGGCACCCCTGCCACCTCACTCCTATCGCTTCAGGGGGATCGTATTTGTCTTAGACAACCGCGATCCCCCTTCTATTCCGGGTCACCAAAACCCGTAATGACCCGCAATCGGCGCAAATCGCAAGTGTGAATTCACTTGCGATTTGTGCCGATCGCCGACATGGGGGGGGGGGGGTCCAATGACCCCCCTGGGAATTTGCACGGGGTGCCTGCTGATAGATATCAGCAGTCACCCCGTCCGGTCCATGCGCGGCGGGGACCGAAATTCCCACGGGCATATGGATACGCCCTTCGTCCCCAACAGGTTAATGGAAGGATTAAGATTTTGAAATAGAAGTACAGTGATCCCCAGACCTACGATGGCTCCAACATACGATCATTTCAACATATGATGGCCTCTCATATGATGCTTTTATATTTCGGGGTCATCACATAAACAGATATCCGGCAGCGCAGACTGCTTCAGCTGCCGCGGGATAGCCGTTTAATGTGCCCTGTGTGCTCCGCTGAGTGTCACTCACCTGACCTCGACGTTCCGGACCATCCTCTTCATGCTCCGCTGCATGGCTGTCGCTCACCTTTGTCATCATGTCGCCGTGCACGCCGTCCCGTCATCCAATAGAAGCGGTGTGAAAACAACGTTATGAAGGCGATGGAGAGCGAAGATCCAGGGCCGCAATGATGGTCTGAAGCGGTGGGGACACCCCGGGGACGTGATGACGGCGATGGAGAGTGACGATCCAGAGACGATGGAGAACGGCGGGGACACGCGAGTATAACTTTCTATATTATTATTGCACGGATCCCTCAACTAACGATGGATTCAAGTGACGATGGTTCATTTGGAACGAATTACAATCGTAGGTTGAGGGATCACTGTCATTTACAATTCTGTTTAAGTTTCTGGCACCAATTGATTTGAAAACATTTGTTTTCTACTTGTCCACCTGAGTTCCCCTTTTGTTTTCTACTTCTCCACCGGAGTTCCCCTTTTAAAGGTGATTTCCGATTGATTAAAAAATTTGCCTACTCATAATCGTCAAACCAAGTTGTGCCCAGCAACGCCACATTGGTTGTCTCCATTAGGTTTTCCTTGTTTGGCTACAGCATTCCCATGTACGCACATAACCACTGCAGCTAAGCACTGGCCTCAGCTTCTTGTGCTGTATACCACTGACACCCAGCAATTGACTCCAGCATTCCATGGGTATAAGGACTTTGGGGCTGCAACAAGGTTAGCAAGTCCCAGTGGGGAGGACCTGTTTTATTTTTATTGTTTAAACCCGTTTCATACATACGGCACAGGTATTAGAGTACTGTATGTTGAAACATGGCAAATTTCCTTTCTAACACATTCTGCTCACTCCAAAGCTGTCATATGAAGCTCAATTGGGCACTGTAGCTTAGAAATGCTCTCCCATAAAAGCCTTGCTTCTTAGAAGGAACAGCTCAAGAATATGTCATGTTGTCCGATCATGATCGCAGTCATGTTCAGGTACTCTGTTGTGGTTCTGTACCACATATGTGCACAAGGCCTAAACATTATTCAATTATGGCATCTCCTAAAAAAAAAAAAAGCTGGTTATCACTAGAGGTTTGATCGCTGAAACCCAGGTAAAGTGTCATGGCTATAATTTGTAATCACACACAGAACATGTAGTCAACTGCAGAAGCTTTACTTTACAGCATATGTTCACTCTGAGCAAAAGAGGATCCTGTTAATGTTCTAATGATGTCTATGCTGCAGGTTTATTCTGTTGAGAGAACTATATTGTTTACATAAATTTTCCGTTATAATAATTTATTTTGAGCAGTTCAATTAAATATGATTATTTTCCTTGTGCTGCATCATGAGCTTATGAATGGGTTAAAGGTAAAAGTCACATGCTGCAATTGTTCCTGCCTGCCATGCTCACAGCTGATCCAAAGGAATTTGCCCTGTGTCATATCTTTCATTCTTTGTGGATATAGCAAATTCTTCTTATCCCTCTTTTTAGAGACTGCCTTCATTTAACACATGATTGCCCTGTTGGTTAGTCATCCTGATGAACAGATCAACCATGACCCATGGTAAAATCACAATTAACTGAGACTCCCGGGTAAAGATGTCTGAAAAGACGTAGGTCTCATATTGCATCCCTGTTTTAGCATATTGCATGCCTGTTTTGCTGCATTCTAGATATAAAGCCCGGGCACCCCATGCTCGTTGGTTCCTAAATAGTTTTCACACAAGTATTTTGGTCAGTATTCTACACCAGTACTGTACCAAAAACATTATAGGAACCTATTATTCACGATCTTATAGTTTGAATCCACTCCTCGTGTTAGCCCACAAATGCTGACCAAAAAACTGTAAGGCCGGGTTCGCATTGCGGAATCTCCAGACAGAATTTCCACCGGAGATCCCGCTGGTGACGATAGGACCACACGGCCTGCATTACCGTCCGCATAGACAACAATGCATTTCTGAGAGCATCTGCTGAAAGACCCTTTCAGAAATGCATTGCCGTCTATGGGGATGACAATGCAGTCCATGAGATCCTAGTGCCGCCCGCGTAATCTCCTGCAGAAATTCTGACCAGAGATTCGGCAATGTGGACCTGGCTTAAAACTGGTCTTAACCCCTTAAGGACACATGACGTTCTCATACGTCTCCATTTCCGAGTCCTTAAGGACACATGACGTATGAGAACGTCATGTGTTTTACCGGCCCCCCGCAACCATCTGGAGCGGAGCCGGTGCCCGATGCCTGCTGAAATCGTTCAGCAGGCATCGGGGCATATCGCCCAGGGGGGTCATTATGACCCCCCATGTCGGCGATGGCCGCAGATCGCTGGACAATTCAGTCCAGCGATCTGCGGCGGATTCCGGGTCAATCGGGTCTCCAGTGACCCGATGACCCGGAATTACTGGCTGATCGGGGCCGTCAGAGACGGCCCCAAACAGCCAGACCCAGCAGGGGTGAGGTGGCACTGTTGGGATCGGGGCCCCAGGAGCAGCGGCGGCGGCGACGACGAGGGACTGACCTGTGCGGCTGGATCGTTGGAGGTGAGTGACAGCCTCCTGCTGTTGCTTAGCAACAGCTCCCAGCATGCAAAAAGGGCATGCTGGGAGCTGTAGTTATGCAACAGCAGGAGGCAGACCACCACAACTCCCAGCATTCCCTTATGGGCATGCTGGGACTTGTAGTTTTGCAACATCTGGAGGCACATTCTTTCTATGGAAAAGTGTACCTTCAGCTGTTGTATAACTACAACTCCTAGCTTGCACAATCAGCTAAAGTGCATGCTGGGAGTTGTAGTGGTGCATCTGGTGGTTGCATAACTACAACTCCCAGCATGCCCGTTGGCTGTCGGTGACTGCTGAGCGTTGTAGTTTTGCAACAGCTGAAGGCACACTGAGTTAAGTAGCAAACCAGTGTGTCTCCAGCTGTTGCATAACTACAATCCCTAGCATCCCCAGCCAAAATAGTATGCCTCCAGCTGTTGCATAACTACAACACCCAGCATGCCCTTCCGCTGTCCGTACATGCTAGGGGTTGTAGCTTTTGCAACAGCTGAAGGCACACTGGTTGCAAAACACTGAGTTTGTTACCAAACTCGGTGTTTCACAACCAGTGTGCCTCCAGCTGTTGCAAAACTACAACTCCCAGCATGCACTGATAGACCGTACATGCTGGGAGTTGTAGCTTTGCAACAGCTGGATGTTCCCCCCCCCCCCCCCCCCCAATGTGAATGTACAGGGTACACTCACATGGGCGGAGGATTACAGTAAGTATCCGGCTGCAAGTTTGAGGTGCGGCAAAATTTCTGCCGCAGCTCAAACTGCCAGCGAGAAACTACTGTGAACCCCCGCCCGTGCGACTGTACCCTAAAAACACTACACTACACTAACACAAAATAAAATAAAAAGTAAAAAACACTACATATACACATACCCCTACACAGCCCCCCTCCCCTCCCCAATAAAAATGAAAAACGTCTGGTACGCCACTGTTTCCAAAACGGAGCCTCCAGCTGTTGCAAAACAACTACTCCCCGTATTGCCAGATAGCCGTTGACTGTCTAGGCATGCTGGGAGTTTTACAACAGCTGGAGGCACCCTGTTTGGGAATCACTGGCGTAGAATACCCCTATGTCCACCCCTATGCAATCCCTAATTTAGGCCTCAAATGCGCATGGCGCTCTCACTTTGGAGCCCTGTCGTATTTCAAGGCAACAGTTTAGGGTCACATATGGGGTATCGCCGTACTCGGGAGAAATTGCCTAACAAATTTTGGGGGGTATTTTCTGCTATTACCCTTTTAAAAATGTAAAATTTTTGGGAAAACAAGCATTTTAGGTAAAAAAAATATATATTTTTTTACATATGCAAAAGTCGTGAAACACCTGTAGGGTATTAAGGTTCAAATTACCCCTTGTTACGTTCCCCGAGGGGTCTAGTTTCCAAAATGGTATGCCATGTGTTTTTTTTTGCTGTCCTGGCACCATAGGGGCTTCCTAAATGCGGCATGCCCCCAGAGCAAAATTTGCTTTCAAAAAGCCAAATGTGACTCCTTCTTTTCTGAGACCTGTAGTGCGCCAGCAGAGCACTTTTCACCCCCATATGGGGTGTTTTCTGAATCGGGAGAAATTGGGCTTCAAATTTTGGGGGGTATTTTCTGCTATTACCCTTTTTAAAATTGTAAAAATTTTGGGAAACCAAGCATTTTAGGTAAAAAATATATATATTTTTTTACATATGCCAAAGTCGTGAAACACCTGTAGGGTATTAAGGTTCACTTTACCCCTTGTTACGTTCCCCGAGGGGTCTAGTTTCCAAAATGGTATGCCATGTGTTTTTTTTTTTTTTTTTTGCTGTTCTGGCACCATAGGGGCTTCCTAAATGCGGCATGCCCTCAGAGCAAAATTTGCTTTCAAAAAGCCAAATGTGACTCCTTCTCTTCTGAGACCTGTAGTGCGCCAGCAGAGCACTTTTCACCCCCATATGGGGTGTTTTCTGAATCGGGAGAAATTGGGCTTCAAATTTTGGGGGGTATTTTCTGCTATTACCCTTTTTAAAATTGTAAAAATTTTGGGAAACCAAGCATTTTAGGTAAAAAAAATATATATTTTTTTACATATGCAAAAGTCGTGAAACACCTGTAGGGTATTAAGGTTCACTTTACCCCTTGTTACGTTCCCCGAGGGGTCTAGTTTCCAAAATGGTATGCCATGTTTTTTTTTTTGCTGTTCTGGCACCATAGGGGCTTCCTAAATGCGGCATGCCCTCAGAGCAAAATTTGCTTTCAAAAAGCCAAATGTGACTCCTTCTCTTCTGAGACCTGTAGTGCGCCAGCAGACCACTTTTCACCCCCATATGGGTGTTTTCTGAATCGGGAGAAATTGGGCTTCAAATTTTGGGGGGTATTTTCCGCTATTACCCTTTTTAAAAATGTAAAATTTTTGGGAAACCAAGCATTTTAGGTAAAAAATATATATATTTTTTTTACATATGCAAAAGTCGTGAATCACCTGTAGGGTATTAAGGTTCACTTTACCCCTTGTTACGTTCCCTGAGGGGTCTAGTTTCCAAAATGGTATGCCATGTGTTTTTTTTTTTTTTGCTGTCCTGGCACCATAGGGGCTTCCTAAATGCGGCATGCCCCCCAAAAACCATTTGTCGCTCCTTCCCTTCTGAGCCCTCTACTGCGCCCGCCGAACAATTAACATAGACATATGAGGTATGTGCTTACTCGAGAGAAATTGGGTTTCAAATACAAGTAAAAATTTTCTCCTTTTTACCCCTTGCAAAAATTCAAAAATTGGGTCTACAAGAACATGCGAGTGTAAAAAATGAAGATTTTGAATTTTCTCCTTCACTTTGCTGCTATTCCTGTGAAACACCTAAAGGGTTAATACACTTACTGAATGTCATTTTGAATACTTTGGGGGGTGTAGTTTTTATAATGGGGTCTTTTATGGAGTATTTCTAATATGAAGACCCTTCAAATCCACTTCAAAACTGAACTGGTCCCTGAAAAATAGTGAGTTTGAAAATTTTGTGAAAAATTTCAAAATTGCTGCTGAACTTTGAAGCCCTCTGGTGTCTTCCAAAAGTAAAAACTCATACATTTTATGATGCAAACATAAAGTAAACATATTGTATATGTGAACCCAAAAAAAATATATTTTGAATATCCATTTTCCTTACAAGCAGAGAGCTTCAAAGCTAGAAAAATGCAAAATTTTCATTTTTTTCATAAAATTTGGGGATTTTTCACCAAGAAAGGATGCAAGTTACCATAAAATTTTACCACTAAGTTAAAGTAGAATATGTCACGAAAAAACAATCTCGGAATCAGAATGATAACTAAAAGCATTCCAGAGTTAATGTTTAAAGTGACAGTTGTCAGATGTGCAAAAAACGCTCCGGTCCTTAAGGTATAAAATGGCCTGGTCCTTAAGGGGTTAAAGGGGAACTCTGGTACTTTTCTTCTTATCCCCTATCCACAGGATAGGGCATAAGTGTCTGATCGCACAGGGGTGGGCGGTGGTAGTCTTTGGTCAACACGTTCCCTCCATGCACCTGTCTATTGGAGTGGATCATGTATCTCGTGTCTCGCATAGATCAGGCAGAGAGGGTCTATTCACACGGCAGAATTTCCACACATCCGCACCAATTCCCCTTCTGCATTCATTTGGGTGGTCTCTGGCTTGTGCAGATTTTGTGTGGAATCCTTCTATGGGATTCTGCACTCCCATTCACACTTCTGAATTTTCACATGCGTATTCTGAAAACCACCCAATTGACTGCGGAAGCGGAATTGGTGCAGATGTGCAGAAATTCTGCCACGTGATTAGACGCAAAGGGTCTATTAACACAGCAGAATTTTCGCATGCAGAATTCTGCATGCAGATTCCGCCTCATTTTTCATTTTTTGCACTTTCGTTTTTTCCTTCTCTCCTTCTAAAAATAATAACGCTATACATTTTCCACCTACAGACCCATATGAGGACTTGTTTTTATGCCACCAATTTCACTTTGTAATACTGTCAATCATTTTACCACCAAATCTGTGGCGAAACATGAAAAAAATATTTGTGAGGCAAAATCGAAAAGAAACCCGCCATTTTGTAAATTTTGGGGGATTCCGATTTATACGCAGTACACTTTTCGGTAAAAATGACACCTTTATATTTATTCTGTAGGTCCATATGATTAAAATGATACCCAAGTTATATAGGTTTGATTTTGTTTTACTTGTTTAAAAAAATTATAACTTTTTGTATGAATATTGGAATGTAAAAAAATTGTCCTTCTGATTCCTATAACTTTTTTATTTTTCCGTATACAGGGCTATATGAGGGCCCATTTTTTATGGGTACCATTTTTTTATGGGACTTTTTGATTGCTTTTTATAAAAAATAATAAATAAATTTAGGATATACAAAGTGAACAAAAATACGCAATTTTGCACTTTAGAATTTTTTCATGTGTACGCCATTGACCGTGCGGTTTACTTAACATTATATTTTTATAGTTCAGACATTTACACATGCGGCGATAGCACATGTGTGTGTTTATTTTTGTTTATCTATTTTTTTTTTTTTATGGGAAAAGGGGAGTGATTGAAACTTTTATTAAGGAAGGGGTTAATTGACATTTATTAACTTTTTTTCTTTTTTACACTATTTAAAGGGAACCAATCGTCAGATTTTACCCTATATAATGCTTGGTAAAGCGTTATATAGGGTAAACTTGTTGTCCTCACCATCCCCGGGGGACGCTCCTGCCTCCAGGGATGGTGAAGATATGAAGTTATAAACTAGTCACCACCGCCGCTGTAAGTAGTCCCCTGGGCGGGGAGCTCTTCTCACCTACTACCATTCTTCATCCGGCAGCGACGCCCCCTCCACTTGAGTGATGTGCCGCGTCATTGTTCCGCTCATTGAACAGACAAAGCAGAGCGATGAAGCTGCGCATCAATCAAGCGGAGGGGGCGACGCTGCCGGCGGAAGAACGGGAGTAGGTGAGAAGAGCTCCTCACCCAGGGGACTACTTGCGGCGGTGACTAGTTTATAACTTCATATCTTCACCATCCCTCAAGGCAGGAGCGTCCCCCGGGAATGGTGAAAATAAAGATTTTACCCTAACGCTTTGCCAAGTGTTATATAGGGTAAAATCTGATGATTGGTTCCTTTTAAGTCCTCATAGGGGACTATAATATGCAATCTTTAGATTGCATACACAGATCAATGCAATGCCATAGCATAGCATTGATCAGTGTTATCTGTGCTCGATTGCTCCAGCTTGCCACAGATCAGACTGTGGGGAGCCATGTAAGGACCCTCCTGCCGTCCTCTCAGCTGATCGGGACATTGCAGTTTTACCTCAGTTCTGCTGAGCTGCTGGGATCATTTTAGCTTAGTTTTAGATGCCACGATTAACTTTGATCTCAGCGTCTTATAGGTTTATGCTGGGCATCACCATGATTGGCCGGAACAGACCTGCTATGACCCACGCCCATGCTCAGAAGGGGAGCGGGAAGAGGGCATACAGGTACGCCCTCCGTCCCCAATAGGTTAAAGCCCAATTGACTTCTATGGGATTCCGCACTTCCATTCACCTGTTGGGGACGGAGGCCGTTACGCCCCCTCCCATAGACATGAATGGAGGGGGTGTGGTGTGACGTCACGGGGGGGGGGGGGGGTGTTTCTCTGAAACCCGGAAGTTTCCAACACTGGAGATGCAGCCCCGCATACAATGCAGGTGCTGCAGAGAGATAGCGGGGGTCCCAGCATCTGGCCCCCAGCATCGGGCCCCCTGCGATCAGGCATTGTAGGGGATAAAAGCTTAGATCTTGAAATACCTCTTTAATACATTTCCTTGCATATCATTGTTCAGTGTAAGCAGTCAAACAGTTGCTTATAATAGTCTCCTATGAGGGCTTAAAGGAATAGTCCAGTATGGACTATTCTTATTCTATCCTGCCCGGGCTACAAAAAAAGTGAAAATAAACTTTCACTTACCTTCCTACATACCTCCGGAGCTCCGCTAAAGCTGATCGGTCGGCCAGGCTGTCGTCTTTCTACTTCCCTTAGACCGGAATGTCACACGGCACTTCAGCCTCCTATTGCCGGCCGAAGCGGGTCATCGATGCGGCCGGTGATAGGCTGAAGCGCCGTGTGACGTTCTGGGCTAAGGGAAGTAGGAAGAAGACAGTCCGGCCGACCGATAAGCTGTAGCAGAGCTCCGGGGGAACGTAGGAAGGTAAGTGAAAGTTTATTTTCACTTTTTTGCCGCCCGGGCAGGATAGAATAAGAATATTCCTTAAAAAAGTGTAAATAAAAAATAATCAAAAGGTCTGATGAAAAGAAAAATAGTACTAATTAAACTACAGATCACAGGACTTCCGGCGCTGCCTTGGCTAGATGCGGCTAACGGAGCTCCCGCGCCTCCCAGCACTTACCCGACATAATACTGCACGGCACAGCTCACCGGCTCGTCCTCGGAGCACCCCTGGTTCCCCTTAGCTGCCGGCATCTGTATTGAGCGGTATCTGCTCCGGAGCACACAGAAGCTGCCGCTCCCGCTTGGTCCCCGCGTGAAGACCACCACCTCAGCAATGGTGGGGGCAGCGCTCCACAGGCCACGTGTGGAGGTGCTTACAGCAGTGCACAGTGAAACCTTTCTGAGGGACGGGAGCTTATCATCCCTCCTGCTCATGGATGCGGCAGCGGTACCAGTCCTGCCTCCAGCCTCTCCTCCTTGGTATGTGCACTTGCCCCAGCCAGCCAGTGCCCCAGTGACTCGCTCCACTCCCCAGCTGCCCTGGAGGAGTTAATGGAGGAAGCCTTCACTGTGCTTCCCCCCCCCCCCCCCCCAGTCAGCTCCCTGCTGAAGAAGCAGACACAGCACCTACCTGCTATCTCTATGCCTTGACACACAGGCACATCAGCCCCCTGGGGAGACCCACACCTCTGCCACTTTACCATCTCTGGACTAGGGCTGGGCGATATACCGGTTCATACCGAATTTTTTGTCCTGCTCGATATGAATTTTTTCCCCATACCGCAATACTGGTTTGGCCCCTCCCCCTCGGCAATGAATGAATTATCAGCCCAGCGCTATGCTGTCCCCACATCGGGGAACTAATCATATGTGACCCGCGAGCGCTGTTCTGCCCCTCCCCCCCCACAAATTATCAGCCCAGCGCTGCTCTGTCCCCATCGGGGTAAATACTCACATATCACCTGCAAGCGCTGCCCTCCTCATCCTCCTGTTTGTTGCGGGCCATTGGAAATCTATACTGTACGCTGTATCACTATGCCCGGGCTGCAAAGGATAAACAAAATAAACTTTAACTCACCTCCCCTCGTCGTTCCGGACCAGCTTCCTGGGGACAGGAACGGCGGACAGCCATCAGCCTATCACCGGCCGCAGCGATGTTCCGCCTCGGCCGGTGATAGGTTGAGTGCACTGTCATGTAAGAAGCCGGCTGGCATAACGCCGACGTAGGAACGTGCGTCAAAGTTTATTTTGTTTATCTTTTGCAGCCCGGGCATAGGGATACAGCGTACAGTATAGAGTGTCAGCGCCGGCAGCCTGCAACAAACAGGAGGACGAGGAGGGCAGCGCTTGTGGGTGATATGTGAGTATTTACCCCGATGGGCTGATCAAAATTTTTTTTTGGGGGGGAAATACCGTTATATACCTTGGAACCGCCATAAGTTACAAAAATACCGTGATACACATATTTGCTCATACCGCCCAGCCCTACTCTGGACTTTAAAAACCTGGCAGCTGAGATCACTGCTAAGATAATGGCCAGTATCCAGCACACCCTTGAGATGTCCCTGCAAGCCTCCTTTGCGCAATTGTGCTCTGAACTGGCCCTCACCAATTCCACTGTCATGGCTATAAGGAGCAATGTTAGCTCCCTGGAACAGAACCATCTAGCTCAATCCGCAACTATTGCTGATCTGCAACAGGAAAATGCTAATTTATGGGCCAAAATTGAGGATTTATAGAACTGCTCTAGATCCAATAATCTACTCATGGTGGGGCTCTCTGAACAGGTGAAACATTGGACTTGCAACGCATCTTCGAAGTGGAACTATATGAGGCCCTGGGCTTGGAATATTATTGTAGAGTGGACCGGGCTTGCCCTCTAGGACCTGACCGGGGGTTCAGTGACTCCAATATGCCCTCATCTCAGTCCAATCAACGCAACAGACCTCTCCAGGTCATCTTTAAACTTTTGGATTGCAATGACTGCCAGGCTCTACTGCGGGTGTTCCGTAGGCGCTCCTCACCCCTAATAATTAGTGGCTGCCAAGTCCTGCTCTTCGAGGATTTTTCTGCACTGAAGGCGAGGCGATGCAGAGCTTTTAGCGCAGTATGTTCGGAACTGTTCCAGAGAAAGATGTAGTTCCAGCTCCAATACCCGGCTGTGTTGAGAGTCTACCATGAAGATGGATCATCCTCAGTGTTCACCATGCCGACTGCCGCAGAGGCAGCGCTCCACAGTCTGGCCCGAATGGATCGTCTCAGGAGAAGCCCTCGCTCCATGCAGGAAGATCCTTCATCTCTATCCCCGAGACTTCCTCGTTCACAGGCTGACCGTGACCACTTCTGATGTCCTGTAGCCGGACTTTCCGCCCCCTAAATAGGCGATGCCCGCTGATTGCACTTTCCACTTATCCACTGACTATGTGGCCTTAACTATTGGGAGCCTGGTCTAATGGGGGAGGTGCTTGGGTTGGGGTGTTTATTCCCTAGGCTACTATGTTGTCCCTGTGTGGCCTCTGTCGGGACTGATGTCCGTTGGTGCCCCTGATGTATGGGGATGGAGGGTCTATATGTGCCTTGCTGCCCTGTTCAGTTTCCGGGACTGTTTATTATGTATGTTTAGCGGGTTGACTTGCTGTATTCTGTTCCTGCAAATTGCCGGGAGGTGGGGCTATCTAGCCTGGGTAGAAAAAAGAGAAGTCTTTAGCATGGTGCCTGGCACTTGCTCTGGTGTCTGGTGTGCACGTGGGCCTTTGGTGGGATCTGTTCAAGTGATCCACTTCACCCTCGTGGGTGCTGCCTCTGCATCGGCCTCAACGGTGAATTCTGTGATTCTGGTGCTTCTGCTCTAACTTTTCAGTCAGTGGGTCCTTGACTCAGTTCTGTGTTTGTTGTGTGTGTGTGTGTGAGAGAGGTGTGAGTGGTCTTTCTTGTTAGTTTTGTACACACACACACCCCCCCCCCTTTTTTTTTTCCTCTTTCTTTCTCTCAGGTCTCTTGTACCCGTGCTTCCTTCACCATGCAGCTGATCTCCTGGAATGTCAAAGGTCTGAGGTCTCCCAACAAACTAACACAAATCCTTTGTCATCTGAAACGCCTACACCCAGATGTTGCCTTGTTACAAGAAACTCACCTGTCCGTGTTGGATATGGTTCGTATGGCCAGACTCTGGGTGGGGGAAGTGATAGGGGCCCCTGCGGTGGGTACCATAGTGCTCATTAATAGAAACTTTGGGGGAGTTGTGGTGGACAAGGCGGTCGATGAGGAGGGACGTTGGGTGTGGGTACACATTAGGCATGATGGCCATAATTACAGTCTCTGTAGCTGCTATGACCCAAATGGTGATAACAAGCAATTTTACCAATCCTTGGAGACCCGTCTCCTCTGCAACCCAATTACCAACAAGATTGTGGGTGGGGATATGAATAATGTAGCATTTCCACTGGAAGATCGGAACGGCGGAGGGGTTGACCGGCCCATTGTATGACAGAGTGACAAAATCTGTTCTATATTTCTAGAATCATCTGGCCTCCGGGATCCCTGGAGGTTAATGCAGCCAGACAGTAGGGACTATATCCATTACTCTCATAGTTACTCCTCTTGGTCCTGTATAGATTGTGTCCTTAGCTCCCCAGAATTGTTAGCTCGTGTAGATGGATCAGTGATCATTATATAGTTATCTCCGATCACTCCCCTATCTTTCTTTCTTTCATTGACAGACATTTACCCAAAAGGGACTGGTTTTCAGTGGCGCTTCCTGGCGTATATGTCAAGACGACAACTTTGTTGATTCACTGCGAAGTTGGTGGACGGAATTCTCATGGCACAATAGCAAACATGTCACTGATGCTTCCCTTTACAGGGAATCAGCTAAATCTGTCCTGAGAGGATGTTTAATCGCATTTATGTCCACTGTGAAAAAGAAGTCCCTCCACCACTTTCAGGAAGGGAGCAGGTTGTTGCAATCGGCCTACACTCATTATGTCTCCTGTCCATCTGCTCCAGCTTTTCAGGCGTGGAAGGAAGCCAAGGCAACTTTTGACCTCTGGTCTGAATGCAAATGTATGGCTTCTTTTTCTAGATTTAAGGCGGAACTGTTTTGTTTTGGGAACAAGTCCGGCTGCCTCCTTGCATGCCTGGCCAAAGGACGGTGACCTCCCCGATGCTTCCCTGCCTTCAGGGATTAAACAGGGATGCTGCATTCCGTCCCCAAAACAATGAACTCCTTATTCCATGACTTCTATGCGTCCCTCTATTCCTCTTCCCCAGCAGACATTGCGTTGGGTAGATCTTTTCTGGAGTCAGTCCGGTTTCCCTCCTTATCTGCAGAACAGTGTGCTGCCTTGAACGCAGATTTCTTGGAGGCTGAAGTCAAGCAGGCCATAAAACATCTTCACAATGCGAAGGCCCCGGGCCCAGATGGGTTCTCAGTGGAATTTTTTAAAAGTACTGGCAGATCAGATCATGACTCCTTTGACAACCAATTTCAATCACCTACTACATTCAGGTACCTGTCCCCTGGACGCCAATGTAGCCACTATTAAGCTCTTACTGAAACCAAAGATCCCCTGGTACCCCAATCTTACCGTCCTATTTCTCTCATAAATCAAGACCTTAACCTGGCATCTAAAATTCTGGCGGACCGCCTCAGTGCGTTCCTTCCCTCTCTCATAGGCCCCTCACAGGTCGGCTTTGTACTTCATCGGTCGGCCGTTGCAAATATATGCAAGGTACTGACTGTTCTGGACAGGGTGCAGCACCACCCCCAGCCAGGTTTTACTGGACCTTGACACCAAGAAGGCTTTTGACACTGATAGGTGGGACTGGCTGGGGATGGTGCTGGACAAGGTGGGGATAGTGGGTCATTTCCGTACCTTTTTAGGGGCTCTGTATGACCCCCCCCCCCCCCCCCCCCCCCCCCCCGAGCACGGGTCCATACCTCCGGGTTCCTTTCACATCCATTCCCTCTTTTTAAGGGAACAAGACAGGGATGCCCCCTCTCTCCCCTCCTATTTAATCTGGCCCTGGAACCTCTTGCAAAGTACTTAGAAGACTATGCGCTATTCCGTGGTGTCGTGTCTCGATTCAGTGAATCGTGATCAAACTGACCCTTTTTGCTGATGACATCTTGATTTTCCTAGCAGACCCGAAAGCCCACTATAGTCTGCTGATGTCCACACTGTCCCATTTTGGCTTATTCTCTGGGTACAAAATAAACCAACTTAAAAGTGAGGCACTTCCCTTGGGTTTGGCCCACCTGTCCTCCCATTGGTTAGCTATAGGCATCCCTGCTACGATTATTAACCCCTTAAGGACCGGGTTTTTTTTTCCGTTTTTGCATTTTCGTTTTTTGCTCCTTGCCTTTAAAAAATCGTAACTTTTTCAATTTTGCACCTAAAAATCCATATGAGGGCTTATTTTTTGCGCCACCAATTCTACTTTGTAATGTCAGTCATTTTGCCCAAAAATCTATGGTGAAACTTATTTTTTGCGCCGTGATCTGAAGTTTTTAACGGTACCATTTTTGCATTGATAGGACTTATAGATTGGAATTTTTTTGCGCGCACGCCATTGACCGAGCGGTTTAATTAATGATATATTTTTATAATTCGGACATTTCCGCACGAGGCGATACCATATACGTTTATTTTTATTTTTATTTACACTGTGTTTTATTTTTTATTGGAAAGGGGGGTGATTCAAACTTTTAATAGGGGAGGAGTTAAAGGATCTTTATTCACTTTTTTTTTTTCACTTTTTTTTTTGCAGTGTTATAGGTCCCATAGGGACCTATAACACTGCACACACTGATCTTCATCATTGATCACTGGTTTCTCATAAGAAACCAGGGATCAACGATTCTGCCGCATGACTGCTCATGCCTGGATCTCAGGCACTGAGCAGTCATTCGGCGATCGGACAGCGAGGAGGCAGGTAGGGGCCCTCCCGCTGTCCTGTCAGCTGTTCGGGATGCCGCGATTAGCCGCGGCTATCCCGAACAGCCCGACTGAGCTAGCCGTCCACTTTCACTTTTAGCCGCGCGGCTCAGCTCTGAGCGCGCGGCTAAAGGGTTAATAGCGCGCGGCACCGCAATCGGCGCTGCGCTCTATTAGAGGCGAGTCCCGGCTTCACTATGACGCCGGGCCCGCCGTGATATGACGCGGGGTTACTATGTAACCCCGCGTTATATCAGGAGAGCAGGACCAAGGACGTACCGGTACGGTAACCCCTTAAGGGGTTAAACTATACATTACATACTTAGGGATTAACATAGGCAAGACACTGTCCTCCTTGTATACCCTCAATTACCCTCCCCTATTTAGACAGATCAATGATGAGTTGATACGCTGGTCCAATCTTTCTCTCCTTTCTAGGGAGATGCCACCTTTTCAAGATGATAAGCTTTCCGAGGCTATTGTATCATTTGCAGACCCTACCCCTTCTTCTGAAGCATAAGGCTGTACAGGTGCTTAATTCTGCATTTACTCATTTTATATGGGCCACCCCAGGATTGCACTTCAGAAATTAGGTGGAGTTGGATTTCCCAACATTTGCTGTTATAACTTGGCCTGCATCTTCAGACACATGGGCTGGCTCCGTGAATCTAGTTTTCACTCTAACTATGACACTGAAGCTGATCTGGTCTTCCCATGGAAGCTCTCAGCTTGTCTTCACACCCGCATTCCTTGCCTCTTTAATTATTAGAGATACTGTTTTGACCTGGAAAGCAGTCCGCAAAGCTTTTTGCCTTCCCTTCTTGCTGTCCGGAAGCCTTGACCTCTGGGGACATCCTGAATTCCCTCAGGGACGTGAAAGTCGTTTGAGAGTTGGCGCCTGAGAGGGATTCAAGTAGCGAAACAGCTTATACATGCAGAGGAGAAACGCTGGTTTCACCCACAGGAATTGCTAACAAACTTCTCCTTGCCGCCCTCTCATTTCCTTCAGGTTTCTCAACTTCTCTCCTTCTGCAGGTTGTGCCTCCGCGACCCTTCTTCTGAGGTGTCCCCCTCTCGCTTTGAGGATGTCGTAGGTCCTCAACCCTGGAAGGTGACATTGTCATACCTTTACAGATGTTTTAGCAGGTTATTCCCTTAAGGTATCCAGGCGGGAGGTGTTTGCCAAATGGAAATCTATTTTACAGGATGGGGAAGTACGAGACAAGATCTTGGAAGGTTGGGCCAAGGTTAGAGCTAATGACTCAGATGTTATGGGTGGAATAGTGGCTTATATTGCTAGGTACTGGAAAGTAAAGGTCCCCATAACCCCTCAAGCTCTTCTTTTCCAGTGTGTCGACCCTGAGGTAGCTGCAACAGCTGGGCTACATGGTGTTCCTCGCTTCCTTTATGCTATCCTGTTAGTGGCGAAATGTATCCTTCTCAGAGAATGGATCCAACCCCGTATGCTGGTAGTGGCTGACATGGTTGAGGAGTTGAAGTCCTTCCTGGAGGTCGACAGACTGGACATGGAGAGGCATAGGGAAAGAAATGGCGGAAGTTTATGGTTGCTCACTATGATAGGTCCCAGATTGAGGCCTTTGTTTGAATGGTACTGCCAAGCTCCCCTTATGCCTTTCAGATGGTGTGGGACGAAGCGGGAATCCGGCTCTGTAGCATGGCAGAGAAAACTTAACGAGACCGAGTATCCTCTTCTTTGGTTCTTCTTTCTTTTGCCCTATTTATTCTAGTGTTTCCTCTTTCTTTCTCTATTTATTTTACTTTATGTACTGTTTTTCATCTGGATGAGTATGTGTGTTTGTGTGGAGTGGTGGTAGGGGAGTTGACCTAAGTTGTTGACCTTGCTTATTGGTCATTATTGTCATTCCTTATTATAGAATTGTAAAATTAATAAACAAAGTTATAAAAAAAATAATAATACTGATCAAGTAGCAAAATACATGGAAAAATATGTTATAGTGGTAAGAATTTAAAACATACATATTATTATTATTATTATTTTTTTTTAAAGTAGTACAGTAATAAAAAAAAATTAAATACGGGTATCGTTTTAAATGTGTTGACCCACAGAATAAAGATAACATGTCAGTTATGAAGTGCATTCTGTTAAAACAACCTCCCCCCCCCAAAAGTAGCAAGATCGCAAAATGTTTATTTTTATTTTTTTTACTCTTCCCTCTTCCACCCCCAACATCCCCCCCCCCCCCCCCCAAATATTTATTTATTTATTCTTTATAGTTACCACATACATTTTATGGTAAAATGAAAGGTGTCATTACAAAGTGCAATTGGCTGTGCCAAAAAAAAGCCTTCATATGGCTCTGTAGGTGGGAAAATAAAGGTTATGCCTCTTAAAAGGCCAGAAGGAAAAAAACAAAAATGCAAAAAAACTAAACAAAATATGCTCAGTCCTGAAGGGGTTAAGACTACAATGTTATTTGTTTAATTATTTTATTTATAATTATTGAATAGTATCATTACCACATTGAAGATGTTGCAGAAAGCTCCTCCCCCCACCATGAAATGGCTGATTTCAGAGAACAAGAGATTGTATTCAAGAGCTGAATATCATGTGTAAATTAGATACACAAGTTTGGGGTCCCTGTAAACTACATTATTAGTTTATATATAACAAAAAGGAGTAGTATTTAACATTTTTTTTTTTCCATGAGAATAGGTCAGAGTACCATGTGTAGTGTTACCATGGCTTTCTTTTTGGCCATGCAATTTTTTAGTAGCTGAAACATTAAAATCTAATAAAGGCTGTTAGGCCAAATACATAATTCAGAATTGCAATTTTTTTTTATAAGGCACAGCGTTTAACAGTGTGGTACACCTACACCTAAATGCACCAGAGCCCTCACCCTCTCTGCCAGGTGGGCATATTAAAGCTGCCGTTAAGCCATCATGGCATGTCTGAAGATAGATCCCCTGCAGAGATTAGATTTAAGGGCTTTACACATATTACTTTAATGTATACAAGCTTGCCACTAAACTGTTCATATTACTCCATAGTTTGTAGCTATTATGTTGTGTGTGAACTGATGCAGTTATGGAACGATTTACAACCTCTATGATTGTGCAGAGATCAGAAACCTTTTATTCTATACTGAATAACATTTACCATTGTCTTTCTTCCTAGGTGGATCAGCAGCTGAGTGTCTTTCTTACTCTTCACAACATAATGATAACAGAACTTCCTGATGTGTGTGCCAAGATCGTCATTGCTGGATAATGGATGTGAGATCACCTAGTAGTAAAGCTAATGAAGGACTTTTGCACTGTAAGAAATAACATTAATACCACTTTGAAGGTGTTCAAATTACCAGCACTTCGTATATCATCCTTCAAGTCCCTTACTTAGGGAACTAGTGTGTTGTCACTAAAAGAAGTGCAGCCTTACTAAGCATGTCCAAGTCCTGTTAAGCTGGTTTTGTGCTGGTCTGATTAGCAGGGAACTCGCCTCTGTGCTCATTTTGTTTGTTTGGTGGGAGTGCATCACCGGCAACCTAAATGTAAACTACTAAGGATGAAACACTACACAATGCAGATGGACTGGTTTTGAACTATATTTGTGAAAGTGTGAAGTGAAGGTCACAGAATGGCATCCAAGGAGAGACTATGCGAGCTTTGGATGCTATATTGCAGCAAGGTAAGCCTTTTCTTCTCCAGCATATGATTTGTATTAGGTAATGTTCTAAAGAGATGATGTGTAAATGAAGTATTGCTGTACGCTAGAAAGAAGTACACAAGGTGACTCAATGTAGCTGTGAGAAGTCTTTTGTACATGGGGTTTGTAGTTTTTAAAACAATTATTTATTGATAAAAGTAATCATTCCTTTCTGGATATTTACAAAGAGGACATTTGGCATGAACTTTAGATAGTAAATAGGGTTTGTAACCACTACAGACAGTGCTATCCAGGCAGCAGGCATTCACACTCATTTTCATTTCACTACAGCTGGTCATATCCCCTGGCATTTATGGGATTATGATAGTACTCAGTATATTCATGCTAACTATGCTGTAAGTAAAGTGCTAAAGAAACATTGGCAGTCTCTGTTTTTAGAATAACACAGGTATTGTTAGTAGCATGGTACTATCATTGCAAAGCATTGGTTTTATCGGGCTCCAAACATGCTCAGTTTCCAAACTTTACATTATTTATGTGTATCTCATAGATGCTTAATTTTGTTTTTAAAATTGACATTGAGGATGTGGCTATGGACATGGCACTTGTATGTAGAGGAACTAAGAATATATTCCTTGTCCATGTAAATGCTCTACCCTGTGAAGCAGTAGGTCATGAAGATGGAATGCTTAAGAAAAGCATACCTGTCAAATCACAGAAAAAAGATAATGCTTATAAGTGAGCCCATCCTCACTTACCATGTGTTCAGTTCCTCCCTGAGTCTGCTCAGTTCATGCTACAGTCTGATAGGATAGCGGTGAGCACAGAGGATTACCAGTTGGCATGAGGAACCCTAGTGTTTTTTTTTTTTTAAATAAGCCTAGTTTTTTTTATAAAAAGGAGATAACATTTTTATAAAGGATATTAACACCTTAAGAACCAAGGGTGTACCTGTATTACCTGGTCCCATTATCTGTGTTTCAAACACGCTCACGAGCTGAGCACGCTTCAAACCCGGTGGGTCTCGACTGCTATCAGCAGCCAGGACCCACGGGTAATGCCAGGCATTGTCGATCAGGCAGATGCCAGCATTAATCCTTTAGACGTTGCGATTAAAGTTGATTGCATCGTCTAAAATCAAAGTGAAATGATCCTGGCAGCTCAGCGGAGCTGATCAGGGGACCATCACAGTAAAATTATGATGTCCCATTCAGCTGAGTGGACGACGGGTGGGCCCTTACCTTCGCCCTCTGATGGGTCCTCCGCTGCTCCAGGAAGCTTCAGCAGGCTAGAGCAACAGAGCACTGATAACACTGATCAATGCTATGGCCTAGCATTTAGCAGTGTATGAAATCAAAAGATTGCATGGTATAGCCCCCTAATGGAGACTAAAAAAAAAAAGTTTATAAAAGTGAACCTCCACAGCTATCCTCTTCCTGGTTGCCGGTGGCCGATCCATCACACTGCGGCTCAGCTTATTGTCGGCCGCAGCGATGTCTCACCCCGGCCACCGAAAGGCTGACAGTGTGATGTATCCTTCCTGGTGAAGGTGCCGAATACGTCACACCACCGCCCAGCGAAGCAGAAGCAGGACATCGCTGTGACCAGCAATTAGCTGAGCCGTAGTGTGACGGATCGACCACCGGCAACCAGGAAGAGGATTGCTGGAGGCACTGGGGGGAGCAGTGGCAGGGTAAGTCCTGATTATTTCTTTAACCCCTTAAGGACCAGGCCAATTTTTTTTTGCGTTTTCGTTTTTTCCTCCTCGCCTTCTAAAATCCATAACTCTTTTATATTTCCATTTACAGACCCATATAAGGGCTTGTTTTTTGCTTGACCAATTGTACTTTGTAGTGAAACCTTTCATTTTACCATAACGTATGGCGAACCCGAACATTTTTTTATTTATTTTTTTTCTTTTTTAGGGAGGAAATTTTAATGAAAACCACAATTTTGCACGTTTTGGAGGGTTTCGTTTTCACACTGTAAATTTTATGGTAAAAATGACATGTGTTCTTTATTCTGTGGGTCAATACGATTAAAATGATATCCATGGCTAGATACCGTATTTATCGGGGTATACCACGCACCGGCCTATAACGCGCACCCTCATTTTACCAAGGATATTTAGGTTAAAAAAAGTTTTTTACCCATATATCCTTGGTAAAATGAGTGTGCGTGTGTGCATGTGTATACCCCGATACACTGTTTCTGACCCCGCAGAAAGCCCCCAGGAAAGGCAGGGGGAGAGAGGCCGTCGTTGCCCGCTTCTCTCCCCCTGCCTTTCCTGGGATCTAGAGCTTCTCTCCCCCTGCCTTTCCTGGGTTCTAGAGCCCTGCTGCCGCCGCTTCTCTCCCCCTGCTATCGGCGCCGCTGCCCCTTCTCTCCCCCTGACTATCGCCATCGCTTCTCTCCCCCTGCTATCGGCGCCGCTGCCCCTTCTCTCCCCCTGGCTATCGGGGCCGCTGCCCCATTGCCGGCACCGATAGCCAGGGGGAGAGAAGCGGCCCAGGCAATGGGGCAGCAGCGCCGATAGCCAGGAGGAGAGAAGGGACAGCAGCACCCATTGCTGGCACCACTGCCCCGTTGCCTCCCCCATCCCCGGTTGTATAATTACCTGTTGCCGGGGTCGGGTCCGCGCTGCTTCTGGCCTCCAGTGTGGCATCGTTGCTATGTGCTGCGCGGCGCAATGACGAGTAACGTCAATCGTCATTGCGTCTTGCAGCGCATAGCAACGATGCAGGGGACGCCACACCGGAGGCCAGAAGCAGCGCAAACCTGACCCCGGCAACAGGTAATTATACAACCAGGGATGGGGGAGGCAACAGGGCAGCGGCGCCGGCAATGGGTGCCGTTGCCCCTTCTCTCCCCCTGGCTATCGGCGCCGGCAATGGGGCAGCGGCACCGATAGCCAGGGGGAGAGAAGGGGCAACGGCGCCGATAGCAGGGGGAGAGAAGGGCCGGCAGCAGGGCTCTAGACCCCAGGACAGGCAGGGGCAGAGAAGCCTGCAGTAACGGCAGGTCTCTGCACCTGCAAAAGCCGCTGCAGTTCATTGATTTAAAGCGCCCACTTTAAATCATTGAACTGCAGTGGCTTATCGGCGTATAACACGCAGATAGACTTTAGGCTAAAAATTTTAGCCTAAAAAATGCGTGTTATACGCCGATAAATACAGTACTTTTATATTTTTGTACAAAATCATTAATCTAAAATTGCCCTATTTTGACCAACTATAACTTTTTCATATTTCTGTATATAGTATGAGGGCTAATTTTTGGCGCCGTCATCTGTACTTTTTATCGATACCACATTTGCATATATAAAACTTTTAGATCATTTTTTAATCTTTTTTTTTTGGAATAAAATGTGACAAAAACGCAGCATTTTTGGACTTTTTTTTAATGTTTACGCCATTCACCGTACGGGATAATTAACATATTTTGATAGTTCGGACATTTACGCACGCAACGATACCAAATATGTTTATAAAAAATTATTTTTTTTTACACTTTTTGGAGGGTAAAATGGGAAATACGGACTCTTTTCATTTTTACATTTTTTCATACCTGCCGTGTATGATGCGAGCACCACTCTGATACTCGCGGTCATACACAGGATGTAAATGTACGTCCTGGTGCGCCAAGTACCAGCAAATCAGGACGTACATTTACGTCCGGTGTCGTTAAGGGGTTAAACAAGCAGGTAATTTGAGAAAAAAAATTGTGTCTGAGTTCTTCTTTTACTCTTTTGCCAAGATGTATAACATTTAAAAAGTTTTTAATTGTTACAGTGCCCATTAAAGTGTGTATGTTTGACCACACCCCCTTGATGAATACATTATCCTAAACTGACAAGTACATTCATTATGTGTTCCTACATACAATAGTTAGAGCAGTGTAAATAACTACTTATATTCCACATCAGGCATGGGCAACCTTTGGCACTGCCGATGTTTTGCACTACATCTCCCATTATGCTCTTAAAGCCAAAATGCTGCAAAATCATCATGGGAAATGTAGACCAAAACATCGGCAGTGGCTATGCCTGTTCTACATCATTACAACAAACTCATTCTCAAGTCACAAACATAACATTTTTATCACTGCGTTGCTGGTGCTTAAAATGTAGCTCCAGTTAAGATTGCTGCTCCAACCAATATTTGGGGTGACAATATGAGATGTGGGCCATCTGGTTTCCTAGGCAACCATACAATGCCCGAAGCGTCTTTTAAAGTAAATACTTCCTGTTACTATTTATGCAGATGTCTTTTAAACTAAATGTTCATTATAATCCTTCTGACCGTGTTTCTACTTAAACGGACTGAACGGTAAAAATATTAGCAGTACTAGATGAGGAGGTGTAAACAATTGGCTGGATCCTAAAGTCCGGGATCACTTTGGTCCATAAAGGGTTAAAAGGTGAAATGTATTTCCTACAGCAGCCCTACAGAGCGCCCTGTGTGGTGCCCATAACACACGGTGTGGTTTCTGGTATGCAGGGAAACAAGGCTTTAGTCAGGGATGAAATGTTTCATAGCTTGTCGGCAAAGTTTAAGCACGTCCTGAGTACACTGCATGTACTGTCTGTATGTGAACTTTAGGGCTGCATAGATGGCATTGTTTATTTATGCCCCGGCATGAGCACAACTACACTTTTTCTTTCTATCCATCCATCCATTTTTATCTTAGTTTTTTAAGAGCAAGGAAGGTAATTATAGGACTTTTTTTTTTGTGTTGTAACAACCTTCGCACATTTTTACAAAAACTATTTGGGATACTCCTTTAGGGTATGTTCACACATACAGGATATTGCACAGATTTGATGCACAGGATTTGTAACTGTAGATTAGAAATTGTGCTCAGTCATTTAGTTTACATTGAAATCTGCAGCAGAAAATCCTGTGCATCAAATCCTGTGCATCAAATCCTGCGCATCAAATCTGCGTACGTGTGAACGTACCCATAGGTGCGTATTTTCTGCAGCAAATATGCTGTAGCAGATTTTGCTACCCATAGAAGTCAATGGGCAGCAGAATCTGCTGAAGCTAAATCTGCTGCAGAAAACATGCACGTGTATTCACATGTACTGTATACTGCCTATATTTGAAGCTACAGATTTCAATGTAAACTTATAGACTAAACACAGCATTAAATCTACACAGGATACTGTATGTGTGAATACGCTCTTTAGGGTATGTTCATGCACACATAATCAGATTATGTACTTGTGAACCACAATGAATCGTCTGACAAAGTAAAATTTTAGACAACAATATAGGCATCGCTGTCTGGGAGTAACTGGAGTGAATGAGAACGTGATCAGTGTTTTAAATCACTAAAATAACTCCTATATATACAATATAAATTCAATCGTTGACAATTATATTAATCTGATTGCTAGTGGGATCTTCAGAAAACCATAACGTGAAAACCAAGCCCAAGAGTGTACACAGCTGTGTTATGTCAACGGCCGCTGATACTTTGTGTGAGCAGTGTGAATGTCTGGGACTGTTGGGCTACATTGAAAAGTGGTGCCCTATGAATGCCCGCTGTGCCAGTAGATCTGTGCTAGCCATGAGCCCATACAGATTACTGGGTATGTTTAGTCACTCTTGAGCCTTCCGAATCCATTACTGATTCCATGTTAGAGAAATTGGGGAGCGGAACCCTATCACTGTTGCAAAGCTGTATATTTATTCCTGTTTTTCTTGAAGATAACCATTCTAACGCACCATAAAAAAATATTTTTTTTAGATACAGGGGCTGGGGCATTGTGATGTCATGGCCCTGCACCCTCGTGATGTCACGCCCCGCCCCCTCAATGCAAGTCTATGGGAGGGGCATTCTCTCCATGCAGCAGATGACACTGGTGCTGCTGGAGAGATCACGAGGGTTCCAGCGGCAGGACATCAAACATCTTATCCCCTATCCTTTTGGATAGGGGATAAGATGTCTAGGGGCAGAGTATCCCTTTAATAACATGATTCTCCTTCTATAGTGATGCCGGGATGTTCATCTCAGAAATACTACAACTGAGCAGAAAGAATCCAACTTGTCCAGTCTACTTTGTTTTTCCAGTTTTGAGCCTAGACAAGGATTGTAGGTTCCTACAGTATTGTACATACCTGATCAGCTTTATATGGGACTTACGTAAATGTTACAGTAGCAAAGGTGGGCTATGAAAACAATAGTGACTGTGAAAAAGTTGGTTACAGGGATCTGCTTTCTTCAGGAAATTGTAATTTGTGATATGTGTATTATAAGCTGTCTTGTAATTGCAGGTGATTCATTTGGGAGTGTCTGCTTCGATATTGTGACAGAATGTTTGTCATGACTGGATATCTGATACAAGGCATTTTTAATGTTACACAAACCATTAGTGATACAATATACAGTCATGGCCGTAAATGTTGGCACCCCTGAAATTTTTCTCACAGAAAAGGATTGCAGTAACACATGTTTTGCTATTTATTAAACCACATTGATCTGTATGAGGAATCTAATGATTCCTCCTGAAAGTGTAAAAATATAAAAACACACACATTAACCCCTTCCTTTTTAGTATAAATCACCCCCCTTTTCCCAAATTCCATATAAAAAATATGTAACCATAATAAAAATAAACATGTGGTATAGTCGCGTGCGTAAATGTCCGAACTATAAAAATATATTAATTAAACTGCACGGTCAATGGCGTATGCTCGAAAAAATTCCAAAGTCCAAAATAGCGTATTTTTGGTCACTTTTTAGATCATGAAAAAATGAATAAAAAGGGATCAAAAAGTCCAATCAATACAAAAATGGTACCGCTAAAAACTTCAGATCACAGCGCAAAAAATTAGCCCCTCATACCGCCCTGTACATGTAAAAATAATAATCTCAATTTCCTTAGTCTTTCACAGGTGATATAATTATGGTCAGTGAATCAGGCATCACCAGTTATATCACCTGTGAAAGACTAAGGAAATCAAGAAAACATGACCTGTTGGGGTGCTTGAGGACTGCGTTTGGGAAACACTGGTATGGACCTACAGAATAAACAGAAAGTGTCATTTTTACCTAAAAATGTACTGCGTAGAAACTGAAGCCCCCCAAACTTACAAAATGGTGTTTTTTCTTCAATTTTGTCGCACAATGATTTTTTTTTTGTTTCCCTGTCGATTTTTGGGTAAAATGACATGTCATTACAAAGTAGAATTGGTGGCGCAAAAAAAATAAGCCGTCATATGGATTTTTAGGTGCAGAATTGAAAGAGTTATGATTTTTAAAAGTAAGGAGGAAAAACTGAAAGTGCAAAAACGGAAATACCCTGCGTCCTTAAGGGGTTAAACTCACGTGGGGCAAGGAACAAGTGTGGACGATAAAAAAAAAAAAAATCACCTGAAAGCAGATAAAAGGGAGAGAAGTTCACTTAGTCTTTGCATTGTTTGTCTGTGTGGTCCACACTAAGCATGGACAACAGAAAGAGGACAAGAGAACCAAAATTGTGGAAAAATATCAACAATCTGAAGGTACCAAGTCCATCTCCAGAGATCCAGATTTGCCTTTGTCCACAGTGCGCCACATTATCAAGAAGTTTACAACCCATGGCACTGTAGCTCATCTCCTTGGGCGTGGACGGAAAATAAACATTTTTGAAAGGTGTCAGCGCAGTATAGTCCGTATGGTGGATAAGCTGCCCCAAACAAGTTCCAAAGATATTCAAGCTGTCCTGCAGGCTTAGGGAGCATCAGTGTCAGCGCAAACTATCCGTCGACATTTAAATTAAATGAAACTCTATGGAAGGAGACCCAGGAGGACCCCACTGGTGACACAGAGACATAGAAAAGCAAGGCTACATTTTGCCAAAATGAACTTGAGTAAACCAAAATCCTTTTGGGAAAATGTCTTGTGGACAGATGAGACCAAGATAGAGCCTCTTGGTAAATCACATCATTCTACTGTTTACCGAAAACGGAATGATGTCTACAAAGAAAAGAACACTTTACCTACAGTGAAATATGGTGGAGGTTCAATGATGTTTTGGGGTTGTTTTGCTGCCTCTGGTACTGGGTGCCGTGAATGTGTGCAAGGCTTCATGAATTCTGAGGATTACCAATGGATTTTGGGACGCACTGTACAGACCAGTGTCAGAAAGCTGGTTATGTGTCCAAGATCTTGGGTCTTCCAATGACCACAAACATATGTCAGAAAGCACCCAGAAATGGATGGCAACAAAGCACTGGAGAGTTCTGAAGTGGCCAGCAATGAGTCCAGATCTAAATCCCATTGAACACCTGTGGAGAGAACTTAAAATTGCAGTTGGGAAAAGGCACCTTCCAATAAGAGAGACCTGGAGCAGTGTGCAAAGGAAGAATGGTCCAACATTCTGGCTGAGAGGTGTAAGAAGCTTATTGATGGTTATAGGAAGCGACTGATTTCAGTAATTTTTTCCAAAGGGTGTGCAACCAAATATTAAACATTTTGGGAGTTTGGTGTGTCATTATGTCCAATTCGCTCTTTTTCCTCCCTTTTTTTGGTTTAGTTCCAATACACACAAATAGAATAAACATGTGTATAGCAAAACATGTGTTACTGCAATCCTTTTCTGTGAGAAATACTTCATTTTCTTGAAAAATTTCAGGGGTGCCAACAATTACAGCCATGACTGTATATAAAACTTATTGTATAAAACCTCTCGGGTATAAGTGGCATTGTGTTGTCTAGAACTGTGCACTTTGCTGTTTTATTTTAAGTAAATAATGTTAGATCGATACTTCTGATGGCATGTGAATGACAGCTGAATGAGTGTTTCATAGCTGCATACCATGCCGGACCTAATGGTTAAGTACAAAGGTCTTGTCAGACTAGCTTGGTATGTTATGTGGACTGGTTGTAGATGGTTTTTGTCTGTTAAGCAGGCTAAGTATCAAGAATGCAGGGCTTACATAACAGAGGCTGTTGTTTTCATTTTTTTAATTGGAAACTTTCTCACTGCAAAATCGAGACTTTAGTTAATCCTTAATTCTTAAACCAGTTTAACATGTTGCCTTAGGGTCAGATAAGAGGTAAATAAAACAATTTTTTTTTTAAACTCCATAAGGGCGCCCTGATGTCCTGGTACTTAAGGACACAGGGCGTACCTGTTTGCCCGTTGGAATTCCGGTCACTGCCGCTCGCCAAATGGGGACCGGACCAGCATGCCTGCTGAAATCATTCAGCAGGCACCCCGTGCAAACCCCTGGGCGGTCCCCATGTCGGCAAATTGTTGCGGCAAATCACCGATCAATTCGACATTTTGTGGCTATTCTGGGTAAATCTGGTCCCTGGTGACCCGGAAAAAAAGGGTGATAGGTGCCATCTTTTAGCAGCAGGAGTGAGGTGGCACTGGTGCCACCTCACGATTGTCCTGAAGGGCATGCTGGGAGTTGTTGTTATGCAACAGCAGAAGGCATAGCTACAGCTCCCAGCATAACTTTTGATAGTTTGTGCATGCTGGGGTTGTAGTTATACAACAGCTGGAGGCACGTTTTTTCTATGAAAAAGTGTACCTCCAGCTGTTGCATAACTACAACCCACAGCATGCACAAACTACCAAGGGGCATGCTGGGAGTTGCAATAGTGTGCCTCCAGCTGTTGCATAACTTCAAGTCCCAGCATGCCTTTTGGCTGTAAGTGCATGCTGAGAGTTGTAGTTTTGCAACAGGATAAGGCACACTGGTTGCGAAACACTGAGTTAAATAACAGGCTCCCAGTGTTTTGCAACCAGTGTGCCTCCAGCTGTTGCATAACTACAACCCCCAGCATGCATGGACAACCAAAGGGCATGCTGGAAGTTGTAGTTTTGCAGCAGCTGGAGGTTTGCCCCATCCCCCCATGTGAATGTACAGGGTACATTAACATGGTCAGGTTTTACAGTGAGTTTCTCACTGCAAGTTTGAGATGCAGCAAATTTTCCGCTGAAGCTCAAACTCCCAGCGGGAAACTCACAGTGAAACCTCGACGTGTGAATGTACCCTAAAAACACTATACAAAATAAAGGGTAAAAAACTTTATCCGTATATACCCCTACACAGTTAAAAACTGCCTGGTACGGCAAGGTTTCCAAAATGGAGCCTCCAGCTGTTGCAAAACAACAACTCCCAGTATTGTCGGTCAGGCATGCTGGGAGTTTTGCAACAGCTGGAGGCACCCTGTTTGGGAAACACTTGGGTCATTTTGGTATTGGAGGCAATTCTAATACTTGCATCCGGGTCCGTCCCTATGCAAATCTCTCATTTCAAGGCAACAGTTTAGGGTCACATATGGGGTATTTTCGTACTCGAGAGAAATTGCCTAACAAATTTTGGGGTTCTTTTTTTCTCCTTTTACTTCTTATGAAAAGGTAAAGTTGGGGTCTACTCCAGCATGTCATTGTAAAAAATGTTTTACATTTTTTTACACTATCATGCTCATGTTGCCCCATAGTTTTCATTTTCACAAGAGGTAAAAGGAAAAAAAGACCTACAAAATTTGTAACGCGGTTTCTCCTGAGCACGGAAATACCCCATATGTGGACGTAAAATGCTCTGCGGGCGCACAACAAGGCTCAGGAGTGAGAGTGCCATGTACATTTGAGGTGATTTGCACAGGGGTGGCTGATCGTTAGAGCGGTTCTGACATAAACGCCAAAAAAAAGCGCCAGGGGGGTGTGGTGAAATAGCCGATAACTTATACCAGAATATCGGTATAAGTTATCGGCTATCGGCCTTAAAGTCCACAGATTATAGGTATTGGCCCTAAAAAAATCAATATCGGTCGATCCCTACATTGTAGTATAACTGCAGAGCATTTTACTTCCTAACATGCAGTATTTCCATAGTCAGAAGAGATGGGACTACAAATTTTGGGGGGCATTTTCTCCCATTACCCTTTGTAAAAATGGTAAATGTGGGAAAAAAAACTGCACTTTAGTGAAATTTTTTTTTTTTTTTCATTTACACATCCGACTTTAACGAAAAGTCGTCAAACACGTGTGGGGTGTTAAGGCTCACTGGACCCCTTGTTACGTGCCTTGAGGGGTGTAGTTTCCAAAATGGTACGCCATGTGGGCGTTATCTGCTGTTCTAGCACCATAGGGACTTCCTAAATGTGACGTGCCCCCCAAATACCATTTCAGAGAAACTCACTCTCCAAAATCCCAGTCACTCCTTCCCTTCTGAGCCCTCTACTGCGCCCACCAAACACTTGACATACACATATGAGGTATTTCCTTACTCGAGAGAAATTGGGTTCCAATTTTTGAGAGGATTTTTCTCCTTTTACACTTTGTAAAAATTCAAAAACAAGAACATGCGAATGTAAAAAATGAAGATTTTCTCCTTCACTTTGCTATTCCTGTGAAAGACCTAAAGGGTAAACTCACTTAATGAATGTCATTTTGAATACTTTGAGGGGTGCAGTTTTTTATAATGGGGTCATTTGGGGGGTATTTCTAATATAAAGGCCCTTCAAATCCACTTCAAACCCGAACTGGTCCATGAAAAATTCAGATTTAGAAAATTTTGTGAAAAATTTGAAAATTGCTGCTGAACTTTGAAGCCCTCTGATGTCTTCCAGAATTAAAAACATGTCAACTTTATGATGCAAATATAAAGTAGACATATTGTATATGTGAATCAAAATATAATTTATTTGGAAAGTCTATTTTCCTTATAAGCAGAGAGCTTCAGAGTTCAAAAAATGCAAACATTTTTATTTTTTCATAAAATTTTGAAATTTTTCACCAAGAAATGATGCAAGTATCGATTAAATTTTACCACTAACATAAAGTAGAATATGTCACGAATATGTAGAATATGTCATAAAGTAGAATATGTCTCTGAATCAGAATGAAAGGTAAAAGCATTCCAGAGTTATTAATGCTTAACCCCTTAACGACCACGGACGTAAATGTACGTCCTGGTTTGGCGGGACTTCCCAAACCAGTACGTACATTTACGTCTTGTGTATGACCTCGAGCATCAGAACTGTGCTCGCGTCATACACGGCAGGTTCCGGCTGCTAGCAGCAGCCGGGGACCCGCCCGTAATGGCCGACATCCGCGACCGTGCGGATGTCCACCATTAACCCCTCAGATACCGTGATCAATACAGATTGCGGTACTTTGAATGGATGATTGGATCGCCCGCAGCGCTGCCGCGGTGATCCGATCATATAGTATGGCGGCCGGAGGTCCCCTCACCTGGCTCCGGCAGTCTCCCGGGGTCTTTTGCTCTGGTCTGAGATCGAGCAGACCAGAGCAGATGATCACCGATAATGCTGAGCAGTGCTGTGTCCTATACATAGCACTGCACATTATTAGCAATCAAAGGATTGCTATAGATAGTCCCCTATGGGGACATAAAAAATGTAAAAAAATAAGAAAATAAAAAAGTTGAAAATGTCAAAATAAAAAGTAAACAAAAAGCGAAAAATCCCCTCCCCCAATAGAAATGAAAATTGTCTGTCTTTCCCATTTTACCCCCAAAAAGCGTAATTAAAAAAAAATAAATAAACATATTTGGAATCGCCACGTGCGTAAATGTCCGAACTATCAAAATATAATGTTAATGATCCCGTACGGTGAATGGCGTAAACGTTAAAAAAGTCCAAAAATGCAGCTTTTTTTTTTTGTCACATTTTATAAAAAAAAAAAAAAGATCTAAAAGTTTTATATGCAAATGTGGTATCTAAAAAAAAGTACAGATGACTGCGCAAAAAATGAGCCCTCATACCGCCCTATATACTAAAAAATGAAAAAGTTATAGGTGGTCAAAATAGGGCGATTTTAGATTACTGATTTTGTACAAAAATTTTTAGATTTTTATTTAAATTTCTTCCTTAAAAATATTTTATGGTAAAATGTGAGGTTTCATTACAAAGTACAATTGGTCACGCAAAAAACAAGCCCTTAAATGGGTCTGTAGATGGAAATATAAAAGAGTTATGGATTTTAGAAGGCGAGGAGGAAAAACCGAAAACGCTAAAATAAAATTGGCCTGGTCCTTAAGGTGAAAATGGGCTTGGTCCTTAACCCCTTAAGGACTCATGACGTTCTCATACGTCTTCACTTCAGAGTCCTTAAGGACAATTCAGATCAGCGATGCGCTGCGATTCCGTTCCCCGCCGCTCGCCGGGCGGGGATCGGAGCCGGATGTCTGCTGATTTCATTCAGCAGACATCCCGGCAGTGTGCCGGAGGAGGTCCGGAGGACCTCTTATGGCGGCGATCGCTGCAGGACGCCGTTAAGTATAAACCGGCGTTCTGCAGCGGTTCCGGGTCATCAGGGTCACGTGTGACCCTGTGACCCGGATAAAGATGATGAATGGTGGTGTCATATACACCACCAATCATCATCCTTACTGTACTGGGGGCTGGCATTGTTGCCACCCCGCTCAGTACAGTTGTGATTGGGTGGCCAAAGTGGCCACACCAATCACAGTGTAATGGGAGGGGATGGTGGGGGCTAAGGAGCATGTTGCTCCGTTCTGCCCACCATTCCACTCAGGTCTGGCGAGCAGGACGGAGCCCCGTGCTGCCACCATCCCCTCAGTGTGAAAAAAGTGCCCCTTGCCCCCTTTCTGTGGCCCCTTGGCACAGAAATCCCCCAGGGTTAGCTTTAGATTAGGTAGGGAAAGGTTAGGGTTAAAAAAAAAAGTCCTTTTTTTTTTTGGTGTACCTCAGTGGGTGTCCGTGGGTCCGTAGCACCTTTAGCTGCGTGACCCCGGCCCTGCTGGGTCGCTGCGGTCTGCCGCCAGCCTTTTTTGGGGGGCGCAGATCTTTTTTTTTTTTTTCCTAACCGTGTGTCTCTTAGTCATAAAAGAGCGGTCCGCCACCGTTTGTTAAAGCCCACCCGCCGCTGATCAGTCCCGTAGTACTGATCAGCGTTTTATTTTTTTGTGGTGCTGGCGCTTTTTTTTCGCGTTTTCTAGCATTTTTTTGCACCCATAGGCGGTCCGTGCCACCAGTAGCAGGCGTGTACTGTGTGGCCGTACCGTACCTGTGTGCGCGGCGTGCCTCACCGCTGTCAGTGATTTATCACTGGTCAGCGTTTTTTTTTTTTTTTATTGGTACAGGCACTTTTTCTGTTAACGTGTTTTTTTTTTTTTTTTTTTTTGCACCCATAGGCGGTCCATGCCACCAGTAGCAGGCGTGTACTGTGTGGACGGACCGTACCTGTGTGTGCAGCCTGTCCCACCACTGTCAGTGATTTATCACTGATCAGTGTTTTTTTTTGGGTTCAGGTGGGTGCATTTTTTCGGGGTTAAGCTTTTCTTTTTTTTTTCCGGGTTTTTTGTGTGGGGGTCTGTGTACAAGCCACCAGCCACTGTTCTGGGCTGAGTGGCCGGACCCCCACTGACTTCTGCGCCCCCTGCCGCCACAAGCGCTAATCAGTGCGCACACCACTGATTAGATAAAGCTTTTTCTTGGCGCAGGGCTTTTTTGCGCTAGAAGTCCCCCTTTAAAAAAAAAAAAAAAAAAATCCCCTTTTTATTTTATATTTCGGTTAGGGCTGGTTAGTTTAGTTAGGTTAGGGGGGTAGTCTCGCACCACACCAGACACAGCACATACACAAATAAAGTCCCCCCCCCCCCCCCACACACACACCCGTATCCCCATTAGAGTAGGGAAATGGCCCGCAGAGCGTTTTCTGCCCCTCCCAAAAAAAAATTAATCAAACCCAAAACATCTTTCCCAATACCCCCAATATCTTTTTTTTCTTCCCCCTTAAAAATGGGTCATGGGACACAGAGTCAATAGCATTGGAGGTTTGCAGTTGCATCAAATGCGCAACGCTCTCTCTCCCGCATTTGAGGTAACAGAATAGGGACGGCCCCACACATCCCCTTCCCAGAATGATGATTCAGAGTATAGGGTTTGGGGCGGGCATCATTTTTACTTTTGGCTGTACTCTGGGTCATCATTCTGGGAAAATAATTGGCATATCAGTATTAAAATTGCAATTTTCTTCCCCCCCATAGTACACTTCATCCATTCCTGGAAAATAAATGAAGGGAACACCCGTCTGTTCCAAATCTCCACTTCACCCTATACACCTTCCCTAGGGGGTGTACTGTTTGTAATAGGCTCACATGTGGGTGTTCCTTTCTTGTATTTTCCTCTGAGTGTATGTAACTGTTAGGTCCGTAACAAACATCCGCCTCAAATGCGAAGAGTTCTCGCTGAGCTCTGTCGTATTTCCAGGCGACAATTCGGAGTCACATGTTAGTTGTTCCCAGAAAAATAAAGCAGAGCATAGGTTGAAAATTGCAATTTTCAAAATCTACCCTTCATCCATTCCTGGAAAATAAATTTAGGAAACACCTGTGAGTTCAAAATGTCCTCTTCACCCCTATACCCATTCCTCAGGGTGGGTACTTTCTGTAATGGTGCCACATATGGGTGTTAAATTTTTTTTTTATTTTCCTCGGAATGTATGTAACCGTCAGCTACTGATATGCCATAGGCCACAAATACAAAGTGACCTCTATGACTTCTGAGCCTTGTTGTGCGCCGACCAGCACGTTACCCCATATGTGGATGTATTTTACATCCACATATGGGGTATTTTTTTTCTCAGACAAAATAGTTCTACAAACTTTTGCCCTATTACCCAATGTGAAAATGAAACATTTGGGGTAACACTATCAATATAGTGCAAAAAAATCAAATTTTTCACTTTTACGGCCCACTGTTCAAAAAATCTGTGAGGTGTAAGTACTCACTGTAACACTGTTACGTTCCCCGAGGGGTCTAGTTTAAAAAATGGTATGCCATGTGTGTTTTTTTTGCTGTCCTGGCACCATAGGGGCTTCCTAAATGCGGCATGCCCCCAGAGCAAAATTTGCTTCCAAAAAGCCAAATGTGATTCCTTCTCTTCTGAGACCTGTAGTGCGCCAGCAGAGCACTTTTCACCCCCATGTGGGGTGTTTTCTGAATCAGGAGAAATTGGGCTTCAAATTTTGGGGGGTATTTTCTGCTTTAACCTTTTATAAAAATTTTGGGAAACCAAGCATTTTAGGTAAAAATTTTAAGTTTTTTTTTACATATGCAAAAGTCGTGAAGCCCCTGTGGGGTATTAAGGTTCACTTTACCCCTTGTTACGTTCCCCAAGGGGTCTAGTTTCCAAAATGGTATGCCATGTGTTTTTTTTTTTTTGCTGTCCTGGCACCATAGGAGCTTCCTAAATGCGGCATTCCCCCAGAGCAAAATTTGCTTCCAAAAAGCCAAATGTGACTCCTTCTCTTCTGAGACCTGTAGTGCGCCAGCAGAGCACTTTTCACCCCCATATGGGGTGTTTTCTGAATCGGGAGAAATTGGGCTTCAAATTTTAGGGGATATTTTCTGCTTTAACCCTTTGTAAAAATTAAAAATTTTTGGGAAACCAAGCATTTTGGGTAAAAATTCCAAAAAGCCAAATGGAACTCTTCTGTGCTGAGACTTGTAGAGCGCCAGCAGAGCACTTTTCACCCCCATATGGGGTGTTTTCTGAATCGGGAAAAATTGGGCTTCAAATTTTGGGGGGTATTTTCTGCTATTACCCTTTTGAAAAATGTTTTTTTAGGAAAACAAAAAATTTTTATTATTTTTTTTACATTTGCAAAAGTCATGAAACACCTGTGGGGTATTAATGCTCACTTTATCCCATGTTACATTCACCGAGGGGTCTAGTTTCCAAAATGGTATGCCATGTGTTTGTTTGTTTTTGCTGTTTTGACACCCTAGGGGCTTCCTAAAGGTGACATGCCCCCCAAAAACCATTTCAGAAAAATGTTCTTTCCAAAATCCCCTTGTCGCTCCTTCCCTTCTGAGCCCTCTACTGCGCCCGCCGAACACTTTACATAGACATATGAGGTATGTCCTTACTCGAGAGAAATTGGGCTACAAAAGCAAGTAGAAATTTTCTCCTTTTACCACTTGCAAAAATTCTAAAATTGGGTCTACAAGAACATGCGAGTGTAAATAATGAAGATTGTGAATTTTCTCCTTCACTTTGCTGCTATTCCTGTGAAACACCTAAAGGGTTAAAACACTGACTGAATGTCATTTTGAATACTTTGGTGGGTGTAGTTTTTATGATGGGGTCATTTATGGGGTATTTCTAATATGAAGAGCCTTCAAATCCACTTCAAAACTGAATTGGTCCCTGAAAAATATAGAGTTTGAAAATTTTTTGAAAAATTGGAAAAATGCTGCTGAACTTTGAAGCCCTCTGGTGTCTTCCAAAAGTAAAAACTCATAAATGTTATGATGCAAACATAAAGTAGACATATTGTATATATGAAACAAAAAAAAATGATTTTGAATATCAATTTTCCTTACAATGAGAGAGCTTCAAAGTTAGAAAAAAGCAAAATTTTCATTTTTTTCCATAAAATTTTGGGATTTTTCACCAAGAAAGGATGCAAGTTACCATAAAATTTTACCACTATGTTAAAGTAGAATATGTCACGAAAAAACTATCTCGGAATCAGAATGATAAGTAAAAGCATTCCAGAGTTATTAATGTTTAAAGTGACAGTGGTCAGAATTGCAAAAAATGGCCGAGTCCTTAAGGTGAAAAAGGGCTAAGTCGTTAAGGGGTTAAAGTGACAGTAGTCAGATGTGCAAAAAACGCTCTGGTCCTTAAGTCCAAAATGGGCCTGGCCTTTAAGGGGTTAAACATGGTGTCAAATCATAAACATATTTTGTATTTTAATCTTTAAACTTAAAAAAGAAATCTAATGAAGTATTATGATGTTTCCTTTGCTATACATTTTGAACAACAGGTGGTTTTAAAGCTATGTGCGTAGTGACCCTCTTTTCAGTGTAGAGCGGTCAAATGAAACTGCTTTCTGCTTGTCAGGTAAGGTACAAAGCCTCTGCAGAAGCATTCACAAGAGGATCCCTCCAAGGAACAGCACAGGAATCAAACCGGCGCTCAGACTTCAATTGCAAAAATGTTCTTTATTTCCCGGCATGCTGGGAAATAAAGAACATTTTTGCAATTGAAGTCTGTGATCGCCGGTTTGATTCCTGTGCTGTTCCTTGGAGGGATCCTCTTGTGAGTGCTTTACCTGTGTTGCCAGGAACGGCTGCCTAACTTCACCCGTCGAGGGTCAATTTCCTACAGCCTACACCATAGTTGTACTTGGTCGTAGTACAACTCACTTCGGTGAGCAGTTTTGCTTCTAAACATTATATTGGATTTTTTTTTTCAATTCTTTATTTTCGAATATTGCAATACAACAGAACATACAAGTGTAATATGAAGTGTTGATGTATCATTGTAAAATCCATAAAACAACTCAATCAAGTGAAGTATTGGCAAACATCTACCTATGTTATACATAAAGCAGAAGGTCAGTCATGCCTATAAGCATCTTATAAGTACGAGGTGATGTCACCTAGGAGCCCATTTAATTAGGTGGAACTGTAATAGGAGCATGGTACTGAACATAATAGGGTCAATGAAGATGAGCATAATGTGCCAGAGTACTGAAGGAGAAAAAGAAAAAGGAAGAGGAGAAATGAAAAGGTGAAGGATTTCTCCAAGGTGGGAGGCAGAAGAAAGAGAAAATAGGAAGAGAGAGAGACAAGTGGAGGATAAAGAATAGATACAAGGTTTTTGGTCGTGGGTGAGGAGGTGGAAAGGGGGAAGGGGGGGGAATTGTCCATGGGGTCAGTGGCTAGAACCCTGTTGCGATGTCTGGTGCGAGAGAGGGGGAGCAGTGTCAGCATCACGAAAGCCCAGCCAAGGAGCCCATATACTCCAGTATCTGTCATGGGAGCGATCACTCCAACTGGAGAGCTCCTCCATTCTACACAACTGGGAGACCTTAGAAATCCACTGTTGAACTGTAGGAGGTGTTTCATCTAACCAATGAAGTGGAACTAATGCCTTGGCTGCAGTTAGCAGGTGTGCAATCAGAGATCTCTTTGACAGGGTGCAATCCTTAGTCGATAAGCCCAAGAGAACCACCTCTGGTGAGAGAGGGACATGCCATCCCACAACCTTATCTATGATGAGATTCACTTCACTCCAGTAAGACGTTATCCTGGGGCATGACCACCAGATGTGAGACAGAGAGCCCACGCCCCCATGGCATCTCCAGCACGCAGGGGAGGCACTCAGACCCCAATGATATATTAACTCGGGCGTCCTATACATCTGGCTACTAATTTATAATGACCTTCTTGTAGCTTGACGCACCTAGAGAAGCCATGGGAGCTAGTTAGAATAGATTTCCTCTCTTGGTCCGTGAACCTGCGCCCCAACTCCTCCTCCCAGGACCTCAAGTACAACGGATTAGATGTTTGTCTCTCATCTCTCAAACAGGCATTAAATGTGGAAAATTTTGGCTTACAGTTCGGCGAGAATTGCATCAGCTTATCTATCCAGGTCGGGTTTTCACCAATGACATACACCTTTAGAAATGCAACACACATCTCCCTGAGCATATGAAGATGTAGAAAGTTAAACATTATATTGGATTTAACGTTATCAAACTAGGAGCGCTTTTCCTTTAGTTTTTTGTTTCTGCAGAAGCATGGCATTATAGCTAAAAAAAAGCGGAGCAAGTAACAGGGCTCTATGCTGTCACTTGTGCTTGGCGGTATGAACAAAAATATATCCCACAATATTTTTCTAAGTTACGGCGGTTTCATTGTATTTAACGGTATTTCAGGGGGGTCCTCATTATAGTGTCAGGTGGTCCTCACCATGGTACCAGGGTCTTGGTCAGGCCGTCCGGTAACTCTCCTCCATGTCTCCGCAGTTCTGCTCGATTTTCCCACGCCCGCCCGGAAGTCACGTCCCCGCTGGGAGTTGTGGTACCCCTCCCAGCTCCTCACAGTTAGTTTAGTGTGGCTCGGACTACACTTCCCAGAGACACTGTGTGGAGTTGGTTGCTATGGAAACAGTATTGCGGTATGTGAAAAATTCATATTGTAAAGAAAAAAACACACCGGTATTCAGTATGAATCGGTGTACTGCCCAGCACTATACCACATACTTTATTATTTAATTTTTTACATTATTTTAGTAAAAAAAAAATGGGAAAGGGGGGATTTTAGCTTTTATTAAGGAAGAGGTAAATGGGAGGGAGTTTAAAAAAAAAATGTTTTAACACTTTTATTACACTTTTTTACTTTTTGTTATAGCTCCCATAGGGTTTGTGCATACTGCAGAGCATTGCACCCTAGGGTCTGTAGAAGACCCTACGGTGAAATGCTCTGCAGTCTGCACATTACCTCCATGTGTGTATGTACATTCCTATACAGGTGGGGGAAAGTGCAGAGCATTTCACCCTTGTCTGAAGTACAGACTACGGTGCAATGCTCTGCATGTACCCCCACCTGTATAGAAATTTACACACACACACTGCTATACACATGCAGAGCATTGCACCCTAAGGTCTGTAAAAGACACTAGGGTGCAATGCTCTGTCTGCAGTCTTCTCTGCACATACCCCCATGTGTATAGCAGAGCAGACTGCAGACGCAGATGGAAAGATCACACTGGGAGGATCGCTGACCGCCGGTGTCGAAGCATAGCGCACAGCCAGTGTGCTCTAGAAGATTTTAATTTTTACCTACTGAAAGGGGCCCGGGCGCCGGCATTGGCAGCTGAAGATGGCAGGGCAGGCTGAGCGGGGGAAGGAATGGCGGCACTATGGCAGTGGGAGGAGACAATTAGGAGGAGCAGCAGCCCCACCCTGGTGAGTGATTGGTGAATGTAATCGGACTGTGGGCTGCCACTGAGTCTGCTGCTGGTGCTGCTGCCAAGTCTAAGGCTGCTGCGAGATTTGTGGGACCCGCAGGCATAGTGCCTGACTTCCCGCGCCTGCAGCAGCCTCCTGATCCGTATTGCGGTATATGAAAAATTCTTATCGTAAAGAAAGACAAAAAACGATATTCGGTATGATTTTACTCTGAGCCTGTTCCCAGGAGCAGAAGTGGGAAAAATATTTTCTATGCTAGAATCTATGCAGTTACTTTAACACCACAGCTATTAATAGCCTTTTAGATCTTTGTTGTATGGAAATAATTAATGACATAACCAATTTAACTTCAATAATTAACAGTCTATAATAAGAAAGCACTAAATACTCTCTCGAGGGACTACACCCTTAGGTTTTGGAATTATCCTATCTGCTGTAATAAAGGGTGTTCACTGTGCTTTTAATGTGTTATCATCCAGCTATTATTTGCCAATAGTTTCTGTGAGATGATATTTCTTTAATGTCCCTCTTTATTACAGTGCAATAGTTCATGGTTGTATCATGTCTATAATTGGAAGTCTCTGGTGTGCCATGCAATGTGTCACAATATGCTGTTTGTTTGTACAGATCTTAGGCTACATTCACACTGCCGGTTGTCTCTGTCAGTGTGGAGCCCGTTATTTTAGGATCAAGAATAGCCAGAGAAAAATATAGTGCTTGCACTGTCTTTTTCTTTTTGACTATTCTCTCCGAAAATAATGGCGCTCGAAGGACCCCATTGACTATAATGGGGTCCATCGGGACCCGTTATTGGCCGTTATGACCCATCAAAATTACGCCCGTCAAACTGCAAAAAAAAAGTGAGTTTGACGACTGTATTTGACTGGACATACCGGCAGTGTGAAAGGGCCTCACGGTAAATTTCATGATGTCCAAACAATAGATGTCTGTGATCTGATGATATCATTACAGCCTAAGAGAGTAATGGTAAATGCACTGGTAAAACATTCAGTGAAGTCATGTTGGGGTGTAACTTGTGTCCAGTGCCTTAGATATTGGTGAATAAATGTTCTGTTTTGTCCCAACATGTAGTGTGAATGTGTAGCCTAATTGTATTTGTCTTCTGATCTTTGCCAATTCTATTCTTAAATGACTGGAGCTGTTATGTGTTATTGATTACCAAATAAATACCTCTCTGTCATCAGGGGCAAATGGGGCAACTTCTATGAACCCCTATGAATCAGCTAGTACTTTTTAGTGACTCCTAAACAATTCTTCTGTCTACATGTTTCATTTGTTTTGGTTTATTCTATTGGAAACTTTTTATGGATTGCTTCCTCCTTATTCTGTGAATGTCATATACGGCTTCATGTCACAATTTGCTATAACAAGAGCTCCAAGTTGCCCACAGAGGAAATAGTGATGTGGCCCTTGTCTCGCCTATAAATGTCTCTACCAGCTAAGAAAAGAGTCCCTTCATTCTAAGCAGTTATCCATATGGAAATATGTAATCATGTAGTTTATGACTTGGTTGGTTAATCTGACTAAATAACAGGTGGGGTCGGTTACAATGTCATTTAACTTAAGAACCAACGCCAGGTTAAGGCTGGGTTCACACCATGTTTTTGCAATACAGTTCCCGTATACGTTTTCAATTTGAAAACCGTATGGAACCATATTGAAACCCAAATGCATTGACTCTCCATTTAAAACTGTATACCAAAAGATGCATCAGGTTGTGTCCATTTTGCATCCTGTAGGGTTTAGTCAGTTTTTTTCCCATACTCAAAACCGTAGCCTACCATTATTTTTGGGCTGGGTGAAAAACCGTATTGAAACTTAAATGTTTTTTTGTAACATGGGAGCCAATGGGAACCGTACAGAACCGTATCTGCGTACGGTTCCACCCGGTTTTCACCATATGCTTTTTGACTTTTCACAGTTTTTTTTTCTTAGAATTTCAATCAAATAAGTGAAACTTTATTCATAATGGAATGAAAAGTTAAAAACGTATACGTTTTGTTTCTTAAAAAACAGATGCAACTGGACATCATTCTTCAAACCGTATATGGTTTTTAACCGTATACGGATTAAAATTTGCACACGCATTTTGATACAGTTTAGTCAGGTTTTGAGGAATCAGTTTTTTTTTTAATCAAAAACCTGATACGGGAACTGTAATGCAAAAACGTGGTTTGAAACCAGACTAAGTTTCTCTACACTGCACTGCCATAGCATTCTTACTATATTTATCATTGTACTGTTTTTTGGAAGTTGGAAAGTAACAAATTCAGTCCCGGGTAGTGTCAGTTTCTTGAATTTGGAACATTCAGTTCAATAGATATTTTCTGATATTTTATGCTGTTGCTTTAATGGAATTATTAGATTGTTAATAGTAAAAAGGGTTACCTTCCAGTCTGTGACCATGCAGTTTGCAGGACAGATCGGTGCACATTCTGTTTATGAGTACTTACATATCAGCATGAAAAGTGGAGCAGAGACATTGACCTGTTCATACTGGCCATGTGTCCGTCTGGACAACCAGTGCATGCGTAGTATGAGTCTATGGAGGGCCACCCATTTCTTCCCTCTTGCTTCTGATGTTTGGGTATGCTGCCCTGCAGTGCATGCTGGGTGTAGTATACATTATGTCCTCAGAAGATGGAAAAAAACTGTGGCTGTTCAGGGAAACAGTGTTAAAGGAGATATCAAGTGCTGAAAAACTTATTCCCTATCCTAAGTATAGGGGATAAGTTTCAGATCGCGGGGGGTCCGACCGCTGGGGCCCCCCGCGATGTCATGTACGTGGCATTCGGCAATCTCTGGCTCTGCCACAGCGCTGTATTGAGGGGGCGTGTCAGCCGCCGCTTCGTGCGGTGGTCGACACCCGCTATTTGGCCAGCGAGCCGGGGCCCCATACAGGAGATCGCGGGGGCCCCAGCAGTCGGACCCCCCGCAATCTGAAACTTATCCTCTATCCTGAGGATAGGGCATAAGTTTTTCAGCACTGGACTACCCCTTTAAATGGGCACTTTCATTAAAACTAATTTTTGCTATTGCACTCTCTTATGGTAAATAAAAAATATTTCTAATATACTTTGTTTAAAAAAAAATGAAGTTTTCTATGTTTTATTTGTGCTTAAAAAAAGCTCAAGAGCATATTTTCCCCCATCTCATACACAGACTTTGGACCGAAGCCCAAACACAGGAAGTGCAGCCTGGAGTGCTGAGGGTGTGTGTCCAACCAACAGCATTTGGCAGTTAAGTGTGAGAGGAGCTATGATTTGGATGAGGCTTGACACACCCCCCTCAGCACTCTAGGCTGCACTTCCTGTGTTTGGGCTTCGGTCCAAAGTCTGTGTATGAGATGGGGGAGAATGTGCTCTTGAGCTTTTTTAAGCACAAATAAAACATAGAAAACTTCATTTTTTTTAAACAAAGTATATTGGAAATATTTTTTATTTACCATAAGGAGTGCAATAGCAAAAAAAATTTAAGGAACCAACAACATTTCCCTCATGAAAATCCACTTGTCCTGGTACACAAAATAATTTCAACCAAAATAGTACATAAATAAGGTCTTTATTAGTTTATTTATTTCGTTTTTGTACTTTTGTTTTTTCCTCCTCGTCCTATAATAGCCATAACTCTTATTTTTCAATCTACAGACCCACATGAAGGTTTTTTTTTTTTTTTGTAGGACCAATTTCACTTTGTAATTACACCTTCTATTTTTCCATAATTTATGCTCTGAAACAAAAAATATATATATTTGTGAGGTGAAATTGAAAAAATAAATAAATGCAATTTAGCAAATTTGGGGTTTTTCTTTTTTACTCCATTGGAATAAAAAAGAAAACCCCCAAATTTGCTAAATTGCATTTAAATTGCATTTATTTATTTTTATTTTCACCTTCTGGTTAAACTTGTTATTTTGATACTTTTGGTTGACCTGATTACAGCAATACCAAATTAGTTTAGTTTCTGTCATGTTTTACTAATTTAAAAAAAAATTCAAAACTTTTACATAAAAAAAATGATTACCCCTATAACATTTAAATTTTTCCGTATACCGCGCTGTATGTGGGACAATTTTTGGTGCCATAATCTGCTCTTTATATTGGATATTGGTACCATTTTGTATTGATCGGACTTTTTGAACTCTTTTTCTTTATTTTTTCTGGAACATGTTGTTAAAAAAAAAACGCAATTCTGTGATTTGGTATATTTTTTACGTTAACGCCATTGACCACGCGGGATATACAATGTTATTTTTTCATATTTCGGACAATTACACACGTGCCAATATCAAATTCATTTATTTTTATTATGTTTACATATTTTTTATTTGGAATATGCCTTCCAGCTACATCCACAGTGCCCCCCCCCCCCCCCCCCCCCCCCGTGATTGCACTCTGGGGGGTGGGGGGGAGAGACGATACACCCCACCAGGAATGGTTGAAAGGTCCCTTAAGCGGAAATCTAAAGGGTTAATAGCCGGCTGCGCATGCCTGCTATTAGCTGTGGACTCCAGCTACTGAAATCAGCTGGGGACCACCAGGTATGGAGCGGGCTTAAGTCAGGCGCACGCTCCATACATCCTGAGCACTGGCGTAATAAAATCAGGGGGAAGTCGGTCCAGCCCTGTTTGCCCGAAGCAGGGCTAAATGAATGAAAAATGTACCTGCCCGGCGCCCAGAACCGCATGTCCTAGGCGTCGAGCAATAGGATCTACACATCCCTGTTTAGCTGCTGCTTGTTCAGTCAACATCTGTCTGTCCCTATCATTTTATACACGTTTGCTTGGCCCAATTGTTCATGTGTTGTGAATGGGGAGAAAGTCACTGCCAGACACTTCTGGCAGCAGATTATGTACTTAAGAACAAAATATGCCCAACCCTTCTCATCTAGACATCTGCCATCATGGGAGAGTTAGAGGGAGGGAGGAAGGCGCCTCATGTGCGGGATCAGCAGGTCTTGTTAGTGGGGGAAGGGGAAGGTAATTCCCAAGCCGCTTACCAGAGTTGGTTGTGCGCCCACACACAACAAGGTAAAGCATAGAATGAATATAGGTATTGGTCCGCTGCAGCCCTCCTGGGCAGAAGTAGAATCAAAACAGAATGACCGTAAATTCAGGAGTTAGTCTGGCGCAGAGAGGAACCATCATGGAGCCAGATAAAATCAATGGATTTATTAGATGCAACGCGTTTCGCTGCGCATGTGCAGCTTCATCAGGCAAGGTCTGATGAATGCCTGATGAAGCTGCGCATGCGCAGCGAAACGCGTTGCATCTAATCCATTGATTTTATGTGGCTCCCTGATGGTTCCTCTCTGCGCCGGACTAACTCCTGAATTTACGGTCATTCTGTTTTGATCATGGGAGAGATGGGAGGCCCCTGTACTAATCAGATGGTTGGTTGGTTCAACCAACACATATGTCACAGGTATAACCATAGGTATTTTATGTATCGTGACCTATTGTCTATTAGAGTACCATCCCAGGTTTGGATGCCATCTTTGAAGTGCTGTTTTCTGTTTTGATGCCAGCTACATCATATTTTTTAACCTTTTTGTTGCTTTAGGCAGATTGTGGAGTACTAGGCACATGATTAATGGGATTTTCCTGCAGTTCAGAATGTTCATAACAGAGCTGTGTTTGTTGTTTCCTCTAGAAGAAGTGCCACGTTCAGAATTGTTCTGTGACCTTTACAGGCAGCTGTGAGTGGACTGAAGTTATGCCACCAAAAATTCTGCTTTGTAAATAATCCATGGTTATAAATGTTTATCTCTGAGAACCTGTTCTTCTTGTAACCAGAGCTGATCCTATGATAGGGGAAGTTATTCATTTATCTTATCATAATGACCTTGTGGAAAGCACAACTCTTTGGTGACCTCATACCCCTCAGTGCTTAAACAATGTTAAGTGTGTCATAACCTCATACACCATTATTTCTCTATTTTACCCTACACAGTACGTTCACTTCTGTTAGCTTCATACCACAAAACAGAACGTTATAACAACAACCACTCAAATATATCTAACATGTTAATACACTGGAAAATATTTTTATATGCCATTCTATTAACAAAGAATTTTCCTAGAGAATAAGTTAGGTCCCATACTCTGGATCCTCTTCTCTCTGAGTGAAGAGCGGTTTCATAGTGTCTCTGTCTGTGGAGAACCAGTCCTGCCCTGCATATGACATACACTCTATTGTGTAATGCTTATTTTACATTATGGCACTGCAGGGAAATTTTATACCTACTATCAGGTTTCCCTCACAGAGTACTGCTGATGGCTAGGACTCCTACAGAACGAGGATTCTTTTCAGATCAAGTTATTGTCAAGGAACCATTCTAAAAGTAGATAAAAAACCTTCTTCAAATACTGTATATACTTTTGCTACAATTTATGTATACTTTCTGAGTAAAAAATGAAGCAGGACTGAAAAGTCTTGATGAAAAGAAATAAATCTGTTTTATGTCCTTCAGGACTGGGACAACTTTATAAATCGGGCCTGTCCCAATGTATGTTGTGAAAACTTCGGAATGCTTTAAAGGGGTTATCCAAGAAAAACCTTTATATATCAACTGGCTCCAGAAAATTAAACAGATTTGTAAATTACCTCTATTAATTATTTTGTAATTACTTCTATTAATTATTTTAAACACAAAACATAGAAAGCAACATTTTTTTTAAACAAAGTACATTAGAATGTATTTACCATAAGGAGTGCAATAGCAAAAAAAAAAAAAAAAATGGAGTGCCCATTTAAAAATAATAATTTTTTATTTTTTATTTTTTTTTTAATCAATTTTCCACGCAAACACAGGCCTCTGACACAAAAGAACACCTAGAGTATTTTGAGTATTTGAGATATTTTGTAGGCATCATATCAAGATGGCTAGGCATTGGGGTGCCAAAGTAATTTTGGGCGCTAATTTGAGATTTTCATTAGTACCATCTTGTGTTACATGTGACAGTCTGATCACTTCTTCTATTCCTAAATTTTATGAGGTAGTATGAATAAAAAAAATTCTGCCTTTTTTTTTTATTAGCTCAATTGTTTAATTTAATTGTTTTAATTAGTTTAAGAAAGTTCTCCTTACAGTAGAAAAGGACATGTAAACCTTACTCTGCAGGTCAGCATGATGACGGCAGTACCTAATTGGCATACTTGTTTATGGTTTATTACATTTCTATCCTAACTTTTTTTTTTTTTTTCACCAATGGAGCTGTGTGAAAACTTGCTTTTTGATGGAATTTTTTTGTTTAATCCCTTAACTGTTTAACCCCTTAAGGACCAGGCCATTTTACACCTTAAGGACCAGAGCGTTTTTTGCAATTCTGACCACTGTCACTTTAAACATTGATAACTCTGGAATGCTTTTAGTTATCATTCTGATTCCGAGATTGTTTTTTCGTGACATATTCTACTTTAACTTAGTGGTAAAATTTTATGGTAACTTGCCATAAAATTGCCGTGAAAAATCCCAAAATTTGATGAAAAAAATGAAAATTTTGCATTTTTCTAACTTTGAAGCTCTCTGCTTGTAAGGAAAATGGATATTCAAAATAAAACATTTTTGGGTTCACATATACAATATGTCTACTTTATGATTTTTTACTTTTGGAAGACACCAGAGAGCTTCAAAGTTCAGCAGTAATTTGGAAATTTTTCACAAAATTTTCAAACTCGCTATTTTTCATGGACCAGTTCAGGTTTGAAGTGGATTTGAAGGGTCTTCATATTAGAAATACCCCATAAATGACCCCATTATAAAAACTACACCCCCCAAAGTATTCAAAATGACATTCAATAAGTGTATTAACCCTTTAGGTGTTTCACAGGAATAGCAGAAAAGTGAAGGAGAAAATTCACAATCTTCATTTTTTACACTCGCATGTTCTTGTAGACCCAATTTTTGAATTTTTGCAAGGGGTAAAAAGGAGAAAATTTTTACTTGTATTTGAAACCCAATTTCTCTCGAGTAAGCACATACCTCATATGTCTATGTTAATTGTTCGGCGGGCGCAGTAGAGGGCTCAGAAGGGAAGGAGCGTCAAATGGTTTTTGGGGGGCATGTCACCTTTAGGAAGCCCCTATGGTGCCAGGACAGCAAAAAAAAAACACATGGCATACCATTTTGGAAACTAGACCCCTCAGGGAACGTAACAAGGGGTAAAGTGAACCTTAATACCCCACAGGTGATTCACGACTTTTGCATATGTAAAAAAAAAAAAAAATGTTTTACCTAAAATGCTTGGTTTCCAAAAAATGTTCCATTTTTAAAAAGGATAATAGCAGAAAATACCCCCCAAAATTTGAAGCCCAATTTCTCCCGATTCAGAAAACACCCCATATGGGGGTGAGAAGTGCTCTGCTGGCGCACTACAGGTCTCAGAAGAGAAGGAGTCACATTTGGCTTTTTGAAAGCAAATTTTGCTCTGGGGGCATGCCGCATTTAGGAAGCCCCTATGGTGCCAGAACAGCAAAAAAAAAAAACACATGGCATACCATTTTGGAAACTAGACCCCTCGGGGAATGTAACAAGGGGTAATGTGAACCTTAATACCCTACAGGTGTTTCACGACTTTTGCATATGTAAAAAAAACATTTTTTTTTACCTAAAATGCTTGGTTTCCCAAAATTTTTACATTTTTTAAAAGGGTAATAGCAGAAAATACCCCCCAAAATTTGAAGCTCAATTTCTCCCGATTCAGAAAACACCCCACATGGGGGTGAGAAGTGCTCTGCTGGCGCACTACAGGTCTCAGAAGAGAAGGAGTCACATTTGGCTTTTTGAAAGCAAATTTTGCTCTGGGGGCATGCCGCATTTAGGAAGCCCCTATGGTGCCAGGACAGCAAAAAAAAAAAAACACATGGCATACCATTTTGGAAACTAGACCCCTCGGGGAATGTAACAAGGGGTAATGTGAACCTTAATACCCCACAGGTGATTCACAACTTTTGCATATGTAAAAAAAAATAAAATTTTTTTTACCTAAAATGTTGGTTTCCCAAAAATTTAAGATTTTTAAAAAGGGTAATAGCAGAAAATACCCCCCATAATTTGTAACACAATTTCTCCCGAGTACGGCGATACCCCATATGTGGCCCTGAACTGTTGCCTTGAAATACGACAGGGCTCCAAAGTGAGAGCGCCATGCGCATTTGAGGCCTGAATTAGGGACTTGCATAGGGGTGGACATAGGGGTATTCTACGCCAGTGATTCCCAAATAGGGTGCCTCCAGCTGTTGTGAAAGTCCCAGCATGCCTGGACAGTCAGTGGCTGTCTGGTAATACTGGGAGTAGTTGTTTTGCAACAGCTGGAGGCTCCGTTTTGGAAACAGTGGCGTACCAGACGTTTTTCATTTTTATTGGGGAGGGGAGGGGGGCTGTGTAGGGGTATGTGTATATGTAGTGTTTTTTACTTTTTATTTTATTTTGTGTTAGTGTAGTGTAGTGTTTTTAGGGTACAGTCACACGGGCGGGGGTTCACAGTAGTTTCTCGCTGGCAGTTTGAGCAGCGGCAGAAAATTTGCCTCAGCTCAAACTTGCAGCCGGATACTTACTGTAATCCTCCGCCCATGTGAGTGTACCCTGTACATTCACATTGGGTGGGGGGAACATCCAGCTGTTGCAAAACTACAACTCCCAGCATGTAGGGTCTATAAGTGCATGCTGGGAGTTGTAGTTTTGCAACAGCTGGAGGCTCTGTTTTGGAAACGGTGGCGTACCAGACGTTTTTCATTTTTATTGTAGGGGTATGTGTATATGTAGTGTTTTTTTACTTTTTATTTTATTTTGTGTTAGTGTAGTGTAGTGTTTTTAGGGTACAGTCACATGGGCGGGGGGTTCACAGTAGTTTCTCGCTGGCAGCTTGAGCTGCAGCAGAAAATTTGCTGCAGCTCAAACTTGCAGCCGGATACTTACTGTAATCCTCCGCCCATGTGAGTGTACCCTGTACATTCACATTGGGGGGGGGGGGAACATCTGTTGCAAAACTACAACTCCCAGCATGTACGGTCTATCAGTGCATGCTGGGAGTTGTAGTTTTGCAACAGCTGGAGACACACAGGTTGTGAAACACCGAGTTTGGCAACAAACTCAGTGTTTTGCAACCAGTGTGCCTTCAGCTGTTGCAAAAGCTACAACCCCCAGCATGTACGGACAGCGGAAGGGCATGCTGGGTGTTGTAGTTATGCAACAGCGGGAGGCATACTACTTTGGCTGGGGATGCTGGGGATTGTAGTTATGCAACAGCTGGAGACACACTGGTTTGCTACTTAACTCAGTGTGCCTTCAGCTGTTGCAAAACTACAACTCTCAGCAGTCACCGACAGCCAATGGGCATGCTGGGAGTTGTAGTTATGCAACCAGCAGATGCACCACTACAACTCCCAGCATGCACTTTAGCTGTTTGTGCAAGCTGGGAGTTGTAGTTATACAACAGCTGAAGGTACACTTTTCCATAGAAAAAATGTGCCTCCAGCTGTTGCAAAACCATAAGTCCCAGCATGCCCATAAGTGCATGCTGGGAGTTGTGGTGGTCTGCCTCCTCCTGTTGCATAACTACAGCTCCCAGCATGCCCTTTTTGCATGCTGGGAGCTGTTGCTAAGCAACAGCAGGAGGCTGTCACTCACCTCCTGCTGCTGCTTGATCGCCGCACAGGTCAGTCCTGCCGCCGCCGCTGTCGTCGCTCCTGGGGCCCCGATCCCAACATTAACGCCGGGGATCGGGGTCCCCAGCGCCAGGGGTGCACGTCCCGCACCCGCTCACGTCCTCCGGAAGAGGGGCGGTGCGGGAGTGACACCCGCAGCAGACGCCCTGATTGGTCGGCCGGATTACCGGCCGACGAATCAGGGCGATCGTGAGGTGGCACCAGTGCCACCTCACCCCTGCAGGCTCTGGGTGTTCGGGGCCGTCTCTGACGGCCCCGATCAGCCAGTAATTCCGGGTCACCGGGTCACTGGAGACCCGATTGACCCGGAATCGCCGCAGATCGCCGGACTGAATTGTCCAGCGATCTGCGGCCATCGCCGACATGGGGGGACATAATGACCCCCCTGGGCGATATGCCGCGATGCCTGCTGAACGATTTCAGCAGGCATCGGGCACCGGCTCCCCTCCGGCTAGCGGCGGGGGCCGGGAAGGGACAGGACGTACTCCTACGTCCTCGGTCCTTAAGGACTCGGAAACGGGGGCGTAGGAGTACGTCCATTGTCCTTAAGGGGTTAAGGACACAGACCATTTTGTTCTTACATACACAGCCAATTTTATTTTTGAATTTTGTTTATCCTCCTTGCCTTCTAAAAATTTTTTTTATATTTTCATCCACAGACCCATGTGAGGGCTTGTTTTTTGCGCGACCAATTTGTCCTTTGTAATGACATCACTTATTTTACCATAAAATGTATGGCACAATCAAAAAAATATTATTTGTGTGGGGAAATGTAAAAGAAAAACATATTTTTTCACATTTTGGAAGGTCTCGTTTTCTCGCTGTTCACTTTACAGTGAACATGACATGTTTTCTTTATTCTGTGGGTTAATATTAGGGGTGTGAATCGCCAAGAATTTGGCGATTCGATTCGAATCGCGATACCAGTGCGGTGATTCGATATATCGCGATACCGTCTAGGTGACGATACATCGCGATATATCGCCCACCTGGGAGCATTCATAGATCCCAATAGACGCCGCTGTCAGCTTTGACAGCGGCGATCTAGTACTCCGGTGCTCACTTTTTTTTATGTTATCCCGTCCGGGCTGCAAAATAAAATAAAACGCACTTTATCTTACCTGCCAACGAGCCCGCGGAGCTCCGGTACAGTCCGGTACAGGTGTTCGGTCCCCGGGCTGTATTCTTCTTACTTCCTGTTAGTCCGGCACGTCACATGGAGCTTCAGCCTATCACCAGCGGAGGCGGGACATCGCTGCGGCTGGTGATAGGCTGAAGCTCCATGTGACGTGCCGGACTAACAGGAAGTAAGAAGAATACAGCCCGGGGACCGAACACCTGTACCGGACTGTACCGGAGCTCCGGGGGCTCGTTGGCAGGTAAGAAAAGTGCGTTTTATTAAAAATTCCACATCCCTAAAAGAATCGATTCAAAAATATTTTGAATCGATTCTGTATCGGCAAATGAAAAATCGCGATTATCGCGAGAATCGATTTTTTCTTACATCCCTAGTTAATATGATAAAAATTATATCCATGATTACATACTTTCCTATTATTGTACTGCTTTAAAAAAAAATCTAAAACTTTTTAAACAAAATTACTATGTTTAAAATCACTCTATTTTGACAACCAATAACTTTCAAAATTTTCTGTAATCAACTGTTGCCATAAAGTTAAACAGATTTGTAAATTACTCAAATAAAGAGAGACCCGGCACCCCCTCTGTAAGCACTAGGATAAAGCTATATATACGGTTTCCCTGTATCCTCCCTTGCAACTGCTGGAGGGACTTCAGTGGTGCTCTACATCAAGGCAAGTCCAATCAATGTATAGGTAGCAGAGAAATAGGAAAACGGAGCAACTCACCACACCGACCCAGGTATTCTTTGCAAGTGGTTTCTTTATTCCATGTCTTCAAACATAGGAAACAAGCAGGGAAGAGTGAACATGAGACGCGGGGGTATCTTCTCGGTGACGGGACCGTTTGGCGCTGAGGCGCTTCGTCAGACCGGGATAATGAGGTAACGGGAAGGGGTGTGCTTTAAAACAGGTAAGGCCCAGTGACGCTGCAGGTAAACTGCAGGTCATTGGTTCCTTGCTCAGGTACAAAAACATATTACAAAATTTGTACAAACATTAAAAGCAGCTTCCTAACATGCGAATAAATAATGCAATATAATAACATCTTATAATAGCGCACCATATTCCTGTTTCTCATTGAGCCCTAGCGGGCCAGTGGCATCCGTCCGGATAATCCATCTGGCCTCGCTTTTCAGGAGTTGTTGGTGTCTATTCATACTCAACATGTTCTATCCCTGCAAATTTGATATCATCAGGATTATTATAATGATATGTGCGCATGTGGACGATCAAGCGGGGGCCCCAGTAGATAATGACTTAAGATGCTCTCTAACTCTGTGGTAAAGGGGCCGAACAGTCTTCCCCACATAAAAGCGCCCACATGTGCAGATTAAACAATAGACTACATAACTTGTCTTACAGGTAAAAAATTGTTTTAGCTGAATATCACATTACCCTTCAAATTATTTCTGCATTGTTTGCAGGAGCCGCAAGAAAAGTTACCTACAGGTCTAGAATCTGTTAGCCAATTTGTATTAGGTTTTTTACTCTTTTTTTTTTTTCTTTTTCAGTATTAAATAATGGGTTAAATTTCGGGTTGCAGGAACAATTTGAATATTGTGAATTTGAGGAGTATATGGCTAAATCCATTCGCAGATAATTATTTTCATTGCAGAATAAAAGTGGTAAAAAAACATATAACATTAGAAAAAAAGAGGGGGAGGCACAATGTATGATAGATCCATCAGTAATCTCAGGACATTCAGCACAAGACGAAAATGTTATACATACTTTGCTATCACTAACTGAGGAAAACAAAGAGGTAGGTGGTAATGACATGGGAGAGGGAGACCCCTTTCGGGGGTGAAACCCCTCCCATTTCACTCCACCAGTGTTTCCAGGTAGCTCTGTGGATCTTTTTCACAGAGCAGTGTGCCAAGATGTCAAATCTCTGATATATCCCCCGATTAAACATAACATCTCCAAAAAAGAGAGAGAAGCCCTAAATATGTTTGCTGAAAGAGAGGACATAGTTCTGTCCCGAGCCGTCAAAGGGGGCTCTGTTGCCCTCTGGTTCTAAAAAGATTATTATTCCGAGGCTGAGTTGAAGCTTGGAAACATAACAGTTTATGAAAAGCTAAAGAGTGATCCCACTCGTAAAATCATGGATAACCTGCGCACCCTACTACACAAATTTGTTAACCTCAATGTTCTAACAGAAAAGACAGCAGAAAAACTTTTACCAGAAACTCCATCTAAACCCAAATGGTATATTCTACATTAAACCCATAAAGCTGTAACCCCCCCCCCGTCCGTCCGATAGTAGCCGGAATAGGATCTCCCACTTCATACTTGTCTGGTTATATAGATTGGCTCATATCTCCACTCCTCCCCCATATTCCATCATACCTAAAAGATACTGGGGAACTCATCTCAGCATTGGAGACCTTTCATTGGCAAGAGACCTATACCTTGGCATCAATTGACGTAGAGAGCCTGTACACCCGCATTCCACAGGGTGCGGGTGTGCAGGCTCTCCGTCAGTTCCTGGCCATTTCCGATAAATCCTTAGCCCTTATAGATTTTGTTACAGAAGATACTTTATTTATTTTAAATAATAATTGCTTCCAATATGGAGAACAGTGGTATAAACAAAGGCTTGGGACAACCATGGGTACGCCCATCTTTTGTTCCTTTGCGAACATATATCTTGCCATCTTGGAATCAAGATATGTGTTCACAATCAATAACCCCTATGTGAAATACTTTCAACTTTTTCTTTGTTTTGTTGACGATATTTTTGTAGTATGGGATGGGACAGAGGCACAGTTTGATTCATTCGTTCATCACCTCAATCATGAAAATGATATGAACATGATATTTACATATACTTTTGGTAATCAGTCCCTTGGGTTCCTGGATGTACAGATAGACATTATTGATAATTGTATTATCACATCAGGATTCAGGAAAGCTACATCCAGGAACTCAATACTACATTATGCCTCTTCCCATCCCATACATGCAAAGAATGCAATTCCAAAAAGCCAATTTATAAGACTTAAGAGAATTAACAATAACTCAGAAAAATATATGGAACAAGCAGATGCTCTACAGGACAGACTATTGAGAAGAGGATATCCAAAGAAAGTACTTAAAGATGCTAGACAGACTGTAGATCAAATCCCTAGACATACACTTATTAATCCACACAAAAACAAAAATGATAATAATATTTCATATTACTTTCAAGAATACTAATATGAAAGAGAGGATCAAGAAATCAATCCGCAAACATTGGTACATGTTACAGCAAGATGAGGACCTTCAATCTATAACAACATTAAATCCAATAGTTACACATCGTAAAAATACAACTATTCAGGATTTTTATAAGAAAAAGAGTAAAAAACCTAATACAAATTGGCTAACAGATTCTAGACCTGTAGGTAACTTTTCTTGCGGCTCCTGCAAACAATGCAGAAATAATTTGAAGGGTAATGTGATAAAGTTGGGTGGATGTGATATTCAGCTAAAACAATGTTTTACCTGTAAGACAAGTTATGTAGTCTATTGTTTAATCTGCACATGTGGGCGCTTTTATGTGGGGAAGACTATTCAGCCCCTTTACCACAGAGTTAGAGAGCATCTTAAGTCATTATCTACTGGAGTAGGGGCACCCCGCTTGATAGCCCCACATGCGCACATATCATAATAATAATCCGGATGATATCAAATTTGCAGGGATAGAACGTGTTGAGAATGCCCCCAGAGGTATGAATAGACACCAACAACTCCTGAAAAGCGAGGCCAGATGGATTATCCGGACGGATGCCACTGGCCCGCTAGGGCTCAATGAGAAACAGGAATATGGTGCGCTATTATAAGATGTTATTATATTGCATTATTTATTCGCATGTTAGGAAGCTGCTTTTAATGTTTGTACAACAAATTTTGTAATGTTTTTGTACATGAGGAAGGAACCAATGACCTGCAGTTTACCTGCAGCGTCACTGGGCCTTACCTGTTTTAAAGCACACCCTTCCCGTGACCTCACTATCCCGGTCTGACGAAGCGCCTCGGCACCAAACGGTCCCGTCACCGAGAGGATACCCCCGCGTCCCACGTTCACTCTTCCCTGCTTGTTTCCTATGTTTGAAGACATGGAATAAAGAAACCACTTGCAAAGAATACCTGGGTCGGTGTGGTGAGTTGCTCCGTTTTCCTATTTCTCTGCTACTTATACATAGATTTGTAAATTACTTCTATTTAGAAATCTTAAAGGGGTATTCCAGGAATTTTTTTTACTTGATGCAACAGGGGCTGTAAAGTTAGTGTAGTTCATAATATAGTGTCTGTACCTGTGTGTGACTGTTTTCTCACAATTCTGATGTGATGTGATGTGTTGTCTCAGATTTTTCCCAGGTTGCAATGCGGCCGAGACCTTACTCACTAGTCAGCTGATGACAGGGAGCATGTCTGCTTTAATGGGTGGAGCGATCGCTTGGTGGGAGAGAGATCAATCTGCAACTAATCCAACAGCTTGTAGGCACCCTGATTGAAAACCACAGGTCTTTTGTTTCAATGGGTGGGGTGGCTGATGTGTGGGAGGGAGAAAAATGGAATTGTGGAATTTGTAGTCAAAAAAACGAAAGTCAAACAGGAAATACCATTTCACAAAAAGCTAGCCACAGTGTTATGGTAATCCCACAACATAGCAATTTAGCCACAAGACAAGCGCAGATCCTTCCTAAGCATGTCCATTACTGCCTGCCAGGTACGTACTAAAATCACCTCATGGTGGATAACCCCTTTAATCCTTCCAGTACTTATACTGCAGAGGAAGTTCTTTTACTTTTGAATTTCTTATCTGTCTGACCACAGTGGTCTCTGCTGACACTTCTGTCCATGTCAACAACTGTCTAGAGCAGGAACAAATCCCCATAGCAAATCTATCCTACTCTGGACAGTTCTTGACATGGACAGAGGTGTCAGCAGAGAGCACTGTGGTCAGACAGAAAAAAAAATCAAAAAGAAAAGAACGAACTGTTTATAGCAGTATAGCAGCTGATAAGTACTGGAAGGCTTGAGATTTTTAAGTAGAAGTAATTTACAAATCTGTTTAACTTTCTGGCACAAGTTTTTAAAATATTGGGGGAGATTTATCAAAACCTGTCTTTCATTATGCAGAGGCCTTGTTTAAAATGAAAGAAACAATCTGGTTGCTATGGGCAACTCAGCAACTTTTCCTCTTTACAGGTTTGGCAAAAACTCCCCTATTGTTTTCCGCCAGAGCACCCCTTTAACTTCTTAACGACGCAGGATGTATATTTACGTCCTGTGCCGGCTCCCGCTATATAACGCGGCCATCAACGGGCGGGACCCGCCGCTAATACCAGACATCACCGATTGCGGTGATGTCCGGTATTAACCCTTCAGACGCGGTCATCAGAGTTGATTGCCGCATCTGAAGTGAAAGTGAAACCTTCCTGGCAGCTCATTGGTGCTGTTGGGGACCGCCACGGTGAGATCACGGCATTCCGAACAGCTTTCAGGAGGCAAGGAGGATCCCTACCTGCCTCCTCGCTGTCCGATCGCCGAATGACTGCTCCGTGCCTGAGATCCAGGCAGGAGCGGTCGAGCGGCAATAACACTGATCAATGCCATGCTATTTCATGGCAGTGATCAGTGTAGGAAATCAGTGTGTGCAATGTTATAGTCCCCTGAAAATTAGTGTTAATAAATGGGATTTAACCCATTCCCTAATAAAAGTTTGAATCACCCCCCTTTTCCCATTAAAAAAATGAGCCCTCATACATCCCCATATGCGCAAAATAAAAAAGTTATAGTGGTCAGAAGAGGACATTTCTAAATGTATAAATTTTCGTGCATGTAGTTATGATTTTTTCCAGAAGTAAGACAAAATCAAACCTATATAAGTAGGGTATCATTTTAATCGTATGCACTGAAACCAAAGCCCCCAAAATTTACAAATTGGCATGTTTTTTCTTTTTTTTTCAATTTTGTCACAATCTTTTTTTTTTTTTTTTTTTTATGGTTTTGCCGTCGATTTTTGGGTAAAATGATGATGTCATTACAAAGTAGAATTGGTGGCACAAAAAATAAGACATCATACGGATTTTAAGTGGAAAATTAAAAGGGTTATGATTTTTAAAAGGTAAGGAGGAAAAAACGAAAATGCAAAAACTGAAAACCGCTGAGTCCTTAAGGGTTTAAATGAGTACTCCAGGATAAGAAAATGTATCCCCCATTCTAAGGATGGGGATAAGTTTCAGATCCTGTGGGGTCTGACCACTGAGACCCCCCGTGGTCTCCCATATGGGGCCCGATCAGCCCACAGGAAGGGGTCGTGTCAACCACCGCACAATACAGCAACTTTAGAGGAGAGCTGGATCGCTGCATTCAGCAATCTCCAGCATTGCCTTAGCGCTGCATTGAGGGGGGCGTGTCAGCCACCGCTTTGTGCGGTGGTCGAAACGCATTATTTGTCGAGAATCTGGGCCCCATACGGGAGATTGTGGGGAGTCCTAGCGGTCGGACCCCACTTGATCTATAACTTATCCCCTATTCTTAGGATAGGGGATAAGTTTTCTTATCCTGGAGTACTCCTTTAATGTGGGGGACTTATGCTGCGTACTTTATGTTGGGGACTTATGCTGCGTACTTTATGTTGGGGACTTATGCTGGATACTGCCTACCTAATTTGGGGCACATATGCTGCATACCTAATGTGGGGGACTTATACTGCATACTTATTGTGGGGGACTTATGTCTGTCTGCCAACACAAAATACTCTTATAGCGCCCCTCCCGAGAATAGACTCTGGATCTGCCCCTGGGGCCTACCGATACGGCATTCAACCTTAAAGAAAACTGTCACCAGGTTCACCAACACTAAATCCAATACCCTGGGTTATAGTGTGAGTGAACAGGAGTCCATAAATGGGTCACTTTTTTATGCTTTCTTGTTGCCGAGTTGTGGTCCGCTAAAGTTTCCGCTGTTTGCCCTTCACTTGCGCTCTGCCGACAGCCTTGTTTTGCGTCCCAGAGGAAGGAGCCTTAGCCCGCCCCCCTTGTTTGCATATTCATTTTCCCCCTGAGCGCAGCGAGACAGGAGACTGCTCTGTGCAGTGTGACTGCGTATGCATCGGTCCTTCGCTACACCCGGAAGTACCTCTTTCTGAAGTTTTGCTACTCCCGACTTCCGGGTGCAGCAAAGGACCGGCGCATGCGCAGTTACACTGCACAGAGCACTCTCCCGACATGCTGCTCTCAGGGGGAAAATAAATGTTCAAAAAAGTGGGGTGGGCTAAGGCCCCTTCCTCCGGGACCCAAAGCAAGGCTGCTGGTGGGGGACTCGCCTTCAGAGCGTGAGTGAAGGGCAAACAGCAGAATTTTAGCGGATGACATCTCGGAAACAAGAAAGCATAAAAAAGTAAGTGACCCATGTATGGACTCCTGTTCACCCACTCTATAACCCAGTGTGTTGGTTTAGTGTGGGTGAACTTGGTGACAGTTTCCTTTAACGGGTTAACGGTTCTCTTTTGGAGTACATATCACATTTTATTTCATTTTTTTGTAGGCAGGATTACCCAAAAGCAGTAATTTTAGCAATTTTATTATTTTATTTCTTTTTTGGATATTGTAAACCACGCAGTATAATTTATTTTATTTTACAGGTTGGTACAATTGGGCACATTCACGCATTGTGTTTTACTGCGACTTATGTCATTAGCAGTATAATTGCAGTAAAGCACACCATTTTTACAACAATTTTGACCATATGCGGGAAAAAAAAGGATGTCGGTAATTAGTTGCACTTCCACAATGTGAGAAGACAGCTTTATGGAGATACCGAATTTAAGTAGATTTAATCATGTTCGTGCATTACCATTAGAGATGAGCGAACTTACTGTAAATTTGATTCGTCACAAGCTTCTCAGCAGTTGCTGACTTTAGCCTGCATAAATTAGTTCAGCTTTCAGGTGCTCCGGTGGGTTGGAAAAGGTGGAAACAGTCCTAGGAGATTCTTTCCTAGGTCTGTATCCACTTTTTCCAGCCCACGGGAATACCTGAAAGCTGAACTAATTTATGCAGGCTAAAGTCAGCAACTGCCGAGCCGAAAAGTTCGTGACAAATCGAATTTACTGTAAGTTCGCTGATCTCTAATTACCATATTCTGAAAGCTGTAATCAATTTGTATAACATTTTTACAGAGACATGATGATCAAAAAAGAACCTGCCAAAAAAACATATTTTTGTTAATTTAATTTTCTTCTCAGTGTTCATCTGCAGGTTAAATACCGTAATGTGATTGGATTATCCTTCGGTGTGTTATGGATGCTGTGATACCAATTGTTTGTGTGTATAACATATATGTACACACACACACACACACACAATCCATAGCACACTGAAGGATAATCCATTCGCATTACTGCAGTGTAATATTTCTGTCAGTGTTACACTGACAGGCAAAGCCAATCGGACATTACCTCAGGTCGACAGTCAGCTCCCTCTGTCACCTGCTAGATTTTGTGGTCAGCTCAGCTCCTGAAAGTTGTGATGTTAACCTAGCAAAAAGTCACAGCTAGCTCATGCTGCAGATGGCACAGACACAGTGCCTATGCTAGTTTCCTCTGTAAGCAGAAACACATTGCAAAAAGGGACATACTGTTACGTTCTTGAGCGGGAACAGAATACAGTCCAATGTACCTCTATTGTTATTGGCTTCAAACAAACCCTGTGTATCCTGCAGTCATGTTTGTCTGGGCTTACACATACAGATTTTTAATAATCGGGTTAGTTTTAATCTAAAAGTTTGGCCTAAGTTAACTGTTTAAAGTGGTACTCTGCCGGAACACATCTTATCCCCTATCCAAAGGATAGGGGATAAGATGTCTAATGGCGGGGGTCCTGCTGCTGGATACATCTGCGATCTCCAGATAGGGGATAAGATGTTTTCCAGCGAAGTACCCCTTAAGGACCAAGAGGGGCATTTAATAAGGGGTTTAGTCATTTTTTCTGACTATTTTTGTCGCAAAATTGTCGCAATTGCGCCTACCCTATAAATTGTGCGGCTTTCTCTAGCAAGAGCTAGAAAGTCAAATTTTTTTCCCGCTTAATTTACGCAAGTTTTCAGTTTTTACTTGCAGTGGTCAGGAATTTATTAACTGAGACAGTCGCAGTTGCGCAATAAACTGTCGCAACGGCGGTAAAAATTGACAAAATTTACTCCAGCTTCAACATGGAGCAGGAAAAGCTACTGCCGGCCGGGCTCCGACATACTTTGTCCCCGCTACCCTCACTGCGCTACCGGGACACTGCAGTGATTTACATCCCCCCCTCTCACCTGCCAGCGCCACAAACTCCCATCTGTCTGCTGTTGCAAGACTAGTAACAATGGTCCTCGCCCACCCTGGGAACGTCAGGCTGTTACTGTTTGGTTGGTATTTTGCTGAGAATGAAAATAGGGGGGACCCTATGCGTTTTTTTTTTTTTTTTTAATAAATATATTTAAAAAACGCATAGGGTCCCCCTATTTTTATTCTCAGGCAAATACCAACCAAACAGTAACAGCCTGACGTTACCAGGGTGGGCGAGGACCATTGTTACTGGCCCTCCCCAACCTAAATAACGCCAGCCTGTTACCGCCTAGGCCCAGGAGCGCCATTTTTGACGCTCCGGGCCTGTTGGTACCGGCTCTTCCCGGCACCCCTGTGGTGTTGGGTACCGGGGTAATAATTGGGGGTTAGCGCTAGCTGTTTTTGTGGCTAACGCTAAGCCCGGCTTAGTAATGGACTCCGTCTATAAGACAGCTTCCACTACTAAGCCTGTCTAGTAAAGTAAAATAAAAAAAAACACAACAGGTTTAAAAAAAATTTTATTACAAAAAAACACTCCCCCACAAGCCCTCGTTAACCATTTTATTAACATCAAGCAAAGAAAAACGCTGGTCGTCGAAGTAGTCCGCCAAATCTGAAGGAGTCCACAGGATACACAGATCTGTAGAAGAAGTAACCAAAAAAAAAAAAAGGGTAAGTACATTTAGGGAGAAAAAAACTGTGTTAAAAAAAATGTAATAAACACACACACACACACTAAACGCCGTTTACCACTTCTGAGCCATGACTACAATTTACAGTGATCCCTCAACTTACAATGGCCTCAACATACAATACTTTCAACATACAATGGTCTTTTCTGGACCATCGTAAGTTGAAACCAGACTCAACATACAATGTACAGACAGTCCAGATCTGTGAAACGTGTCAATGGCTGGAAGAACCAACCAATCAAAATGGGCATTCACTGGTAAAACCCCTGTATTACTGAAGTGTATGCACTGACTGGTGTCTGGTATTACATGTTCTGTACACTTTACCTGTATCAGGGTTAGCTGCTCTTTTGGACACCAGGTGAGGGCGACTCCATTACTTGTTTGGGACATTGCCTGTACTGTACAGGACCACTGAAGACGCTCCTGTCCTCTACATAGACCAGTGTTTCCCAAGCAGGGTGGCCCCATCTTTTTCAAAACTACAACTCCCAGCATGCCCGGACAGCCTTTGGCTGTCCAGGCATGCTGGGAGTTATAGTTTTGCAACAGCTGGAGGCTGTCGCACATAGTCAAAAATGAAGTAGAAAAAAACAGGGTAAAAACCAGACTACATAGGGTAAAAACCAGACTACATAGTAAAAGATTAGTAAATGCCCCTCATGGTCTTTTTCTTGAATTGTCTAGGCCCCTGTGAGGATGAATAGTTTTATTTGCATTGTTTAAAGCGTACCTGTCATAGTGCAAAAAAAAAAAAAAAAAAAAAAGGGACATGTTACTCAGGACCCAATCCTGATCATGTGCATATAATTTGTATGTGTCTCGGACCTATATATCCAGAGATATAAGCATTTATCTGCTGGTGAGTTACTTTTTCATTGTGCAGGCTGGAGGGGGCGTGTCAGTCTGTCTCCCTCACAGGAGCAAGCCTGTGCAGTCAGCCAATCAGTACTCTGTACTCTGTAACCCTTTCCTCTCTGGTTTTATGCTGTGTCATGTGTCAGAGGAAGATATTGGAGCTTGTCTGCAGTAATCAGAAGACATTATGGTGAATTCATAACAGGATAAAATGTATAAATATAAGAATAAATCTTTATAAAATTAGTGCAAGGATTTTTTAGATAAAAGTACAGCATTTTTATGAATACATGTTCTATCTGTTTTATTTTTTCCTAGTAAAGCTGGATGCTAATCAGCATAGCTGTCACTGTGTGTCATTCATATTTCTATGGAGTGCCGCTTCAGCCTGTCTCTTTGTGATAGGTTTCTCCTTGTCAGCTCTCACAAGCAGGAGGCAGGGAATGCCGAGTGAAGGTGGAGGCTTGATAATCTACACATAAAAAAAGACAGGTGGTATTAGTCTAAGAGTAGGGGGTAGCATAACTTTGCAGCTAATGACTGTATATCACTGCACTCCTGGGGCCTTTTATATATGGTAGGAATTATATCTTCAGCACTCTATGCATGGTGCAGACATAGAGGAAACAGATGGGTGGGGCTTGGTAGCAGATGGGTCTGAGAGTTGGCTAATGAGATTTGATAGGTGATGATGCCAACCTGTAGCCCAAAGGACGTCAGCTACACATGACAGACTGAGATCCTATTACACCATAGGGCATGTTATTTACTGTTGGTCATCACAGTAATGGAATGTATGGTTGCAGCTGAGCTGGGATGAAATATAGCACACTGTAGAAATATTGCTGATGTGTAAGCTTTATTGAGGAGATTTCTCAAAACCTGTGAAGAGGAAAAGTTGACCAGTTGCCCAAAGCAACCAATCAGATTGCTTTCATTTTTTTAAAGGGCCTCTCAAAAATGAAAGAAGCAATTGCTGATTTGTTGCTATGGGCAACTGGGCAACTTTTCCTCTAGACAGGTCTTGATAAATCTTCCCCTATATGTCCAAATTTTTCTGTTGGGATTGACAGAGCAGACATGTCCTGAATATCAAGATGGGCACCCGTAAGCAGTGTGGTGTCAAGCAGTTCCAGCAGCAGAAAAAGTCAATGTTCTAGAATGGCCATCCTAGCACCTTCCCAACCAACATGCAGTTAACCCCTTAAGGACGCAGGACGTAAATGTACGTCCTGGTGCGGTGGTACTTAACGCACCAGGACGTACATTTACGTCCTGTGCATAACCGCGGGCATCGGAGCGATGCCCGTGTCATGCGCGGCTGATCCCGGCTGCTGATCGCAGCCAGGGACCCGCCGGCAATGGCCGCCATTAACCCCTCAGGTGCCGGGATCAATACAGATCCCGGCATCTGCGGCAGTGCGCGATTTGAATGAATGATCGGATCGCCCGCAGCGCTGCTGCGGGGATCCGATCATTCATAACGCCGCACGGAGGTCCCCTCTCCTTCCTCCGTGCGGCTCCCGGCGTCTCCTGCTCTGGTCTGTGATCGAGCAGACCAGAGCAGAAGATAGCCAATAACACTGATCTGTTCCATGTCCTATACATAGAACAGATCAGTATTAGCAATCATGGTATTGCTATGAATAGTCCCCTATGGGGACTATTCAAGTGTAAAAAAAAAATGTAAAAAAATGTAAAAGTAAAAGTAAAAAAAAAGTGAAAAATCCCCTCCCCCAATAAAAAAGTAAAACATCCGTTTTTTCCTATTTTACCCCCAAAAAGCGTAATTTTTTTTATAGACATATTTGGTATCGCCGCGTGCGTAAATGTCCGAACTATTAAAATAAAATGTTAATGATCCCGTACGGTGAACGGCGTGAACGAAAAAAAAAAAAAGTCCAAAATTCCTACTTTTTTAATACATTTTGTTAAAAAAAAAACTATAAAAAATGTATTAAAAGTTTTTTATATGCAAATGTGGTATCAAAAAAAAGTACAGATCATGGCGCAAAAAATGAGCCCCCATACCGCCGCTTATACGGAAAATGAAAAAAGTTAGGGGTCATCAAAATAAAGTGATTATAAACGTACTAATTTGGTTAAAAAGTTTGTGATTTTTTTTAAGCGCAACAATAATATAAAAGTATGTAATATTGGGTATCATTTTAATCGTATTGACCCTCAGAATAAAGAACACACGTTATTTTTACCATAAATTGTACGGCGTGAAAACGAAACCTTCCAAAATGAGCAAAATTGCGTTTTTCGTTTTAATTTCCCCACAAAAATAGTGTTTTTTGGTTGCGCCATACATTTTATGATATAATGAGTGATGTCATTACAAAGGACAACTGGTCGCGCAAAAAACAAGCCCTCATACTAGTCTGTGGATGAAAATATAAAAGAGTTATGATTTTTAGAAGGCGAGGAGGAAAAAATGAAAACGTAAAAATTTAATTGTCTGAGTCCTTAAGGCCCAAATGGGCTGAGTCCTTAAGGGGTTAAAAGGGTATTCCAGGCCAAAACCTTTTTTTTATATATATCAACTGGCTCCGGAAAGTTAAACAGATTCGTAAATTACTTCTATTAAAAAATCTTAATCCTTCCAATAGTTATTAGCTTCTGAAGTTGAGTTGTTATTTTCTGTCTAACTACTCTCTGATGACTCACGTCCCGGGAGCTGTGCAGTTCCTATGGGGATATTCTCCCATCATGCACAGCTCCCGGGACGTGACATCATCATTGAGCAGTTAGACAGAAAACTTCAGAAGCTAATAACTATTGGAAGGATTAAGATTTTTTAATAGAAGTAATTTACAAATCTGTTTAACTTTCCGGAGCCAGTTGATATATATATAAAAAATGGTTTTGCCTGGAATACCCCTTTAATGTTGGACTAAAGTTCTAAATCAGTGGCCTCAAACTGTGGCCCTCCAGATGTTGCAAAACTTCCACTCCCAGCATGCCTGGACAGCCGTTGGCTGCAGCCAATGGCTGTGCAGGCATGCTGGGAGTTGAAGTTTTGCAACATCTGGAGGGCAACAGTTTGAGACCACTGTTCTAGAGAATATGGAGACTCGATGAAAAGAGCAGTTTTACAGTATGAGAGTATAAAGGCTTTTACATAACTGTTACACAAGACTGCAAGCTGTCATTGATGCAAAAAGAGGCAATCAGCTATATTAATGGGTTTGTCCAGAAACATAATCTTAGTTAATTGCATTGTCAATGTGAAGTTACGTATTGTGGCAGTTGGAACAAAAAATAAATAAAATGTAGTGTTTGAGGTCAGGTTCACACACCAGTGTTGCCATAGTCTGCCTGCCCAATCACAGGATAAGAAAGTGTATAGAGATTATGGGGGAGATTTATCATTGAGTTTACCCCTTTTTCTTGTATTTTTCCCTTCGATTGCGTCTTTTTTGTGCGTCTTTTTTGATAGTGCAAAAAGCAAGTACTCCAGTTTTTTTTGTGTGTTGTGGAATGCATTTTGCAGTGGATACGAATTCATCATGTGAGTTTTTTTTTGTATAGACAAATATTTTTTGTGCAAATAAGTTTTTTTTAACACAAAAATACACCATTAAAAAGGACACGTAGGAAAATGTTCTACTGAAACAGCCAGGGGATACAGGAGCCATCCCTCAACACTGCTAAACTACAACTACTCCCATCATGGGACAGTCTATCCCATGATGGAAGGAGTTGTAGTACCGCAGCGCTGAGGAATGGCACTTGCATATCCCCCACCTGCGGGGCTATTTAGGGAAAGTTAGGAGTACTACTCTCATCATGGACAGACTCTGCCCATGATGGGAGTTATAGACCAGGGGCTGAGGGGCAGATCACACCAGGTCATTCTCCAGAGATCCATTGCGATCCACATTAATTAACTGTACAAGCCGGCGGCACATGCGGCTCCACTGCGCTCCCCTCCGTCTCCCGGCGGGGAAAACTGTACACGCTGTCATAATTCATAATTATGAATTGTGAGAGCTGTATACAGGAGCCGGTGGGCAGCGCAGTGGAGCCGCATCTGCCGCCGGCTTGTACAGTTAATTAAGGCAGATCGCAGCAGGTCTCTGGAGAATGACCTGCTGCGATCTGCCCTTCAGCCCCTGGACTATAACTCCCATTATGGACAGTCTGTCCATGATGGGAGTAGTAGTCCTAATTGTCCCAAAAGCACTGTGGTACTACAACTACTACCCGGCTGCGGGACTCTTTTGGGACAATTAGGACTACTACTCCCATCATGGACAGACTCTGTCCATGATGGGAGTTATAGTCCAGGGGCTGAGGGGCAAATCTCAGCAGGTCATTCTCCAGAGACCTTCTGCGATCCACATTTATTAACTGAACAAGTCGGCAGCTCCACTGCGCTCCCCGCCGGCTCCAGGCTCCTGTATACCCTGTCATAATTTATAATCGCCGCCGTTATTCACAAATCAGAGCTCCGTTCTACCGGCAGGGGGTTATGAATTATGACAGCGTATACAGTAGGGATCGACCGATTATCGGTTTGGCCGATATTCACGATTTTGGACGTTATAGGTATCGGCAATTTCCTTGACGATAATCCGATAATGCCCCGCACCAAAGCCCCCCCCCCACCGCACCGCTGCCTGAGAGGCCACAGATTATCGATATTGGCCATAAAAAATCGATATCGGTCGGTCCCTAGTATACAGTATTCTGCGCCTGGTGCCGGCAGGGAGTGCAGTGGATCTGCATGTGCCGCCGGCTTGTTAACTTAATAAATGCGGATCGCAGTGGGTCTGCTGCAATCTGCCCTAAGCCCCTGGACTATAACTCCCATCATGGATGGAGTCTGTCCATGATGGGAGTAGTAGTCCTAACTGTCCAAAAAGAGTCCTGCAGCCGGGGGATTTGCAAGTGCCATCCCTTAGCGCTGCGGTACTACAACTACTCCCATCATGGGACAGACTCTGTCCCATGATGGGAATAGTAGTCCAAGGGCAGAGAGACAGATCGAAAGGGGGTCTCACTCTTGAGACCCCCTGCAACCTTTACTGCTCCGCCCCCCTAGTGATGACCTAATTTGGGGGCGGAGCTACACAGTCCAGGCCCGACTCTGTTCTCATTATGCTTTTTCCATAATGGGAACAGACCCTTTTTGGCAGTGTGTTCCCAAACAGGGAGACTCCAGCTGTTGATTAACTATAGCCCTCCCCAATGATAGGAGTTGTAGTTTAGCAACAATTGGAGGCTCCCTTTTTAGGAACACGCTGCATATATTTACTAGCCCATATTTCTTGTTTTTCTTTTCTTCTCATTTCAGATATGTGACTGCAGAGGACTACATCAGATTTGGTGAACTGCGACGATGACCAGCGTTTTTTTCATTTCAATAAAATGGGGGAGTGTTTTTTTAAATACATTTTTTTTTATAATTGAATTTTCAGGCTTAGCAGTGGAAGCCGCCTTGTAGACAGAATCCGTTACGAAGCCTGGGCTTAACGTTACCCCCAAAATCAGCTGGCACTAACCCCCAATTATTACTCCGATACCCACCGCCACAGGGGTGTCGGGAAGAGCCGATACCCACAGGTGCGGAGCATCAAAAATGGTGCTCCTGGGCCTAGGCGGTAACAGGCTGGCGTTATTTAGGCTGGGGTGGGCCAGTAACAATGGGCCTCGCCCACTCTGGTAAAGTCTAAAAACGTGTGTGGTTCCCCCCCTTCAGTTTCAGCCAGATACCAACCAAGCAGCAACAGCCTGATGTTACCAGGGTGGGCAAGGACCATTGTTACTGGCCCTCCCCAGCCCAAGTAACACCATCCTGTTACTGCCTAGGCCCAGGAGTGCATTTTTTGATGCTCCGAGCCTATTGGTACCGGCTCTTCCTGGCACCCCTGTGGCGGTGGGAACCGGGGTAATAATTGGGAGTTAGCGCTAACAGATTTTGGGGCTAACGCCAAGCCAATTCAATAATAAAAAACATGACACATTGAAGAAATTTTGTTTTTTTAAAACACTCCCCCACAGCCCTTGTTAACCATTTTATTGACATAAAAAAGTGCTGGTTACCGCCACAATCCACCGAATCTGATGTAGTCTTCTGCATTCACGTATCTGAAATGAGAAGAATAAAAAAGGTTAGTACATTTTTGGCGCTCTCCCCTGGGGTGTTCCTAAACAGGGAGCCTCCAATTTTTGACGTCTGCCTACTGTATCCTGTATTTACAGCCATCTATAGACAGCTGTATATTAGGGCTGGGCGGTATACCGGTTTATACCGAATGGCAAATTTTTTTCCCTGCACGGTATGATTTTTTCCCCATAGCGCAATACCGGTTGGGCCCCTCCCCCCCCCCTCGAATGAATGAATAAATAATCAGCCGCAGAGGAGTTGCGGCGGCGCTTTAAATGAATGAGTTTGCGGCCACCGGCGCTCTATATGAATGACTTTCGGGCCATGCTTTAAATGAATGACTTGCGGGCCGCGCTATAAATGAATGACTTGCGGGCCGTCGGCGCTTTAAATGAATGAGATGTGAGCCACGGCAAGCTGTCACCTCCCTCTGCAAGCGCTAAAAGCCTGGCTTTTAGCGCTTGCAGGGGAGGTGACAGCTTCCGGCTCGCTACTTAAAGGAAAACTGTCAGATATTTTCTCCAGCACTATCCACAGGTACTGCTGGATAGTGCTGGAGACGTTGATTCCAACGAGCCCTACCTTGCCCGGATCCGCCCGGCTGTTTGCCCGCAATTGTGGTTTTATTCTATGTGTATATCTTGCTGTAACTGGCACGGGCGGGGCTTCTGCAGCTTAACTGGCACTGACGTCAGCGCCGCTTATGAATTTTCATCCCCCCTCCCTCCTGTTCTCCCTCTTTTCGCCGCTCCTAACTGGAGAGAGGGGGATGAATATAAATAAGCTGTGCTGATGTCAATGCCAGTTAACCTGCAGAAGCCCTGCCCATTCCAGTTACAGCAAGATATACACATAGAATAAAACCACAATTGCAGGTGAACGGCCGGGCGGATCCGGGTATGGTAGGGCCCGTTGGAATCAGCGTCCGGGTAAGGTAGGGCTCATTGGAATCCTGGTGGATAGTGCGGGGGGAAATATCTGACCGTTTTCCTTTAATCGTTTCCAGCGCCACAGCCCGCAAGTCATTCATTTTAAAGCGCCGCGGCCTGGGGGGGGGGGGGGTGTTTAGAGAAATATAGTAGCGCCTGGGGGTCATATATGATTAGTTCCTCGGTTTAGGGGAAATACCATGGAACCGCCATACCGCCCAGCTCTACTGTATATACAGGATAGCGCATAAAGACTTAACCCAGAACTGCTCAGCAGCAGCGTGAGTTAAAGGGGTATTCCAGGCAAAAACTTTTTTATATATATCAACTGGCTCTAGAAAGTTAAACAGATTTGTAAATTACTTCTATTAAAAAATCTTAATCCTTTCAGTACTTATGAGCTTCTAAAGTTAAGATTGTTCTTTTCTGTCTAAATCCTCTCTGATGACACCTGTCTCGGGGAATGCCCAGTTTAGAAGAGGTTTGCTATGGGGATTTGCTTCTAAACTGGGCGTTTCCTGAGACAGGTGTCATCAGAGAGGACTGAGACAGAAAAGAACAACCTTAACTTCAGAAGCTCATAAGTACTGAAAGGATTAAGATTTTTTTTATAGAAGTAGTTTACAAATCTGTTTAACTTTCTGGAGCCAGTTGATATATATAAAGAAGTTTTTGCCTGGAATACCCCTTTAACTCTTTCCTTGCTGGGCTTCTGTATGGCATACATGGGCACACTATGCACCCCTGTATACTATACAGCTGGCGGAGGTAAGTAGTGATGCTCTGCACCCTGTATATGTATATACTATGCATCACTCATTACCTCCTTACACTCCGTGGGCCGAGTGCTCTGCATCCGACCCATGGAGTTGTACTCTTGAGGCAGTGAAAAAATTGCCACAGGGTCCACACACCAGCAAAACCGCAAGAAAAACTGACAAAACGCAAGAAAAAGCGGTTACCGTTTTTCTGGCGTTTTTGATGATGGACAAAAAATCTCAATGGAATCTGAGCCTCAAAGCAATAGAACAAAATTCCTACTTTTACTGCGAGGTGCAGCTCAGGTGTACAAATAGAACTGTGTGAAGATTTAGAACTTTACACAAAATGTATCATGTGGCTTGCACAAGTATGGTAGATTTGGTGCAGTTGCAACAAATTTAGACCAACCAAAACAATCTACAAAAAACTTCTACCTTCACAAACATTGCTAAATATCCCCCTATAGGTACACACACTGCAGCGGTTTATTGAAAACCCTTTCCTAAATACTGATGTTGTACTACTGCTTGATTGTATAGGTACCCAGAGGCGTTGCACTGAAGCAAGTGTTTAATGGTATAATAATACCTTGCTTTCGTCTTGGCATGCCTTCTGAATTGCTGAGCAGGTCTGTATTTTCTGTTTGGGTGATCTCATGTTAGAAGTGAGCAGAGCCTGCACACATGTGAGGAGGATTGCGTACTTGAGATTAATTTTGCACTCCATGGAAGGAATGTATTGCCCTGCCCTGTATGCACTCCCTGTTTTGGCTTTGTTCCCAGCTCACTTTTCCTCAGGAGAATTAAAAAATAATTTATTCCCTTGTCTGTATCACAAATCATGACCTTGACAGACAGAAGGACGGAATACAGAGGTGGCACTTTTCAGCTTTTATTCATTTTCTTTTTAGTTTCAGCTGCTTGTGATTTTTCAGAAGCAATATTTACTTTTAAAGGAGTACTGCAGCCATAGAACACTTATCCCCTAACAGCTGGATCGCGGATGGGGTCTCCCGTATGGGAACCTGGCATTGCCCGGCTAATGCTCATGTCGTCGACCTCACTAAGAGGTCGACAGACACGCCTCCTCCATTCAGCTCTATGGCAGAGGTGGGGATGCATGAATGCTGCATCTCCGCCTCTCCCATATAGATACATGGAGGGGGCGTGTTGGCTGCAGTGTTATGCCGCGGACAACGCTCCTCCTGCATGGGTAGGGCTGCAGAAGAGCAGGGGCCATGTACAAGAGATTTTGGGGGGTCCCTGGGGATAGGGGATAAGTGTTCTGTGGCTGCAGTATTCCTTTAAGCATAGGTTTACACAAGATTTTTTGCAGCAGATTTTATATTGCAGATTTTATACTGCAGATTTTCTAATGGTAAGTCAGAGATAAAATCCGCAGCAGAAAATCCACAGAAAATGACACATGTATAAATGTACCCTGATGCTAGAGTTAACTGCCATGTCAGCTATATTTTTATGAATAGCTAGTCAATATAAATGGTAGTTGCTGATATAAAAAGAAAACAATATATTTTACTGTCTTAGCCAATAGACTGAAATGATAAATAGTGAGTCCTCAGTTGTTGAAGCCATGCCTGATGAAAGACCTAGGTAGTCTGGAAAGCTTGCTATTTGTCATTATTTCGGTTGATATCAACACCTGAGGACTCCTGTTGGGGACTAATGTCGTTTTTTTTTCTGTGTCCCTTGATGATTGGGATGATTTATCTACATTTTAATGATTTTTTTTTTTACAGAAAGACCCAGACTATCTGCGACTTTGGTTGGACAGTTTTGTTTCTAGTTATGAACAATTCCTTGATATTGACTTTGATGAGTTACCAACTAGGTAAGGCAAAAACAAATGTCTGATAACAGTATATTATGATTTGGACAGGGATATGTTTTAGAAATAGAACCATTTAATCATATAAAGATATATTATATTTTACGAAATTATGTTAGCTGAGACTAATGGATAGTGATTCTCCTTATGCGCTCAATGTAAAAAATATGACATTATGAATGTACGGCCATGCAGCGAGTAACTTTGCTCACAGCATCGTCCATTTATGGCTTTACTATGAAGCTAGTGCAATCACCAGCCGGGGTGGACATCAGCGATTCCACTGATGTCCACCATTAAATCCTATAGATGCTATAGATGCCGTGATCATTGCCGGTTCTGGTGGGCTTATCGCAATCTATTTATTGGTATTAAAAGTTCTGTGGGGACTTTAAAATAAATTTAAATAAAATGTTTTAAAAAATGTTTAGCCCCCCGTGAACATTTTAACTACCATCTTTTCCTGTTAGAAAGGTAAAAAAATAATTAAACAGTGTAATAAAACAACACATCTGGTATTGCCACATGTGTAAATGTCCGATCTATTAAACTATAATGTTTATTATTTCGCACAGTGATATTTTTTCACATTTATACTGTTCAAGCACCAGAATTGCTGATTTTTGGTCACATCACAACAGAAGAAATTTATAAAAAGTTTCATTAAAGGAAAACTGTCAGCTTGCTCTCCCCGCACTAATCAGCAGTACTGGCACAAGCGGGATTAATTGGCACTCTGACTTCACCGCAGTGCCGCCCAGCTCATCAATATTCCTCCCCTCCTTCTGCCTCTCCCTCTTCTCCCCACTCTGTAATGAAGAGGGAGAGGAGGAGGGAGGGGAGGAATATTGATGAGCTGAACGGCGCTGCGGCCGCTGGCAGTGACATCACTATACCAGTTACCTTACCTGTGCCAGTTAGCACTTAATTAGCATATAGGGAAAAACGAAGATATCGGCTGAACGGCCGGGTGGATCCGGGCACAGTAGTCATCAAACTTATCAGTGTCCCCTGCACTGTCAATACCTGCATCAGTCAGTACCTGCATCAGTCAGTACCGCTGGTTAGTGCGGGGTGAGTAAGCTGACAGTTTTCCTTTAAAGAATTGCACCAACTTAAAAAAAAAAAAAAAGAAGCTAGATACAGGTCTAAAACAAATTCCTAGACCACATCTGGCATAAATATACGCCCTTGTTGCTTGGGACTTAATGCACCAAGGCGTAAATGTACATCCCGGAGTATTAAGTGACAGTAAAACGAGCTTGCTTTTTATCGGTGAGTGACTGCTACTATCCGTAGCTAGACACTTACTGCTAATGACCAGAAGCGGCAATCCTGCTGCGGCCCATCAGTAACCATTTAAACACTAAACTATTAAATCCAGAATGTTGGTTAACTTTGGGCTCATCAAAAATAATCACAGGTGTCCAATGAGCTAAAATTGCAATGGAGGGTCCCCTTACCTGTCTCCAGCCACTGCATAACCAATCCAATAGTGCAGCCTGGCAATATGCATAGCATTATTTAGTGAATGTTATTTATTGATTGCATATAAAAGTCCTCTATAGTGGCTTATAAAGTGTAAAGTAAAAAAAAAGAATTTTTAAATTATATAAAATAATATAACCTTTCTTTTCCCATTTAAACAAAAATAAATAAATAAAATAATTAAAATTAAATAAAAAATAGAAACATATTTGGTATGCCTGCTTGTGGAATTTAAACAAACAACAAAAAACGTGGTCTCAAATGGCTGGAGGTGCTCAACCCCAAATGTGGTTGTGCATTTATACTGGGGGAGCAGATCCTGCCCTTGTAGTCCGTTGCTAGAGGCGATCCCCAGCATAAAAATGCATACAGTGGAGGATGCCTGCAGCGGACTACAAGTGCCACAATAGAATCCCACACCAGATAAACGGTGTGGATGTGTAACAATTAGAATAATACAATACAGGAATATGGGTGCACTACTGTGGTAGATGTATACAATGACATTGGCTATCCCTCAACACTGATGTTAAAATTGAGACATTCACCAGTATATCCTGTATTGTATTATTCTGCTTGTGGAATTATCTGAACTATTATATGATAATTTATATGATCCCGCATGGTGAACAAAGTACGAGTAAAGAATACTAAATGCCAAAAATGCAGATTTTTTTTTTCACTTTATATTTCAGGAAAAAAATTAATAAAAAGTAATCAAAGAGTCCCATCAAAACAAAAATGGTGCTGATAAAAATTACTGATCACAGTGCAAGGAATGAACCATCATACAGCCCCATATACATTAGAATAAAAAAGTAAATGGATCAGAAGAGGGCAATTTTAACCCCTTAAGGTTTTTCCATTTTTGCACTTTAGGTTTTTCCTCCTCACCTTCTAAAAATCAGAACACTTTCAGTTTTCCACCTAAAGACCTATATGCGGGCTTGTTTTATGCGCTACCTATTTTACTTTGTAACAACATCAGGCATTTCACCACAAAATCTACGGCAAAACAAAAAAAAATTATTTGTGGGACAAAATAAAAAAAAAATAAAAACTACCATTCTGTCATTTTTAGTTAGTGGCTTCCGTTTCTACGCAGTGCACTTTTTGGTAAAAATGACACCTTATATTTATTCTGTAGGTGCATACGGTTATAAGGATACCCAATTTATGTAGGTTTTATTTTATAACTACGGAAAGTGCCAATAGTGAAATGGGAAGACAAAAATGGTAGCAGTCCTGCTAGGATAAGGGTGAGTACATAGCAAGAAAAATAGGAGAAAAAGAAAAATGGGAGAAAAGAAGATACAAGAGCAGATGTCTAGTATTAAAATAACATTTATTTAAATAATGTAATGTGAGGTCTTAAGCAGGGCCCTTGCTTCAGACGAGTCACAAGATATAATAAAACTTGATAAAATGTAATCAATACATAAAAAAAATACATATAAAAGCATGTGAAATAGGTGACCCTTGTAATTCCCCTGTAACAGAGTAGATTGGGACACGGAGTATTTTAGTCACTGCGCTATGGTTGGCGCGGTGTGCCCTGTTAAGTACTATGGTGATACTTCCCCGCAAAGAATGAAAGGTGATAATGTCAAAATTCTAGCATTGCATATTCCTGGCACGGGCAGCGCCGTGCCAATGTAGTGGATTAGATGCAGAGCTGAGGTGAGATCAGTAGCAGCACTCGGCAGTGCTGGAGGCCCCCTCTTTGTTGCCCACTCTAACCTGTCTGCACAGGGTTGCTGTATGAGTGGTTTGCAGCAAGGATTGACCGTTTATCGGTTTGGCCGATATTATTGACCAATATTCAAGATTTTACCTTGCCGATAATCTGATAATGCTCCGCCCCCAGCTCCATTACCCCACCACACCGCACCTCCCACCACCGCACTGCGCCGCACCGCCCCAGCCAGAGACCTCTGCCGCCGCTGCCCCATTGCCTCCCCCATCCCCGGTTTTATAATTACCTGTTCCCAGGGCCCGGGATCCGCGCTACTTCTGGCTCCAGCGGCGTACTGTGTTATGCTGTGCGCTGCGCAATGATGAGTGACGCCCTCAACGCGACGTCACCGTCAGTGCACACAGTGACTGCTCAGGAGGATGCCGCAAGAGCCAGAAGTAGCGCGGACCCCGGGAACAGGTAATTATAAAACCGGGAATGGGGGAGGTAATGGGGCAGCGGCGGCTGCGGTCTCTGGCTGGGGCAGTGCGGTTGGGGGGCGGTGCAGTGGGGGGGGGGGGGGGCAGTCGCGGTGGCGGTGATAGGACTCAGGAGGACCCCAGGACAGGCAGGGGGAGAGAAGCGGGTGGCGGCAGCGGGTGGCGGCAGCGGTCTCTGGCACCGCAAAAGCCGCTGCAGTTCATTGATTTAAAGCTCCCGCTTTAAATCAATGATCTGCAGCGGTGTCGCCGGGGCGGAGATGGGGATAAATAGCCGATAACTTAAACCGGAATATCGGTATAAGTTATTGGCTATTGGCCCAAACCTCCACAGAGTATCGGTATCGGCCCTAAAAAAATCGATTATCGGTCGATCCCTAGTTTGCAGTATAGTGGGGGTTAAGGCTGAATGTTGATCAGGTGCTCTTTGCAGCGTTGGAGTCCTCCGCTTTGGGACCCTCTTTACCCTGACGGCACAGGGACAGAATTAAAAGTTCAGTGCGGAATGAAATTTTGGCACAATGTGTCTCTTACCGGCTTTGCCGATGGTAGGATTGCTGGGCTGTGCTTGCTGCGGCTGGCCAACTGTGCGATCGTGTTTAGTCGAGCGTGCTTTCAGTTCTCAAATGGGGTTCATTGGGGTGTTGGTGGATGCAGTCTAAGGCTAGACGCGTTTCGGGGAGCCACGTCCCCTTTTTCAATAGCAATGACAGTGGTTGGCTGAATTGTGGACACATTGGAGTAAATAATTCATTCCCCACTACTACTAATTTGATCAACATATTATTCCTTGTTGTACCGAAAATTTCTCATCAATCCCCCTATTAAACTCTGGTAGCCATGCATTTCCCCATACGGGAGTGAATGTTAAACTATTTCCAATTTTACCGATTTTCTTAATATCTTTCCAAACCTTGTAGTATAAATTATAAAAAGACCCATGTTTTCCCAAGTGCACTGTTGAACCTACTTCTACATTTCTCCTACATGCTTAAATTTCCCTTCAAATGTTCCCAACATATATGTTAGGATATGATTTCTATTATTTTTTATATCCTGCACCTTTGCTGCTAGAAAATCATTTTTAAAGTGGGGCAATCCCCACCCTCCCTCTCCTTCTGGTTTGGTTAGAAATTTATATTTTAACCGAACTCTCCCGCGACCCCAAAAATAGTCTATTCAACTGTACTTCCAGTCCCTTAAACCATTTTTTAGGGATCCACATTGGAGAGGCTCTGATAATATACAATATCTGTGGCAATAAAAACTTTTTACAACTCGAACTCTGTCAGCTTGATTTAACGGAATCCTATTCTATATTTTGACTTTTTGTTTAATTTTAGTCACTAGGGGTTTCAAATTTGTGTTCACAAATGAGTTCTTTTTTGCAGAGATCTCTATTCCCAAATATTTAGTGTTTCCCCTCTCTTTAAAATTTTTATATCCTTAACCTTGGGAATATTTCTTTCAACTACTGGCAACAGTGAGGATTTTGACCAGTTTATTTTCAGCCCTGCTATATTCCCAAAAGCTCTCACAATATCGATTACCTTCTGTAACATGTTTTCGGGATTACTCAAAAATAGCAGCATATCATCTGCGTACAGAAGTAGCTTATGTCTATCACCATTCAACCCGGACCCCCTTATATCTGGTGCATTTCTCAATGCCTCCATTAAGGGCTCTATATATAGGACATACAAAATTGGGGCCAGGGGGCAGCCTTGCCTAGTTCCCCTAGATAATAAGAAGGGTGTCTGTCACCCTTCCATTAATAATAATACTTGCTTTAGGCTCCCTATAGATCATTTGGATCCAATCAATTATTCCTTTCCCCAAATTAAATTTCTCTAACACCCTCCAGAAAAATTCCCATTCCACCTTTATTGCATCCAATGACAGGGTGGAACAGAGGGGACCTCCTTCTATTTCAATATTTGCTAAGACTTTTGCTATATTTTCCTGTATCAGCCTCCCCGGCACAAATCCAGACTGATTAGGGTGAATCAATTCAGGCATCATCTTGGACATATGAGACACCTAGACTTTTGCTAATAATTTAATAGTTATTTAATAGAGAGATCGGTCTAAATGAGGCAGGGTCGCATATCTCTCCTCTAGTTTTTAAAAAAATCAATATTATATTTGCTTCCATCATAGAAGGGGGAAGGGCCCTTGTTTTCCAGGATTCATTCAATACTAAAAACTGTTTTTCCAAAAGCACATCCTCCCACTTTATATATGGCAAATTATAGCCCATCTGTTCCAGGGTCAGAGGTAGTTGAACTAGCATTTAAAGCGTACACGTCAGATCCAACAAAATAAAAAAATGTTTTAAATATATCACTCAGTACCTAATCCTGACCATGTACATAAAATTTTTATGTGTCTAGCACCTTCATTATTTTTTTTATTACCCTTTTAATTCAGCTCACTAGTCTGAATTCCTCTCAAAGGGAGGGGGCGTGGAAGGGGTTAATTCACATTTATTAACTTTTTTTACACCTTTTTTTTTTGTCCCCATAGGGGACTTTAACATTCAATCCTTTGATTGCATTCACTTTTCAATGCTATGCCATAGCATAGAATTTATCAGTGTTATCTGATATATGCTCCATGTTGTTTAGGCTGCCATGAGCATTGAGGCACAGATTGGACAGCAAGGAGGCAGAAAGGTCCCTCCCGCTGTCCTCTCAGCTATTTGGGAATGCTGTTTTTTAAATTTTAGATGCTGCAATACACTTTGATTGTGGCATCTAATGGGTTTATGCCGGGCATTAACCCATCAATGTCTGGCATTAGACACTGGTCCCAGCCAATGATAGCCGCCTGGACCACCCCACTATGATGCAGGGTCAGCTCGTGAGCCCACATCATAGCAGGGGATCGGGTGCAGGGCATACATGTACGTCTTTCGTCCTTAAGATGTTACGTTTACTGAAAAACGGTGACTATTTTTTATAAATTAGTACAATAATAGAAAAACTATATACAATTGGTATTATTTTAATCGCAATGACCGGCAGAAAAGAGAATGTTATTTTTTTACCCCAAAGTGCACTGCTGAAAAACAAACCCCCCAAAATATTGAGGTTTTCATTTCAACCCCCCATATAATTTATCAATGAAAATTAATGGATAATGTCATTGCAAAGTACTTTGGTTATGTAAAAATTAAGCACTCTTATTGGTGTCTACATGGGGTAAATAAAGGAGTTATGCCTGTTAAAAGGCAGGGAGGAAAAGTAAGCAAACATTTTAATTGACTGTATGCTCGAGGCAAAAATGGACTGTGTCCTTAAGGAGTTAAAGAGGTGCAAATATTTTCATATTATTGTTTTCTCTGTTTATTTTTTTATTTGTTTCAATACAAAATACTTACCAAAATTGTGAACAAGACTTTTTTTTCTATTTCCAACCAAATTGTTTATTTGGTTTGAATCCCAGTCAAATAGGTGGAGACTCTCTGCTAGGTTTAATGAGGTTCTTGAAGACGTTGCCTTTTACCTGTTCTCTCAGCTACTTTAATTTCTCTTTGCAGAATTGATGATGAACCCCCTGGATTATCCATGCTTGCGGACCACATATTACAAGTTCTTAGGCTCCAGCTGCTGTACTGTGTGCAGAAAACAGCTGATGGCCTGGAGGAGGAACAGCAGGCACTGTCACTTCTGCTTGTGAAATTCTTTATTATAATTTGCAGGTGCATTGCTGTTTACTATGCAATTACAGACTTCCTTACTGTTTATTGCTACAATATACCGTAGTTATTTTCCTCTGCAATGATTTGAGTGTTTTGATGTCCTACTACTGTGTGTTCTTATCAGTGTACCTGTTAGAACAAATTCTAAACATGCAGAATATTTACATTTTCCATATAGTTTTGCTCAGCCTGCCCCTAACTACCCTGCCCTTTTTGTTTGTTTTTTTGATAGTGAATACCATGTATCCAGTGTATTCTGTCTAACCTGTGCCACTTACAGTCAAATGAACAGGAAGCAAAGAGTGCATTTGTAATAACAATATTAATTCCTTTGAAAAACTTAGCAAATTTTTGAATTTCTTAAGTCGTTTTCTCTTTTCTTTGAGGACAAAGTTTTGATATGTGTTAGATATTGGCCTTTTTTCTAGTTTATAATAGCTGCCAAGCATCAGTTAGGGGTTGTTTTATAGAAGATAACTTCATAATTCCTATGATTAGCTGTTATTTCAAGGAAATTATCATGTAGCTATAAATTCATATAAATGGCTGCCCATGTAGTGTTTGGAAGGGTTGTCTACACTGGTCCAAATAGACTATATCTGTAACTTTTCTTTTGGAGTACCAAAGAGTGGTAATACGAATCAGACATTATTAATCACCTTTACATGGGACATTTTTTGGTAAAAAAAAACAAAACTATAGTCCTCCAACATTAAAATAAGAGGCTCAAATGTCATAAAATAACATAAAACCCTTTACTCGTCTCCCCAATTCTGTAGAGGCTTTAGTTAGTGCCTGGTTTCTGCTTACCAGTGGCTGACATGTGACCACTGCAGCCAGCTTTTACCCTTCCAACTAGAGTGTCACACAATGGATCCCACCTACAGGCCTCTAGGAAACATATACAGGGGGTATCATATCACCCATATCACCTTTCTAGGATATTTCCTGGAAGTTCGGGTACATGTTGGCTCTGTCATACTAGGGTGGGTACAATGTTGCATGTATGGTGGGAATGTGAGAGTATTAATACACTGTGGCAACAAATTTATGCCACACTCTGTGGTATATAAGGATACCTAGCAGAGAACAGCAGCGGTGACATCACTAAGCTCCGCCCATGTGCAACTAGTGTGAAACTGCTGCTGTAGCCTTATTTCTTCTGTACTCCCTATCTGTCTCCCCCCCCCTACTACTATGTAAGCATAATCCAGAAATAAAGAAGATACTATGAAGATCGGGTGAGTTGCTGTTGCCTTACTTTCTTTCTATAAGATTTCCTTTAACCTACTAACCTACTTGTTTCCTTTCTTACTTATGTTACTTAGTATAGGAGGTGACTCTTATGAAAACTTAGATGAAAACTTGTTAGGTGTTTTTTTTTTTTTTAAATAATAGAAATAATAAAGCATAATTTATTTTCGTAGCATCTTAATTTAAGGATAACCTAAAGAATAGAATCCTTGTGTTAATAATTTGCATAAAACTGATGTGCTTCTTGCTCCTTGTGATAATTATTATAGATTGGTTCTTCTTTTCAATTTGATGTACTCTGTAAATTGCTCTAATTGATTAATAAAAAAAAAAGTAATTTGCAGTGACCCCCCCCCCCCCCCCCCCTACCACCACTATTATTAGGTTGATGTACTGTTAAAGTCATAAATATGTTGCATGTAGTTCATTATAGCATGCTTCTGAAATATGAGTTCTGGAATGTTCTGCTGTTTGCTGTTTTGACAGCCTGGGTTTTCCTTCATTACGGGAAAGATTGTTTGCCTAACAGGACTTGCAGCCTAATCCTCTGTACACATTCAACAATATTTTCTAATTATCGTTTCCCAGAAACCTGTCCAATGTAGAGGAGATTGGAGGCTGCTCATACATTAACCATGTGATTACAATGACAACGCTGTATGTTCAGCAGGTAATTACAATAGATTTATTTTCTGTAAACAAGTAAACATGTTTTTTTTTGTTTTTGTTTTTTTCGCACTTTTGTTTTTTCCTCTCTCAATTTTCCACTTACAGGCCCATCGAAGGGCTTCTTTTTGCACCACCAACTGTACTTTTTAATGACATCACTCATTTTACCACCAAATCTACAGCGAAACGAAACAAATATTTGTGGGAAGCAATTTAGCAAATTTTGGGGGCTTCCATTTCAAGCAGTGCACTTTTCGGTACATAACAACATGTTATATCTTTTCTGTAGGATTAGCACAATACCCAACTGAAATAGGTTTTCTTTTTTTACTACTTTTAAAAAATTATATATTTTTGTATGAATATTCGGTTGTTTTTGCTTATACGGGGACATATGAGGGCTCATTTTTTGCACCATGGTCTTTTTAGTAATACCGTTTTTGTTTTTTTGTATGGGACTTTTTTATGTTTACGCCATTGACTGTGCGTTTAAATTAACATTATATTTTAATATTTCTGACATTTACGCATGCGGCTATACCACATATGTTTATATTTATTTTTGTTTACATCATTTTATTTTTAAAAATGGGAAAAGGGGGTGATTCATACTTTTATTAGGGAAGTTTTTTTTTTAACACTTTATTCAACATTTTTTAGTCCCCACAGGAGACTATTACCTGCAATCTGCGGATTACATACATTGATCAATGCTGCTCCATAGAAGAGCATTGATCAGTGTTATCTGTGCTCGATTGCTACAGCCTGCGATGGTTGACTGCAGCATAGAAGCACTGAACGGACTGCAGGGAGGAAGGTAAGAGACTTCCCTCTGTTCTTATAGCTGTTCGCCGCTATGGTCCCGATCCGCTACCCTGAGCTACCGGCAGTAGTTTTGGGCTCTTTTAGATGCCGTGATCACCTTTGATTGTGGTGTCTAGAGGGTTAATGACAGACATCGGCAAGGAGTTAAACAGCAAATATAACATGTCCTGTAGCTGTTTTTGCTCTTTAAAAGAGTACAGTAGTGCTAATTTTTATTTTTCCCCTGTGCACCGGCTGCGAAAAGAAAAAAAAAATACTAAAAACTTTGACTCGCCTGCCGACATTCACCCACTGCGCCGATATCTGTGTCCAGGCTTCCTGGGGGACGGTGAGTCATACTGCACTCAGCTTATCGCCTGCCGCAACGATGTCCCGCCTCTACCGGTGATAGGCTGAGTCATGAACCAGTCTGGGCCCAACTTCTTCCTGCTGCCCAGGCTCGTTACATGACACTGCGCTTAGCCTATTGCCGGCCGAGGCAGGACATCGCTGCGGCCGGCAATAGGTTGAGCGCAGTATGACTCACCGTCCCCCAGGAAGCGAAAGAAGACAGGCAGGAGGACTGGGACACCGACATCAGCACAATCAGGGCCGGATTAAGAGCATCATGGGCCTTTTTGTGATGGGCCTTTTTATCCAAGTATATAAAATGAAAACGCAACACAAAGCAATTTTGTCACATGTTTTATGCACATTAATTTACCAGGATAGCTGAATATATGTTGGTGTATGGAAACTTTGCATATCTTTATAGAATCTGTTCTTTAGCTAAAAAAAAAAAGAAACAACTCACTTTTATGGGGACCCAGAGTGTCAAAAAGGTGTGGTAGAGGGTCTGCTATGCCCCCCAGACTGTAACACCTATCCGATTTGAAGTCACATCTGCTGCTTCTTTGGTTAACACGCAGGGTTTACTTGCCAGTGATGTGTTGCCACTTGTGAACCACAATCCCTATTTATGGTGCATGCACAGGATGTCAGGTCTGAGTTCAAACCTGTCAGACTGCTCATGCATCACAATCCCCATTCAAGGCGCATAGGGGATGCATGTGTCAAAGAAGGTACGGAGAAGTGTTGCCTAGCCACACCTCTTTCACACTCAATGCATCCCTATAAATTTTTTTTTTTTGCGAAATAAAGGATCAAACAACATCTATGAAGATATGTAAAGTATCCATACACCAACATCTTTTATGGCTATGCTAGCAATTTCATATGCATAAGGCTTCTTTCACACTGCCGTTAGCACACAGCAGTATGTCGAGGGAGTCTGGGGAAATAGCGGGAGAAAAATTACTGCTTGCGCTATCTTCTCCTGCTAGTCCTGTTACAAAATAATTGTGGCCGACAGACCCCATTATAGTAAGTGGGATCCATCGGGACCCGTTATTGCACGTTGTGCCCCATCTCAAAAACTGCCGTTAAAGGCTGAAAAAAAAAAAAAGAGCCTAACGGCCGTTTATTGGGGTGCTCCGCTGCTCAGCGTTTGGAACAAACTGTTCCGAACCCTGGAGCCGACGCTGGAAGCTCTTGACGTCACGCCCCTCCCATAGACTTGCATTGATGGGGCGGGGGGGGGGGGGGACGCCAAGAGGGGGTGGGGCAATGACGTCACAAGCAGAATTGATCACATTCTGCAGAATTGGTAGGGAAACATTTTAGGTGCAGCAGTTACCCAGCACTGCATTAAGTAGTACAGCTATAAGAAGATATGTCATTCAGAAACAAGGAAAATCTCTTCACATCTAGCTTTTTTATGCTCCTGAATTGCATATCTGTTTATAATAGCTCAGATATTATAAACAGATTTGCCTATAACATATAATCAAAGCTCTCTATAATAGCTCAGCTATTATAAACAGATATGCCATTTAGGAGCATGAAAAAGCTAGGTGAGAAATTGTCATCTAACTTTTCTGGGCTCCTGAATGGCATATTTGCTTATCATAGTTCAGCTTTGACTGTATGTTATAGGCAAATCTGTCTATAATAGCTGAGCTATTATAAGCAGATACGCCATTCATGAACCCAGAAAAGCTAGGTGACAATGTTTCACCTAGCTTTTTCATACTCCTGAGTGGCATATCTTCTTATAATAGCTCCATTCATGCCATTCAGGAGCATGGAAAAGCTAGGTGAGACATTGTCACCTAGCTTTTCTGTGTGCACCTGAATGGCAAGTCAGTTCATGCTTTGTGGACTAGTTATACCTTTGGGGGAAACTCCTGGGGCAGAGGCAGAGAGTAATGTGCGCCGGCGGCGGGACCTCAGGCAGGTGGCAGCTACAGCACACACGGTAGTTTTTTAAACTTGGCGGCGCTGGCTGACCGGGGGGGGGTGGCTGAGTCTCATATGCTGCCCTGATGTCATGTGGGGCATGCAGGTCAGCAGGTTACGCAGCCACGTCACCACCAGGGCCTAGGTAAGCCTGTGGGCCGGCCTGGGACATCGCAGGTTAACCAGAGGCGGCTCTAGAATTTGTGAGGCCTTAGGCGTAACTCGTACATGAGGCCCCTGCATCATTTTCTGCAGACTTCACATAGTGATCCGATCGTCTGTGAGATGTCAAATTCTGTCTAGTACATCGAGACCACAATCACAAATAATACCAGTATACAAGGAGGGCAAACATTGAAATTTTTTTTTACCATTTAGCAACTTTTGGGGTGCGTCCGTTTCTGTGCAGTGCACTTTTCGGTAAAAAGACTCAATCTTTATTGTGTAGGTTCATACGATTAAAATTATTCCCATTTTATATAGGTTATTTCTATTTAACTACTTTAAAAAAAATTCTTGTACAAAAATGAGTATGCTTTAAAGGGTACCTCTCATCAAATAAACTTTTGATATATTTTAGATTAATGAATGTTGAATAACTTTCCAATAGCATGTTAATGAAAAATATGCTTCTTTCTATTGTATTTTTCCCGATCAGTCCTGTCAGCAAGCATTTCTGACTCATGCTGGAGTCCTAAACACTCAGAGCTGCCAGCCTGCTTTGTTCACAGCCAAACATGCTGTGAACAAAGCAGGCTGGCAGCTCTGAGTGTTCTCCTTTGTGAACAAAGCAGACTGGCAGCTCGTAGTGTTTAGGACTCCAGCATGAGTCTGAAATGGTAGGGAGTAGGGACTGGTAGGGAGACCCCTAGTGGTAATTTCTTCAAAGTGGAAAATTAAATAGAAAGAAGCATATTTTTTAATAACATGCAATTGTGAAGTTATTCTGCATACATTAATCTATAATACATCAAAAGTTTTTATGATGAGAGGTACCCTTTAAAGTGTCTCTTCTCACCCCTATAACCTTTTATTTTTCCACATACAGGGCTATATGAGGGCTCATTTTTTTGTGCTGTGATCTGAAGTTTTTATCAGGACCATTTTTTTTATGACACCTTTTGACCGTGTTTTATTTTTTGACCAAAAATACGCACTTCTGGACTTTTATATTTTTTCACACTTTTGCCTTTCACTGTGTAACTCAATTAACATTATATTATATTAGTTCAGACATTTGCACACGTGGCGATACCACATATGTTTATAGTCTTGTTTTTCTTTTTTTTTTACATTTCATTTGAAAAATGAGAAAAGGGGGTGATTCAAACTTTTATTAGGGAAGGTGTTAAATCACATGTATTTATTTTTTTTATAATTTTTTTTTACACTTTTTAGTCCCCATGTATAGGCCAGCCAGAATAGGCCAGCGAGAACAGGGACATAATACTGCAGGGCTATATACATCGACTGTGCTGTACCCACTGCCCTGGTTACTATATATATATATATATATATATATATATATATATATATATATATATATAATATATATATATATATATATATACACACATATGTTTATATGCATATACATAGCAGCCAGGGCAGTGGGTACAGGACAGGGCAGCTGATGTATATAGACCCGCATTATTATGTCGCTGTATACCAATGACTGTACTGTGTCATCTGAACTGGCTAGCCCATACTACATATATTATATATGTAATGTGGGCCAGGAAGGGTAGAGAACACAGCACAGTCATTGGTATACAGTGACATAATACTATTGGGCTATATACATTAATTGTGCTGTACCCACTGCCCTGACTACTATATACATGAGCATATATATATATATATATATATATATATATATATATATATATATAATATATATGCGCATATGTATAGCAGCCAGGGCAGTGGGCACAGCACAGCTGATGTATATAGCCCAGCAGTATTATGTCACTGTAGATCAGTGTTTCCCAACCAGGGTGCCTCCAGCTGTTGCAAAACTACAACCACGGCAAGCTGGTAGTTGTAGTTTTGCAACAGCTGGAGGAACCCTGGATGGGAAACACTGCTGTATATCAATGACTGTGCTGTGTTCTCTGGCTGGCCCATACAGCATATACTACTATATATAAATATTTATAGGAGATAGGGGATAAGTTATTTTCGGCTGCAGATGGCCATTAATGAATGCAGCCTGAGCCAGGCCCGGCCACTGGGACTTAACTACAGAGCTCGTCACCTTCAGACCTTTTCCGCACTGATGGCCACCTCTGCAGGACGGAGATTGCCAGATTGGATGGAGCTCTGCTTGCATGGAGTGAAAATACAGACTGCAGAGGCTGTAAAGCTGTGAGGCAGTGTCTCTCTCTGCCGTCTCTCTTCAGCCCTGCGGTGAGCAGCCGGGGGAGGGGTTGGGTGGGCGGGGACTATTAACTAATAAGCTGCAATGTCTTTCTCACATGACCAGCCCCATCAGCCCCCTCTCTTAAAGGGGCAGAAGGGGCTGGTCGGAAGCAGCGCTGAAGCCCAAAGGAAGTGTTTTATTTTTAAACTTCACTCCCTGGGGTCGGGGCCGGAGAGTAGGGAGTTGCGGCGGTCGGGCGCCAGTCGGTCTGTGCGAGCCGCCGGGCCTATTTTAATGCAGGGGCCTGGAGCTACCGCTCCATCCGCCCCTACGTTAATCCGGCCCTGAGCACAATGGGGAAACATTGGCAGGTGAGTCAGTTTGCTTTTTGCAGCCCAGGCACAGGGGAAGAAGAAAAATTTGCACTACAGTACTCCTTTAACCCCTTAAAGACTCAGCCCATTTGGGCCTTAAGGATGCAGACAATTTTATTTTTATGTTTTTAGTTTTTTTCCTCCTCGCCTTCAAAGCCTTCAAAAAATGATAACTCTTTTATATTTTCATCCACAGACTAGTATGAGGGCTTTTTTTTTTGTGCGACCAGTTGTTCGTTGTAATGCCATCACTCACTTTACCATAAAATGTATGGCGCAACCAAAAAATACTATTTTTGTGGGGAAATTAAAAAGAAAACCGCAAGTTTGCTAATTTTGGAAGGTTTCGTTTTCACGCCGTACAATTTACGGTAAAAATGACATGTGTTCTTTATTCTTTGGGTCAATACGATTTAAATGATACCCATGATAACATACTTGTCTATTACTGTTGCGCTTAAAAAAAAAAATTTGCAAACTTTTTAACCAAATTAGTATGTTTAAATTCCCCCTATTTTGAAGACCTATAACTTTTTCATTTTTCCGTATAAGCGGCGGTATGAGGGCTCATTTTTTGCGCCATGATCTGTACTTTTTATTGATACCATATTTACTTATATAAAACTTTTAATCCATTTTTTTATTAAATTTTTTGGAATAAAATGTTATAAAAAAGCATCTATTTTGAACTTTTTTATATTTTTTTTTACGTTCACCGTACGGTATCATTAACATTTTATTTTAATAGTTCATATATTTATGCACGCGGCGATACCAAACATGTATATAAAAAATTTTTTTTTACTTTTTGGGGGTGAAATTGGGAAAATGGGGCAATTTACGTTTTTATTGGGGGAGGAGGTTTTTCAAATTTTTTTAAACTTTTATTTTTTTACTTTTTTTACTTTTATTTTTACACTTTAATAGTCCCCATTCAATTGCTAATATTGTTCAGTGCTATGTATGCAGAAGACGCCCGGAAGGCAGCGGAGCCAGGTGCTGGATGACTGGATCGCCGCAGCAGCACTGCGGGCGATCCAATCATCCATTTTAATGACTGCGATGCTGCAGATGCCGTGATCTGTATTGATCACGGCATCTGAGGGGGTAATGGCGGGATCGCGTATGTCCGCCATTACGGGCGGGTCCCTGGCCAGGACCTGCCGCGCATGATCCGGGCATCGCTCCGATGCTTGCGGTTATGCTTAGGACGTAAATGTACCTCCTGGTGCGTTAAGTACCACCTCACCAGGACGTACTTTTATGTCCTGCGTTGTTAAGGGGTTAAAGAGTAGCTCCCACCATCCTTTTTTTTTTTTAATTTATTTTATTTTTTTTATTACCCTGCCTATTGCCCCTCCATCCCTTACACCTCCCTGCCTTAAATTTTTTTTTTACTATATTAAAAATGCCTTTTTGTCTGCCTGGTAGTGTGCTCACTTACCAGGCAGACTTCCCCAGCAGGCGCAACGTCACTGATGCCTGCTGGGGGGCCGACTTCCGCCCTTAGTTCATCTATACAGGGTGCCTCCAGCTGTTTCACATTTACAACTCCCAGCTTGCCCTGACATCTATTGGCTGTCATGGCATGTTGGGAGTTGTAGTGGTGAAACAACTGGAGGCACCCTGTGTTGAAAACAATATCTTTGTTGCGGCTTCAACCCGAACCCCGCAACCCGTTCTACCCGGGCAGGCAGCGAGTGCAGGCTGACTGAATTAGGACCGATTGACCTGCCGACATCGGTCCTAATTCATTTGTGACGTCAAGGCAGTCGGCCACTAGGAGGGAGACCCCTTGTGGCCGGTTTTCAAATATAAAAGTAACTATTTAAATCCCCCAAAAATTTTATGAAAGTATATTAGAGATATGCTGTAGTACATAAGTACTACAACATATAAAAAAAACAAAAAGGTTGGTGACAGTGCCCATTAATCTATTTATTTGCTTATACATTGTGTATGGTACAGATAGATAACTATTTGCAAGCAAGCTACCTGCTGTTTATGGATCTTCTGATGCAAAAATACTTCCCCAAATTTCTTTACTAGTACTATTATTCTGTATGGGGCTTGTAAAGGTCCATGCTTGTGTTGCAGGCACAAGCCCATGTAACAAATACATTATCAACTAATTGTCAGGGGACACATATTCTAACTAGGAATTGTCTACCCCCCCCCCCCCCCCCCCCCTTTAGAGGCAGTTACATAGTTAGTATGGTTAGCTAAAGACTCCATCAGGTTCAGACATGGAAGTAAAGTGTATGGGTAAATTAAGAGTAGTGATGTAATTTAGGATAAAGTTATGACTGCATTTGCGTTATTCAATAAAGCTGTCATAACATTTGTTGATAACTTACCTAACTTTAACTTGGGCATGGACATATTATTTTAGGATGTTGAAAAACTTTTCATATTGCAATGATTACATTTTATTTCCAGACAACCCTTTTATAACAGCAAATGCTGAGCATCCCTCGTGTCTAGTGGCCTCTTCAGCCCCGGCACAATGTAATCACGGGTTGTCGATGCGTTGCCAGGATAAGGCCTAACCCTGGCTTTAGCATCTACCATGGCTCTACAATAGTTACAGCTTGCCCATGGCAGACTGTAGCAATAGAGTGCCGAGCTAAAAGATCAAAGTAATGCAATAGCTGTTATATTATATTAAAAGTAATCGACTTTTATAGGGCTAGAACATGGTGGTGCACAGATTTTTTGTTTCTTTCTTTCTTTCTTTGTTTCTTTTTGTTTTTTTAAATCATAAAATGAAACAACAATTATCAAAAATTTGGTACCAATGGAATTGTCCTGACAGGCTAAATAAAGTTTTTTTTCAATTTGTTTCCTGGGTTTTTCAATGTATTATATGGTAAAATGAATGTTGCCAGTGAAAAGTTCAACTTGTCCTGCAAAACATAAACCCGAATATGGCTTTATCAGTGGGAAAATATATATATATTTTATAAGTCTTAGAAGGTGAGGAAGAAGAAAATGTTTTTACAAAGTTTTTAAAAGATATTTTAATTTAGTTTTTGCAGTCATTTTGTAAATGTGATAACAGAAAGTGCAGCAACATTGGCTGTCACTTTGAATTAGGTTCTTAGCAAAGTGTTACTTTGTTACTGATGGAAACTGCATATAAAGAATCTCTCTCTCAGTAAAGGAAACATGATTACTAAACTAAGGCAACTACTGTAATTTTCTTAACATTTCAGTAAAAAGTAAAGGATGATTACTGTTTTGCAGCTTAAAAGTAAAACCAAGGAGAAAGAAGTCACAGACCAAGCCCCTATAGAAGAATTTGTAAGACATGCCTTGGTGTTTTGTGAAAGCCTCTATGACCCATATCGGAACTGGCGGAATGTTGTGTCAGGGTAGGTGTCATGAATAAAGTACAAAGCATTCCACCACTAGCACACATGAAACCTTGCCATGTAACATTTACACTTTTATCATTGTTTACTTTATGGAAGTATATAATATGTATTTTTTTAAATAATTGGCATTATTTGCCCCAAATTTAAGTTTGTGTATGTCAGCTTGGTCTTAAATGTGCACTGTCAGATACAAAAACTTTTGATATGTTGTAACGCATGCAAAACCAATAGGTTATGTGATCGCTTTCATTAGAAAATTTTCAGTATTTAATACTGAAAAAGCCAGTCAAACAACTGCCCCCCCCCCCCGCCTGCCTGCTTAGACACATACTATTCCTGCTGTGTCCATGCGTCATCACCTATGTCATGGACACACTTCCTTGATTGACAGCTGTGAGCGCAGGGCTCAGAGTTGGAGGAAAAATCCTCCCACTGTCAGCTTGTGTCCCACTACTGTAAGTGAGGACAAGCTGGGAGTTGTAGTTTTGTTAATGCTAGGGGAGATGTGAGCAGACAGCATACTGAGGGAGGGGGCGGAGACCTGCACAGTTAGGCCACGCCCCCTCCATTTGAGAGGAATTCAGACTAGTGAGCTAAATTAAAAGTGTAATAAAAAAATTAAAGGTGCTAGACGCATAAAAATTAGATGTACTTTTTCAGGGTTAAATTTTCATCCAGTAGAGGATTTTTCTTCAGAATATACCTGTACTTTGTGGCTATCCATTATATCCATTATTTTTCTTTTTTTTATTGTCAGCTTTTTTATTATTTCCTTGGCAAACAATATATAGGGTGATTAATCAGTTGTAGATGTTTTTTCTAGGGATTTCCACATTAATAAAGATATTTCTAAGAAAACAGGTCTTAGAATGTACTAGCAACAGTGGGTGTCTGGAAGCAAAGTTCCAAGGTCCATAGTGTGTTATTATTCTAAGGCTATGTTCACAGGGCAGAATTTCTGCATTGAGATCTGCATAGAAATTATGCATGTGTTTCAAGCTTATTCACTTGAATATGATTCCGCAGTCCCATTCACGCAGCAGAATATTCGCAGCGGACAATTTGCCGCAAAAATTCAGCCTTCCGCAAAAATATATGTCACGTCTTATATATTTTCCCGAATTCGGCTATGGAAGCCTATTGAAGTGAATGGGGTTTTTCTTTTCTCCGCTAAATGTGGATTTAGTGCGAATTTTCTGCAGAATTTGCACAATATTTTACTTTTGTAATGAATACAGGCACATTTTTATTATGCAATGTGTATAAATTCATGCAGAAAATATGCTTGAATTCTGCAGAAATTCTGTATATGATTGAAAGATAGAAATTAATGCTGCTGCAGAATTATCGCATCTGTCCAGAATTTCTGCACATAGCCTAAGAGCACTCACCAGTACCTGCGCAACTGACATGGTGAATATAATGCCCTTAATTTGTTGCAAACTCACTTTTGTTATGGTAAATAATTTTCAGTTGTGACAGCCATTTCCTTCAGACATATAAATGGGCTGTCGCGAAATAAAAAAAAACATATACAGCTTCAGACAAACCCTGGGTGTAGAATGATCTTGCAGTTATGTTATACCTGCCACCCACTCTTGGTGCCTGTAGAATGAGTGAAGAGGGGTAGATGACAAAAGGTAAACACCTAGAAGGATATTTATCAAGCCGTAGTAGATAATTTTTTTTGCGTAAAAAAGTCGCACGTACTTGCACACATGCGACTTTTCTATACATGCTGCGACTTTTTGATTTTTGCTTATTCAAAAGCACATTTCTGAAATCTGCTCACGTAGTAATTTTTTTTACTTTGTAGTGGTCATGTATTTATCAAATGCGATAGTCGCTATATATGAAGAAAAAAAGTCACATCTCCATTTAAAAGTCGCATATGTATTCCAGGTCCAACCTGGCGAACAGAAAGTGCATACGTCTGCAGAAAAGGACATTAACACCCACTTTAACAACTGTTCTTGTTCTGCATCATGAAACAAAGCTACTACATTAATGTTAATTATAGAAAAAAAATTATTATATAACTAATAACTCAATTAATTTTAAGGTTGAAAATACACACTGCACACCTTGTTTATTTTAGGACATGTACATGCTGGCGTACCCACTACACTAAATTTTAAAATTAATGTTGTGTTAAAATAGAATAAGGCTCAAAATAATTGTGTAAGAATTTTTACAGACTATGTAAATAACCCATATGTAGCACATACATTTTTCCTTAAAGAAAAAAAACCCCATAGTAATACAGCTTCATGCACAATATGGGGTGGGCAACGTACCGAGCCGTTTTTTTTCTTGCTTCACTATTGTTTATGTGCCTTTTGATGCGGCGCTGTCTTCCTTCCTGACGTAAACTCCGGCCTCAGCGCAGTGACGCAAGATTCACTGTCACAAAATGCAGGCTCAAAGTTAAACAAAAAAGCCTCCAGAGTACAGATATTCATGGTGAGGCATAGCATGTTTTTAATATTTCTTAATTTCTGAGGAGGGTGGATGGGTTGTTGCGGGATAGATGGAGTGCAGCTATTTAGTGCCAGGCAGGCCAGTCAGGGTGTCACCCGATTCGAAACGCCCCCTCCCCATTACTCTCTAGCAACGCTACTGGTAATAAAGGGTAGATAAAGAACTTTAGCTATTAACATAAGGGAAACCTTTTCTGCTTCAAAAATTGTTTTGTAAGCGGGTTTTCCAGGTTTTGCTTACGTGCGATTTATTTATCAAGGTCGTGCAAATATTTGATAAATAGCTCGCATATAAGCAAAAGTAAGTTAAAAAAAAGTCATATAAAAGCCAATGATAAATCTCCTTCCTAAGGGTTTGGTTGTAGTCTGTAACCATAGAGAAACATATTACCTGTCCTTGGCTGCCCTATAGTAAATTCTAGTCCAAAAAATTCAATGCAACAAAGTTCATGCTTTCAGGATTACTTTCATAAATCTGTCTATCCATCTATAAATAATGAACCAAATTGTCTTGCAGACGAACCATCAGTCCTGTGGAAAAGAGCAGACAAAAATACAAAGCTGCTCCTCTAACAGTAGAATTCATTCCCTTTTTTTACCGTAAGTAGTACTGGCTTATGTGGCCTAAGATAAAATTCTAGGCATATATATATAATATAATTAATTTAATTTTTTATTTTTTTAACAAAACTTGGGTAAATTTCTTAATTATTATTATTATTTTTTTAAAGGGGTACTCTGGTGCTAGAAAATTGCTCATTAATCTATAGCATTTGCATACTTATGCAACTTTATAATTTGCTCATTTTTACATTTTGCCCTTTCAGATTTACACTGTGCAATGTGTATTAACACTCCTATAGCATCTATATTTTTTTATGTCTGTGAAGTTGTTGTATATGATCTGTATTTTTTATCATTACCATTTAGGTTAGATGAGACTTTTTAATCTCATTTTATTAATTTTTTAAGGTTTTGTGAAGTTTAGATTTCCTATTTGAAAAATAAGAAAAGATGATTAACATTTTTGTTAGGTTATTTAACACTTTGTTAAAGTCCCTCTACAGCACTGTAACATTATTTTTTTTTTTGCTTGCTGACACTTCAACGCTATAGTAATTACATAAATCAAAAGGGAAATTGCAGTTAGCAGAGCACAGATTCCTATATGCTACCATAGGACTTATTTGCCTATATTAAACCCAGTTGGAAAATATCCCTTAGGCTTGGTTTCCACACAGGTTTTTTTCTGGCATTTTATGGAAAATGGCCACTGCAATTTTTGAGCCAAAGCTAGAAGTTTTGCATTATACTGTCAGATCAGTGATCCTTTTTTTACAGTCTGTCTGCAGATTATCTTCCTTTTGCAGTGGTGCATAACAGTGAATTCTGATGCTGGTCACTGACAGTGATTGTCGGCTGCTGATGGCAGCCGACACCCCCAGTTTACAGAGTGGGCTCAGCGCTGAGCACACTTGTGCCATTTATGTCTCTTAGGGACTAGAGCCTGTCATCTTCATCTTGCCACTATCCTACATGTATCCCACCTTGTTACAAGTGTATGCGGTTTATGCTGAAATAAACCAAGTTATTATTCAAGAACCATTGAGTGCTGTGATTTCTGTTATATATATATTGGACTTCCATGATCCACGTGCACCATCAGCTATATTGACTACCCATTACTCTGGATTATACTTACTAAGAGTAATAGCCTTTT